>NC_135804.1:142328143-143064309 GCF_964213995.1 Mustelus asterias
CCCCAGAACATTAGCTCAGTTTCTGGATTGAGAGTCCAGCGATAATATCACTAAGCCATCGCCTCCCTTTTTAATCTTCCTTATTTAGGCAAGACACCCTAAGAACCAAGAGAAAGAAAGGATGGCTTGTATTTATATAGTGTCTTTCACAACTTGAAGATTTCCCAAAGTGCTTTGCAGGCAATAGAGTATTTTTAAAGTATAGTCTGTGAAGACCTTTAACCCGGAAGCAATAACAGTCAGGAAAATTTGAAGTTTTAAAAAATTCATTAGTGGGACATGGGCGTCGCTGGCTATTCAGCATTTATTGCCCATCCCTAGTTGTCCTTGGAGGACAATTTGGGGCGGCACGGTGGCACAGTGGTTAGCACTGCTGCCTCACAGCGCCAGGGACCCGGGTTCGATTCCCAGCTTGGACCATTGTCTGTGTGGAGTTTGCACTTTCTCCCCGTGTCTGCGTGGGTTTCCTTTGGGTGCTCCAATTTTCTCCCAGTCCAAAGATGTGCGGGTTAGGTGGATTGGCTATGCTTAGTGTCGGGGGGACGAGCTAGGGTCAATGCATGAAGTTATGGGGATAGGGTCTGGATGGGATTGTGGTCGGTGCAGACTTGATGGGCCGAATGGCCTCCTTCTATGATTCTTTGAGAATCAACCACATTGCTGTGGGTCTGGAGTCACATGTAGGCCAGACCAGGTAAGGATGGCAGATTTCCTTCCCGAAAGGACCAGATGGGTTTTTCCGACAATCAACAATGGTTTCATGGTCATCAGTAGATTCTTAATTCCAGATTTTTTTTTTATTGATTTCAAAGTTACTTTAAAATATTTGGGGAATCTGTAATTGTTTCTAAAAATGTTTGAAAAAGATTTTTAAGAGATTCTATTACATGTAAAGGGATTAATAATTGTGGGGTAATAAGAACTACAGGTTCATGTGTTGCCCCCAGCCCAAACCTACCCAAGCCCAGGATCTTTGGCAGCAGCAATAGCAGGGAGCATGGGCACTTCACTTATGCCCTTGACCGCCCCCCCACCCCCCGCCTCCCCCCCCCCCCCCCGCCCCCCCCCCCCCCCCCCCAGCCCACCCACCGCCCCACCGAGTCCAATGTACCAGACCAGGATGTCAGTGCCAGGCTGCTGAGGAGGGGCTGACTTGAGGGAGTATGAGGAGGGTGCTTGGGGAGGTTTGGGGGGGGAGACTGAGTCAGTGCTGAGGAGGGGGGACCTGGGGGCAGGGGGGCACCTGAGCGAGAGGGTTAAGGGTTTTAAAGCTTTAAATTTAATTATTAGTGTCACAACTAGGCTTACATTAACACTGCAGTGAAGTTACTGTGAAAATCCCCTAGTTGCCACACTCTGGCACCTGTTCGGGTACACTGAGGGAGAATTTAGCATGGCCAATCAACCTAACCAGCACATCTTTCGGACTGTGGTAGGAAGCTGGAGCACCCGGAGGAAACCCACACAGACACAGAGAGAACGTGCAAACTCTGCACAGACAGTGACCCGAGCCAGGAATCGAACTTGGGTCTCTGGCGCTGTGAGGCAGCAATGCTAACCACTGTGCCACCATGCGGCACCAAGTTGGGGCCTGAGTGGGGTGCCAAAGGAGGGGTGGGGGAGGTTGGGTCATCCTAATACCTGCATGGTTTGGGGGAGGTGGCCTGTTATCTTAGTGATGGGGGGCAGGATGCCTCTCTTTGCTGAGGGGTTGGTGGTGGTGGGATGGGCATGGTCACCACTTCTGTGGTGGGTGGGCCCTCTCTCTGAACATGTGATCGGGGCCCCCCAATCGAGATGGAGGTGAGCTGGCCTGTTTCCAGCCCATTATGCGTGTTTTTATATGTTAAAGGTGGGTGAATCCCACCTGGGAGGTGCAGCAACATCAGCGGGAAACACTCCGGCCTCCCCCTTAACGGCCAATACCTCCGACTGCTGCACTGAACACGTCAGCATGGCTTTAATCCTCAAGGCTCTGGTGTGGGGTTTATAATCACAACCTTCAAGAGGGAAGAGGGTTACCACTAAACCATGGAAAAGGGACATTTATACCCGAGCAAAAATCAACGGCTTCAGGAAAGCAAGGAGATGGAATTGAAGGGAAATTTAAATGGTGGGGAGCTTGAGGCTTTTAATCAGAGCGGCGCTTTGTTCTGCTTTAGGACTCTGATAGACAGGCACTGTTTAATCAATGTTAATTAAAGGGAAAAATTGGATTTCAGGATCGATTAGATCATCATGGAATTATGTCACAATATTTCAGTTCAGCTTAGTGACGGGGAGATATCTTTCCAATGTCCTTAAAAACGATGATTGTAAACTGCATTGAATAAAGTGCATTCTTGTGCCATTTATAGCCAGCCTGTCTTTCAACACTGCAATATCAAAACGTGCAGATTTCATTACTTCCCAATCAAAACAAGTCCTCAACCAAAAAAAAAGGCAAAGGACCCTGATTTAGAAATTTTCAAAGCAAAGTATTCGCCTTTGAAATTAAGCGGAGAGAAATATGGAATGGATTCTCACGGCTCTAATATAAGTAGGTTGATACTATTACTGAAACAATGGACTAAGAAAGTCGAGATAAATCTTTTAAACATTTCATTCTTGCATGGCATAATTTACCTTCCAAAAGGGAGTTGTAGCGGGCGGGACAGGACCATTCAAATGCCCTTTGACCTCGCGTGGTATTGTCCAGTCTTGGTGTGAGTGTGGCTGGAAAATCCCACCCATTTCCGTTGCTATTTACACCTAAATCCCCACTCCTACTGGAAGATCATTGGCTTTAGCTCCAGCAGAAGAACCAGGGATACCCAAGAAAGATGCCCTGAAACACATTGGCCGGAACTCTACCACCTCGTTCGCCACGGAATCGGCGCAGGCGAGGGTCCGGCGGCAGAAATCTGCGTTGACCTCAGGTGGGAATTTCTGCTCTCATCTGAGCGAGACTGTAAAATCCCACCCATTGTCGCCATTTTATGACAGCTTCATTGTCTCTTCTGTAAAGGTTCTGGTGAACAAGCAGGCGAACCTGATGGAAAATCACGCCTTTTCTATTCTGTTCCTTATTTTCTGGATGTTATAAAATTTATTGATTCACGGGGTGTGCGTCCCATGCTGGCTACGTGTTGGCTACAGAATTCATTGCCCATGTCTAAGTGCCCTTGAGGAGGTGATGATGAGCCGCCTTCTTGAATCGCTGCAGTTGATGGAGTGCAGGGACACCCACAAAGCTGTTAGGGAAGGATATCCAGGAGTTTGACCTGGTAAGAGTGAAGGACGGGTGATTTCCCTCCAAGTCACGGTGGTGAGTGGCTTGGAGGGGAATTTGCAGGTGGTGGTGTTACCATGTATATACTGCCCTTGTCCTTTCAGGTCAGTGGTGAGCAATCTGTGGCCCATGTGGCCCTTCACGGTTCTGAGAGCGGCCCATGAGTCATTTTGTTGACCTTTGCCCCCGTGCAGGGTTGCTGCATTCTGCTGATTTCCGTCCGCATTGTATTCTCCTATTTGGCTGAAGTGAGATGCGCGTATTTACAGCAAGGGCGCGTGAAGTGAGGTACATGCTGATTGTTCACAACACTGACTCAGAACCGTGCACTCACCTGCATTCAATCAAGTGGAAACATTTCTTTAGTTTTTGCCACTTGAAGTTGATGATAGTTCTATTATTATAAGAATAATTAAACATTTTCTATGGCTCATTGCGAAATTTTTTTAAAGTTTATTAGTGTCACAAGCAGGCTTACATTAACACTGCAATGAAGTTACTGTGAAAATCCCCTAGTCAGCACACTCTGGCGCCTGTTCGGGTACACTGAGGGAGATTTTAGCATGGCCAATGCACCTAACCAGCACCTCTTTTGGATTGTGGGAGGAAACCGAAGCACCCGGAGGAGACCCACGCAGACACGGGGAGAATGTACACAGGGAGAACAGACAGTGACCCAGAGCGGGAATCAAACCCGGCTCCCTGGCGCTGTGAGGCAGCAGTAATAGCAACTGTGCCACCGTGCCGGCCCCGGTATTAACTATTTTCAATCTTATTCATGGGGTTATGGTTAGTCAACAAGTCCAATTTCAATCTTGTGGCCCACTAAGATGAAGGAGGGGCTATTCATGCGACCCACTCACTCGTCCATCATCGTTCTACATGGGTTTGGAAGATGCTGTCGAAGGAACCTTGATGAGTTGCTGCAATGCAGCTTGTAGATGGTACACACTACTAACACTGTGCACGATGGTGGAGAAAGTGAATTCTTAAGGTGATGAATAAGGTGCCAATGAAGGGGATTACTTTGTCCTGGATGGTGTTGAACTTGTTGAGTGTTGTTTGAGTTACACTCGATTCCTAGCTTGGGTCACTGTCTGTGTGGAGCCTGCACATTCTCCCCGTGTTTGTGTGGGTTTCCTCCGGGTGCTCCGGTTTCCTCCCACAGTCTGTAAGATGTGCAGGTTAGGTTGATTGTCCATGCTAAATTGCCCCTTAGTGTCAGGGGGGCTAGCAAGGGTCAATAGGGATTAAGGCAAATGGGCTTGTGTTTGGTGCAGACTTGATGGGCCGAATGGCCTCCCCTCTGCACTGTAGGGATTCTCTGAACTCTGATTTGGTTGAATAGTCTGAGCTGGGACATGAAGCAACGGCCATTACATGGAATCATTATGTTGGTAGTGGAAAAGTCACTCTCATTAAAGACAGGGGACAGAGGACTGTGAGCTTTACTGTGTGATCTGCTTTAGCTTGGATTAATTCGACATTAGTGGACGTTACCATTTCATTTAAGTAGAGGTGATACAATGCCTGTGCGGGGGCATCACCTCCACTTCTCGGTTCTCTGCTGGTTTATTGATGTCTTTCACATTGTTCATGTGACCTTATTACTGAAATAAATTATAGTTACATCAGCCATGATTGAATGGCGGAGCAGACTCGATGGGCCGAGTGGCCTAATTCTGCTCCGATGTCTTATGGTCCAAGTCAGGTTAGAGCTTGTCAGCAAATTCTGCAGGTTATTATGAAAAAATATAAGTTTTCAGAAGGTTGCCTTTTGTAATTTGGTTAGAATAGAACCAAACATGGGTAGAGATTAGCGGCTGGTACGTCTGTTTCCTGGGTTGAATGTTGGGGGAGTAAGGAGCACATTTCAGGGGTTTGTAGGGCACCAGTAGCTCCGGTTGCCTGTAAAACCTTCCTCAGCAAGAGCCACAGCCTTCAGGAGAATTATCTCACTCATTTTATTCAACCAATGATGTCAGGTCAAATTTATATTTGGGTGGGCTAAACCAAAACATCCAGTGCATAATTGACTTTTGTGTAACCGCAGAGTCCCAATTGAACCATAGGCAAAAATGCCACCATTCTAGCTGACATTAGCAGGTACCTTGTGACTAGCTGAGGCAAAGCTTAGGCCATGGACAGGATTTTCCAGCCCTGCCCGCCCGCTGCTGGGATCATCCGTTGGCGTAAAAGACAATGGATTTTTGACTGCCCACAGCTCCCCCCCACCCCCCCCCCCCCCACCCCCATAGTACGTCCCACCACCGTGGGGACAGTAAAAACCCAGTTCATGTTCCACAAACCGAAAAATTGCACTGCCATTCTACGACCAAATGGACATACGAACAAGGGGTAGGTCATTCAGCCTGATTGATAGTTACCTGAAATCTGCACTCCACCTACTCCCGTTTACCCAGCACCCCCTTTGCTTATCTCAAATCTATCCATCTCGGCCTCAATATCCATAGACCCTAAGTGGGATTTTGTGGCCTCACTCGAGCGAGACCGGAAATTCCCACCCACGGTAAACGGACATTTCCGTTGCCTCCCCTCGCCCGCTCTGATCCTGTGACGGGTGAGGCTGTAGAATTCCAGCATCTGCTTCCACCACCTTTTCAGGAAGAGTTCCAAAGACTCACGACTCTCCGAGTGAAAGAATTTCACCTCGTCTCCATCTTAAATAAATGGCCCCTTATTTTTAAGTAGTGACCCCTCTAGTCCAAGATTCCCCCACAGGAGGAAACATCCAGAATCACTTTCCCTGCGACGAATCACAGAATCTACAGTGCAGAAGGAAGCCATTTGGCCCATTGATTCTACACTAACAACAATCCCACCCAGGTCCTGTGCTATCCCCGTAACCCCACGTATTTACCCTCCCAATCCCTCTGACATTAAGGGGCAATTCAGCACGGCCAATCCACCTAACCCGCACGTCTTCAGACTGTGAGAGGAAACCGGAGCACCCGGAGGAAACCCACGCGGACACGGGGAGAACGTGCAGACTCCACACAGACAGTGACCTGAGGCCGGAATTGTGCCCATGTCCCTGGCTCTGGGAGGCAGCAGTGCTAACCACTGTGCCACCGTGCCGCCCCTCGCTGCCCCAAATACTCGCTTTGTTAACTCATTTCTTATTTAAATATTTATAAAAACTCTCACTACCTATTTTTATATTTCTGGCTGGTTTCTCTTGTACTGTAATTTTTCCCTCCTTATTAACCTTTTATTCATCCTTTGCTGTTCCTTCTCTTCTGTCCAATCTTCTTTGCACAATGATGTTCTTTTCCTTAAGTTTGTTACTATCTTTACGCTTTCTAGCTCACCGTGGGTGGTGGGTCCATCCCTTGGACTTACTCATTGGAACAGAACTATTCCGTGTATTCTTGAAATATCCCCTTAAAATTTTGCCGTTGCAGCTGGAGCTTGACCACCTCACCCGCCACAGAATTGGCGTGGGCGAGTGTCTGACAACGGAAATCTCCGATGACCTCAGGCGGGGATCTTCAGTCTTGCTGGAGCGAGGCCATAAAATCCCGCCACTGCAACTCTAATGACTTGTCCCTTAACCTAATTTGCAAGATCACATTAGCCACGTCTGCTTCCATGCCCTCGTAGTCACCCTTATTGAGGTTTATGAACATAATCAGAGAGACTTAAATTATCCTATTTGTCATTAATGTCCAGTGCTTTACTTGCAAAAGTTGGAAAGCTGCAAGTGAGGTTGGAGATTAAGGCAAAGTATGTGAAAAGGATTCTAATACTGGATACCACATGTCACTTCTGATAACCTTTTCTAATGTCAAGGTCCACTGGCGAGCCTAAACCGTAAATTCAGCTTGAGCGTGGGCCAAACTTTATCAGCAACTGACAAAACAGGGAAGGCACTCGTGCTGTGCCTTAGGAAGAGGAGAAACTTGGTTGAATGCTTGATGGGACACTTTCGAAAGATCCATATTCTGCCTCTTTACTGTGCTGTACCTGCCCTACCAATTCATGGCCTTTTCCCTTCAGGAATTTTTATTGTTTTCTTTTGTTTCAGCCCCCATGTCTGATTCCTCCCCGATATCCAACTCCCCCCTCCCCATTTCTGACTCATAGAATCATAGAATTCCTACAATACATTCGGCCCATCGAGTCTGCACCAACCACAATCCCACCCAGGCCCTATTCTCATAACCCCACGTATTTACTCTGCTAATCCCCTTGACACGAGGGTAAATTTATCATGGCCAATCAACCTAACTTGAACATCTTTGGACTGTGGGAGGAAACTGAAGGAAGTTCACACAGACACGGGGAGAACGTGTGAACTCCACACAGACAGTTGCCCGAGGCAGGAATTGAACCTGGGTCCCTGGCGCTGTGAGGCAGCAGTGCTAGCAGCAGTGCTAACCACTGTGTCACCGTGCCACCCCATCAACTCCCCCCATCAATGTCTGACTTCCCCCCACCCCCTCCCGCAACATGTCCAGATTCATCCCACCAATTTCTTGATCCACTGACATTGGAACCCCTACTCCTACATCCTCTCCCTTTCAATGGGATCTTTAAACTTTCCTGCCTTTTGGCAGCTCGTGTTGCAAGAGGGTGTGTCCTCCTTTCCTCTACTCCTTTTACACTGCGACTCTTGAGTCAAGGATGTGCTTCACTTTGGATTTAATCCCACCCAGTCCGAGTCAGGGGTGAGGCAAGAAAGGTGCCTTGGAATTTTAATGCAGGTAAGTGGGTATGGAGTGACAAATCTCTGCTGATTGCCACTCCCAGGAAGTTACGGCTCCTTGTTTCCCTCCATCTGGAGAGTTAGAGTTCTCAAGGGCTTAGATAGAATAAATAAATAGGAACTTCTTCCATTAGCTGAAGAATCCATAGGCCCCACTCACCTGATGAAGGAGCAGCACTCCAAAAGTGCGTGATACCAAAAAACCTGTTGGACTTTGATCTGATGTTGTGAGACTTCTTACCATAGGGAATGAGAGGTTCCATGAGGAGAAATGTTTTGATGCCATCTGTATTGAGAAATTGGATTGTGCAGCCAGAGGGGCTCCAGGATACAGATTCAAAATAGCTTTCAAAAAAAGGAATTGGATAAATATCCCAATCCCTCCCCCAGGACAGTCCTGACCCCAACCCCCCAATGCTGATGACCAGCTCTGATGTCTCCTCCCCCCACCTCCAGTCAGCCCTGATCTCTCCTCCACGACAGTCCCACATCCCCCCCCCACCCCACCCAGATGACCACCTCCAATCGCCCTCACTCCCTCCCTCTCCCAGTGATCCCAATGCAAAGTGGCAGCAGGATCCCCACCCCACCGATTGCTCCCCCAATAGGCCCTGTCCCCAGTAGGCCCCGCCGTCCCCTCTGGCCTTGCTCCCTTGTCACTGCCCGGTGTCTGATGGGCAGTGTCAAGATGCCCCTTAGGCAGTTCCCATTTGTCCCTTGGGCAGTGCCAGTGTGCCAGGCTGGCACTGCCCAAGACACACCCCCCTGACCTCCTGGGGGGTCCTCAATGGCTTCTCTTCTCTCCGGCGGGGTCAGTCCGCCTGTTCCCCGTTAGTGGAGAGCAGTTGTAAATAGCTTCCTCTGCTGCTAGAGCAAGCTGGCTGGTGATTTAAGCTCCGTCCACTGCCTCTGGTGGCTGGAAACGCTCTAGCCCATTTTTTCATAGTCTAAGTCCATGGGATTCGGAATAAAGACTCGCCCAAGAAGCAGATCAGGAACTCTCCCATTTTCACACTAGCTGGACACGTAGAATTTTTCTCATAAAATCACCACCTCATGCCTTTGTTTCCACTGGTTGGTGAGTATGGAATTCCCATTGTCAGATAAAATAGGAGGGGCTAGAAGCTTGAGGATATCTTTTTCAGGCAGAATGTTATTAGGGCCTGGATGATATCACATCAGTTGCTTGTCGTGCTTGAATACCTGATGGAGTGCATTTGCTTTGATTTATTATCACATGTATTGGGATACAGTGAAAAATATTGTTTCTTGCGCACAATACAGACAAAACATACCGTTCATTGAGTGCATAGGGAAGAAGGAAAGGAGAGAGTGCAGAATATAGTGCCACAGTTACAGGTAGGGCGAAGAGAAAGACAGAGCCATTCAGAAGTCTGATGGCAGCAGGGAAGAAGCTGTTCTAGAGTCGGTTGGTACATGACCTCAGTCTTCTGTATCTTTTCCCAAGGTGGAAGAGAGTTTGTCGGGGGTGCACTGGGTCCTTAATTATGCTGGCTGCTTTTCCGAGGCGGTGGGAAGTGTGGACGGAGTCAAAGGATGGGAGGCTGGTTTGCGTGATGGACTGGGCTATGCTCACGACCCTTTGTAGTTTCTTAACAGGCATAACTGAGCAGTACTGCCTGTTTTTCATCTTTGCCAAGTCTAATTTCTACCATGGAGTGTGTTAACATGAAGCAACGCTGCATTGAGATATCTAGTTTTTGTTGGAACAGTGTAGCGAGAGCCACACTTTGGATATAATTAGACTTGGGAGTGTTTGATCAGGCACTGGGATAGGTGTATTCCTCTCAGCTTCTGAACCAGGAGTGGTTGATGGTTATAACTGTGGGAAAAGAGGGAAGCCTTCATTTCCTCGGCTCCAACATCTCTCATCTCCAGAAGGAGAAACAAAATCACACCGGGGAACTGGGTAGAAACTGAACCTAACTCCTTCCAAATTGAACCCTTCCATCCACCGGGGAATTTTTCTTCCATTAGGACTGTGGACTGGACCGGGACGCAGTGGTTCAAATATTCCTTACAGGTGAGATTGCAAAACGTTGCCGCGGAACTTCAAACATTTGTATGCTAGCCTAAGAGAAAGCAAATTGGACGAGGTAGGAACTCAGAAGAAAGAAATATTTCTCATTATTTGACAAAGTGTTGAAGATCCAGAATCGAATCGGTACACAAAGGGTGAGGCTCGACAGTCTAACTTTAGTCTGTGACATTCACCTAAACATTGAGTGCCAAAGCGACTGATGTCAGATTGCCGAGTCAACGCTGAGAGGCCAAAGTCTGGAGAACTCAGTAAATTCTTCGTCTCAGTACAGTATGTACAGATGCGCGGTGAATGTCAAATAGTTTGGATGTCTGCCTTGTGTGTGCACAAACTGTATCTCAGAATTTTACATACAAGATTTGAGTCTGCAAAAAAAAATCCAGCATCAGTTATTTCATAAATCTGATTCCCCGTCTGTACAATCAGATAGTGCTGATTTGTACATTGATATTTTATCATGGACTCAAATGATTGGTGTGATGTAGCGCACATGATAAAGAGGACCTGCATGTTGACTGCACAGGATTCCAGGTCAGGTTTTGAGTCAATCCATGCCGGGACTGTGAATCTTCTACTAAAGGAGAAGTCCTTTCATCACTATTTTCTGATTTGATTTGATTTATTATTATTGTCACATGTATCAGTATACAGTGAAAAGTATTGTATCTTGCACGCTATACAGACAAAGCATACCGTTCATAGAGAAGGAAACGAGAGAGTGCAGAATGTAGTGTGACAGTCATAGCTAGGGTGGAGAGAAAGATCAACTTAATGCAAGGTGGGTCCATTCAAAGGTCTGACAGCAGCAGGGAAGAAGCTGTTCTTGAGTCGGTTGGTACGTGGCCTCAGACTTTTGTATCTTTTTCCCAATGGAATAAGGTGGAAGAGAGAATGTCCGGGGTGCGTGGGGGTCCTTAATTATGCTGGCTGCTTTCCTGAGCGGGAAGTGTAGACAGAGTCAATGGATGGGAGGCTGGTTTGCGTGATGGATTGGGCTACATTCATGACCTTTTGTGGTTTCTTGCGGTGTTTGGCAGAGCAGGAGCCATACCAAGCTGTGATACAACCAGAAAGAATGCTTACTATGGTGCATCTGTAAAAGCTGGTGAGAGTCGTAGGTAAAGACACAGGGGGCTGGAATTTTCTTCAAAGATTTCGAAGTGTCATAAGGGTGAGAAAACAGGCGTGCTCCAGGCCGGTATTTTCGGCGAGCTCGGCACTGCAATCTTCCAGCACTCTGTCAGTTTTTTACAGCTGGGGGTTTTGCTCCAGTACAGGGGGCAGGGGGGCGGGGGTGTGGGTGGGTGGTGAGGGAGTTGAAGGGGGGTGCGGCAGAACATAAATATGCCAGTGAAGCCAGCTTCAGAGCAGTCGGGCGCCATTACACAGGGCACCATGACCTGCCGTTAAATTGGCAGACCTCTTCCCAGAACCTTCATGGACATCGGACACCCCCCCCCCCCCCCCCGCCCCCCATTTATAGAGTCATAGAGGTTTACAGCATGGAAACCAGCCCTTTGGCCCAACTTGTCCATGCTGCCCAGTTTTTAGCACTAAGCTAGTCTCAATTGCCTGCGTTTAACCCGTACCCCTTTATACCCATCTTACCCATGTAACTATCTAAATGCTTTTTAAAAGACAAAATTGTACCCGCCTCTCCTACTACCTCTGGCAGCTTGTTCCAGACACTCACCACCCTCTGTGTGAAAAAATTGCCCCTCTGGACCCTTTTGTATCTCTCCCCTCTCACCTTAAACCTATGCCCTTTAGTTTTAGACTCCCCTACCTTTGGGAAAAGATGTTGACTATCTACCTTATCGATGCCCCTCACTATTTTATAGATCGCTATAAGGTCACCCCTCAGCCCCCTACACTCCAGGGAAAAAAGTCACCAAAACGTTAATCGGTAGTATTGTTATCCCCACACCAACATGTGTCACCGACATTGGGGCATCAGAGCCTTTCCAGTGAGTACCCTGGCAGACGCCAACATGCCCCTCCCACCCTCCCCAGTCATGACCCCCTCTGGACCCAACCCCTGCATGATCGCAAGTGTCCCCTCCCCCACCCTCCCCCCACCCCCATCCCAGCGGGGCACGAATTGAGGTTTTGGCCTCTCACGCTGAATCGTCACACTACTTTGATGGACGTGGTGAGCTGGTAAGGTCCTGCCCATGGTTACTTATTCTACCTGTTGATAAGGTGAAGGTGCAGTTTCTCAATTTCCGATCACTGGAATAACAACATGGAAACGAAATGCAAGGAATAGGAAACCAAAGGGAGAGACAAAGGAGGAGGAAGTTGGGGAGAAAGTTTAAAAGCACCTGCGAGGTTGCCAGAACAACCTAGAACTGAATATTTCTGTGAGTGATTGTTATAATGTGGCAAGTGATAACTGCCCAAATCCCAAAGGGAAACCTGAACAAGCTATCACAACAATTTGCAATTTGTATTTTATTATGAGGAGGTGTGTGTTCTGAAGTCCGAACAATTACAAAGCCACTTTTGGAGATTTTAAATGTTAAATTGAAATGTTTATTAACAGAAAATGAAAACTTAAACACATAAGATCACATTTAAACAATTAAAGGTGGTTCTACAAATACTTCCCAAAAGATTTCTGCCTAGTTAAGCTGGAGCTAAACACCCTTTTCCAGACAATAGTCCCTGTAAATATTTATCCTAAAAAATTCCCAGCAGGATTTTTTCTGATTAACTCATGGGGTGTGAGCGCCGCTGGCTGATCCAGCATTTGTTGCCCATTCCTTATAGCCCTTGAACTGAGTGGCTTGCTTGGCCATTTCAGAGGGCATTTCGGAGTCAACCACATTGCTGTGGTTCTGGAGTCACATGTAGCCCAGACCAGGTAAGGATGGCAGATTTCTTTCCGTAAAGGACATTAGTGAACCAGATGGGCTTTTACAACAATCAACGATGGTTTCATGGTCATCAGTAGACTCTTAATTCCAGATTTTTATTGAATTTGAGTTTCACCATCTGCTGTGGTGGGGTTCGAACCCTGGTCCCCAGGGCATTAGCCTAGGTCTTTGGATTACTAGTCCACTGACAATGCCACTATGCCACCACCTCCCTTTCACAATTCAGGATTAACAGAAAACATTCACTGTTGCTATGCAAGAAATATTTCACATGGCTTCTCTCTCTCCCTTGATAATGGGAATCTAAGACTTGTATCAAAACCTTCCTGATAAAACTCTCTGTGAGGATGGCTAGGACCCATTTTGTTTCTTCTTTAGCTTTCTCGAAGTACAGCACATTCTTCAGGATAACATGGCCACTCCTATCTGGACAGCTATCCTATCTCTTTAAGTACGTTTTTTTTATCTCTTTCATGTTGAAATCTATTGTTGTTAAACTTCTTTGGAAATTCCTAGAATATAAAAATCTTTCATGTTGTTCTTATGACGACCGCTTTTGGATAAAAATAAACTTCATATTTTGCGTTACTCATTTATGGTTTTTGCCAGTTGTAAAGTTTCCTTTTGAAATACAATAGCTAAACTTCAATTCACCCCCTTATCTTCTCATGCAAATCTCCAATCATGCTGCTTACTGGGCTGGGATTCTCCCTCAAAACATTCCTGCCTGAGAGGCTGACAGCATAGTGCTGAGCGGGCCACTGCGCATGTGCCCATCTGTCAGCGCCAAAACTGGTGCATGCGCAATGGCCCCGCATTGCCGGCTCCCAATCGCTGGCTGCGACCCCCCCCATCACTGGTCTACCGACCCCCCCCAACCCCCCCAACCCCCCCCACCTCCTGATCGCCGGCTTCCCAGACCTCTCTGGACCAGCGCCGATTTGCTCCCCGGCTCGCCCTGATCTCTCCGACCACCCCGCCCCCCCCCCTCCCCCCCCAAACACCCACCAGCTAGCTTCGATCTCCCATGGTCCTCCCTGGCAGTCCCGCATGGCCCCCCCCATCAGCAGTCCCGATCACCCCCCAGGTGTCCCCTCCCCCCCCATCAGCAGCCCCAACCCCCCTGGCAGCAGAGAAGCCCCCTACCCAGATGGTCAGCCCCGATCTCCTCTTCCCTCCCTCTGCCTGTGATTCCCAGAGTGAATGTGGGACCCCCCCCCCCCACTTCAACCAATTGGCCCCCCCAACAGGCCTTTACCCCCCAATAGGCCCCACCTCGCTGGCCCCACCCTCTTGGCACTACCCAATGCCCAATGGGCAGTGGCGAGGTGCCCATTGGACATTACCTGTTTGCCCATTGGGCAGTACCGGGTGCCAGGCTGGCACTGCCCAAGGAGCACTCCCCTTAGCCCTGACTCCCTGGGGAGGCCTCAATGGCCTCTCTTCACTCCAGCGAGGCCAGTCACCTCTTCCCTGTTAGTGGGGAGCAGTTGTAAATCCTGCTGGAGGGAAACACTGTTGGCGGGGGGTGGGGGAGGGGAGACGCTAGTGGGCATGGAGACTTCACTCTTGGGATCAATAATGACATGGAAAGGCTCATTTCCATATTGTGATCAGCTCCGCGCCGATTTCCAGCGTGGATCTGATTATGGCAGGAATTGTGGGCTAAGAGACTCGCGGAAGGCGTGGCGCCCAGACGGAAGCCCGCGAAACGGCATCCATCGATGGCTCTCGGCCCAGAGCAGTGCAACAAGCTGGGAGAATCCACCACCCCCCTCCCCCCTCCCCGCCGGTGTCCCATCTTAGCTTTGCTCATCTCCATTTCAAAATGATTCTTTTAACACCTACCCACTTGCGATGTTTTTAACCCTGTAGTCCAACTATCTTTAGGTTAATTAAATCCCCCTCTCCCCGCACACACATTCAGAGACCTGTTTCACAGTATACCACAGGGATATTAGTAAAATACGATATTGCTTGATTGTGATGCTGCCATATACATCTGATTGAAATGATGTGCTTTTTAATAAAAATAGGTTTATAAAATGTTTAGAAGAATCTGATATGAATATCTGAAATCTTCATTTGATAACATTGCTTCCAGATGTTTTAAATCTACTGCCTTGAAACCTATACCTGCATCTTCTTGTTTGAGATTGCCTCATAAGAGGAAACATTTGGTCTATATTTACTTTATCAATCCCTTTTAAAATTCCTAAGAGCCAGTCTTGCGCTCCTGGCAGAGTTATTCCCCCCAACTCTGTACATTCTGATCTTTGTCAGTGGAAAGCCCTGATGCAGGGAATTACAGATCCCTTGTCCTTCATTCGTGGTTGTGTCAAAGTTACAGTGGGACTAGGGGCCGGGTGACACTGATCCTAAATTGCAGGTCAGACTGGTCAATGACATCACCAGGACGGCACTGACTAATAGAACCGGATCTCTCTGAAAATCTATTCTTGGGATGCGAGCAACTCTCAAACGATAATATTCATTTCCCATCCAAAGTTATTCTGAAGACTTTAAGAGTCGACTGCAGTGTGTGACTGGTGTCACATATAGGTCAGGCTAGGGGCTGCTGGGTCATAGAGGGCAGGTGCTTCTTGCATTTTTTCCCTTCCCTGATGTTGCAAAATTGGAAATGGAAGTTGTAGTAATTGGAATTACTCACTGCACAGTTCTGGAGTCTCCGACATACTGCGCGATTGCCTCATACAGACATACCATACAATATATAAATAAAGCCAAACTGTGTGCAGATCCTGGGTATGAGCAACAGAGAATGGGCATCAAAGACAGTCCAGAGGTGGTCTACCTGAAAGGGCCATTTTAAGCTCATTTCTACTGGCTCTGCCTGTGTTTGACACAAGCAGCTGCACGTATATTACTGCCCACCTAATGTGCCTAAACTGGCACAGCAACCTGCCAACTACCTGCACATGCCCTGAACTGTGAATTCAGATAAGACTGAGTCCATACGGTGAGATTGAAGTTTCCCATACAGCAGTAGACTGGATTCATTGGTTTTCAGGCCTGAATACCTCTTGCTGCTACTTGGAAGCACCAAGAAGCATAAAATTCATGGGAGTAGTAAACATAACAGCCCCTGACAGAGCTGTTGCCATCTTTGCAACGGCCTGACACTGCCAACGTCTGTCATGGCTTCCATAGGGAATTAGAGGTGCAGTACAGTGGCACAGTGGTTAGCACTGCTGCCTCACAGCGCCAGGGAGTCGGGTTCGATTCATTGGCTTGGGTCACTGTTTGTGCGGAGTCTGCACGTTCTCCCCGTGTCTGCGTGGGTTTCCTCCGGATGCTCCGGTTTCCTCCCGCAGTCCGAAAGACGTGCTGGTTAGGTGCATTGGCCGTGCTAAATTCTCCTTTGGTGTATCTGAACAGGCGCCGGAGTGTGGCAACTAGGGGATTTTCACACTAACTTGATTGCAGTGTTACTTTAAGCCTATTTGTGACACTAATAAATAAACAAATAAAATAATAAATAAATAGAGGGGTGAGTTTATGAGGGGTGGGTAATGTCAGACCTTCTGCTTCCAATGACCCAGATCCTTGGTATAAAAGCCTGTGATTAGGTTCTTTGAAGCAACCCCATAGCCTGCAATATAATGGTTGATTATAATAAAATGATAGAAACTTATTCGAAACCACCCCTGCGCATTCCACATGGTACCCTTAAAAAGCCAAACAGAGAAAACTTTCAATCCATCAGTCTAAGCTGATTGCAAAACCAGATCTCAGGAGGGGAAGGTTAATGTGTAACCCACTCCACCTCTTGGACACATTATTTCTTCATTCTTTGGCCAATTTTCAGATCGGTGGATTTGCTTTGCTTCGAGACTCTGAAACGTGTTCAGAGGACAATAGACAGCAAACTGGCTTAGTATTTATCAGAAATAGACTGAGAACAACTAAGCAGTCCATAGGGAAAATCTGTTCATGATCTGGACTTTGGGTTTGAGAGGCTGAAAAAGTATTTTCACGTTAACAGCAATCCATGCTCCAGCAATATACCCAGGCTCTCAGGAGTAATATTAAAGAGCAATTTCACCTCAGCTTCGTGACAAACAATTTAAAGCACATTTATTTCTTTGTGAGCATGTAATGTCATGATTAAGTTTATTTATTAGCGTCACAAGTAGGCTTACATTAACACTGCAATCCCCTGTAGGAACAAAAATAGGCTCCTCCCCTTTCGTCCTACCTTCTCCACCTTCCCCACCCTTTCCCCCCCAAAACCCACCCCAGGATAAAACTCTGCTAAAGGCCAGAGACGCCCTTGTCTTTTCAGCTTTCCCTTTTCTTTCCAGAAGGCTGAAAGATGACGCCATGATGCAGGATAGAATCAAAGAAACCCTACAGTGCAGAAGGAGGCCATTTGGCCCATCGAGTCTGCACTGACCACAATCCCACCCAGGCCCTACCTCCATATCCCGACATATTTACCCGATAATCCCTCTAACCTACGCATCTCAGGACACTAAGGGGCAATTTTAGCATGGCCAATCAACCTAACCCGCACATCTTTGGATGTAGCTTGTCATTGTAAAGTACCATTCATGATCATTGGACTTCTCAATATGCTTTCCAGGGTAAAAAGGAAATGCGGAGTTTTATAATTTTTTGTCCAGTGTCAACTAAGGTGGGAAAAGTGGTGTGTCGCCCGTCAGGTCCACTGCGGTTCTCCTGTCATACTTTTTTTGATACTTAGTCAGAAAAATCCTGGAGGCAGGTCCCACGCCGTCACGTTGGTAGGGTAACCTCCGAATTTGCCTACCCTGCCAGCAACCTTGGCTTTTAGAAGGTTGGGGTACATTGTTTTTTAAAAGGGCGACACTGTTTAAAAAAAGAACAAAGAAAGAACCACCGTCAGACGCAGAGACCCCTCCCCACCATGGGCACCCCCAACACTGATAGTTCATTCCACACCCTCACAATCCAACTTTCTCCTGCTCTGCGTACAAAATCACTTACATCTATGCCCTTACGCAACCACTGAAAGTATTCTGTTCACATTGTTTTATAATTTTAAACTGTTCAATCAAATATCTTCCAAACCTACCATCATGCTTTGGAAGACAATTGTTCCCCAGTGCATTTGTGCCCCAAGGCACTGTCTCAGCCAATCAGAATTGACCTGCCATTTTTGAATATAAACAAAAGCTTGGGAGATAATTGTTCCTTACACATTCGCCATGACGAGACATTGATCACATCAGAGTCCACTTGCCAACAAATCAGCACCCTTTTCTCATGCAGCAGAAATTGCTCCCTTTGGAATTTTGAATTCTTGTGTCTGTCCTGATGAGTGCAAGATGAAAAGCTTCAACAGAAAGTCTTTTTCAGCAACATTCAAGAGCAGGGTAGCTTTTTTCCAATATCCTGGCCAATATTTCTCCTTCAAGCATCACATTCGTTTCCTCTCTCTTTCATTCATCTTTTTCCATGCGACATGGGGTCCTCACAATGTTACTTTATCACCCTAACCTCCACTCATGCCAACAATCATTATTTGGTTTGGGGGGTGGCGTGCTAACTTCCCCATTTATCTGGGCTGGGCACTGGCACGAGCAGAAACTGATAGCCAAGTTCCGCACACACGAGGACGGCCTCAACCGGGATATTGGGTTAATGTCACACTATTTGTAACTCCCACAGTTGCGTGGACCTGCAGAGTTTCACTGGCTGTCTTGTCTGGAGACAATACACATCTTTTTAGCCTGTCTTGATGCTCTCTCCACTCACATTGTTTCGTTTCTTAAAGACTTGATTAGTTGTAAGTATTCGCATTCCAACCATTATTCATGTAAATTGAGTCTGTGTCTTTATAAGCTCTGTTTGTGAACAGAATTCCCACTCACCTGAAGAAGGGGCTAAGAGCTCCGAAAGCTTGTGTGGCTTTTGCTACCAAATAAACCTGTTGGACTTTAACCTGGTGTTGTTAAACTTCTTACTGTGTTTACCCCAGTCCAACGCCGGCATCTCCACATCATCACTGGCACCAATACAGGGTTGGCTCGCCTGGTGTTGGCATCACAGACCAACATTTATATTCCATTTATCAGTGCAGTTAACAATGTGATGATGACCAGATAGTCCTTGTTGGTGCCATTGATTGAGGGCTAAATATTAGCCAGAACTCTGGGGATCATTCCCCTGTCCTTCATCTAACAGTGTCCTGGGTGGCACTAATGATATTGTCACTGGACTAGTAATCTAGAGACCCAGGCTAATGCTCTGGGAACCTGTGTTCGAATCTCACCATGGTTGGTGGTGAAAATTTGAATTCAATCGAGCTCTGCAATTAAAAGTCAAATTGTGACCACAAAAGCATTGTTGATTGTTGTAAAAACCCATCTGGTTCACTAATGTCCTTAAGGATGAAAAGCTTCAACAGCAAGTCTTTTTCAGCAACACTCAAGAGCCATCTTTACCTGGTCTGGCCTACAGAGCCACAGCAATGTGGTTGACACTTAAAGGGCATGGCAAGCCACTTCGTTCAAGGGCAATTAGGGGTGGGCAGTAATTGCTAGCCCGGCCAGCGACAACCACATCCCATGAATGAATAAAACAAATGTTTTACATCCAACTGACCAGGCAGATGGGACTTTAATGTCTCATTGAGAAGACTATGGCTGGAATGCTACCACAACGGAAATCTCCGTTCACCTTGAGTGGGAATTACCAGTCTCGTTTGAGCGAGGCCATAAAATCCCGCCTGAAGAAGGGAAAGGGTTCATGTTTTTTTGTACTCAATGTATTTTGTGCCTAAAAGGTTGAACTTTGTATCTGGAATGTATCATAAACATAACCCTTCCTTATGGCTAGTCACCCCTTTGTTTATATTGCTCCTGGTAGTAGTATAAGACATTTGTTCATGTCTTTCATCTTTAACTTTTAGTCGCACAAGCCATTTGTTCTTGGTTTCATCTTTAACTTTTAGTAGTATAAGCCATTTGTTCATGGTTCCCTTGCTTGTTTATATCATTCTGATAAAACAGACAGTTAAATGTAGATGTAGGGTTGAAAGTCTTACTTTTCCCGTAGGCTTGTGTATGATTTAAAAAAAGGAAGCAGCTACCAAATGGTAGAGTGCGAAAATGGCCGTTTGAAGGAGGACTCCCACTGGGACAGCTGCACTCGTACTCAGTCACTTCAAAGGAAAAGCTGCGGGAAGAGCAGGGGACCAGAGGTGGCACCTTGGCTTCGACTACCAGGAGAATTGTGCTTTATGACCCAAGGATATCAGATAGTCTCTAACCATGATCCAGAGACTATCAGAAGCTGTTAAAGGAACTATAATTTATGATCAAGGACTGTTAACTGGACTTTGCTTCATGACTTGTATTGGGAACCCTGATGTATAAAGGTCCACGCTTCTTGTGTTCAGAGAGAACTTTGGCTTCCGCTTTCAAGGGGTCAGGTTCTCCCTCTAGCTTGTGAGAATAAAGCCTACTCTATTTTGACTCATACCAGCCTCAAGAGGTATATTTACCGACATCACCGCCCAACATGTCCAACAGTGCAGTGCTCCCTCAGGATGAAACTGCAGTGTGAATCTTGGTGCGGCTTGAACCAGGAACCTAGTGATTCTGAGGTTAATGTTTTTTATTTTTAAAATTTTTATTCCTTTCTTAAATTTACAAAGCCAATGCACAGAATGGACAGAGCAAGCCCTTAATCCATCTCCTTGCTTGCTCCAAAAATAATTTATAATTCAAACTGAATCGAAATCATTGTCCTCACAAGAGAGACATACTTTTTTTCATGGAATCTCCAAGTACAGAAGGAAGCCATTCGGCCCATCAAGTCTGCACCGACTCTCCAAAAGAGCATCTTACCCAGGCCCACCCACCGTGCCCTATCCGGGTAACCCCATGCATTTAACTTGGTTAATCCACCTAACCTACACATCTTTGGACACTAAGGGATAAGTTACCATTGCCAATCCACCTACTTTACACATTTTTGGTGTGTGGGAGAAAACCGGAGCACCCGGAGAAAACCCATGCAGACATGGGGAGAATGTGCAAACTCCACACAGGCATTCACTCAAGCCGGGAATTGAACCTGGATCCATGGCGCTGTGAGGCAGCAGTGCTAACTACTGTGCCACCCTCCACTGTGCCACCATGCTGCTCTACAAGATATAAGATCCAAACTGACAAGAAAAAGCATTGCACCTGGTTTTGGGCTTGATTTGATGCTTGATCTTAGCCAAAAGGCCAAGAAGTAATATGGTTCAGAGGTAAAAGTGCTACCCACTGAATCACACTTAATACTCATGGTACTGGTATAAAAATAAAATGCTGCATGCGGATGCTGGAATCTGAAACAAAAACAGAAAATGCTGTAAAATCTCTGCAGGTCTGACAGATTCTGTGGAGAGAGAATAGAAATCATAGAAATCATAGAAACCCTACAGTACAGAAAGAGGCCATTCGGCCCATCGAGTCTGCACCGACCACAATCCCACCCAGGCCCTACCCCCATATCTCTACATATTTTACCCACTAATCCCTCTAATCTATGCATCCCAGGACACTAAGGGGCAATTTTAGCATGGCCAATCAACCTAACCCGCACATCTTTGGACTGTGGGAGGAAACCGGAGCACCCGGAGGAAACCCACGCAGACACGAGGAGAATGTGCAAACTCCACACAGGCAGTGACCCAAGCCGGGAATCGAACCCAGGTCCCTGGAGCTGTGAAGCAGCAGTGCTAACCAACGTTTCAAGGCTGGATGACCCTGCAGGTGCAGTAGGCGGTAAAGAAGGCAAATGGCATGTTGGCCTGCATTGCGAGAGGTTTCAAGTACAGGAGCAGGGATGTGTTGTTGCAATTATACAGGGTCTTGGTGAAGCCACACCTAGAGTATTGTGTGCAGTTTTGGTCTCCTTTTCTGAGGAAGGATGTTCTTGCTCTTGAGGGAGTGCAGCGAAGGTTTACCAGGCTGATTCTGGCGATGGCGGGCCTGATGTATGAGGAGAGATTGACGAGATTGTTTTTGTTGGAGTTCAGGTGAATGAGGGGGGATCTCATAGAGCCTTATAAAATTCTAACAGGACTAGAAAGGGTAGACGCAGGGAGGATATTCCCGATGGTGGGGGAGTCCAGAACCAGGGGTCACAGTCTGAGGATTCAGGGTAGACCATTTAGGACAGAGATGAGGAGACATTTCTTCACCCACAGAGTGGTGAACCTGTGGAATTCATTACCACAGGAGATAGTTGATGCCAAAACATTGAATATATAACATAAGAAATAGGGGCAGGAGTAGGCCATCTAGCCCCTCAAGCCTGCTCTGCCATTCAATAAGATCACGGCTGATCTGATAGTGGGTTCAGTTCCACTTACCCGCCCGGTCCCCATAACCCTTAATTCCCTTAATGGTTAAAAATCTATCAATCTGTGACTTAAACACATTTAACGAGGTAGCCTCTACTGTTTCATTGGGCAGAGAATTCCAAAGATTCACTACCCTCTGGGAGACGAAGTTCCTCCTCAACTCTGTTCTAAATTGACTCCCCCGTATTTTGAGGCTATGCCCCCTAGTTCTTGTTTCCATTGTAAGTGGAAATAACCTCGCTGCTTCTACCCTGTCTAGCCCCTTCATTATCTTATATGTCTCTATAAGATCTCCCCTCAACCTTCTAAACTCCAATGAGTACAGACCCAGTCTACTCAATCTCTCCTCATAAGCTAACCCCCTCATCTCCGGAATCAACCTGGTGAACCTTCTCTGTACCCCCTCCAAAGCTAATATATCCTTTCTTAAATAAGGGCACCAAAACTGTACACAGTACTCTAGGTGCGTCCTCACCAGTACCATGTACAGTTGCAGCATGACCTGAGCAAGAGGCGGCTGGATATATCACTTGGGGCGAATGGGATCAAAGGTTATGAGGCAAAAGTAGGATCAGGCTATTGAGTTGGATGATCAGCCATGATCGTGATGAATGGCAGAGCAGGCTCGAAGGGCCGAATGGCCTCCTCCTGCTCCTATCTTCTATGTTCCATCAGAGCTCATGTACTGGTGGCTGGGTTCTTCTCATTGCATTATAATCACAGAGACGTTTGTGGGACCTTGGCGTCCACAAGCTGTCCTGTTTCCCACATTACAACAGTGATAACACTTCAAAGGTACTGAACCTGAGGAGAATGCAGGGAATGCAAAGCTTTTCTTCCAGTGACTGAGGTCAGTTATATCAGCAAAGAGACTGGACCAGACCTGGTACCTTTGCAGATGAGGAGGATGGGGGAGGGTGGGGAGGAGGCAGAGTTTCATTCATTCCTTCAAGGGTTGAATTTCGTCCCGATGATGAAAGTGACAGTGCGACACACACAAAGGGTTAAAAGGAGGGCTTTGCACCAATCAGCCCGAAGGGGAAGGGGAGAGGGGAGGAGTTGTGCCGCAACAGGAAAGAAATATTAAAAGTCCCACGTGAATCCTGGCTCCAAACATTGGAGGAAAGTGAATGAAATCCAGGTTTAAGATTTGATGACTGCAGTACTCAGCATGCTCCGTGTGTGAACTGGTAAAAGGTAAAGAGAGAGAGAGAGAAATCAGGAGTTAATTCACAGCTTTGGATCAAAGAATATTCACATTCGTACAGCTCCGGGATGTTTCGCAATGTCAAAATCAGTATAAATATATAATATTGTTAAATGCTTCATTGCGGCAGAGATATCAAAACAACCGCAACATTCAAAACACTGGGAAGAATCATGTTTGACCAAAGCTTAATTGCAAATCAGTTTAAACATTTCGCAAAGAGTTTTAAAACAGTTTAAATCGATTAACAGTTTGGATTTGTGAAGGTTTATTGGGTGGCACCAGACTGACTTAAAACATTAATGATATTCGGCAATTACCCCACCAAATATTTGGACTTGTTCAAAGTAAAGCGGCATTCCATTGTAACTTGTAATTTCTAAAGCAGTGACTGGCTGTTATAAACTGGGTTTGCACTCGGGTCGTTGGTGGGAGTAAACGGGAGTTCGTGGTTTAATTCTCCCTATTTGTTCTTTTCTATAACGCCAGCAGAGTGTGGAAGTGGACATGTCAGGGCATGTACAGGGGAAGAAAAAACACTGCTCACTCTTGCTGCTGTTCTTTCCTTATCTGAAGGGGGCTCCAGTATTCGAGATAAGAAAGCCCATTGATCCGCACTGTTTGATGATGTGATAGTGGAGATTTCAACTTCATAACACTTGACAAGGTGGAGGACAGGATTTGTTGCACGGTTCCTATAGGTTTAATAGGATGTCACTGGTTTGCAGAATTACTAGCTCACTCAGTGTATATGGTTAGTGCTGAGTGATTTTCTCTCGTGGCACAGTGGTTAGCACTGCTGCCTCACAGGGACCTGGATTCGATTCCTAGCTTGGGTCACTGTCTGTGTGGAGTCTGCACATTATCCCTGTGTCTGCGTGGGTTTCCTCCGGGTGCTCCGGTTTCCCCCCACACTCCAAAGATGTGCGGGTTAGGTTGATTGGCCCTTAGTGTCAGGGGATTAACAGGGTAAATATGTGAGGCTTCGGGGATAGGGCCTGGGTGGGCTGAATGGCCTCCTTCTGTACTGAAGGGATTCTATAGTTCTATGACTGGAACATGGCAGTAAATGCCCTGCTGTTGTTATAACCTCTGGCCTCACTCTATTCCCGTCAGGTGAATCGGGTTAAAATTGAGCTAAATTTGGGTTGCATCACGGAGGGACAAGAAATTTTTAAAAATTCATTTACGGGATGTGGAAGAATTGTTTAAAAAAATGCTTAACCATGCCTGCTCTGAAATTATAGTCTGACCACATCCATCTGGACAAAGCCAAGAAAAACATGATGCATAAATGAAACACTGCACCTTGTTGTAAAAGTTGTGCAATAAAACAAATCATCTGATGTAAGTTCAAATGGTTTTCCAACAAGATGCGCAAGGTTTAAATTCTATCTTAGACTTTATTTTGGCTTCATTTCTAAACGTAACCAGGATGATACCAGCAATGCGAAGCAAATTCTCAGGCTCAAAACATTTGGACTATTTCCTTGAGAGCAGAAAAGGTCATGAGATTTCATACAGGTTTTTAAAATATGGAGGGTTTTTATGGAATGCCTGCTTCTTTTGAGAGTCAAGTGATGAGAGATGATAAATTCAACTTGTCTTCATGTGAGGGGACAGTTGAGGAGGAATTTCTTCCCAGCAGCAGGTTGTTGAGGTACAGAAACCTGTGATACAGGGATTGGCTCTTGAGGAAAATCGGATAAATATTTGGAGCAAAAGAACAAAAAGAAGATTGAGAATCGAGCAGGAAGTGGGATGAGCTGAGGATTACTTGAGCAATAAGCTGGCATGAACCTGCTGTATTGACTGACTTCCTGTGCTGAATCATAGAATCCCTACAGTGCAGATGAAGGCCATTTGGCCCATCGAGTCTGCACCAACCACAATCTCACTCAGGCCCTATTCCCATAACCCCAGATATTTACCCTGCTAATCCCCCTGACACTAGGGTTAATTTAATATGGCCAATCCACCGAAGCTGCACATCTTTGGATTGTGGGAGGAAACCAGAGCACCCAGAGGAAACCCAAGCAGACACGGGGAGAATGTGCAAACTCCACACAGACAGTTACCTGAGGCCGTAATTGAACTTGGCTCCCTGGCGCTGTGAGCCAGCAGTGCTAACCACTGTGCCACAGAATCCTGTGGTACCCAAAGGCTTGTAATAACAAAGAACAAACAAAGAACAATACAGCACAGGAACAGGCCCTTCGGCCCTCCAAGCCCGCGCCGCTCCCCGGTCCAGGATTGAATCCTGAATCCAGGATCCCCGCCCAATTTTCCAGCCTATCTACATACCAATATCCTATCCACCGAGCTGTCCCCCACAGCTACGATGCTTTGTTCATTACAACCTATTAACTCACCCCCACCCCCCCATTCCAGACCATGTGATCTCCAGGGAGAGGCGAAAACCCAGAGTGAAAAACCCCAGGGCCAATATGGGGAAAAAAAAATCTGGGAAATTCCTCTCCGACCCCCTGAGGCGATCGAAACGAGTCCAGGAGATCACAATGGCCCTGATCGGAAAATGCTTCCCAACCCTAGTCATTTCCACTTCCACGAGAAACAAGGAACAATTAGCCCGCGCCGCTCCCTGGTCCAAACTAGACCACTCTTTTGTATCCCTCCATTCCCACTCCGTTCATATAGCTGTCTAGATAAGTCTTAAACGTTCCCAGTGTGTCCGCCTCCACCACCTTGCCCGGCAACACATTCCAGGCCCCCACGACCCTCTGTGTGAAATATGTCCTTCTGATATCTGTGTTAAACCTCCCCCCCTTCACCTTGAACCTATGACCCCTCGTGAACGTCACCACCGACCCGGGGAAAAGCTTCCCACCGTTCACCCTATCTATGCCTTTCATAATTTTATACACCTCTATTAAGTCTCCCCTCATCCTCCGTCTTTCCAAGGAGAACAACCCCAGTTTCCCCAATCTCTCCTCATAACCAAGCCCCTCCATACCAGGCAACATCCTGGTAAACCTCCTCTGTACTCTCTCCAAAGCCTCCACGTCCTTCTGGTAGTGTGGCGACCAGAACTGGACGCAGTATTCCAAATGCGGCCGAACCAACGTTCTATACATCTGCAACATCAGACCCCAACTTTTATACTCTATGCCCCGTCCTATAAAGGCAAGCATGCCATATGCCTTCTTCACCACCTTCTCCACCTGTGACGTCACCTTCAAAGATCTGTGGACTTGCACACCCAGGTCCCTCTGCGTCTCTACACCCTTTATGGTTCTTCCATTTATCGTGTAGCTCCTCCCTACATTATTCCCACCAAAATGCATCACTTCGCATTTATCAGGATTGAACTCCATCTGCCATTTCCTTGCCCAAATTTCCAGCCTATCTATATCCTTCTGTAGCCTCTGACAATGTTCCTCACTATCTGCAAGTCCTGCCAGTTTTGTGTCGTCCGCAAACTTACTGATCACCCCAGTTACTCCTTCTTCCAGATCATTTATATAAATCACAAACAGCAGAGGTCCCAATACAGAGCCCTGCGGTACACCACTTCAAACTTAATCTTCAAACTGCACATCATAGGGTTTAAGTAAATGATTTTTTGAGGCAAACGCGTTTTGAAAACATCCCCAAAAAAGAGCGATCGGTGATAAGTTGAAGAACTAAATAGACAGAATGTGGGAGTGAGGGATAATTTTAGTTGAGGAGTTGCCAGTGCTTTTGTCAACCGACTTGTGTTGTAAGTGGCCGCACTCTGCACTAAATTTAATGGAGCTGGAAGATATGTTTTTTTATATAGATGTGGTCTATCTGTTCGGAACATTTACTTGAGCTCTCCCCTTGCTTTTGCAGAGTTAGCTTTCATCCGTAAATGCTACAGTGATGAACTTCACTGGATGCTGTCCCTACCACTTTTTAAGAAAACTAGAACTTGCTGAACAAGTGTTCTGTTCGAAACATAGAAAAACTACAGCACAAAACAGGCCCTTCGACCCCACAAGTTGTGCCGAACATATCCCTACCTTCTAGGCCTACCTATAACCCTCCATCCTATTAAGTCCCATGTACTCATCCAGGAGCCTCTTAAAAGACCCTATTAAGTTTGTCTCCACCACCACTGACGGCAGCCGATTCCACTCGCCCACCACCCTCTGTGTGAAAAACTTCCTCCTAACATTTCCCCTGTACCTACCCCCCAGCACCTTAAACCTGTGTCCTCTCATAGCAGCCATTTCCATCCTGGGAAAAAGCCTGGAGAGTCCACCTGATCTATGCCTCTCAACATCTTATATACCTCTATTAGGTCTCCTCTCATCCTACGTCTCTCCAAGGAGAAAAGACCGAGCTCCCTCAGCCTATCCTCATAAGGCATGCCACTCAATCCAGGCAACATTCTTGTAAATCTCCTCTGCACCCTTTCAATCTTTTCCACATCCTTCCTGTAATGAGGCGACCAGAACTGAGCACAGTACTCCAAGTGGGGTCTGACGAGGGTCTTATATAGCTGCATCATTATCCCTGGACTCCTAAACTCAATCCCTCGATTGATAAAGGCCAGCACACCATACGCCTTCTTAACCAGTTGATTATCTAAAATGTTGATCATCTAAAATTACAGAGCCACTATTTGTTCCTCTTGCCTTAAAGATCTTTACAAAATATTTCTCCTTGCTATATGAAAAGCAAATCTCACAATGATGAATTTTATGTTCTGTGTTGGTTCTTCAGCCTATGGATTCTAGGTGTGGCACTTGGATAGAAGACAGACTGCAGTCATATTCTGGTCTCCACTTAACACTTGTTTATGAGGACTAGATCTAAGCAGTCATGCTCTATCTAACCTGTTTACATGTAGTTCAAATAAATAAGATGGGGAGGCGATGGTGCAGTGCTGTTGTCACTGGATGACGTGACCCAGGGTAATGCTCTGGGGACCAGGGTTACCCGGTACCGGTTTGAATCCCACCAAGGCGGATGGTGAAACTTAAATTTTAAAAATATCTGGAATTAGAGGTCTAATGATAACCATTGTCAATTGCTGTAAAAGCCCATCTGGTTCACAAATGCCCTTTTAGGGAAGGAAATCTGCCGTCCTTACCCGGTCTGGCCTATATGCGGCTCCAGACCCACAGCGATGTGGTTGACTCTTAAATGCCCAACGAAAAGGCCGAACAATGGCCACTCAGTTCAAAGGCAATTAGGAGAATTAATGCTGGCCCAGCCAGCGTCACCCACATCCCATGAAAGAATAAAAACAATGTTGCTCCTAGGCATGGAGTTCCAACCTCCTCATCCAAGTCATATATGAGCACATCCCATCTGTTAACCCTTCATACTACGGGATTCTCCCATCCTGCTTCGCTGGGAGATTTCAGCCGGGTTGGATTAGAACGATCTGCACTGGCCATCCGATCCCAAGCGTCTCTCCCATTGGCAGACTTCTGGCGCCGTCCCCTCCGTGCTAGGAATAGGCGCAGAGCTGCATTTGGCGTGCAGAAGGCGATTTCAGTGTAATTTCAATGTGATTAGCGGGCCTGGAACTGAAGTCTCCAGGCCTGCTAGCATCTCCGCCCCATCGCAAGAGTGTTTCGCTCCAGCAGGGAATACAGTCACTCCCTATTTTCTGGGAACTATTGGGGTGACCTCACTGGAGTGAAGGGGGGAGGCAATCCGGGCTCCCAAGGGGGTCGGGGCAGGGTACCCCCCTGGGCATTGGCACCTTGGCAGTGCCAGCCTGTGCCCCCTGGCACTGGGCATTGGGCAGTGCCGAGGGGGTGGGGCCACAGGGGGTGTGGCACATGGGGGTGGGGTCTAGGGGGCGATCGGTGGGGGTGGGGAGATCCCGCTGCCACTCTGCATAGGGATCAGTGAGGGAAGGAGGGAGGCCGGCAATCGGGGTGGACTGAGGGGGGGCGGTCAGCCTGTTGGGGGTGTTGGGGCTGCAGGGGGAGGGTCTGGACTGTGGGGAGAGGGGTGAGATCAGAGCGGGCTGGGAATGGTTGGGGGGCCAGCGATCGGGCGGTGGGGGGGAGTGGAGAGCCGACATTGCGGGGGTTGCGGGGTTGGCCAGTGATCGAGCTGGCCAGCAACCGGGAGGCCATCAGTGCGGGGCCACTGTGCATGCGCCGGTCTCGGCACTGACAGATCAACACATGCGCAGTGGCCCACTCAGCACGCTGATTTCAGCCTCTCCAGCGGGGATTGGCCCTGTCCCTAAACTTTAATGATATTCACGCTGGTGGCCTCTGCAGTGGACAGAGTGCGGGAGATTCTTCTCTGAACTCCCACTGAACAAAAACCAGCTTGAATTACTCCAGTTTTCAAGCAAATTCGACACTTAGAATTTTTGGGGGAGAATTCCTGCCTATATTTTACTGCATATCTTCTCTTATTCTTAACTTCTTTCATGGATTTTTTTTAAAGTTAAAGGTTGCAGGTTACACAGGACTGGTAACTTAAGTTTCACTTCTTAAGCAGTTTTGCTTTGCTGGTGTCCACTAGGGAAGATGGCCTAGTGGGGTCAGGAGGGTGCCGAGCTTTTACCTGTCCCATAGTGCTGAGGAAGCTCACTGAGAGAAGGGCTTCACCCGACCTACATCGTATTTCATTGCCTTGCTGTACATTTGGTGCAGAGAAAAGTTGCATTTTATTAATTGGCAAATGTAAATGAAAATGTTTGTGTTTGTCTGGCAGGCTGGGCATCCTGGTCAAATCTTGGATATTGGGAACAAGTGTTTGGAAATGGGACCAAGATTGGAACTCCTTGTACTATTTTCTCTGGTATGTATTCCTCTGCTTCAAGGCATGTTCACATTCGAGACAGAATGGCGTACTGGTCTGGAAAATGAATCATTTAGTTCAAGGACTCGGCGTAAACCAAGTGCAAAGACCAGGTGCTTTCCCAAATAACACGTTGCAAGAAGCTTTGGAGATCATTGGGCGGGTGGTTGCCAGTTCCCAGTTCTCCTGCTCCTTCCTCCCCAAAGTGACAGTGAAAATTATTTCCAAGACTGGCCTCATATGCATGACACTCAATATTTGCTTAGATTTAGCATTTCAGATCATCGAACCCCAGATTTATGAAGAAAATCTGCCCCAGGAATGATTTGATTTATTATTGTCACATGTATTAACATACAGTGAAAAGTATTGTTTCTTGCACGCTATACAGACAAAGCATACCGTTCATGGAGAAGGGAAGAAGAGGGTGAAGAATGTAGTGTTACAGTCATAGCAAGGGTGTAGAGAAAGATCAACTTAGTGCGAGGTAGATCCATTCAAAAGTCTGATGGCAGCAGGGAAGAAGCTGTTCTTGAGTTGGTTGGTATGTGACTTCAGACTTTTGTATGTTTTTCCCGATGGAAGAAGGTGGAAGAGAGAATGTCCGGGGTGCGTAGGGTCCTTAATTATGTTGGCTGCTTTCCTGAAGCAGCGGGAAGTGTAGACAGAGTCAATGGATGGGAGGCTGGTTTGTGTGATGGAATGGGCTTCGTTCATGACCCTTTGTGGTTTCTAGCGGTCTTGGGTAGAGCAGGAGACATACCAAGCTGTGATACAACTGGAAAGAATGCTTTCTATGGTGCATCTGTAAAACTTGCTGAGAGTCGTAGCTGACATGCCACATTTCCTTAGTCTCCTGAGAAGGTAGAGGCGTTGGTGGGCTTTTGCAACTATAGTGTCGGCATGGGGGGACCAGGACAGGTTGTTGGTGATCTGGACACCTAAAATGTTGAAGCTCTCGACCATTTCTACTTCGTCCCCGTTGATGTAGACTGGGGCATGTTCTCCACTATGCTTCCTGAAGTCGATGACTATCTCCTTCGTTTTGTTGACATTGAGGGAGAGATTATTGTTGCCACACCAATTCACCAGATTCTCTATCTCTTTCCTGTACTCCGTCTCATCACTGTTTGAGATCCGACCCACAATGGTGGTGTTATCAGCAAACTTGAAAACTTATGTTTTCATTCAGTAACTATAGCTCTGATTTTAACCCCTGCAGTTCTCTTCACCCGGGAGGGGAGATTAAGCAGGTACCTGGATGGTACCTGCTGCCTCCTCAAAGAATTCCTGACCCCCTTCCTGGCCGTTTTTAACTCCTGGGTTTTTTGGTACGTTTAGACTCCTTGAGGCATGGAGAGAGGGGCCATGTCAATATTCAAATATGGGTTTCAATTAAATCCATGGACCCTGACACCAAGTGGGAGGCAGTGGGGGTGGAAACTAAAAAGGGGCAAGGTAGATAAAAGGCCTTGGTCCTCAAACTGGGGTTGGGGTGAGGGGGCATTGTTCGGGAGCGGTGGTGCAGACCACCATCCAGATCAGTCGCTGCACACCGCACTTACGTTCCAAGGCTTTCTCCTCTCCCAATGGGTTGGGCTACACGGTGGCACAATGGTTAACGCTGCTGCCTCACAGCTCCAGGGAGGTGACCCAGCTTGGGTCACGATCTGTGTGGAGTCTGCACGTTCTCCCCGTGTTTGCGTGGGTTTCTTCCGGGTGCTCCGGTTTCCTCCCACAGTCCAAAGATGTGCAGATTAGATGCATTGGCCTTGCTAAATTGCCCCTTAGTGCCTTGGGATGCGTAGGTTAGAGGGATTAGTGTGATAAATATGTGGGGTTATGGAGATAAGGCCTCGGTGAGATTGTGGTCGGTGCAGACTCGATGGGCCGAATGGCCCCTTCTGCACTGTAGAGATTCTATGATCCATTTAAAGGCATGAGCTCTAACTTTGATTAAATGCAATTTCCATAAATAAGAAAATTCCCAAGCTGCTTTTGGCCGCCCTTGTGGATGTTGCCAGCTGTCAGCCACTCTATTGGCAGGCACAGTTCAGGCAACGTACAGAGCTGCGGTCCAAATCGAGATGCCAACATTTAAATGTTTATGAAAGCTGTCAATGGCACGTGGGGGCCGATACTGCTTCAAAACTCTCGATTTATCGTGGTGGAGAGGGGGAGTACGGGATGTAGAAAAGCAGCACGTAGCGCCCAGCTGCCATTTTGACCAGCCCGCCCACCTCACCGGCAGGGTTAAAATCAGGACGAAGGTTTCATTGAACACGGACCTGTGAATCATTGTCGAAATATATCTCTGGGGCTGTGAATAAAACGCACATAGTGGTTGCTGTTGGGGTCTGACTTGTGAAACTTTCTATGTTGACCCCAGGAACAGCTGGTCCGTCCGACATACCTGTGCACTGCTCGGTTCAGAGCTTTTAATCTGGTGGGATCTCGTGAGTGTAGCTCAGATTCCATATCTCGTGTCTGATGCCAGTGTGAGATGTTTTTTGTAATCGCAGCTGTCATCGCTGTCAACGAATTGTCTTATCCTTGTTTGCTTAGTCTTAGCATAAAATCTTAAAACAACATGTAAAAAAAATGCAGTAATGATCAGGCTCCTCGTTCAGCCAGGTGCTGGCTTTGAGCCGAGGACATACCTGGACATCAGTGTAACACCTGCAATTTATTCTTTCCGACTCCTCCTTTAGCCTCTTGGAGTTTCTCCCAGCATGAGGGATTGTGGGGCGAGTGAGTTTCGGGACGTTGACGGGAACTGCACATTCTGTAAAGAGTGCGGACCGGGAATGGAACTGTCGAAGGTATGAGACTGTAAAAAAAAACAGCCAGCAAAGAGTTCACTCAACATGGACACTTCACAATTACTGACACTGCCTGGTGGGGTCTATTGACTTGAGATGGGGGAAGACATGAGAATGTAGCAATTTTACTTCAGGAGAGTTGCTTCCAAGGAAGAGCGGAGGTTCTCTGCCTCTTGAACTGTGTTAACAACGTAAAGATTCATCTTTTGTTTTAAACTACGTATCAATTTTAATATGATTAATACAATTCCAGGGATTGATACCTGCTGCATATAGTGAGGGCATGTGAACGTAATGTGATTTTGCCGGCTATAGTAAAATGGTAGTAAATGGTGATAGAAAACATTGCCGGAACTCTACCACCTTGCCCGCCCAGAATCGGAGGAGGCAAGGGAATGGAAATCTCCGACGACCCTGGGCGGGAATTTCTGGTCTCGCCCAAGCGAGGCCATAAAATCCTGCCCCATATCTCAGTGGGTGCTGTGGGTCAGCGTTATGGCGCTTGAGGTAATCCATTCGAAAGCATTTAAAATGGAAACTGGATAAATAGTGAAAAGTTATATCATTAATCATTGTGTTTACTGCATAATGTACAGACCTCTGAAGGGACACAAACAAAATCCTGATAGCTGGTGGCAAATTGCGAACATTAACATGAGATGACACCCACCCTTCATATCTTGCCACTGCCGTACGCTCCATATCCAATGCACCAATACCAGAGATAACTGCGTGGAATTTAAAGCAGAGAGAGATGGGTCATTCAGTCATCTTTTCCATGTCAGTGTTTATGTTCCATGTGGTCTTCTGCCCGCCCTTCTACATACAAAGAACAAAGAACAATACAGCACAGGAACAGGCCCTTCGGCCTTCCAAGCCCACGCCGCTCCCTGGTCCAAACTAGACCATTCTTCTGTATCCCTCCATTCCCACTCCGTTCATGTGGCTATCTAGATAAGTCTTAAACGTTCCCAGTGTGCCCGCCTCCACCACCTTGCCTGGCAGCGCATTCCAGGCCCCCACCACCCTCTGTGTAAAATACGTCCTTCTGATATCCGTGTTAAACCTCCCCCCCCTCACCTTGAACCTAAGACCCCTCATGAACGTCACCACCAACCTGGGAAAAAGCTTCCCACCGTTCACCCTATCTATGCCTTTCATAATTTTATACACCTCTATTAGGTCTCCCCTCATCCTCCGTCTTTCCAGTGAGAACAACCCCAGTTTACCCAATCTCTCCTCATAACTAAGCCCCTCCATACCAGGCAACATCCTGGTAAACCTCCTCTGCACTCTCTCTAAAGCCTCCACGTCCTTCTGGTAGTGTGGCGACCAGAACTGGACGCAGTATTCCAAATGCTGCCGAATCAACGTTCTATACAACTGCAACATCAGACCCCAACTTTTATACTCTATGCCCCGTCCTATAAAGGCAAGCATGCCATATGCCTTATTCACAATCTTCTCCACCTATGACGTCACCTTCAAGGATCTGTGAACTTGCACACCCAGGTCCCTCTGCGTATCTACACCCTTTATGGTTCTGCCATTTATCGTATAGCTCCCCCCTACATTAGCTCAACCAAAATGCATCACTTCGCATTTATCTGGATTGAACTCCGTCTGCCATTTCTTTGCCCAAATTTCCAGCCTATCTATATCCATCTTGACTATCGTCATCTCCTTCTATTCCTTTCTCCTTCACACATTCATCTAGCTTCCTCTTCAGCCTTGGAACCTCCCAGAAGATTTGAAGACGTTTCCGCAAAGAGATTGTGAATGGAAAAAGCTCAGAGGAGAACTATGCAGCATTGGCCTTTCCAGGACACCTCACTGCTGAGAGGTGCCCCCCTCCCCCTGCACACTGACATCTCTCAAAAATATTACTGTGGGCAGAATCATTTCAGAGATCAGCAAGGCCCCATTTTGGGTGGGTAAATTGGCATCTGACCTCGCTGATGCCTTTTTCCATTGTATTGTGTGACACTTGGTTTAAAGAATGCAGAGGTATGGGTTTCACGTCGGATTGCTGGCAGGGCACCATTGATTCGCCCGCCCCGCTCTGACTTCAGGGTTTCAGTAATCTGGGTGCCATATTTAAAGGTTGCTCCTGCGCACAGCTGGAACTCCTGAAGGAACAGGAAGCTGCTGGTTACTGGTGGCTGCCAAAGCCAAAAAACATACTGCCCCTGAATTTAGCGACGCGTCCCTCGAGCGCCTATTAGCCGCTGTGGGGGTCTGGGCGAAGACCACCAAGCAAGGACACCAATCCAGCATGGGAGGCAGTAGCAGTGGCGATCAGCACCAACGCTCTCTCAAAGGAGGACAGCCATCCAGCTGAAGGATCTCTGTTCTGCCACTCACTCTCTCACACACACCTTCATCTCCCCTGTGGATCATGTCCTCATCCTGTCCATGGCCACACTCACCATCCACACATGCCGGGCATCCTTACCATCTGGCCTGGCAGGGGTCCTCCTTACACTCTCGCCATCTGTCTCCATGCAGGACAAACTGGCACACAGCATGGGGGAGCGATCCCAGGCTGGTGGAGAGATGCCCAGCATCAATATCCTCACAGACTCCGAGTGATCCAGCTGGCCGGTGAAGATATGGACCATTCCTGCACTGGTGGTGAGATCGGCAGCACTCAAACAAGTGAGCACTGCAACATCCATCAGACAACTCTGCTGTGAGTGATGTCTCCTGTTTCTCAGGCCCCTGCCATGCACTAATGATCTCTCTTTGGCATGCATATCAGGGAAGCAGCCAAGAAAGCCCACCAGCAAGGTCCCTAACTCCTGCCCCGTGAGCAGCACAGACGAGGAATCCACAGACCCTGACATTGAAGACCCATCACAGTGCTCACCCCCAACTCTTCACCAGCGCAGGGACACACACACTTCGGTGGCACCTAGTTCTAGAGTAGCCTCAGGGTCACAATCAGGTGGCACATCGCACTGTCTGATCGGCAGCAGATGGAGGCAGGGATGTCCCAGGATGCTGGCACTGGGGGGATTGTGGGAGGCTAGGAATCTGCTGAGTCCCCCTCTGCACTTGGTCAATGCCTCAGATGCTGCAGCTCCAAAGACAACAAGCTGGGGAACATCTGGAAGAAATGTTTGCTGCAATCGTAAGATATGATGGAGGAGTCGGTTCGCCTTTAGACGGAGGTGATCGTGCAGACGTACCAATGCACTGAGGTCAACACTGGTGGGGTGAAGACTACCATGGAGACCTTGGCACAGGACATTGATCCTGCATTGCTGTAGGAACTGTGCCCCAAGGCACTTGCTGGCATCCATCAGTGTCAACGCCAGAGGGTCCGGGCCATCCTGAACTCACTCCAACTGCGTTTCCCTCTCCAAGAAACAGCCAGGGATCCTCAAGCACCCATAGGAAGAAGGATCAGCACATTCCATCCAGGTGGGAGTGTCCCACCCATCCGAATCCCCTCTTTCTGTGACCCCAGCAGCTCCAGCTCCACAGGCTGGGGAGGGTGGCACTGCCACACGGCAGGAACCTGAAAGCAGCCGCAGCCCTCCAGGTCTCAGCCGTCCAGAGGACATCCGCCAAGGTCATCACAGACAACAGGGTGCAGCAGTCAACAGGTTGCCCCCACCTCCGCTGTGGATGTTGGGGATGCACCAAGACATGGGTTAGAAAGGTCAGGAAGGTGTAGTTTCACAGCATGAGTATGAGTGTTAATCACTTGCAGATAATGTTAACGATTGTAAATAAACTCCCACCAATGTCACCTTGTCTTGGCTCGTTGTTGTGATGTGTTCCTGTCAGTCTGAAGTGAAAGCTTGGCTCCTGCACAAGTTAAAGACAAGTGTCTCAGCCTGTGGTCTCCTCCCTGTGCTGTGTGCAACCTTCCCAGCACACTGATGGTGTGTTGCACAGTCACTGCACATTTCAGGTATCTCAGTGAGACTTATCATTGCTGCCAGAATATCCTGGGTTGGTGACACAGAGTTCCCTCGTTCTCCCCATGTGCATCATTGAGGTGCAGCTGCCTCCCCATCTCATCAGCATCTGTCTCTGGTGACTGTGGTCTGGGGCGTTTCAGTTCACAAAGGGTGGATTGGATCAGGAGAAGTTAAACTTTCCCCGCTGCATCTCCATGATCTGACCCTAGTCATTGAGAGCAAGTGAGCTGCCCATCAGCCATACAGGAGTCAGATATTCACAGGAGCTCTGTGTGGATCTATGCACTGTCCTCACTGCAAGTCATCCTCCTGGAGGGTAGGGACTATGTGAAGCCTCCATGACAGGAGGCTTATAATGGAGGATATGTGCACTGCCACCAGCCAAGTGTGAGTCAAACAGCAGCTCTGCGAGGATCTATGGAATGTCATCACTGTATGTCATCCTCGCCATCCTCCTCGAATCTCGTGGCTCTGAGGACATCCTGAGCGCGCCTGCCTAGTCTGGACATCGTGATGACTTCATGGCTATCATCCGCAACTTCGAGGATCTCCTCACCCTCATCAGAGGAGGCGCGCAACTCCCATCTCCTCAGGCAGCTCCTCCCTCCATTGCAGTGCCAGGTTGTGCAGGGTGCGGCAGGTGATGATGATGTCGGACAGCCCCTGTGGATCGTGTTGCAAGACTCCCACCAGACACCGGAAACCTCATGTTCAGCATTCCAATGGTTTGCTCCACCACAGTGCAAGTTTCAGCATGACCCTGATTCGATTTTCTTTCTGCTGTACACTGAGGTCCCCACAAGGGCGTCAGCAGCCACGCCCTCCATGAGTAGCCCTTGACCCCGAAGAGCAAACCCTGCAGCCTCTGTGGATTCTGGGGTGACACGGTGGCATAACGGTTAGCACTGCTGCCTCACAGCGCCAGGGATCCGGGTTCGATTCCCGGCTTGGGTCACTATGTGGAATTTGCACGTCCTCCCCGTGTCTGCGTGGGTTTCCTCCGGGTGCTCCGGTTTCTTCCCACAGTCTAAAGATGTGTGTGCGGGCTAGATTGATTGGTCATGCTATATTGTCCCTTAGTGTCAGGGGGATGAGCAGGGTAAATGCATGGGGCTACGTGGATAGGGGCTGGGTGGGATTGTGGTCAGTGCAGGCTCGATGGGCCCAATGGCCTCCTTCTGCACTGCATGGATTCTATGATGGTTGCCAGCTGTGTGCCCTTTAAAACCAGTTATAAATCACACTGACATGGGAATTTGATGTGGGCAGTGATTCTGACATGTGGCCACAATAATGCGATGCAAATGTATTAAAATTAAGCTGTGATTCACCTTTGAGAGGGGAGGGGACAATTGCTCCCTGGAATTACGTCAGGGAAAAGCATCGAGGTCCTTCTCGCCATGTTTTCTAATCTCACCACTGAACATGCCAGTCCCAAATCGGCATGTAAAAATCCCGGCTTGTGAGTTCCTGTCCATTGACGTCAAAGGACAGAAAATGGCAGGCAACGTGGTTTTGCCGTGTGCCCCCCGTCGAGCTCGAGGTCTCTGTTGGTGAATTGGGGGTTTCAGAAAAGAACACTATCAAACTAGGTGTTCGATGACTTCACCTAAAAGATGTCCAATTGTCTGCCTGATTCATTATCCAGCCTTGTACGCAATGGCTGTGTTAATGAGGTACTAAATCTATCTCCCACGATGAACATTCACCTTGACAAGAAAGGGGGGAAAACAGGCGCATTTCTTCATAGCTGACAACATTTTATCTGTGTACACCATCTCGCCATCTTGCCCTTCATGTGGAGGAGTTGAGACCCGAGTTCAACTAAAAGGATGGTTCTGATTTACCATTAGGTTCCTTTGTTAAATTAGCTAAATGGCCGGCATGGTGGCACAGTGGTTAGCATTGCTGCCTCACAGCGCCAAGGACCCGGGTTCAATTCCCGGCTTGGGTCACTGTCTGTGTAGAGTTTACATTTTCTCCCCGTGTCTGTGTGGGTTTCCTCCGGTTCCCTCCCACAGTCCAAAGATGTGCGGGTTAGGTGAATTGGCCATGGTAAATTGCCCCTTCGTGTCAGAGGGAATTAGCAGGGTAAATATGTGGGGTTACGGGGATAGGGCGTGACTGGGATCGTTGTTGGTGCAAGCTTGATGGGCCAAATGGCCTTCTTCTCTACTGTAGGGATCCTATAAATTTAGAAGATGGCTCAGAGAATAACCTTTAAACCACATCACCTTCGACAGTGCTTGTCCTGGGAGTGTGGAGTTATCCCGCTACATTGTGAACATTTGGGAGCTCATGAAGTTGATGATTGTTAATATTATTCTTGCAGGATTGTGGATTTGGAGCTGGGGCTGATGCACAATGCGTAATCTGCAGGCCCAAACGGTACAAGGACAGCTGGGGACAGCAGAAATGCAAACTGTGTCTTTCCTGTGTGCTCGTGAATCGAATTCAAGAAAAGAACTGCACAATGTCCAGTAATGCAGTGTGTGGGAAATGCTTGCCAGGGTAAGTGTGAGGACAGAGACTTTCACCCTGTTCTTCGAGCTTTATTTTCCCTCTGTTCACCAGTGTGATCCCATTTATATTTGGAAACATCTTCACTAACACCAAACAGAGGAAAACGTATCTCATGAATTCTTAAGAGTTCTGCATTAGGAAGCAATAAGTTAATTGTGAATCACACAGGTTGTTTTAATTATTTTGATTTGATTTGATTTATTATTGTCACATGTATTAACATACAGTGAAAAGTATTGTTTCTTGCATGCTATACAGACAAAGCATACCGTTCATAGAGAAGGAAATGAGAGAGTGCAGAATGTATTGTTACAGTCGTAGCTAGGGTGTAGAGAAAGATCAACTTAATACAAAGTAGGTCCATTCAAAAGTCTGACAGCAGCAGGGAAGAAGCTGTTCTTGAGTTGGTAGGTACGTGACCTCAGACTTTTGTATCTTTTTCCTGACGGAAGAAGGTGGAAGAGAGAACATCCTCTCATGTTATACGGAGAAAAATAACTGCGCAGGACTGATTACAAAGTAGGAATCTCATAGGATTAAAAGAGCGCACATTATTTATTTTTAAACTGTGGTTAAACAAGCGAGGGGTGCCAGTTCTGCAGAACAGAACTCCCTTCCAATTTGGGCACAGCGTCTCAGTTTCAAGGACTCCCGAGGTCAGGTTTCAGATAGGCAGTTGCAGAGTAACCTTCCTGCTCGCTGTCCCAACAATAAGACAAGGGAGTGGAAGGGTTATTCAGGTTGTTACACCAATGTGTGCATGGAGGCATTCTCTGTCCAATTATCTTCCGTAAAATCATAAATAAGGCTTTTTACTTCGGGAACTTTCTCAAAAAGTCGCCTCTCTTTCAGATCTCCAGGCTTTATTGAGTCATAGAGGTTTAGAGCATGGAAATAGGCCCTTTGGCCCAACTTGTCCATGCCGCCCTTTTAACCAATAAGCTAGTCCCAACTGCCTGCGTTTGGCCCATATCCCTCTATACTCATCTTACTCATGTAACTGTCTAAACGCTTTTTGAAAGACAAAATTGTACCCACCTCTACTACTACCTCTGGCAGCTTGTTCCAGACACTCACCACCCTCTGTGTGAAAAAATTGCCCCTCTGGACCCTTTTGCATCTCTCCCCTCTCACCTTAAACCTTTGCCCTCTAGTTTTAGACTCCCCTACCTTTGGGAAAAAATGTTGATAATCTCCTTTATCTATGCCCCTCATTATTTTATAGACCTCTATAAGATCACCCCTACGCCTCCTACTCTCCCAGTCCATTCAGCCTCTCCTTATAACTCAAACCATCAAGTCCCGGTAGCATCCTAGTAAACTTTTTCTGCACTCTTTCTAGTTTGGGATGGCGTTATCTAATCACTATCGCTTGGTTCATCTACTCATTTTCTTCTATCTGTTTCAGTTTTGGTTGCATTGCTGCAGACCTTTGACCTCTGCTGAGGTTTCTCCAGTAAATCCTTCCTGTTTTGCTCTCCTGCAGGTTCTATAGGAAGACCAGGCTTGGAGGATTACCAGATGCGGAATGCATTCCCTGCACAGACCCAGCACCTCCTGGTGAACCTCAGTGTAAATGAAAGCTTCTCTTTGCGTGTGTTTGACTTGAAAACATTCAGAAACCACATTGGGAGGGTAGAAATGTAGAAACTAGAAGCAGATTTAGGCGATTCAGCCCTTTGAGTCTGCTCCGCCATTCATCATCATGGCTGATCATCAAATCCAATATCCTGATCCCCCTTTATCACCTTATCCCTTGATCCCTTAAGCCCTAAGAGCTATATCTAATTTCTTCTTGAAATGAAACAACATTTTGGGCTCAACTATTTTCTATGGTAGTGACTTCCACACATTCACCACCCTTTGGTGGTGAAATTTCTCCTCACCTCAGTCCTAAAAGGATGACCCCTTATCCTCAAACTATGACCCCTAGCTCTGGGTAGTAGAGGTGAGAAACCTCACAATCTTTAAAAGTACATGGATGAATACTTGAAATGTCATAACATTCAAGGCTATGGATTGATGCTGGAGAGTGAGGTTAGTGTAGATTTAATGTAGTTTTGCCAGTGCAGACTCGATGGGCCAGAGGACCTCTTCTGTACCATATGACTCTATGACCCATCGTTTTATTTATTTATTAGAGCCACAAGTCGGCTTACATCAACATTGCAATGAAGTTACTGTGAAAATCCCCTAATCACCACACTCTGGCACCTGTTCGGGTACACTGAGGGAGAATTTAACATGGCCAATGCACCTAACCAGCACGTCTTTCGGATTGTGGGAGGAAATCGGAGCACCCGGGGGAAACCCATACAGACACAAGGAGAACGTGCAGACTCCGCACAGAGGGCCCGATTTGACCAAAAACGGGCGCGCAATCGTGGTAAAGTTGGGCGTTGGGCCTATATCACGATCTGCACCCGATTCCGAGCAGATCGCGGCTTTACTAACACTCGATTCGGGCATGGGTCCGGCCCGCGCCCGAATCGGGCAGCCCGACGATTTAAATGTATTAGCATGCATTTAAATTGACTTAATGAACCGTGCGCCCAACCCTACCGCCAAATCCCACTTTACCATCTTCTGGCCCGTTCCGGATCCATTCTGCAGGGGAACCTCCGAAGCCCTCTCTGCCCTTGTGAAGTCACCATCCTTCTCGACCATCCTTCGCGGACCGCCCCCCCCCGCTAACCACCCCGGCAGAACTCTTCCCCCCCCCCCCCGGGATCGGACACCCCTGGGAGGCAGGCCCCCCTCGGCAAAGCACACCCCCAACCTACCTCGATCGCTGGTCTCCCTCCACCATCCTTCCGTTAGCAAGATAAGCTGTATGTTCCTCAGCTAGATCCACCTTGGTCAACACAAAGATGGTCCTTCTGCCTTGTGGGTCCATCTGGCTCACCAAGTCAGTTACAATACTGCGTTCAGCATCTATTGAACCATCTTGGATACAAAGGATAATGAATGGTACTGGTCGATCTTCCTGGTGTTATCAGTACTGTAACATCAAGAATGGCTGCCGACACCAAAGATATAATTTTTAGCATAAGCAAGGCTAACCTGCAGAACCCTAATGCCATTATCCTTTGTATCCAAGATGGTTCAGTAGATGCTGAACGCAGTATTGTAACTGACTTGGTAAGCCAGATGGACCTGTCACACCCCCTCTCCTCCTCCCGCCCTCCCTCCCCCAGAGGGTGATCTGGGTCCCCCCCCCCCCCCCCAGATGATCTGAGTCAGAGAGCCGCTCTCTCTGTGCTTTTTTCTCCCCGCCCGGGCACGCTGCTTCGGATTTTTTTTCAAACCGCGCATGCGCAGTTCAGAGCTCTGATCGGTCCGGCAGCGCTAAGCCCCGCCCACAGCGCGGATCGGACCGGAGCCGGCAAAACGCATATGGGCGCGCTGGAAAGAGGATTCCAGGCGCGGATCTATTTGACGCCCAGATTTGGCACTTAGACTCAAAATGGTAAAATCAGGCCCAGACAGTGACCCAAGCCGGGAATCGAACCCCCGGGTCCCTGATGCTGTGAGGCAGCAGTGCTAAGCCACCGTGCCTGCTGCCCTCATGTTGTGTGGAATGTCATCATGGTTTGTAAGGTCTGGATAGGGTAGACTCTCAGAGGCTATTTCCAAGGGCTGAAATGGTTGCTACGAGAGGACACAGGTTTAAGGTGCTGGGGGGTAGGTACAGAGGAGATGTCAGGGGTAAGTTTTTCACTCAGAGGGTGGTGGGTGAGTGGAATCGGCTGACGTCGGTGGTGGTGGAGGCAAACTCGTTGGGGTCTTTTAAGAGACTTCTGGATGAGTACATGGGATTTAATGGGATTGAGGGCTATAGATAGGCCTAGAGGTGGGGATGTGATCGGCGCAACTTGTGGGCCGAAGGGCCTGTTTGTGCTGTGGCTTTCTATGTTCTATGTTCTATGTAAGCCCTGCATAGTGCAGGGTTTGTGGCGGGGGTGTGGGGGTTGGATTAGTAATTCTACTTGGATGTACACCCTCCTGTTATTGTCTTGTCCTTGTGGCTCACTGCCTTTCCATAGTAATTGGATTGGAAGATCCATGATTTTTAAAATCTCAGCTGTCATATTTTTTGAAGTTATAAACACTCAAAGACTTTTTAATCTGCCTGTGATTTTTCTGGGTCACTCATTGCCGTGCCCTGGAGATTAATATTCAAGTACTGGGGATTCCAGGAATGGCGGCACTGGTGTGGGCAGGTGACACTGTGTGGAGTGCTGTCAAACATTGGAACATAAAGTCCATGTCCACAATTCCCCCCCACATAGCAGTCGTCTGACCTCACCTTCCAAATACAGGGTAAACCAGTGTCAAACAAAGGTCAGAACAGTTCTCCACAAGGCCAAGTGAAAACCACTACCATATATTTTGCAATGAGTATTAATAGAGAGATACTGGCAGACTCCTGGGAACAAGTTGTACATCCATTCTCTCTATGCCAGGAATGGTACAGGGGTCAAAAAAAATCATAAAATTATATATGTTAGACTAATACTATTGATATAAACAGTAAATATTTCTTACGCAGTTATCTTATTGATTTTTTTTTCTTGCCAAAATTGCTTCTGAACCGTGTTCTTGAGTTTTTTTGGTTTGATTTGATTTATTGTCACATGTATTGGGATAGAATGAAAAGTATTGTTTCTTGTGCTATACAGACAAACATAGAACATAGAACAGTACAGCACAGAACAGGCCCTTCGGCCCACGATGTTGTGCCGAGCTTTATCTGAAACCAAGATCAAGCTATCCCACTCCCTATCATCCTGGTGTGCTCCATGTGCCTATCCAATAACCGCTTAAATGTTCCTAAAGTGTCTGACTCCACTATCACTGCAGGCAGTCCATTCCACACCCCAACCACTCTCTGTGTAAAGAACCTACCTCGGATATCCTTCCTATATCTCCCACCATGAACCCTATAATTATGCCCCCTTGTAATAGCTCCATCCACCTGAGGAAATAGTCTTTGAACGTTCACTCTATCTATCCCCTTCATCATTTTATAAACCTCTATTAAGTCTCCCCTCAGCCTCCCCCGCTCCAGAGAGAACAGCCCTAGCTCCCTCAACCTTTCCTCATAAGACCTACCCTCCAAACCAGGCAGCATCCTGGTAAATCTCCTCTGCACTCTTTCCAGCGCTTCCACATCCTTCTTATAGTGAGGTGACCAGAACTGCACACAATATTCCAAATGTGGTCTCACCAAGGTCCTGTACAGTTGCAGCATAACCCCACGGCTCTTAAACTCCAACCCCCTGTTAATAAAAGCTAACACACTATAGGCCTTCTTCACAGCTCTATCCAACTTGAGTGGCAACCTTTCGAGATCTGTGGATATGGACCCCAAGATCTCTCTGTTCCTCCACAAAGCATACCATTCATAGAGTACACGGGGGAGAAGGAAATGAGAGAGTGAAGGATATAGTGTTACAGTCATAGCTAGGGTGTAGAGAAAGATCAGCTTAATATATGGTAGGTCCATTCAAAAGTCTGATGGCAGCAGGGAAGAAGCTATTCTTGAGTCGGTTGGCACGTGATCTCAGACCTTTGTATCTTTTTCCCAATGGAAGAAAGTGGAAGAGAGAATGTCCGGGGTGCATGGGTCCTTGATTATGTCGGCTGTTTCTCTGATGCAGCGGGAGGTGTCGACAGAGTCAATGGATGGGAGGCCAGTTTGCGTGATGGATTGGGCTATGTTTACAACCCTTTGTAGTTTCATGCAGTCACAAGAGGATTTTTTTATTCGTTCATGGGGATTGCTGGCTGGTCAGCATTTATTGCCCACCCCTAATTGCCCTTGGAGGGCAGTTAAGAGTCAACCACATTGAATCTGGGGTCACATGTAGGCCAGACCAGGCAAGGAAGTCAGATTTCCTTCCCTGAAGGACATTTGTGAACCAGATGGGTTTTTATGACAATCGACAATGGTTTCATGGTCATCAGTAGATTCTTAATTCCAGAGTGAGGTTATAAAACCCCACCGCAGTATGTTCAATAGTTAACCAACAACTCTCTCGGGTGGGTTAATCTTCGAGCCATCTCAATTCATAAAGAATGGTAAAACGGTGTTAAAGGGTAGTTCATTGTGCAGTTGGACATCATGCTGTTCTCAGTAGCATCACGGTCTTGAATGTGAGGCTGAAAGTGCGAGGAGTAAAATCCATGGGACTTCTAATGTGTTAACATGATGATTTCAATATAAAATTGTCTGCATAGTGAGAGGTCTGCCCTGCTTAGACTGCAGTATCAATTACACATTTCAAAACATCAATTAAATCCTACCTGCACGGAAACAAGTCCATTAAAAAAAAAAATATATTTATAAATAGATTCCACTCCCCCACCCCCCTCAACACAGATATTTGTTAGAATTGTACGATCGGTCCAGCATGTATCTGCACACTATCCCTGGCTGTTAGAATGGTTAGCCTGCCCGAATGCCCAGACACCTCTAACCAGTCACTTGGAGGGATGCAAGAGTAGCCACACAGATGTGGGCTTGGATCCTCCCTCAGATCTTGCTCTGAAATTTGTGAGATCCGAGTTCTCTATAAGTATAAAAGTAACTGACTTGAAAGTGCCCAAGCAACAGTTCCTCAGTGGGTAAATGTTTGGAATGGCAAGGTTCACCATTCAGTCCTTGGTTTGTGCTGAGTTGGCGAAACCCAGTGGAATCTGCAGTGGTCATGCTACAATATTCTTCTGGCGAAAGAGGACAGGATTGGATGGGTATTCCACCCACGATTACTCTTCTATTGCTGTTGACATGTGTGGATGGGCGTCACCAAGTCATGGCTCTCAGTTGACGAGGACATGGAACACTGGATCAATTCTATGATTCATAGTCCAGTTGAGCAAGTTACAGTCCCACTGAATTTACCCAATGTGTGTTTTCATGTGTTGATTAAGTCACATCGGTGGCACAATGGTTAGCACTGCTGCCTCACAGCGTCAGGGACCCGGGTTCGATTCTTGGCTTCGATCACTGGCTGTGTGGAGTTTGCACATTCTCCCCGTGGCTGCGTGGGTTTCCTCCGGGTGCTCTGGTTTCCTTCCACAGTCCAAAGATGTGCAGGTTAGATTGGCCGTGATAAATTGTCCATTAGTGTCAGGGGACATTATCAGGGGGATTATCAGGGTAGATTTATGGGGATAGGGCCTGGGTGGGATTGTTGTCTGTGCAGGCTTGATGTGCCAAATGGCTTCCTTTTGCACTGCAGGGTTTCTATGATCATGCCCACCAATCTCCAATCCTTGCTAGTTGATAGCCAGTTAACGGTTGATTTCAGAACTCTGGCAAGATGTTGCTAACACCCATAGGACTGATGGATCAGCCATGCTGACGTGCATTGGTGAGTGGCTCAGTGGAAGGCTGAGAAAATTGAAGAATAAAAATTCTGCATTTGGATCTCCCTCAGTTTGCCCTCTGTCTGTTTCGCAGGTATCTCCAGAACAGATGTGGTGAGGGTCCTGAACTCTGAGGCTGCCCCCTATGACAGTGCCCTTGTAGCTGTGGTCTGTAGTGCCCTGACAACTATTCTGCTGGCTGCCTTGCTGCTCTGTTTCACCTACTGCAGAAAGCTGATCACTGAAAAGCACAATAATGGTAATCAAAGTTAATCATGCAGCTTTAGCCCGTGCTGCCATCTACATGTACTGGTGTCAGCTGTGATTCAGTCGTCGCTGTCACCACTGAGGCACTCTCTCATCAGACCCAAATACAGTATCCTTCATGCTTTTCTTCATCCTAAAATCTTCACTCCATGGCAGTCAATATTTAGTGACTCCTTTTCATTGTTTCATCTGCATTAGTTCCCAGGACCTCTAAGCAGTCACTCCCTCTCTCCATCCCTTATAATCTAGAGTGTCTTAAACCTTCAGCTTTGCTTTGTCTCCTCACTATATCTCTTGTTTCATCTTGATTTCTTTTCTACTCCTTTGAACACTTTGGAGTGTAGAACAATGTCTACATTTCAAAAGTATTTCATTGCCTGTTAAACTTTGGGACATCCAATGCTTGTGAAAGGCGTTTGAGAGTCTTTCATCATTCTCCTGCCTTATTCCTTTTCTTAAGCTGCTCAATGCCAATACTTAAATGAAGCAATCTTTCCTTCTGGTTCAGTACACTGTAAGTTGAGCAAGGGCGCATTGTGCTGTTGTGCCAATGAACATAAACGATTCATCCAAATGCTTCACCTTTCAGGACGGCCGAGACCCCTCGTGGCTGAGAGATCCAGAGTGGAATCTTCATGCTCTGAGGGACAAGTGGATGACACGAGCACTGAAGGTTTAATCATGCACTGTCAGAAGATCAGTGCTGGCAGGAATGCAGCACAACCGGCAGGTAAGAGAAGCCCATCAAGAGAACGCCAGCAACAGGAGCTGGGAATTGGCCATTGGACACCTCGAGCTGCTCTGCCACTCACTATGGTTATCTTCTACCTTAACTCCGCTTTCACGCCCTAATCCCCATGCCCCTTAATCTAACATTCTCAGCCTTGAATATACACAATCGGCTGCATTTTCTGTGTAACCTGCCGTGTGTTTTGTGGCAGTGAAGGTGGCCCGCCATTGACTGGTGGCAGGATCTTCTGGTCCCACCGTTGTCAATGAGATTCCCTGTTGAATGCACCCCCCTGTGCCTGTGAGACCCGCGGCAGGGGTGCGCTGTCAGCAGAAACATAAGATCCCACCATCGTGAATCAGAATCATAGAATCCTTACAGTGCAGAAGGAGGCCATTCGGCCAAGCGATTCTGCACCGACTCTCCGACAGAGCATCTTACCCAGCGCCAATACCTGCCCTACCGCCGAAACCCTGCGCATTCACCATTGCTAATCTTCCTAACCTATACATCTTGAGAAACTAAGGGGCAATTTAGCACGGCCAATCCACCTAACCTGCACATCTTTGGATTGTGGGAGGAAACCGGAGCACCCGGAGGAAACCCACACAGACACAGGGAGAACGTGCAAACTCCACACAGACAGCCACCCGAGGCTGGAATCGAACCCGGGTCCCTATGAGGCAGCAGTGCTAACCACTGTGCCACCATGCCGCCATATGAATGGCCGGAGATTCCGGCCAATGATTGAATATCCACAGCTGTTTTGGATAGAAATTTCCAAAGATTCACAATCCCTTGAGTGAAGAAATTTTTCATCATATCAGTCCTAAAAGGATGAACCTGACTGAGGCAGAGCAAATAGCCATTCAGTCTTTACCCAATGAAGCCTTTTAAGATTCAATGTGGCCATTCATTAGTTTATTTAAGATGTCTTATGACATGATATGAATGGAAAATTCTACCAAATTACGCACTGAAGCACTTATATAAAGCAGACCCTAAAACTATGTTGGGGAGACTAATGAACAAAGAACAAGGAAAATTACAGCACAGGAACAGGCCCTTTGCCCCTCCAAGTCTACAGCGATCGTGCTGCCTGACTGAATTAAAACCCCCTACCTTCCTGGGGACCATGTCCCTCTATTCCCATCCTATTCATGTATTTGTCCAGACGGCCCTTAAAACTCACTATTGTATCTGCTTAAAAATGGTAAAAAATTGCAGCATGCTGCTGTGCAGAGGGACCTGGGTGTCCTTGTGCAAGAATCACAAGGAGTTGGTTTGCAGGTGCAGCAGGTAATTAAGAAGGCAAATGGAATTTTGTCCTTCATTGCTAGAGGGATGGAGTTTAAAAACAGCGGGGTCATGTTGCAGCTGTATAAGGTGCTGGTGAGGCCACACCTGGAGTACTGTGTACAGTACTGGTCTCCTTACTTGAGAAAGGATATACTGGCACTGGAGGAGGTGCAGAGGAGATTCACTAGGTTGAGAGTGGAGTTGAGAGGGTTGGCTTATGAGGAGAGACTGAGTAGACTGGGGCTATACTCATTGGAATGCTGAAGAATGAGGGGAGATCTTATAGAAACATATAAGATTATGAAGAGAATAGATAAGATAGAAACAGGGAGGTTATTTCCGCTGGCGGGTGAAACTAGAACTAGGGGGCATGGCCTCAAAATAAGGGGGAGCAGATTTAGGACTGAGTTGAGGAGGAACATCTGCACACAAAGGGTTGTGAATCCGTGGAATTCCCTGCCCAGTGAAGCAGTTGAGGCTACCTCATTGAGTGTTTTTTAAGGCAAGGATAGATACATTTTTGAACAGTAAAGGAATTAAGGGTAATGGTGAGCGGGCGGGTAAGTGGAGCTGAGTCCACAAAAAGATCAGCCATGATCTTATTGAATGGTGGAGCAGGCTCAAGGGGCCAGGTAGCCAACTCCTGCTCCTAGTTCTTATGTTCTTATATTCTTATGTTCCACTACCTCCCCCAAGCACTGGGCATATTTGTGTGGAGTTCCCCTCTGTGCCAGTGGAGGGGTTCATTTATTTAATACAATGTGCAAACAAAAGAGAGATAAATTATATTTACCTTGTGATTATGTTCTCATGATGACCCAAAGCATTTCGCAACCAATTGATTACACATAAGCAAATGAGACAAAGCTTATGTGCACAGCCAGATCCCACAAATGGCGAGCAAATTGGCTTTTGGTGATGTTGGTTGAAGGGAGGCTTTTTTGCTCAAAATACAATCTCCCTGCTCTTGAATTATCCCCACAGGGTCTTTAACGTCCTTGGCTTTCGTCACATTCAGAGACTTGCAGGTCCAGAAGCATAGCACTCCCTCACTGCAACAATGGTCTAAGCATGGGTTCAAAAATCTTGTCATGGGATTTGAACTTACAACTTCCTCCCTGCAGGATGTAATATACTTTATTTTTCCAAAGGTAGACTTTATTCATAAAATATCTGAAAGAACATCACAGACTTTTCAAAATGGCCGTCATACAAAGCGCAATAATCTTCTACATGCATCATGTTGCACTGTGAGGTGCTTCAATACATAGAACATAGAACATAGAAAGCCACAGCACAAACAGGCCCTTCGGCCCACAAGTTGCGCTGATCATATCCCTACCTCTAGGCCTATCTATAGCCCTCAATCCCATTAAATCCCATGTACTCATCCAGAAGTCTCTTAAAAGACCCCAACGAGTTTGCCTCCACCACCACCGACGTCAGCCGATTCCACTCACCCACCACCCTCTGAGTGAAAAACTTACCCCTGACATCTCCTCTGTACCTACCCCCCAGCACCTTAAACCTGTGTCCTCTCGTAGCAACCATTTCAGCCCTTGGAAATAGCCTCTGAGAGTCTACCCTATCCAGACCTCTCAACATCTTGTAAACCTCTATCAGGTCACCTCTCATCCTTCGTCTCTCCAGGGAGAAGAGACCAAGCTCCCTCAACCTATCCTCATAAGGCATGCCCCCCAATCCAGGCAACATCCTTGTAAATCTCCTCTGCACCCTTTCAGTGGCTTCAACATCTTTCCTGTAATGAGGTGACCAGAACTGCGCGCAGTACTCCAAGTGGGGTCTAACCAGGGTCCTATAAAGCTGCAGCATTATCTCCCGACTCCTAAACTCAATCCCTCGATTAATGAAGGCTAGTACGCCGTACGCCTTCTTGACTGCATCCTCCACCTGCGAGGCCGATTTAAGAGTCCTATGGACCCGGACCCCAAGGTCCTTCTGATCCTCTACACTGCTAAGAATGGTACCCTTCATATTATACTGCTGCTTCATCCCATTGGATCTGCCAAAATGGATCACTACACACTTATCCGGGTTGAAGTCCATCTGCCACTTCTCCGCCCAGTCTTGCATTCTATCTATGTCTCGCTGCAACTTCTGACATCCCTCCAAACTATCCACAACACCACCTACCTTAGTGTCGTCAGCAAACTTACCAACCCATCCCTCCACTTCCTCATCCAGGTCATTTATGAAAATGACAAACAGCAAGGGTCCCAGAACAGATCCCTGGGGCACTCCACTGGTCACTGACCTCCATGCAGAGAAAGACCCCTCCACAGCCACTCTCTGCCTTCTGCAGGCAAGCCAGTTCTGGATCCACAAGGCAACAGCCCCTTGGATCCCATGCCCTCTCACTTTCTCAAGAAGTCTTGCATGGGGGACCTTATCGAACGCCTTGCTGAAGTCCATATAGACCACATCCACCGCTCTTCCTTCGTCAATGTGTTTGGTCACATTTTCAAAGAACTCAACCAGGCTCGTAAGGCACGACCTGCCCTTGACAAAGCCGTGCTGACTACTTTTGATCATACTAAACTTCTCTAGATGATCATAAATCCTGTCTCTCAGGATCCTCTCCATCAACTTACCAACCACTGAGGTTAGACTCACCGGTCGGTAATTTCCCGGGCTGTCCCTGTTCCCTTTCTTGAATATAGGGACCACATCTGCAATCCTCCAATCCTCCGGAACCTCTCCCGTCTCCATCGACGATGCAAAGATCATCGCCAAAGGCTCCGCAATCTCCTCCCTCGCCTCCCACAGTAACCTGGGGTACATCCCATCCGGTCCCGGCGACTTACCAACCTTGATGCCATTCAATAGTTCCAACACATCCTCTTTCTTTATGTCCACATGCTCGATCCTTTCTGTCCACCGCAAACCAGCAGTACAACCACCCAGATCCCTTTCCACTGTGAATACCGAGGAAAAGTATTCATTAAGCACCTCCGCCATTTCTAACGGTTCCGCACAAACTTTTCCCCCTTCACCTTTTAAGGGTCCTATGCCTTCACATCTCATCCTTTTACTCTTGACATATTTGTAGAAAGCCTTGGGATTCTCCTTAATCTTACCCGCCAAGGTCTTCTCATGACCCCTTCTCGCTCTCCTAATTTCCTTCTTAAGCTCCTTCCTACATCCCGTATACTCCTCTAAATCCTTAACACCTCCTAGCTCTCTGAACCTTCTGTACGCCTCTCTTTTCTTATTCACCAGGTTCATCACAACCTTCGTGCACCACGGTTCCCGTACCCTACCAACACCCCCCTGTCTCATCGGAACGTTGTCATGCAGAGCTCCAGACAAACATTCCTTGAAAATCCTCCACTTTCCTTCGGTACTTTTCCCCAAGAATGCCTCCTTCCAATTTACCCGTCTAATTTCCTCCCTGATGACACTGTATTTCCCTTTACTCCAGAGAAACACTTTCCTAGCCTGCCTGATCCTATCTCTTTCCAATGCTATCGTGAAGGAGATAGAATTATGATCGCTATCCCCAAGATGCTCACCCACCGAGAGATCCTCCACCTGTCCAGGTTCATTAGCCAGCACCAGATCAAGTACAGCCTCTCCTCTAGTAGGCTTATCCACATACTGTGTCAGGAAACTCTCCTGGACACACCTAACAAACTCCTCTCCATCCAAACCCCTAGCCCTAGGGATATTCCAATCTATGTTTGGGAAATTAAAATCTCCCATCACGACAACTCTGTTATTCCTACATCTCTCCAGGATCTGTTTCCCCATCTGCTCCTCAACATCTCTGTTACTATTGGGCGGCCTATAGAAAACACCCAGCAACGTTACCGACCCCTTCCTGTTCCTAACCTCCACCCACAGAGACTCCGTAGTCAATCCCTCCACGGCGTCCACCTTCTCTACAGCCATGACACTATCCCTGATCAACAGTGCCACTCCCCCCCCTCTCTTGCCTCCCTCCCTGTCCTTCCTGAAACATCTAAAACCCGGCACCTGAAGCACCCAGTCCTGTCCCTGAGACATCCAAGTCTCCGTAATGGCCACCACATCACAATTCGAAGCAGCAATCCACGCTCTAAGCTCATCCACTTTATTCACTACACTCCTGGCATTAAAATAGACACATCTCAGACCTTCAGCCTGAGCACTTCCCTTCTCCATCACTCGTCTAACCTCCCTCTTACCCTGTCTACATTCCTTATCTATTTGCGAGCTAACCTCCTCGCTCTCAGTCCCCTCATTTCGATTCCCTCCCCCCAACCTTTCTAGTTTAAAGTCTCTCCAGTAGCCTTAGCCAACCTTCCCGCCAGGATATTGGTCCCCCTGGGTTTCAAGTGCCACCCGTCTTTTTTAAACAGGTCACACCTGCCCCTAAAGAGGTCCCAATGATCCAAGTACCCAAATCCTTGTCCCTTGCTCCAGTCCCTCAGCCACGCATTCATTCTCCACCGATTCCTGTTCTCACTCTCCCGCGGCACAGGCAGCAATCCCGAGATTACTACCTTTGCATTCCTCTTTCTCAGCTGTCTACCTAACTCCCTATATTCTCTTTTCATGACCCCTTCCCTCTTCCTACCTATGTCAGCAGTACCTATATGCATCACGACCTTCGGCTCCTCTCCCTCCCCCTTCAGGATTTCTGGGACTCGACCAGAGACGTCCCGGACCCCTGCACCAGGGAGGCAAACCACCATCCGAGAGTCCCGTCTGTGTCCGCAAAAACGCCTATCTGACCCCCTCACCGTAGAGTCCCCAATTAGCACTACCCTCCTTTCCTTGCCCTTTTGCACTACTGGGCCAGGCTCAGCTCCAGAGACACTGCCACCGCTGCTTCCCCCAGGTTGGCTGTCCTCCCCAGTAGTACTCAGACAGGAGTACTTATTATTAAGGGGCACATCCACCGGGGTGCTCACCATCAACCGAGCTTTCTCCTTCCTCACTGTTACCCAGTTACCCTCCTCCCGTGGTCCCGGTGTGACCACCTGCCGATAGCTCCTGTCAATGACCTCCTCACTATCCCTAACCCGGCGAAGGTCCTCGAGCTGCAATTCCAGTTCCCTAACATGGTCCCTTAGGAACCGCAGCTCAACACACCCAGCACAGATATGGTCGTCCGGGAGGCTAGGAGCCTCCAGGACCTCCCACATCCTACATTGGGAACAACATACTGGCCTCACACTCATAATTTCCCTTTTAAACACACAGGGAAAAAAAAAAGTGAATGAAAATTTTAAACTTACCTTTCCTCCTCCTGTTTTCTCCAAAGCCCTGCTCTCACTGGGTCTTTTTTTTTAGGTTAGAGGAGGAGGGAGGGTGGGATACTCTACAAGTGTAGAGTATCGGGATTCCTCTCTGTTCCAATTTATTGGGGAAAAAAAAAAATCTCTCTCTCCCAGACCTCCCTGCGCGACCACTTCCGGGTTTAGATATTTTTTTAAAAACCCGCGAAAAAGTAAGTTAAAAAATAAAAGCGCTTACCCGCAGCACTCCTCTCGCGAATCTCTCCCTCTCTGCTGTACTTCCAAGAAGCAATGAGGCCGATTCACTGAGGTGAGTAACTTTTAAAAAATCTCTCTCTCCCAGACCTCCCTGCGCGACCACTTCCGGGTTTAGATATTTTTTTAAAAACCCGCGGAAAAGTAAGTTAAAAAATAAAAGCGCTTACCCGCAGCACTCCTCTCGCGAATCTCTCCCTCTCTGCTGTACTTCCAAGAAGCAATGAGTCCAAGAAACATTACAAACATTTCAAAATGGTGACCACAAATGGTGCAAAGGTGTTTAAGTTGCAGTCTGAGGTGCTTCCACGCACAAGAACACAAGAGCAACATTTTTACACAGGGGGTGGTACGTAAGTGGAATGAGCTGCCGGAGGAAGTGGTTGAGGCAGGGACATCGATGATATTTAAAAGGCATTTGGACAGAGACATGGATAGGAAAGGTTTAGAGGGATATGGGTCAAATGCAGGCAAATGGGGTTAGCTTAGACGGGCTTTTTGGTCAACATGGACCAGTTTGTGCCATTGATTCCATTAAATAGAAGCAGGAGTGGGTCATCGGGCCCTTCAAGCCTGCCCCGCCATTCAACACAATCATGGCTGACCTAAACCGGTCTCAACTCCTTTTCTGTGCCATTTCCCCAGAGCCTCGATAGATCAAATATTTATCCACCTCCATCTTAAATACTTCTAACGATCCAGCCTCCACTACCCTTTGGGACAGAGATTCATTGCCTTCTACGAGAAGAAATTCCTTGCACCTCAGTTTTAAATGACCAGCCCTTTATCTTGTAACTATGTCCCCTTGTTCGAGACTTTCCCGCTCATGGAAACATCTCACCACCTACCCTGTCCAGCCCCCTCAGGATCCTCCCTACAATTGTAATTCATGTAGTATTCACTGTATGCATTCAATGTGAGTCATAAAGCCTGAGGGGGTTCCATACAATTCCAGTTCACCGTGGCTGAAAGTTCATACTGTTAGTGGTGCTATATTGCCATTTGGTGTATTTATCCAATGACTATTGGTATCCTGTAGCATTGCTCAGTGGTGGCTGCACTTTCAGCTTCTAAAAAGTTCTCTTATTTCAAATTAATATTGGTTTATATGTGAGTTGCTGGCTCATAAAGATGACTTTCCTATCTGACCATATTTGAGCACATTAGCATGGTTAGTTTAACAATAATCAGGTATGATTATGGACACACAAGATGAGATTTTGTATGTGTCACAAATTGAAGTGTGGTTAATGCTGTTCTTTCCCCTTTGGAACCATGTGGAAAAGAAAACATTCATAGATGGTTACACACAGGAGTGTCCTACTGTTCTGAGGAGGGATACGGTCCCATCGGAGTTTGACTGGGCATGACCTTATTGCTCTTCCTCCTCCTTATCATCTCACTGTACTTCTCGATCAGGAATGTGTAATAAATGCTAGCCTAGCCAGCAACGCCTACGTCCTGTGAAAGAACAAATAATTTAAAAGGCCAAAGAAATCAGGATTGATGCCCAGAATGTGCAGAGTTCAATGATCTCAAATGTGATTTGATTTGATTTGGTTTATTATTATCACATGTATTGGCATACAGTGAAAAGTATTGTTTCTTGCGCATTATAAAGACAAAGCATACCGTTCATAGAGAAGGAAAGGAGAGAGCGCAGAATGTAGTGTTACAGTCATAGCTAAGGTGTAGAGAAAGATCAACTTGCTGAGGTAGGTCCATTCGAAAGTCTGATGGCAGCAGGGAAGAAGCTGTTCTTGAGTCAGTTACTTTGTGACCTCAGGGTTTTGTATTTTTTTCCCGATGGAAGAATGTCCGGGGTGCATGGGGCCCTTAATTATGCTCACTGCTTTTCCGAGGCAGCGGGAAGTGTAGACAGAGTCAATGGATGGGAGGCCGGTTTGCATGATGGGCTGGGCTTCATTCACAACCCTTTGTAGTTCCTTGCGGTCTTGGACAGAGCAGGAGCCATACCAAGCTGTGATACAACCAGAAGGAATGCTTTCTATGGTGCATCTGTAAAAGTTGGTGAGCGGGCACAACATTTGGGCTTTGCACTGGTGTAAGGGAAAACCACTCACTTGTAAGTATTATTCAGTAATGAGTGCTAGAAAGTGCATCTATGTGGACATTGATGAGAAGGAGATTACGCTCAGTATGATGATGCACTGTTCAAAAGCCAGCTTCCACCGGTTGCCTAGGCTCAGACTTGTAGAACAGCTGGTTGAGTCAGCTTCTGGAGATGTCTGAATTATATCATCGTCACAAGGCTCAGGGTCTGCTGAAGGGCAAAGGAGAAGGTCTGTCGAGAGAAGTTACTGGCGCCATTGAAAGTTAAGTTAAAGTTTATTTATTAGTGTCACAAGTAGGTTTACATTAACACTGCAGTGAAGTTACTATGAAAATCCCCTGGTCGTCACACTTCGGCACCTGTTCGGGTCAATGTACCTAACCAGCACGTCTTTCAGACTGTGGGAGGAACCTGGAGCACCCGGAGGATACCCACGCAGACACGGGGAGAACGTGCAGACTCCACACAGGCAGTAACCCAATCTGGGAATCGAACCCAGGTCCCTGGCTCTGTGAGGCAGCAGTGCTAACCACTGTGCCACTGTGCGTTTTATCTGGCCTGTGGTTTTCTGTTCTTATGATGAGGCGGAAATACATCTGAGCGAAAGTTTCTGGCCACCAGCAGCAACTGCAAAATGTCACTTCAGTACAATGAACCCTTGTGTCTTATTTTTACACTTAGGAGCAGCAGATGCAGTTCAGTCTGAAGACGCACCAAGTACCTTAAGATCATGTTTTGTGGCCTATCTGTCGGGATCTCGCGACCAAGGCAGGAGGTAAACTTGGCAAATTCCCTTTCTGCAGGAGAGTACATTGGGATGATATCACCTGGGAGAGGTGAATTAAACTTGTGACCCAAAGTAATTGTATTTCTCGGATCCATTAACTCACTGAGGGGGTGTAGACAATGATCAAATGGGATTTTAAAAAGCTCATTTGCATAGAATTGCACTATGCGCAGAATTAATTTTCCATCAAAATTCTTATAGGTCTTTAATGTTACTGGAATGCTGATCTCCCAGTGTGTAATGCTGTAATACTATTAATATGTACCTGTTTTAAGAATAACCTGATTGAAGTAGAAATGCATCTCATTGCCTAGGCACCATTGCAAAGAATCTAACTGAGAAAATGACTGTGTAGCACGTGGAACCCCTGGGGGTGTTTCTGTCCCATCAGTAACCAAGCACAACACCTGTGAGAGACCAGACCAGAGAAACAGCCGTTACACAAAGTGCAATAATCTTCAGGTTTTCTACATACATCATGTTGCACACCAAGGAGATTCAATACAGTCCAAGAAACATTACAATCATTTCAGAATGGTCATTACAAATGGTGCAAAGTTGTCTGCATAGATCTAGTTGCACTCTGAGGTGCTTCCACACACAAAAACAAAAAAGAGTAAGCCACCAGACCGTTCAATCCTGCCCCGCTATTCAGTACGATCGTGGCTGATCTATGCTGGTCTTAACTCAGAGAGAGAGCCTCAACAAAATCTACCCCCTGCCCCACTCAGACTGATCGCACCCCCCCCCAGCAAAGATCACGATGCAGAGTGGCAGCGGGCCCCCCTCCCTGACTGGGCCGCCTGCCATCAGACCCAACTCTCTATGTCCCATCCCCATAGGCCCCGCCCAGTGTGAAGGATCAAGGTGCCCGACGGGCATTACTGAGGTGCCAAGCTGGCTGTGCCAAGGTGCCAGGTTAGCACTGCCAGGCTGGCACTGCCTAATGGGCATCCCCCCTTGCCCTCTGCCTCCCCGGGGGGGAGGGGGGGTCTCAGTGGCCTCTGTTTCTACCATGGGGAGCAGGTGTTTTCCTCACCAGAGAACCTCTCCCGGAAAGGCCATAAAGGCGAGCGAGAGCGGACAATTGAGCGCCATCCTTGCTAGACAGATGGAAAACACAATTTCAATAAATTTAAATAATTTATTCAGCCTCCTCACCCATTTCCGGTAAGAGGCTGACCACGCAGGGGGGCGGGGCTTATTCGCGCCGGAGTTTGACAGTTCTAGAACTCTGCGCATGTGCAGTGGTCCCGATCTGCCAGTCTCCCCGTTTGTTGGCCAGCTCGATCGCTGGCCAGCCCGGGATCCCTCCAGTGCTGCCTCTCCAGCCACTCCCCATGGCCCGATCGTAGCCCCCACAACAATTCCCGGGCCAGACTGACCACCCACCCTGTCCCGGAGAGCCCCAATGTCCAGTCCCTGCACCCAGCAGTGCCGATCCCCCCACCTCCCTCACACCGGCAAAGCCCACTCCTCCTCGCTGACCCCCCCCCTTCCCAGGGTCAGACCCTCCCCAGGAGGCAGACCCCTGCCCGGCAGACCAACCCCTCCCAGCCCGCCCCAATCGCTGCCCTCCCTCCAGCCCAGAGCGATCCCAATGCAGAGTGGCAGCGGGACCCACCACCCCCACCGATCGCCACCTCCACCCACAATAGGCCCCACCCCCTTGACACTGCCCGATGCCCGGTGGGCAGTACCAAGGTGCCCACTGGGCATGGGCACTTTGCCCCTTGGGCAGTGTCAGGGGGCACAGGCTGGCACTGCCAGAGTGCCCATGCCCAAGGGGCACCACCCCCCCACCGCCTGGCCCCATGGGGGGCCCCGATTGCCCTCTCCCCTTCATTCCGGTGGGATCTTGCGCTAGTTCCCCGAATGTGGGGAGCTAGTGTAAATCCTGCCGGAATGAAGTACTCCTTGCGGGGGCGGGAGATTCAATTGGGACCTGAAAGTTCCCGATAATGAACTGCGAAACATATTTAAAATCTGCTTTAAACAGATTCAAATGACTTACCTGCTTTCCCGCCAGTTTCCAGCGTGGTCTGGCCTGCGACTGTTTGCCGGCTCTGGGCAATGTGCATGCGTTCCCCGCGCATGCGCAAATCCTGGTACAAGGCCGGCGACGCGCAGCTCCCACCCTGACCCGCCAGAAAAGTTGTGTGTCGCGATGGGAGAATCGCGGTCAATGTGTGAGGGTTGCGGGGAAAAGGCGGGAGAGTGGCACTAAGCCATAATGCTCATTTGGAGAGCCGGTGCAGAACCGATGGACCAAATGGCTTCCTTCTGAGTCACGACAATTTTGTAATTCTGCGACGCACCTTTTGGACTTGGTTCCAGGCAAAAGGATAAATGGGTGCAAGTTTTACCATTTGAATCACACAAAGTGGAAACAAATGAGTTCGTCAGAAGAAATGAATTTAGTTGCTGGCCTTTAGTTGCCCCACATTAAATTCCATTCCGTATCGGATCAACTGATCTAAGCTTGTGTTTACTAGAATGTTGCTCTCTCATGCACAACCTTTAAGATACTCAATAAAGATTCCATGTGAAGCCTTTTATAAAGCTGCCAGAATGTCCAGAAACTTGGCAGCGAGTCCTATTGCTCAGAATATGTTCACGTTAAAATAATACCAACACAGAGAGTAACATCTGTTGCCCTGATTTATGGATAGTAGGTAGACAGATAGTGGTTAGTCTCAGGGGAAAGATGGCCAGTAACTCCCTGGCTCCCAGGATGGGATTTTCCGGCCACGCTGTCATCCAAACAATAACTTACCCAGTTATTTCCGAATGGATATTCCCATCTGAGGTCAACAGACCTTTCCCGCCCTTCCCACTACGATTCCCATGGTGGACTGGATGGGAAAATTCCACCCCTAGTGTCTGATTTGAGGACATCCTAAAGATACTTTGGAGAATCCTTCTCGGAAGTTCCCAGGTAAGGGTTTACCTGGTAATTGTCCAGAAGCGCTAATTTCCCCTGGACAACTGCGCTGGACTGGGAACCGTCCAACAAACTGATTTAAATCACTCACTTCCGATAATTCTGCCAGCTTTACACCAATAGTTACTCTGAAAGATTTGGAAGAAATGAAAGCACATCTAGCTACAGTGTAGCTATTTTAAAGTGTCCCCTGTTGCCCCGACTAAGCACCTCACCCCCAATGGTATCCCCTGCCTGCACGAGATTCCCTCCCCGGCCCCGTACTCCCTCCCCCCACCCATGTCCAACGCCCCTCCACCCACCCCCACATCCACTTCCCTTAGACACTTACCTTCTCCCTGGCTTGTTATTCTCAATGGGACCTTTGAACTCACCTGCTTTATGGCAGCTAGTGACGTAAAAAGCGGGCGAGTCCTCCTTCACTTGCACACTTTGCAGCTGGAGCCGGGGACGTGCTTTGCGCCTTCAGTCCCACCTGGCCTGAGTCAGAAAGGTCGGGCCAGATGGGCGCTTCACAGCTTTAATTCGGGTAGGTCGGTACAGAGTGACAGTCCATTGCCGATTAGCATTCAGAGGAAGTTATCGGCCAACGAATGGTTCCCCATTTCTATTTCACCAACACCACCAGTGCTGTCAGTCCCCTCGATTTCCCCCATCTCTTTTGAGTTTCAAATTCACGATCTTAAATATTCTTCCTTTATCCTTGCCACAAATAAATCAAGACTCACGGCATATCCCGTACCATCCTGCAACTTCAAACCTGGGAACCTTGGCCGTCTTCCTCTGACAACCTACATGTCCTTAAAAAAAAGGAGTTTGGAATTGGTGTAGTGCCTTTCAGAATGCTTTACAGACAGTGACATATTTGATGATGTTTAGTGATGATTGTGGTGTCCTAATTACCCTCCTCAAGAGTAATTAGGGCAATAAATGCCAGCCTAACCAAAAACACCCCCACATTCCCTTGAAAGAATGAAAGAAAATGTGACAAACAAGCTTCCCACAGGCAGCAGAGCGATAATGAGCAGATAATCTGTGTTTTTTTTATTTTGGCTGAGGGGTAATTATTATGTCACATGGCAACATGGGTGACATGCCCACGTATTTCAACATGGTAGCCGGACTGTGGAGCGGAAAGATTCAAAAACAATTCCTGTGAAAACCACAGGGCATGAGAAGACAGGATTCTCAGAGGTACGAGCCTGCATGGCCATTGGAACAGTCAAAGCTTATGATAATTTAACAAGTGTAAATCCATGCCAAACATTCTGCTCCCTGGAGGAGATTTTGTGCATGCGGGTGACATGAACGAGGGTGGAATGAAGCTGTGGATAGAGGCTGGGATTTGACCGGCGCACCTGCCCTGATTCCGGGGGCAGGCGAGGCTTGGAGAATGGCATTCTCTGTTTGGCCTCGAGTGGGGTTGTACGAACCTCGGGCAGACGTGCCGGTAAAATTCCACCCCATGTGTGAGATGAAACTCTCGGTGGCCTTTGGGTGGGATTTTCCAACCCTTTTCACTGGTGGGATCTTCCTGTCCCACTGAAGGTGACCTCCCACCTCCGCCCATCACCCTGAGGCGGGTTCTCTGGCAGCGGGGCGGGTGAGCAATGCAAATAAGCATTTATTTCGGCAGGACAGAAAGATCCCACTTGTGAACCATAGGCAGAAAACCCCAGCCTATGTAAAGAATGCAGCTCATTAATCTGGGGGCAAGTTCAGGTCCCATATATTGATGAACTCCAGCACAGCAATGCCACCCACACGGCAGCTGTACCTGCAGGGTCTAATGTCCATCACTCAACCTTTGGATGCGTGCCCCACCAAGCCATTCAAGGATCACGTTTGCACTGATGGAATAGGCGGATGGTTGATGGAAAGTAAACCTTTATGTACCAAGTATCATCGGGTCATTATAAAAATGCAGAATGCCCAATTCATTGGGCGGAGAGAAAGACTAGTTGCGGAGAAATGTTTCTAAAGCGATCATGCCACGTTTGATCCAGACTGGGATCATAATGATAATGCTAAAGTGATTTGGAATAAACTCAATTAACTCTTTAGCCGGAATTTTGCCGCCTGCCACAGGATTCGGAGCGGATGAGAGGCGGAACATGGGATGGTTCGTTGACCTCGGGCGGGATTTAACGGTTTCGGGATGAGCGAGGGCGGAAAATCCTGCCCATTGTGTTGGGTGCCTAAGATGATGACTTTGACAGTTCGTAGAGTCATAGAATCCCTACAATGCAGCAGGAGGCCATTCGGCCCATCGAGCCTGCACCGACCACATTCCCACCCAAGCCCTATTCCCATAAGTCCACGTATTCACTCTGCCAACCACCCTGACACTGGGGTCAACTCAGCATGGCCAATCAACCTAACCCGCATATCATTGGAAAGTTTGGAAATGCTTTGATTGTGGACAAAGATTTCCTTGTACAATTAATCCATTCAATAGACCGTGCCACATGTGAAATATTAGTGATATGTTTTTCTGTTGAACTTTCAAAATGTTGACCACATTATCCATACCAACCATTGACATTATTTGAGGCTGGAAAGGTTAATTGATGTGCCACAATCTTTTATATTTTAACCAATCATTAATTACTCCTGAAATCTGTTTTCACAGTGCAGTTACTGGTCCTGCATTATCTGGTCCTCCATCACCAAATTCCTGTCAGGGTGGCGCACCTGGACTACAACTGTTGGGCCACGCATCAGGTGGCAGTGACGGCACCGCCTGTTTCCCACCTGTGAGGACTTCAAGTTGTGAGATGGATGATGGGCCCCTCCCAGGACGGGGAGAAGATGCCGCTGTTTCCTCGGGAGGAGGAACCTGCGAAACGCCCGCACGGCACTGCGCCTCCGTCTCTCAGCACCGACGTCAGCACGCCCCAGTGGAATGCACGGAGCTGGATCTTCAGGAGTATCTGACGGATGTGCGGCGTGAATGCACAGTGTTTGCGCAGGAAACCGCAGCACGCTCCCAGTCCTCAAGACCGCAGGAAGGGAGAACTGCAGCTTCCTGTAGCTTTGGATCTTGTTCTTGCCTAAAGGGATCATGCTCGGGAGACCAGAAGGAGAACAGACCAGAGAAATGCTTCAACCGTGGATGTGGTAACTCTCAGCATCACCATCTACCCACTGGAAATAACTGGGTAAGTTATTGTTTGGATTACAGCATGTATGTTATGTGGTTTGGGGTCTGAGGCACATTCGCAAACAATTACAGACTTGTTTCTTGTTTTCTCTTGATGTAATTTTCATCTTTTCATCTTACCCTTTCATGCCAGGCTCCCACCCCCAGCTGAGAAATGGGCACGCATTGATAAACCTCTCTGTGCAGAAGTAGTAAAGCTTCCTGTTCTGTACATGTGTTTCTCCCCTCACTGGGAAAGCCACAAAAGAAGTTATACCAATGCTAAGTTATGAAAAAAATGATTGAAGTGTGTTCTGATAAGCAGTGACCTACAAATATGGACTGACCACTAATTTGTGGAGGCTTAAGTCAAGTTGTGATTTCCATGCATGGGACTCCAAGGCTTTTGGGATCGAGGATATTGGTTAACAGTGACTTTGTAAATCAAAATCTGCGTTTGAGATTCTGGAATTTTCCTGGATTTTTATTAATGTTCTGAATTCTGCAATTTCAAAGGTGGCAAATCAGTGGCCTTGGAAACATTCAATTGCTGTATCGAACACTCATAGCGTTCATGAGCTGAACACATAATGTGTGATTTGTAGAGTTCGGCAGAACCAGGATTAGATAATGTTACATTGATATCCTGGAGTGCTTCGCTCTGTTGCCTTTTGCGATCACGGACAACTTTCGGACTTTGCTTTTGGGGTTAGCCAATTCCCTGAATCGGGAAGAGTCCACGATTACACAAATTGCTCCTCCTCTGTTGGGAAGAGTGGCTCAATAAAACTGAAAGGTTCTTTCTGGTTTGTTATTGTCTTTATTCTTATAATTGTGCCAGTGTGGTGTTTCCATTTTCACACACTGTTTGACCTTGTAACTCTGAGTCATGCTATCAATGGAACTTGGTCAACTGCCCAAACTTGTTACATTAGTGAACTGTCGACACTGAGATTTATGATCAGTTAGAGTGACACCCATTGCAAACCCCATCTCAACTGAATGGAGCTGCATTATTCACAGTGACCTGTGTTGTTAAAGCAAAAATAAGACAAAATCTCTTTGTGACTGGCATTTGGCAGACCTGCATAGGGCATGCTGTCATGGGCGCCAAATGTCTAGACATCTTAAAAGCTTTGACCAGGAAAAATGGACAATAAAAAAAAACTTGTCAACTGTGTTTTCCCACTTCAAGCCAACAGCCTCCTCCACTTTCAATCTCAACCCTCCATTTATCTCCATTTTACTCCTTTTACCTTGATTTTATTGATGCCATTTTGTTGTTCCTTTGAATTGTTTTCTCTTTCTTCCTCAGCTTCGCTGGGCTGGAATTTCTAAAGCCAGTGATCAGCATTTCCATTGGCCACTCCAAGCTGAGATGACTGCGTAGCCCAGTTATCTCCCTCTTGCCTCTTTAAGCATGGAGGGCAACTCTGGCCGCAACTGCACAGGAGACTTCTCTCCATCCTCTTTATATAAATTACCGTAGATCGTGACATATATGTTGACCTGGCGATTGAGATGTTAACCTAATTTTGTTTAGCGCCAGAAGGGTTTACACTGGGTGTATAAGTCAACCCACCCTTTTGTTTCCTGCGAGGAAGAGCTATGCACACTTTTAGGAGTCGACCTCAGCTTTACACCACAGAAATTTATGTCTTATTCAGGTTAAGTCGGTGTGCGTGGATCTAGCAGCCAATACAGATGGTCTCCAAACTTGCAGATGATACAAAGTTAGGTGGGAGGGTGAGCTGTGAGGAGGGTGCAGAGATGTTTGGACAGGCTGAGTGTGTGGGCATATGCATGGCAGACGCAGTATAATGTGGATAAATGTGAGGTTATCCACTTTGGTATCTTTGTACACTGCAATCTATAGTAACTTTTTACGGGGGTTTGTTCTGTAGATTGGTGGTAATCTTAAAGTCTTCATGGGACAAGCTCTGAAACTTAAGTAATCTTTTTCTAGGTTATGCTCCTATCAGAACCGAAAACCATCTCCTGTGTGGAGCACAGATCCACATTATTCACATAATCATTTGCCTATCTAATTCACACCTTTTCTGTATCAGGTCGGTGATTTAGAAGATCTACTCACCAAGTCCGTGAACTGATTCAAGGTGAGACTTTTTTCTTCCTGCTTTATTCCCCTTCTTTCCCTGGATTTTTCTCTGACTTACTACCCATTCTGGGAGAAGCTTGACAAAGGAAACTGTATTCAACTTTATTTACCTTAAATCCACCGCAAAACATGATCTGAATCTCATTTGTCCTCCCAAGATACATCCACTTTCCCTTGATACCAGCCACAAGGCCATTCTGCCACATTTAATTTGGATTACGGGGGCATAATGAACTCCCCTGTCCCATTCTCCTCCACTTCTGTCCACACTAAACCACAGTAATTATTACTACAATGATTGCTACCACCACGGCTGAGATTTTCCACTCTTTTTGGGTGAATGGCAAAATCCTGTGAGTGACACAAATTGCGTTACATGCTGATTGTAAAGTTGTAACGCAATTTTCCCTGTCCTCCCATTAATGACATAATGGGATTTCTGCCATTCAGTACTGGGAACCCCATTATCATAAATTTGAATCTAATTATCTGGCCTCCATTCTCCCACCTCACCCCCCCATTACATTTTCCATTCACGCCGATGTGAATTACAACTGGTCCTCCAGCGTGGTGTGCCTGGCTGGCAGACCTGCACAAGGGGAGGACAATCATGCCCAGGCTGTACCCAGGCGTTTTCCCCTGGTACAGCCAGGGGGTTGTACCCAGGGTGGGAGGAAGGAGTGTTGTATTTTTTATTTTTGTACACCTGGGCCACATTTAAAAATGGCGCCCCTATCTTTAAGAAAACTAAGTTGCCGGCCAAGCAGGCTCATCCAGAGCCCATCCCACCAGGCTGACATCTTGGGACCTGCCCCTCGGATTTCTTTTCTTTAAGTTCCTAACAATATGCCAGAGAAAGCCGTCATTGGGGCCAGCAGCTTCTTGCCAGCTACCACTCTCTGCAAAAAAAGGAAAATTTTGTTCCATCAGTAAGGGCTGCCACGAAGTGGATACCACATTGAGGAGGTCAGTAAGCGTGCTGCTATTAAAGGTTTGTATTTCTTTGCCTGATTTGTTGTTTCCTCCACCGAACATTGAGAAGACCATCATTTTCAAACCCTGGCAACAACTCTCGGCCATTGTCACTGACTCCATCCTTCTCCTTAGGCTGAAACAGATGGTTCACACTCTTCCTGAGATGGACTCTCTTGTCTGTTCCCATCTCAAGCATTACCTAAAGTTTATTTATTAGTCACAAGTAGGCTTACATTAACACTGCAATGAAGTTACTGTGAAAATCCCCTAGCCGCCACACTTGTTCAGGTACACTGAGGGAGAATTTAGCATGGCCAATGCACCTAACCTGCACATCTTTGGACTGTGGGAGGAAACTGGAGCACCCGGAAGAAACACACGCAGACACGGGGAGAACGTGCAGACTCCGCACAGACAGTGACCCAAACCGGGAATTGAACCCAGGTCCCTGGCGCTGTGAGGCAGCGTGCTAACCACTGTGCCACCGTGCCCACCCTAACATTCCCCATCACTGTCTGTACATATCTCAGCTTACCTGCAGTGAAAACGTCATCTGTCCCTTTTTTCAGCCCCAAACTCGATTCCTTTAATGTCCTCTTGGCAAACCATCCACCCTCTACCGTTTGTAAACTTCAGCCCATTCAAAATCCTTCTGCCTGGCTCACTAGTCCATCACGAATCTACACTGGTTCCTGATCACCAACACTTTCATCCTTGTGTTTAAACCCCTCCAGGGTTTCATCTCTTCCTATCTGCCGGGGAAGCAGTGGCGTAGCAATGGGGAGACACTGGCGTAGTGTTATTATCACAGGGCTAACAATCCAGAGACGCAGGGTAATGCTTTGAGGACTTTGGGGCGGCACGGTAGCACAGTGGTGGGGCGGCACGGTAGCACAGTGGTTAGCACTGCGGCTTCACAGCTCCAGGGTCCCGGGTTCGATTCCCGGCTCGGGTCACTGTCTGTGTGGAGTTTGCACATTCTCCTCGTGTCTGCGTGGGTTTCCTCCGGGTGCTCCGGTTTCCTCCCACAGTCCAAAGATGTGCGGGTTAGGTTGATTGGCCAGGTTAAAAATTGGCCCTTAGAATCCTAAAATGCGTAGGTTAGAGGGATTAGTGGGTAAATATGTGGGGGGAGGGCCTGGGTGGGATTGTGGTCGGTGCAGACTCGATGGGCCGAATGGCCTCCTTCTGCACTGTCGGGTTTCTATGATTTCTATGACTCAGATTCGAATCCCACCGAGGCAGATGGTGAAATTTGAATTCATTAAAAGTCTAATGATGACCATGAAATCATTGTCAATTGTTGAAAAAACCCATCTGGTTCACTAATGTCTTTTAGGGAAGGAAATAATCTGCCATCCTTACCTGGTCTGGCCTACATGTGACTCCAGAGCCACAGCAATGTGGTTGACTCTCAAATGGCCTCTGAAATGGAGGGTAGTTAGGGATGGGCAATAAATGCTGGCCCAGCCAGCGACGCCCACACCCTATAAAAAGAAATGAATCTGATTCAGCCTGCTTTGAGACATGTACTGGAATTTTATCGGCCCGCCTGCCACGGGAATCGGAGCGGGCGAGGGGCGGGCCATGGAAAGGTTTGTTGACCTCAGGTGGGATTTTATGGTTTCGGGATGAGCGAGGCCAGAAAATCCCACCCAGGCTTTAAATGGGGGTGGCACAGTGGTTGGCACTGCTGCCTCACAGCGCCAGAGACCCAGGTTCAATTCCAACCTCGGGTCACTGTCTGTGGGGAGTTTGCACATTCTCCCCGTGTCTGCGTGGGCTTCCTTCGGGTGCTCTGCTTTCCTCCCACAGTCCAAAGATATGCGGATTAGGTTGATTGGCCATAATAAATTGGCCCTTAGTGTCAGGGGGATTAGCAGGGTAAATATGTGGAGTTACGGGGACGGGACTTGGGTGGGATTGTTGTCGGTACCAGCTCGATGGGCTGATTGGCCTCCTTCTGCATTGTAGGGATTCTATGAATTGTCCGAACTCCACACACTAATTCCTTCCCTAATTTTATTTGCTCCTTCGCTGCTATGGGGACTCTTCTTAAAACCCACTTCTGGCTCAGCGAGTATTAAATCCCAGCACCTTTTGAATGTGTTTCTGAACCTAGCTATTAAATAACTGCAAGCTACTTTCATATTTAGACAATGAATTGCCTGCAAGCATGTAAATACTACAAATGTGTGTACTTCTAATGCAATTAAGAAATTACACTCGAGTCTTTTGGAGCGTTTTCAATAAGATTTATTGTTGTAAATTAGCCACGTCCATCACCTAAAAAGGAATAAAAGTTACTTGCAAATGCTTGTGAATTGCTTTGAAGTATCAAATCTATCATTCAAAGCCAGTAAGATCCAACAATCAGCCAAGAGATAATTAATCAAGGTAAATGAGAGGTAATGCATTTTGGTAGATTGAACCAGGGCAGGACTTACTCAGTTAATGGTAGGGCGTTGGGAAGAGTTACAGAACAAAGAGGTCTAGGGGTACATGTTCATAGCTCCTTGAAAGTGGAGTCACAGGTGGACAGAGTGGTGAAGAAGGCATTCGGCATGCTTGGTTTCATCGGTCAGAACATTGAATACAGGAGTTGAGATGTCTTGTTGAAGTTGAACAAGACATTGGTAAGGCCACACTTGGAATACTGTGTGCAATTCTGGTCACCCTATTATAGAAAGGATATTATTAAACTAGAAAGAGTGCAGAAAAAATTTACTAGGATGCTACCGGGACTTGATAGTTTGAGTTATAAGGAGAGGCTGGATAGACTGGGACTTTTTTCTCAGGAGCGTAGGAGGCTGAGGGGTGATCTTATAGAGGTCTATAAAATAATGAGGGGCATAGATCAGCTAGTCAATATCTTTTCCCAAAGGTAGGGGAGTCTAAAACTAGAGGGCATAGGTTTAAGGTGAGAGGGGAGAGATACAAAAGTGTCCAGAGGGGCAATTTCTTTACACAAAGGGTGGTGAGTGTCTGGAACAAGCTGCCAGAGGTAGTAGTAGAGGCGGGTACAATTTTGTATTTTAAAAAGCATTTGGACAGTTACATGGGTAAGATGGGTATAGAGGGATATGGGCCAAATGTGGGCAATTGGAATGAGCTTAGGGGTTTAAAAAAAAGGGTGGCATGGACAAGTTGGGCCGAAGGGCTTTGTTTCCATGCTGTAAACCTCTATGACTCTATAATCAGCTGATTTATTTCTTGGCAGCATTTGTGAAGGGAGAATTGCTGGTCAAGACACCCTAATTTTCAGTCAGTGTCAAGAGATTGTTAATTTCCCAAAGTAAGTCTTATTTTAAGGTCTCAGATGAACCGGGGAGCCTCCTCAGTATCCAATTGGAGTGTCACAGAATTATAGAACTGTTACAACATGGGGGGAGAAAGCCATTCAGCCTGTTGAGGGCAACTTGATTCTCTGCAAGAGCAAATGGGAGGCGGTGGCCTCGTGGTGTTGTCACTGGACTATTAATCCAGTAACTCGCCTAATGCTCTGGGGACCCGGGTTCGAATCCTGCCATGGCAGATGGTGGAACTTGAATTCAATAAAAATACTTGGAAATTAGAATCTGCTGATGACCATGAAACCGTTGTCGATTGTCCAAAAAACCCATCGGATTCACAGCATGGTGGCACAGTGGCTAGCACTGCTACCTCATGGCGCCAGAGACCCGGGTTCGATTCCGGCCTCGGGTCACTGTCTGTGCGGAGTCTGCACGTTCTCCTCGTGTCTGCGTGGGTTTCCTCTGGGTGCTCTGGTTTCCTCCCACAGTCCGAAAGACATGCTGGTTAGGTGGCTAATGCTAAATTCTCCCTTAGCGTACCCAAACAGGTGCCGGAGTGTGGTAACTAGCGGATTTTCACAGTAACTTCATAATGTAAGCCTACTTGTGACTTTAATAAATCAACTTTAAACTTTAATTTGATGTCCTTTGGGGAAGGAAATCTGATGTCCTTACCCGGTCTCGAGCCACAGCAATATGGTTGACTCTCAACTGCCCTGTGAAATGGGCCAGCAAACCATTCAGTTACATCAATCAAGAGAGACTAGGGACGGGCAACAAATGTTGGCCAGCCAGCGATGCTCATGTCCGTGGATTAATGAAAAAAAACTCATTCTACTCCCCTGCCCTTTCCTCGTAGACTTGCCAATTTTCTTCCCCTTCAGATGCTTATCCAATTCACATTTGAAAGTTATGATTGAATTTTCCTCTGTTATACACTCGGGCAGTGCTTTCCAGAACATAGGCACTTACATTGTGTAAACAAAAAAGATTTTCCTCATGTCACTGTTGGTTCTTTTGCCAACCACATTAAATCTGTGCCCATTTCACTAATGGGAACGCTTTCTCTCCATCGAGTCTGTCTAAACTGCTCATGATTTTGAACACTGCTATCAAATTTCTTCTCAGCCTTGTCTTCCCTAAGGAGAACAAACCCAGCTTCTCCAAACTCTCCTTGCTGCTGAAGTCCTTTAGTCCCTGGAAACATTCTCATAAATCTTAACTACCCCTAAAAGCTTCACACCTTGCCTAGAAGTAGATACAAAACTCTGGTGTTTTGCAAAGGCTGAGCCAGGTTTAGTAAAGGTACATCATGACTTCCTTAGTCAGCTTAGATTATGAGCTGAGATGCTAGTATGATGTTTAAACTCTCAAGCTTTCCCCCCAGGAATGCAGTAGATCCATCTGCAAACCGGATGCTGCCAATAAAACTAATCTGCATAATCCTATTCGTGAAGAAGTTGCCAAACCTCCAGCTCCTCTGACATTTTCTGGGTTAACTTTTCAAAATATGGCCTCTTGTTACTTTTATGGGTTAAGTGGATGAACTTTCTTTGGCTGGATCTTAGATAAATGACAAGGTCAAGTTGTTCCGTCTCAAGGAGATTTCTTGAAGGCTTCCCACAATGGAAGAAGTCCTTATCAAGAGCTGATGCAGATTGTGGAATTGAAGGAAAGGAGGGGGAGGTAAAAGATGCAGAAACAGAATACAAGTGGTGGAAGATCGAGATTGTAAATTTGGGAGTGAACCAAGAGAAAGAGAAATGAACAAAGGGAGAAATGTGATTCTTTTTTTCAATTTCAATTTTTTTCAACCATAGAAAGCATTCTTTCTGGTTGTATCACAGCTTGGTATGGCTCCTGCTCTGCCCAAGACCGCAAGGAACTACAAAAGGTTGTGAATGTAGCCCAATCCATCACGCAAACCAGCCTCCCATCCATTGACTCTGTCTACACTTCCCGCTGCCTCAGCAAAGCAGCCAGCATAATTAAGGACGCCACGCACCCCGGACATTCTCTCTTCCATTTTCTTCCTTCGGGAAAAAGATACAAAAGTCTGAGGTCACGTAACAATTGACTCAAGAACAGCTTCTTTCCTGCTGCTGTCAGACTTTTGAATGGACTAACCTTGCATTAAGTTGATCTTTCTCTACACCCTAGCTATGACTGTAACACTACATTCTGCATTCTCTTGTTTCCTTCCCTATGAACGGTATGTTTTGTCTGTATAGTGCGCAAGAAACAATACATTTCACTGTATGTTAGTACATGTGACAATAATAAATCAAATCAAATCAAAATTTCCTGCTTTCATAGAATCATAGAATCCTACAGTGCAGAAGGAGGCCTTTCGGCCCATCGAGCTTGCACCAACCATAATCCCACCCAGGCCCTCTTTCCCATAACCCCATGCATTTACCCTAGCTAGTCCCCCTAACACTAAGGAACAATTTAGCATGGCCAATCCACCTAACCTGCATGTCTTCCAGACTGTGGGAGGAAACCAGAGCACCCAGAGGAAACCCACCCAGACATGGACTTTGGCGGATAGGGTTAAAGAGAATCCTAAGGCGTTCTATAGGTATGTCAAGAACAGAAGGTTGGTTAGGGCAAGTTTAGGGCCAGTTATAGATGGCAGAGGGAAGTTATGTGTGGAACCGGAGGAGATTGGTGAAGCATTGAACCAATATTTCTCTTCGGTGTTCACGCAAGGGGACATGAATATAGCTGAGGAGGACACTGGGTTGCAAGGGAGTAGAATAGACTGTATTACAGTTGATAAGGAGGATGTGCAGGATATTCTGGAGGGTCTGAAAATAGATAAATCCCCTGGTCCGGATGGGATTTATCCAAGGATTCTCTGGGAGGCAAGAGAAGTGATTGCAGAGCCTCTGGCTCTGATCTTCAGGTCGTCGTTGGCCTCTGGTATAGTACCAGAAGATTGGAGGTTAGCGAATGTTGTCCCATTGTTTAAGAAGGGGAACAGAGACTTCCCCGGGAATTATAGACCGGTGAGTCTCACTTCTGTTGTCGGCAAGATGTTGGAAAAAATTATAAGGGATAGGATTTATAGTTATTTGGAGAGTAATGAATTGATAGGTGATAGTCAGCATGGTTTTGTGGCAGGTAGGTCGTGCCTTACTAACCTTATTGAGTTTTTTGAGAAAGTGACCAAGGAGGTGGATGGGGGCAAGGCAGTGGACGTGGTATATATGGATTTTAGTAAGGCGTTTGATAAGGTTCACCATGGTAGGCTTCTGCAGAAAATGCAGATGTATGGGATTGGGGGTGATCTAGGAAATTGGATCAGGAATTGGCTAGCGGATAGGAAACAGAGGGTGGTGGTTGATAGTAAATATTCATCATGGAGTGCGGTTACAAGTGGTGTACCTCAAGGATCTGTTTTGGGGCCACTGCTGTTTGTAATATTTATTAATGATCTGGATGAGGGTATAGTTGGGTGGATTAGCAAATTTGCTGATGACACCAAAGTCGGTGGTGTGGTAGACAGTGAGGAAGGGTGTCGTAGTTTGCAGGAAGACTTAGACAGGTTGCAAAGTTGGGCCGAGAGGTGGCGGATGGAGTTTAATGCGGAGAAGTGTGAGGTAATTCACTTTGGTAGGAATAACAGATGTGTTGAGTATAGGGCTAACGGGAGGACTTTGAATAGTGTGGAGGAGCAGAGGGATCTAGGTGTATGTGTGCATAGATCCCTGAAAGTTGGGAATCAAGTAGATAAGGTTGTTAAGAAGGCATATGGTGTCTTGGCGTTTATTGGTAGGGGGATTGAATTTAGGAGTCGTAGCGTTATGTTGCAACTGTACACAACTCTGGTGCGGCCGCACTTGGAGTACTGTGTGCAGTTCTGGTCCCCACATTACAGGAAGGATGTGGAGGCTTTGGAGAGGGTGCAGAGGAGGTTTACCAGGATGTTGCCTGGTATGGAGGGGAGATCCTATGAGGAGAGGCTGAGGGATTTGGGATTGTTTTCGCTGGAAAGGCGGCGGCTAAGAGGGGATCTTATTGAAACATATAAGATGATTAGAGGTTTAGATAGGGTGGATAGTGATAGCCTTTTTCCTCTGATGGAGAAATCCAGCACGAGGGGGCATGGCTTTAAATTGAGGGGGGGTAGTTATAGAACCGATGTCAGGGGTAGGTTCTTTACCCAGAGGGTGGTGAGGGATTGGAATGCCCTGCCAGCATCAGTAGTAAATGCGCCTAGTTTGGGGGCGTTTAAGAGATCCGTAGATAGGTTCATGGACGAAAAGAAATTGGTTTAGGTTGGAGGGTCACAGTTTTTTTTTAACTGGTCGGTGCAACATCGTGGGCCGAAGGGCCTGTTCTGCGCTGTAATGTTCTATGTTCTATGTTCTATGGGGAGAATGTCCACACAGACAGTGACCCAAGCCAGGAATCGCACCCGGCCCCCTGACACTCTGAGGCAGCAATGCTAACCACTGTGCCGGCATGCTGTCCCTTACCACCATGCCTCCCCTTGCTACCGTACCACCCCTCGTTTCCTGAAAACGAGATCACGTTGATTCAGAATGAAAATGCTACTCTGTCACCGAGATGCTGAACATCTTTTTGTCATGTCTCTGTGTGTAATTGCAATATTAAACTGTTGCTATTTCCTGCTGTCCCTTCTTCAGGTGTGTACTTTTAGTTCCCTCAGATGTTGGTCGGTGCTCGGGTACGTGAACTGGAAACCTCCTGCTGAGCAAGAAGAGCTACATCGTTTAGAAAATGGGAGCTCTACAGGAAATGGTGAATGATATGAAGGTGCTTGTGACCTCTTCAGCGACTTTGGCTCTTGTACCCTGGCAGTGGTTCCTGAATTTCTGAAGGCCTTTTGCCAACAGCAATGTTTCGATATGTTAGGTTGTCTCCGCAGGGACATAATAGACACTGTTTGGAGCTTTTGATTTCTGGCATGAGATGCTCTGTTTTAATTCCTTGCTAAAATGGTGAGGTTATGGAATTTGGAAGCCTAGAGGAATTTACACACTTACTGTCAACCATTCGGATCGGTTGATCCTCAGTGATCCAAGTGATACAAAATCTTGTTACATTCTTAAGATTAAAGGATGCATGTTATCCATTGAGCAATCAAGTTGGGGATTGTTACTGAGGCTGTATTTCTGTCTCTGATACTTTGTCCTACAATTGTTTATCTATTGTTGATATATCATTGGTTTGACAGTACTGTTATAGGCATGCATATTGTATAACAACACCTGAAAAAAACTCAATCAAAATGCCATAAGAGGGCTGACATTCCACACCACTCCGAAGATGAAAGTACAAGTTAGACTTCTGTCCAGTGGAAAAGCGTGAAGAAGGTTACACATGAAGCAGTTATCTGGAGGAGGAACTCAATGCTGTGTTCTAACACTGCAGAATTATATCTTCTTCCCGTTTTTAATAAGGTCTTGAGATCAACAATTAGTTTTCCTGCACAATGACAAATTTGTTAGCATTAGGCATTTCCAAAGTATTTTTGTTAGTTTTGTAATGACAGTTGAGATTGAGCATCTTCGATGTAACTTGTTGAATTAAAGGGCCGTTGGTGGAATTTCACAGGGTTAAGAGTTTTTATGTTCTCCAATGTTCTTTTAAGTGAGGATTGTCAAGTCAAAGCTTAGCCATGATTTCTGACCCCTCATTAGAATATCCAACCCATGACCTCATGGCTGTCTGCAGTTCCTGGGAAGATATTTCTAAAGTGAACCAAGACTTCCAACTACCCACGGACTCTGTTAATGACCCACCTGATCTAAAATACAATGATTGATTTTATTTTGAAAAGTTTAACGGGTGTTATTTCTCACACCTATTTGAATGGTGAGCTGGAATGTTGTGGCATTTTGCTTCACTGTATAGTTCAGTGGGCTTAGCGACTGTCGGTGCTAATTCCATTCCTTCTGTTCACGCCACACTCCCGCTGCAGCGAGGTCAGAGAATTTGGCACCCATACAAATCTCTGTTCAGTGCAGAGGGATGGGAAAATCCCACCTGGCGTGAACAGTGATAACATTCCAGCTTATGATTCCTTTTCATAGACTCCTCGAATCCCTACAGTGCCGAAGGAGGCCATTCGGCCCACTGAGTCTGCACCGACCACAATCCCATCCAGGCCCTATTCCCGTAACCCCACATATTTACCTTGCTAGTCCCCCTGACACTGAGGGGCAATTTAGCATGGCCAATCAACCTAACCCGCACATCTTTGGACTGTGGGAGGAAACCGGAGCACCCGGAGGAAACCCACACAGACACGGGGAGAATATGCAAACTCTGCACAGGCAGTGACCCGAGCCGGGAATCGAACCCGGGTCCCTGGTGCTGTGACCACTGTGCCATCGTGCCGCCCCTTGTCGCAGTTGGTGCTGCAGTGAAGCCGGACCCCGGAATTTTCGAACTCCCAACACCAATTGCCCCCTTACTGAACTGACAGGTGTCGCTAAAGGCACCTAAAGGAAATGCCAAGCACTGGAAAGGGGCACAGCTGGTTCATTGGCAGCTGCGATGGGCAGGGAAGGGTGACGTATGACATTCCTACCAATTCTGCAGGTGGGTGGCTGTTAATGAACCACCCCTCATAAGTGCCAGGTTTCTCAGGGTCGACCTCCAATTCTGTTTCTTCCCCTGGCCACCACAGCTGTCAGTGAACCAGCTGTGCCCCTTCCCAGTCTTGGGCCTGAATTTTCCAGATGCTAAGGGGCTCTATCCCCCCACCGCTATCCGGAGAGTTGGTGGGGAACACGTCCTTACCGATTCCAACAGGCCGGCTGCCATTTTACAATCAAGCGAGCATTGATTGGCTGTCGGAGGCAGTCCTGCCTCGGAGAGCTGTCGGCCAAACAGTTTGGCTGCCGGCTCTTTGGCTCACCCAGGAACAGTGCTGCAGTGGTCAGGAAAGGTAATGAGGACCAGGCCTAGGAATTGGGTGGGAGGCCCGAAAACCAGTTTTATGCCAGTGTGAATTTCCTGTAGGATCTTCCATTGTGTCCGGCATGGCCTATCGGGAAACCCGCTGGTGGTCAGAATGAAGCTGATTTGCACCCCAGTAATTGGATGCGAATGAAGGACCAACCAGAATCTTCCACCCGCACTCGATTCTTCCTGACACCAGTGGAAAAACGTGCCAGTCCAAAACATGTCTGGAACAACGGAGGTGTGGAGAAGTTGGGATTCCAGGCTGGAATTGAGCCCTGGTCCCTGGCACAATGAGGAAGCAGTGCGAGCCACTGAGCCACCCAAAATACCAGGGTTGCTGATTGAATTAACATTCCACAAGTTGTCATGGTGGGATTTGAACCCACGTCCCCCAAACACAGCCTGTGAAATTTAAGGCCATTGATATAATCAGCACAGCACAATATATTCTGCAAAATTACCTTTTAAAAAAATATGGTAGATGCGAACATATCCAAAAAAAAGGAGCAACTGTGATTGCTGGCTATCTACATTACATCAGATAGAGTACAGCAAAGGCCCTTCAGCCCATCGAGTCTGTACTGGCAGTAACGACTACTAAAGGCGCGCTAATCTAATTTTCCAGCTCTCTGTACCAGACAGAGCCAAAAAAAAACTGTTGGGCAAACATTTGCCAGCACTTGTCTCAGATCATTGAACGTTATGATATATCAAGCGCTCACCCAAATACTTAAAGGTTGTAAAGTTTCCAACCTGCACTACCTTCCCAGGCAGTGCATTCCAGATTCCCACCACCCTCTGAGTGAATTTTCTTTTCTCTGATCCCCTCTGGATCTCCTGCACCTCACCGTAAAACTATGCCCCCTCGTGATTGACCCCTCAACCAAGGGATATCTTTCTCGATGCATCCAAATTCTTAATAACCATCAAGTACAGATCCTGAATAATTGTTGTGCTTCCGGCAGTGGAGACAAAATTCTGTAAAGAACAAAGATTTCAGTCCCAAGCCCTGTTCAAATTGCAGTTACTAACGGACTCATCTGCTGCTGCTGTTAATGGCCTCGGCAATTGTTTGCGCAACAGGTTTTTTTTTGGCTCCGTCTGGTGCAGAGAGCTGTGGCTTCCTGTTTGCACTAGACGTTGTGAAATGAAGAAGTTAGGCAATATTTCAAGATTAATTGTGACGAGTTAGTTAATTATGCAAAAACATGAACAGAGTTGACAAGTGAACACATTGGCTAATTGCAGTCCTCATCCACATGAATGAAGTTGTCACCTCTTCAGGTGTCAGTGGCTGAAATGGACACTTGTTACCTTGAGAGGGATAACAATCCCAATTTGTAATTTCTGAATTAACTTTGTTGTGCATCTAGTTTCTGAATAAGTAAGGCCGGTCTTCAACTTCAGGCAAAAACATTTAACCCAATCATGAGCGAACATTGTCAATATTGGACATCATTGAATAGTCAGCCAGTTCCAGGCTTTCTGGGTCAGGTCACACTCATGTCCAAACTCTCATTACTCTGGTACATTTTACCAGAAAAATCATTGACTCACTTTTCAACACTCCATATTTTTGAATTTATGCCCTCATTTTCTCCGGATCAATAATCCGTTCTATCAGATCAGCAATCCAGATCTTTACATAACTAATCTTAATTTCTCAATGCAATTAGAATTCCAGGAACACAAACAAGATCTCCAAGATGCATCATTATATTGAGAAGCTTAACTTATATCATGAAATGTCATATTATAGATACAAATTATCAATTTTTTTTCATTCAAGGGATGCGGACCTCGCTGGCATTGCCAAAGCCTAATTGCCCTTGGGAATGCAGTGGTGAGCTGCCTTCTTGAACTGCACGTGGTGTAGGTACACCCACGGTGCTTTTGGGGAGGGAGTTCCAGGATTCTGAGCCATTGACAGTGAAAGAATGGCGCTGTATTTCCAAACCGGGATGGTGAGTGGCTTGGAGGGAAACCTCTGGGTGGTGGTGTTCCCATGTATCTGCTGCTATTCTCCTTCTGGACGATGGTGGTCACGGGTTTGGAAGGTGCTGCCTAAAGAGCCTTGGTGAGTTCCTGCAGTGCACCTTGTAGATGGTACACATGGCTGCCCCTGTGTTTCGGTGGTGGGGGGAATGAATGTTTGTGGAAGGGATGCCAATCAAGTGGGCTACTTTCTTCTGGATGGTGTTGAGCTTCTTGAGTGTTGTTGGAGCCACACTCATTCAGGCAAGTGTTATATCACACTCCTGACTTGTGACTTGTAGATGGTGGACAGGTTTTGGAGAGTCAGGAGATGAGTTACTCACTGTAGGATTCCTAGCCTCTGACCTGCTCTTGTAGCCACGGTATTTATATGGACAGTCTAGTTGAGTTTCTGGTCAATGGTAACCCCCAAGATGTTAAGACCATAAGACCATAAGACATAGGAGCGGAAGTAAGGCCATTCGGCCCATCGAGTCCACTCCACCATTCAATCATGGTTGATTTCAACTCCATTTACCCGCTCTCTCCCCATAGCCCTTAATTCCTCGAGAAATCAAGAATTTATCAATTTCTGTCTTGAAGACGCTCAACGTCTCGGCCTCCACAGCCCTCTGTGGCAATGAATTCCACAGACCCACCACTCTCTGGCTGAAGAAATTTCTCCTCATCTCTGTTCTAAAGTGACTCCCTTTTATTCTAAGGCTGTGCCCCCGCGTCCTAGTCTCCCCTGTTAATGGAAACAACTTCCCTACGTCCATCCTATCTAAGCCGTTCATTATCTTGTAAGTTTCTATCAGATCTCCCCTCAACCTCCTAAACTCCAATGAATATAATCCCACGATCCTCAGACGTTCATCGTATGTCAGGCCTACCATTCCTGGGATCATCCGTGTGAATCTCCGCTGGACCCGCTCCAGTGCCAGTATGTCCTTCCTGAGGTGTGGGGCCCAAAATTGCTCACAGTACTCCAAATGGGGCCTAACCAGTGCTTTATAAAGCCTCAGAAGTACATCCCTGCTTTTGTATTCCAAGCCTCTTGAGATAAATGACAACATTACATTTGCTTTCTTAATTACGGACTCAACCTGCAAGTTTACCTTTAGAGAATCCTGGACTAGGACTCCCAAGTCCCTTTGCACTTTAGCATTATGAATTTTGTCACCGTTTAGAAAATAGTCCATGCCTCTATTCTTTTTTCCAAAGTGTACGACCTCGCACTTGCCCACGTTGAATTTCATCAGCCACTTCTTGGACCACTCTCCTAAACTGTCTAAATCTTTCTGCAGCCTCCCCACCTCCTCAATACTACCTGCCCCTCCACCTATCTTTGTATCATCGGCAAACTTGGCCAGAATGCTCCCAGTCCCGTCATCTAGATCGTTAATATATAAAGAGAACAGCTGTGGCCCCAACACTGAACCCTGCGGGACACCACTTGTCACCGGTTGCCATTCTGAGAAAGAACCTTTTATCCCAACTCTCTGCCTTCTGTCTGACAGCCAATCGTCAATCCATGTTAGTACCTTGCCTCGAATACCATGGGCCCTTATTTTACTCAGCAGTCTCCCGTGAGGCACCTGTTGATAGTATTTAAAAGAATCAGCTTCAAGTATCAGAACCATTTGAGTTGTATTGGATCGATTGAGTTAAAAGAATCTGAAATGTTGCCTTGTTGGTAGGACCATATTCAATAGATTCTACTCGTGCAAGAAAACAAATGTGGAAAGGCCATTCTGCCAACCAAACCCATTCATTGATGCCAACAGCCAGTAGTCATGGGCTGCACAGCATTTGATATCTGCAGTGACTCTCCTAAACATTAATTCTGTTCCTAACCAGATGCCCATCCAGTTCTATTTCGAAAGGTGTTAACTGACAGCATTAACTGCTTTATGTCGAAATCTGAGACTGTGCACAAATTTTAATTCTCCAGGCTCATTGATTTCTGCTCCTCTTCCACTTGATATCCAATCCCAGGCTAACTCTCCATTTCATGTACACTATCCTTTCTCTTATTTAAAAAAAAACCTTATTTTTTTCTCTCTCCAGTGAAAGTAAGTTCAGTTCGGCAAGCCTCCAATCACTATCAACAGCCTGCAGACGTGTAATCATGCACCCTTGAACTTTCTCCAAAGGCAACATGTAAGTTTTTTGTGTGAGAAGAGCATTGGTATGCAGACACATTTGGCCAGTCACACCAATTAGTGCAAGAGTTAGCGTCACTTAGAGTGAGAGACTGAGAAAAAGTGAGCAGCAAGCAGACAGTCTGCAACTTCAGCCCAGGAAACTTGACTCTTGGGACCGGAGAAGTATCTATATTTGTTTTAATTTAGTCGTCGTGGTAAAATGCTGACAGGGTGGGAGGGGCAAGAGGGTCGATGTGAGGATAAACCTACCATAGTTGAAAACAAAACAGACCTGTAACTGTAAAATGTCCAGAGAAACGCACAGGTCTCTTCTTCAGATTTATTTTCACTGCCTTGCATAAACAGAGGGGACAGAGTTACAATGATATTGCAGGGTTAACTATATCAATATTCTTTGTTCTGGACGTTTGGAAGATCAGCATTCTGGGGCAGCTGGGTGAAAGACTGCCTGGCTCAGTCTCACCGTGTGTGCCATTCCCAGACAAGGAGACAGACTGCAGACTTGCTCACAGGTCTCAGTGTGTGCCATCTGCAAAATCATCCCCGCATCTTGCCAACACCCTACATTGGAACGGCACGGTAGCACAGTGGTTAGCACTGCTGCCTTACAGCACCAGGGACATGGGTTTGATTCCCGGCTTGGGTAACTCTCTGTGCGGATTCTGCACATTCTCCCCGTGTCTGTGTGGGTTTCCTCTGGGTGCTCCAGTTTCCTCCCACAGTCTGAAAGACGTGCTGGTTAGGTTGATTGGCCAAGCTAAATTGCCCCTTAATGTCAGGGGGATTAGTAGGGTAAATACTCGATTCCCAGCTTGGCTGACTGTGCAGAGTCTGCATGTTCTCCAAGTATCTGCGTTGGTTTCCTCCGGGCGCTCCGGTTTCCTCCCACAGTCTGAAAGACGTGCTGGTTAGACGCATTGGCCATGCTAAATTCTCCCTCAGTGTACCCGAACAGGCGCCGGAGTGTGACGACCAGGGGATTTTCATTGCAGTATTACTTGTGACACTTGTGACACAAATAAATCAACTTTAAAAACTCTAAACTTTAATATTCATGACCTCTATAATCTCGCAGGGTACAAGGGCAGCGTGCATATGGACATGCCATCACGCCGTATCCTGACTTGCAAAAATGATCGCCGTTCCCTCATTGCAGCTGGGACTTCTTCCCCAACAGCACTGGGCAAACACTTTCACCAGACAGATTGCAGCGGTTAAAGGCGGTGGCAGCTCACCACTCCCACCTCCTCAAGGGCAATTAGAAATGGGCAATACTCCCAGATGGAAAGCATTAGTGTGTTGGGGAGTTTGCAAATACAGGGATGGCATTCTCTTGCACTTAGATTTGCATTTTGTTTTCTTTTCCCCAGTTGGTGCCCCTCCTCTCCTGCAGGCAGTAACTCATGTCAGAATGAAGTTCCGCTTGTGTTGGCAAGCATTGCCCAGGCGAACTGTTGTTTCTTTGCACGAGTTTGAACAATGAGTGAGATTAAAGCTGTGAAGGAGTTGACGTTGATCCTGTTTTCTCCACACACGCTTGCTTGGTAACAATTGGGAGTAAGAACATGCTCATGCGCAAAACTAATTATAGTGGTAATACCATGCTTCAGCTGTGATCAACTAACTGACCAGGAACAGGCAAGGACCTTTGCAATCTGTACTTCGCAAGAGGCATTTAATTTTTTTTAAAGTCTCTGCTAATCGCAGAGTTTTTGTAAGCTTGTTATTTTTTTTTGCTGGGTGGATCTGGAGCGGATGATTCCTTGGTTTTACAAATGTACATTTTTTGCAACACCTCGTTATAAAGGAACTGAGGTGGCAGTGCTTAATAGGACTTAACAGGGCTTCTACCCTGCCAAAGAACACTGCAACAAAACTATTGGAATTCCCCTGCCAAGTGCAGTCCAGATGGACTTTCCATTGTACAATGTTGGGATATGCAAGCACTCTTATTTCATTCCACTTGATTGACAAATACTCGACAATTGCTTTTGAGTAACTTGTGTAGGGGATGGAATCTGCTTAGGGGCAGTGGTTCCATCCCTTGCAGGGAAACAGTTGCTTGAATAGGTCAGTCTTCAACAAAGTGTTTGGCAGATGGTTTTTCCATTCGTTTGCCAAGATGCAAGGCTGTCACCTACGTCATGCTGTCAATTTCCTGGATGTTGCAGTCGGGACGTGCCCCGGTCAGTTTCGGATCCCGTTTCTCCAAACTGAGATGTACTTAGGGTGGCCCTCCAACTTAGCTCAGTTGTTGAAGTTGTGAGTGGAGTTGGGGTGGGAGGGTGGAGGCAGGGAGGAAAAAGGAATCATTAAAGTTGCAAAATCCTGGAGGATGCTGATCTATCCACAGGTTGGGAGGCCGGTCAAAATCAGCCAGGTAATTCTCGTGCCAATATCTGCCCTGAACCTTAGTGTCTTCCACAAGGTAACGGTATTAGCTGAACCGGGCAGGTTCTTTCTTTCAATGTGCAGGTTAGTGACAAGTTATATCATCTGGTCCCAATTTTAATCTTACTGGACAAGAAGATCTAAGGCCTTTTAAGGTCATTTTGGCCTTGTGGAGCCAGGAGGTGAAAGATTGCTCCTTGGCACGGTAGCACAGTAGTTAGCACTGCTGCTTCACACCGCCAGGGACCCGGGCTCGATTCCTGGCTTGTGTCCCTGTCTGTGTGGAGTTACACATTCTCCCCGTGTCAGCGTGGGTTTCCTCCGGGTGCTCCGGTTTCCTCCCACACTCCAAAGACGTGCTGGTTAGGTGCATTGACCCAAACAGGTGCCGGCCGGACTGTGGCGACTAGGGGAATTTGACAGCAACTTCATTGCACTGTTAATATAAGCCTTACTTGTGACTAATGAATAAACTTTAATGAATAAATAAACTTTATGGTCCCACAGGGTGAACTTAGGCTTCTTCTACCACGGATTTTCCCTTGTGTGTCACTCCTCCGATACTTGTCTTTCCCACCATGCCTCTGCTTCAGGAAAAGTCTTCATGTGATGAGAAAATGCCGGTGAGACTCAGATGGTTGCTCCACTTGTGAACCTTCACTTCTTATCATCACTTTATCAGGTGTGGGTGCAGTTAGATCTCACCTTAGCCCATTGCTCACCTGAGTCCCAACATACATTGCAGTTGCCCTTTTGGTGAATATTCATAACTCTGACTGATTATAGAATCCCTACAGCGTGGAAGGAGGCCATTCAGCCCATCGGGTCTGGGCCAACTCTCCGAAAAAGCATCTTACTCACGCCCTATCCCCGTAACCCTACATAATTAGCTTGTGCTGCATTTTGCCTGGCTTGGAGGGGAGCAGAAAGGAATCATTTCAGACATGCATCTATACCTTTCTTGCCTCATTCCCCTAAAGGGAAAGAAGTTGAGTTAAGTTCACTGTTTGGCATGAAGACAAAATGGTGAAGGCTGCAGTCCCCTGTGCTGAAGGGGAAATCATGTGCTCACATTATGCGAAAGCACATAAGAGTGCCAACCGATATGGTAACATATAAACCTGCGTGAGTTTGGTGACAAGTGAAGTTTGGCTGGTCTCCAATGTTTGGAAACAGTGCGGGCGGAATGTACATAGATGTTCTACCCTTCCCTGCACAGGATAAACTCTAGTCATGGAAAACTGTATGAGGCTAGACTTGACATGTCAGGAGCAGAGAGGACCAATTGGAGATTTAATAGAATTTTCTATAGAGTGCAGAAAGAAACAGTGTTCCTTTGGGTTGGGGAGTTATTAATGAGGGTTTATCAATTTATTATTATCACTCAGAGTGTGAGGAGTGAGGTTAAAGTGTATTTAAAGAGAGTTGGAGCGTGGCATACTTTGGCCTAGGAAATGGTTGAGATTGAGACGATTGCTCCTTTGAAGGAAGCCATGATGTGGAGATGCCGACGTTGGACTGGGGTGGGCACGGTAAAAAGTCTCACAACACCAGGTTAAAGTCCAACAGGTTTATTTGGAATCGCGAGCTTTCGGAGCGCTGCTCCAGGTGACTCACCCGATGAAGGAGCAGCGCTCCGAAAGCTCGTGATTCCAAATAAAACTTTAACCTGTTGTTGTGAGACTTCTTACCGTCCATCAAAGGAGACATTGGATAAATATTCAAAATGAAGAAAGATACATTACTATGGGGAGAATGCGAGGTGTTGCGATTAGCTATGGATTGCTTTGGCAAAGAGAAATCATAGACAGTGACTGAGTGGCCACCTGTTCTGTAAATGTCTCTGGCATTACCTCCCTACAGTCAAAGAAAAGACTTGGGTGAAATAGGCGTGATGATGGCTGGTACCTGCAGAAGTGCCGCTTTGTATCAGAACATCGCCATTCCTTACAGAGCTGTCACCATCGTCAACATAGCAACTGATTCATTGTAAAAGTTGTTTACTGTTGGACACTGTGAGGATGTGGAAAACGAGATGGAAATATAAGCCCTTTCTTCTCAAAGAGGAACGGAGAAAAGGGTAAAAACTGCTCAACCAAATGACTTTACTTTGTTGTGTGTCACCATATTTCAGTAAACACTGTCTCAGTGTGAAGTATAGGGGTCGACTTGACACAGCAGAATATTGTTTTGTTGTTTGCTCCCTGTGGCTTGATGATCCACTGGTTACAATTTTTTCACTGGCCATGTGGTTGAGGGAAACTTCATAACTGCTGCAAAGCTTAACCATCACTGCGAGGCTTACCCGCTTCTGATCTCTGATATATTAGTCGCAGCAGAAATCTTTGGCAGATCTCTGTCCAAAAAGCAAAATTCCAAAGTACTTCATTATTCTTGCATGTCTATCTGCTGAAAATATCAGGGATTGGGGCATTAGTTCGTAAAGAAAATAACTTAGGTGAATAACAATAAAGAGATCTTTATGCATTTATTGAAATACGCCTGCCTTGTGTGTCTATGGAATGGTGATTCTCAGTCCAATCCTCAGGGAGATGTTGGTGCATTGGTGTTTTCTCAGTCACACAATTCGGTTTGCCCATCCTCTCAGCTAAGTGTGTGGGTCACATGTGGAATGGTTAATCATAGAACCCCTACAGTGCAGAAGGAAACCATTTGTCCTATTGAGCCTGCACCGACAACAATCTCAAGGGATGGGCAATAAAATGCTGGCCAGTCAGCGACACCCATGTCCCATGAATGAATTAAAAACAAAACCCCACCCAGGCCCTAACCCCGTAACATGAAGTATTTATCCCCTGACACTAAGGGGCAGTTTAGCATGGCCAATCCACCTAACCTGCACATCTTTGGAGTGTAGGAGGAAACTGGAACACCCGGAGGAAACCCACACAGACACAGTGGGTGGGGGTACCGTGTAAACTTCACATAGTCACCCAAGGCTGGAAATGAACCCGGGTCCCTGGCGCTGTGACGCAGCAGTTCTAACCACTGTGCCACTATGTCACCCGAAAGCAAAGTTTAACAATAACAAATGAATTAGCTTAACTTTTAACAAGTGAACAATGCTTAAACATAATAAGATACAATTCTTAACTGCCAACCTTTCACTATCAGTTCCAATCAAGCAATATTTCTCTCATAGACCTAAGCCCCTCTTTAAAATTAGTTAGGCATATTTGTTTTGACTCAGGTTAACAGTCTTGGAGCTTTCAGAAAGCCTCTGGAGAGAGAGAGAGAGAGAGAGACAGTGAGGCACTTTTTATCATCTAGCAGCCCAGGCAGCAACTGCTCCTCACTTTAAAATGAAAATGAAACTGTTTCTTTGCTGCAAGCTTAGCTCCCCCTATTAGCCACATGACTCAATCCCTGTCAATCAACCTAATCAAAACTCACATTACTCTGCATTCCTAGTCAAAATTGCCAGGAGAACCTAAATAAAAGGTCTATTAACTCTACAAGGTAACACATTCCTCGCTAAAACCAATTATCCTGAATTCTCAGCACTTGAGTTGCATGTTTTCCTAGACAAATTGACTCTTGTAACAAAACACTGCCTCTTAAAGCAGTCCTGCCGTAACCATTAAAAATATCAAAAAAGCAGCGTATCATCACACCCTCAAGTTATAAGCCCCTGATGAAAGACTAGCTACCTGTTCCAGAAATAATTCACTACAGAAGCAGATGAAAGTCTGACCTACGCAGTGTGGGGTGTTCAAAGGTTCAGAGAGAGGGAGAAATTTTGTAAGAGTAAGAGGTGACTTGATTAAAATCTTTAAGACCCTGAGGGGTATTGACAGGGTGGATGTGGAGAAGATGTTTCCTTTTAAGGGGTCACTCATTTAAGACAGAGATAAGCAGAATTTTTTCCCTCAGAGTGTCTTGAGTCTCTGTGAACTTTCTTCCTCAAAAGGCAGAGGATCCAGAATCTTTGAATATTCTTAAGGCAGAGCCACATTATCAGAATGAGGCAGGGATGTGGGCTTGAGGTCAGAGTCAGATCAGCCATGGTCTTATCAAATGGTGGAACAGGTTCAAAGAGCCCAGTGACCTACTCCTGGCCCTAATTCAGATATTCGTATGTTCGAATGAGGCCCACCCACCACTTCCAGGTAGCCATTTACCACCTCCCCTACCAGGCTCTTCAGAATTGGCCCCAAGGTAGGACCACGCTGGCAAGCAGGACTACCAGCCGGTGATGGGGAGTCGCAGGCCCCTCTGCTTCTGGTCCTCCCTCCATGGCCATTTAAAAATTTGGTTCCTAGGTTCCTGTCAGGGCTGAAATTGGTCTTAGATTCACTGCTGATGTCTCTGATGCCACACACCTGCCATCCAGTTCTATTAATGTCAAGAGAATTGAATATCAAGCGAGGCATATTTTGGGTGACCGATGCAATGCCACCTGTTTTGCATCCACAGTCATGTCTAATATAACTCGCATTGCAAACACTGACTGGAATTCACCCATTAGGATTGTCATGCGAGTGAGGTACTGGGTGCGGAGGGCTGAGTGAAAGGTGTGAGTGGGTGACACGGTGGGCACAGTGGTCAGCATTGCTGTCTCACAGCACCAGGGGCCAGGGTCCAATTCCAGCCTTGGGTGATTATTCTCCTTGTGTCTGCGGGGCTTTCCTCAGGGTCTGGTTTCCTCCCACAATCCAAAGATGTGCAGATTAAGTTTATTGCCCATGGTAAATTGCTCCATAATGTCAGGGTGACTTGCAGGGTAAATAGGTGGGATTAGGGGGAATAGGGCCTGGGTGGATTGTGGTAGGTGCAGACACGATGGGCCGAATGGCCTCCTTCTGTACTGTTGGGATTCTATGATTGCATGTGTGGAGTTTGCACATTCTCCCCGTGTCTGCGTGGGTTTCCTCTGGGTGCTCCGGTTTCCTCTCTCTGTCCAAAGATGTGTGGGTTAGGTTGATCATGCTAAATTTGCCCCTTAGTGTGCCAGGACATACAGGTTAAGGAGCTTGGTGGGGTCACGGCGTAAGCCCGGATAAGAGTCGGTGCAGACTCAATGGGCTGAATGGCCTCCTTACGCACTGTAGGGATTCTATGATTCTGTGACAGCCTGTGGACCTGTGTTGCAGAACTTTGAACAGATCTGGGGAGATGCTGGAACAAACAAGAAAGTGTTCAGCTTACTTTGTGTTTGCTGAACACCTGGGGTAATTCAGGCGGTAATGCATCATTACGCTGCAAAAATGCCATTGTGTTGATATGGGGCATGACTTTGTCCTGCATTTCGCATTGCACTACTGACGAAGGCACTGCACCTGTCAGGAAAATAAAGTTCTTTAGTATTTGCTTTCACCACGGGGGATAAATACCTGGTAAATTCTGGCAATGGGACGTGACCCAGAAGAAGCAGTTTCAGACTGATATTGGTGTTGCATTCTTTCTGTAAAACCTTTGCTGGCAATGCAGACGAGCTCATATATTCATTGCAATATCTTTTGAAGTTAGCTTGGGAGAAAACTCGGCGATACTCCTTTCCCTGACCTGGCCCTGTTCCTGTGTCAAAATAAATAAATATTGTCTCGCAGAAGATTCTTCAACTTCCCATTGGTAACTGCTGCACTGGCACCACCCAGTGGAGCCTCACAGTAAGAAAGAAAGTGTGTGTGTGTCTATGTGTGTGCGGGGGGAGGGGGGGTGGGGGTGGGTGTGCGCATCTGTATCTGAGCCTAACAGTAAGAAAGAGAGTGTGTGTGTATCTGTGTGTGTGTTGGGGATGTATGTAGGTACGTGTGCATGTGTTTGTGGGGAGATTGTATGTATGTATGTGTGTGTGTGTATGTTTGGGGGGATGTATATGTGGATGGGTATGTGGGGGGGAGTGTATGTATGTGTGCGTGTGCATGTGTGTGCTTGTGTGTGCTTGTGCTCATGTAGGTGTGTTCGCTTGTGCGTGTATGTGTGTGTGTATGATGCTTCAGTGTGATTTGGACAGGCTGAGTGAGTGGCCGTATGCATGGCAGATACAGTATAATGTGCACAATTGTTTTTATTCATTCGTGGGACATGGGCGTCGCTGGATGGCCAGCATTTACTGCCCATCCCTAGTTGTCCTTGAAATTGAGTGGCTTGCAAGGCCATTTCAGAGGGCAGTTAAGAGTTAACCACATTGCTGTGGCTCCAGAGTCACATGCAGGTCAGACCAGGTAAGGATGGCAGATTTCCTTCCCTAAAGGACATTAGTGAATTAGATGGGTTTTTCCGTCAATTGACAATGTTTCATGGGCATCAGTAGATTCTTAATTCCAGATATTTTTAATTGAATTCAAATTCCACCATCTGGCGTGGCGGTATTCGAACCTGGGTCCCCAGATGATTAAGCTGAGTTTCTGGATTAATAGTCTTGCGATAATACCTCCACACCATCGCCTCCCCTAGTACACCTAACCTACACATCATTGGACAGTAAGCATGGCCAATTCACTTACCATGCACATCTTTGTTTTGTGGGAGGAAACCGGAGCACCCGGAGGAAATCCGCGCAGACATGCAGTGAACATGCAAACTCCACACAGACAGTCACCCAAAGCCGGAATTAAATCCGGGTCTCTGGTGCTGTGAGGCAGCAGTGCTAACCACTGTGCCACCGTGCCGCCCTTAATAAATAAGTAAGCATTCCCATGACTGACTTCTCCAATAATTCCTTTTCGAAGTTTGTGAGTCTGTTTATGTGTCTAGGGTGAGTATAGGACTGGGTATAATTTGAATAACCTGGCAGGTACACATCCCTTATGATGAATGCTATTGCATCAACTACAAATCTTGATCAGGTTTCAGCGCTTCAAAGTGTTTCCTCTTAAATATTTAGCTATAACATGTTGGCCCAGCAAATGCAAAATATTATAAAGAAAAAGGTGGATCAATTGATTGAACTATTGAGTTGAGAACCCTCACCTGTCCTAAGGTTCAAACCCAATGCAGGATCATAGCTTAACCTGGGGAACTGAATCAAGACTCTCTCTCTCTCTCTTCAGGTACCATGTCTTGAAAGGACATTGACAACTATGTTCTACTGTGATTGGTGCATGGTTCTTCTCAACAAAGTACTGCAGTGGTTTGCCATTGCCATCTGAAGGTGGTTGACCCGGAAACTCTCCCGCTCTTATCACCTTCCAATTGTGTATTGGAAGGATTTATAGATTGATATCGGTGACCAGTGGTGTGCCTCAGGGGTCGGTGCTGGGACCACAACTTTTCACAATATACATTAACGATTTGGAGGAAGGAACTAAAGGCACTGTTGCTAAGTTTGCAGATGATACAAAGATATGTAGAGGGACAGGTAGAATTGAGGAAGCAGAAGGACCTGGACAGGTTAGGAGAATGGGCAAAGAAGCGGCAGATGGAATACAATGTGGAAAAATGCACTTTGGAAGGAAGAATGGAGGCATAGACTATTTTCTAAATGGGAAAATGCTTAGGAAATCAGAAACACAAAGGGACTTGGGAGTCATTGTTCAAAATTCTCTTAAGGTTAACGTGTAGGTTCAGTCTGCATTTAGGAAGGCAAATGCAATGTTAGCGTTCATGTCAAGAGGGCTAGAATACAAGAGCAGGGATGTACTTCTGAGGCTGTATAAGGTTCTGGTCAGACCCCATTTGGAGTATTGTGAGCAGTTTTGGGCCCCATATCTAAGGAAGGATGTGCTGCCCTTGGAAAGGGTCCAGAGGAGCTTCACTCTGTACCCTAATGCAGAGGAGCCCTAGAATGAAGAACTCGTCGTATGAGGAATGGATGAGGACTCTGGGTCTGTACTCATTGGAGTTTAGAAGGATGAGGGGAGATCTTATTGAAACTTACAGGATACTGTGAGACCTGGATAGAGTGGACTTATAGAGGTCATAGTGGTTTACAGCATGGAAACAGGCCCTTCAGGCCCAACTTGTCCACGCCGCCCTTTTTTTTTAAAACCCCTAAGCTAATCCCAATTGCCCGCATTTGGCCCATATCCCTCTATACCCAGCGTACCCACATAACTATCTAAATGCTTTTTAAAAGATAGAATTGTACCCGTCTCCACTACTACATCTGGCAGCTTGTTCCAGACACTCGCCACCCTCTGTGTGAAAGAATTGCCCCTCTGGACACTTTTGTATCTCTCCCCTCTCACCTTAAACCTATGCCCTCTAGTTTTAGACTCCCCTACCTTTGGAAAAAGATATTGACTATCTACCGTGTCTATGCCCCTCATTATTTTATAGACCTCTATAAGGTCACCCCTCAGCCTCCTACGCTCCAGAGAAAAAAGTCCCAGACTATTCAGCCTCTCCTTATAACTCAATCCATCAAGTCCCGGTAGCATCCTAGTAAATCTTTTCTGCACTCTTTCTCGTTTAATAATATCCTTTCTATAATAGGATGACCAGAATTGCACACAGTATTCCAAGTATGGCCTTACCAATGTCTTGTACAACTTCAACAAGACGACCCAACTCCTGTGTTCAATGTTCTGACCGATGAAACCAAGCATGTCGAATGCCTTCTTCACCACTCTGTCCACCTGTGACTCCACTTTCAAGGAGCTATGAACATTTACCTCGAGATCTCTTTATTCTGTAACTCTCCCCAACGCCCTACCATTAACTGAGTAAGCCCTGCCCTGGTTCAATCTACCAAAATGCATCACCTCGCATTTGTCTAAATTAAACTCCATCTGCCATTCGTCAGCCCACTGGCCCAATTGATCAAGATCCTGTTGCAATTGGAGATAACTTTCTTCACTGTCCACTATTTCACCAATCTTGGTGTCATCTGCAAACTTACTAACCATGCCCCCTATATTCTCATCCAAATCATTAATATAAATGACAAATAACAGTAGACCCAGCACTGATCCCTGAGGCACACCGCTGGTCACAGGCCTCCAGTTTGAAAAACAACTCTCTACAACCATCCTCTGGCTTCTGTCAAGAAACAAATTTTGTATCCATTTAGATACCTCACCCTGGATCCCGTGAGATTTAACTTTATGCAGCAACCTACCATGCGGTATCTTGTCAAAGGCCTTGCTAAAGTCCATGTAGACAACATCAACTGCACTGCCCTCATCTACCTTCTTGGTTACCCCTTCAAAAAACTCAATCAAATTTGTGAGACATGATTTTCCACTCACAAAGCCATGCTGACTGTCCCTAATCAGTCCTTGCATCTCTAAATGCCTGTAGATCCTGTCTCTCAAAATACCTTCCAACAATTTACCCACCACAGATGTGAGGCTCACTGGCCTGTAGTTCCCAGGCTTTTCCCTGCAGCCCTTTTTAAACAAAGGCACAACATTTGCCACTCTCCAATCTTCAGGCACCTCACCCGTGACTATCGATGATTCAAATATCTCGGCTAGGGGGCCCGTAATTTCCTCCCTAGCCTCCCACAACATCCTAGGATATATTTCATCAGGTCCCGGGGATTGATCTACCTTGATGCACTTTAAGACTTCCAGCACCTCCTTCTTTGTAATATGTACACTCCTCAAGACATCACTATTTATTTCCCCAAGTTCCCTAACATCCATGCTTTTCTCAACAGTGAATACTGATGAGAAATATTCATTTAGGATCTCACCCATCTCTTGTGGATCCGCACATAGATGACCTTGTTGATCCCTAAGAGGCCCTACTCTCTCCTTTGTTGCTCTTTTGCCCTTTATGTATTTGTAGAAGCTCTTTGGATTTTCCTTTGCCTTAGCTGCCAAAACAATTTCGTGTCCCCCTTTTGCCCTCCTGATTTCTCTCTTAACTCTACTCCTACACCTCCTATACTCTTCAAGAGATTCACTTGATCCCAGCTGCCTATGCATGTCATGTGCCTCTTTCTTCTTCTTGACCAGGGCCTCAATATCCTGAGTCATCCAGGGTCCCGACTTCTGCCAGCCTTGCCCTTCACTCTAAAAGGAATGTGTTTACCCTGAACCCTGGTTAACACACTTTTGAAAGTATGTCACTTACCAGACATCCCTTTGCTTTCCCACAGATTCCACCAATTAACTTTTGAAAGTTCCTGCCTGATACCAGCAAGAGGATGTTTCCACTAGTAGGAAAAACTAGAACCAGAGGGCACAACCTCAGGCTAAAGGGACAATCCTTTAGAACAGAGATGAGGAGGAATTTCTTCAGCCAGAGACTGGTGAATCTGTGGAGCACTTTGCCGCAGAAGGCTGTGGAGACTAGGTCATTGAGTGTCTTTAACACAGAGATAGATAGGTTCATGATTAATAAGGGGATCAAGGGTTATGGGGAAAAGGCAGGAGAATGGGGATGAGAAAAATATCAGCCATGATTGAATGGCGAAACAGACTCGATGGGCCGAGTGGTCTAATTTTGCTCCAATGTCATATGGTCTTAGGGTCTTATGGAAAATCAACCAGTTTGGCCATGTTATGAACACACCTTCTGTAACCATCAAGTCCTGATGTGCGGCTTGAACCCAGAACCTCTGAGGTCACTAGACCTCAAATTGAGAGTAGATATGATTTTTATTTCTAATGTCAAGGTGTGTGTGTGTCTGTGTGTGTGTCACTGGCAAGGCCAGCATTTGTTGCCCTAATACTAAGTGGCTAGACCAATTCAGAGTCAGAGTCAGTGGTAGTTCTCGTCAGCGCAGGCGCAATGTGGCAAAGGGCCTTTTTTGTGCTATTTGACAGGGCTGTATGCTGCACAAGGGGCGGCATGATGGCCCAGTGGTTAGCACTGCTGCTTCACAGCATCAGAGACCCAGGTTCAATTCCGGCCTCGGGTCGCTGTCTGTGTGGAGTTTGCACGTTCTCCCCGTGTCTGTGTGGGTTTCCTCCGGATGCTCTGGTTTCCTCCCACACTCTAAAGATGTGCGGGTTAGGTTGATTGGCCATGCTAAATTGACCCTAGTGTCAGGGGGATTAGCCGGGTAAATATGTGGGGTTATGGGAAGAGGGTCTGAGTGGGATTGTGGTCGGTGCAGACCCGATGGGCCAAATGCCTTCCTTCTGCACTGTAGGGATTCTATAATTTCTATGACAATAGCTACCTGATCAAAATCGAATGGTATAATACTAATGCGGGAATGGGGCCTGGGTGGGACTGTGGTCGGTACAGACTCAATGGGCCAAATGGCCTCCTCCTGTGCGGTAGGAATTCTATGGGCCCGATTTTTTGATTTTCGCCCATTTTCGGGCGCGAAAACTTGGTAAATTCGGGCGTGAGGCAAGTGGCGTGATTGGCGACCGCCGCCACGGCCATTCCCCCTTTAACAATGGCTGAACATGGCCGCACTTGGGACTGCGCCTGAAACAGGTGCGACAGCAATTTGAATGCATTTGAATGCATTTAATTTGAGTTAATGGGCTGGACCCCCAACTTTACCGGCACTTCTCCCTTTCCCACCGTGTCCAGATTCGGCGAGAAACAGACATGGTCGGCAAAGGTCTGATTCGGGCGCTCCAGCTTCTGAGGAGGTAAATTCAGAGCTTCCGGCGGCTCCCTGATTCAGATTGGAGGTGGGGGGTTGGGGGTGGCGGGGGGGGGGGGGGGGGGGGGGGTGGCGGGGGCAGGGGGGGGAGGCAGGTCAGATGACTCTCTGGTGGGAGGGTGGAGGGGCTGAAGGGGCGGAGCAGAGGGGTCCGCTGCCACTCTGCATGTGATCGATGGGGGGGAAGGGGGCAAGGGGCCATGATCGGTCTGGGTAGTGGGGGGGTGGGGTGGGGGATAAGGGGGACAGTAATGTTGTGGGATGGAGCAATGTCTGTGGGGGCCAGTGGGGAGGCATTATCCAGCCCGGGAGCGATATGGCAGAGGAGCGTTTTTCTATATTTATTTACTGTGCATGCGCAGTTGAAGGCTCCGATCGGAGCTGCAGTGTTTTGGGTGCGATAAGCCCCACCCACAGGCCTCTGCAGCAAGATTCAGAATCGCTGATATTTTTTCAGGCAGAGTGCGTATGGGGGCGCCTGAGAATGGGTCTAAAAGTCAGATCTGAAACACTCCCAGATTGAAGTCCGCCCAGCACTTAGAATTAAAATGGTAAAATAGGGCCCGATGACTATGACCAGAATTTTCCTGTCTCGCCCACCATGGGAATTGCAGCGGGTGGGACATGGACCATGCAAAGTTCCGTTGACCTTGGGCAGGATTTTCTGGCTTTGGGGCGGGCGCAGCTGGAAAATCCTGCCTTATGATTCAACCACATTACTGGAACTGGAATCACATTTCAGCCAGACTGGATAAGAATGGCAGATTTCCCCTGCTGAAGGGCATTAGTGAAGCAGATGGGTTTTTTATGACAACCAATGTCAGTTTCATGGGCACCATTACTAACCAGCTTTCAATTCCAGATTATTTCATGAATTGAATTTATTCGGCAGTGGGATACGAACCCATGACTCTGAAATATCAGTCTGGGTCTCTCGGGCTTTTCAGTCCAGTGATATTACCATTAAAATGCTATTGCGTCTTGGAGAAGTTATCCCCTGATCGCTTTAAATAAGTCTTGATCTGAACATTGGGCAGACGGGGGAGGGAGTCCAATGTGCCAGATTTGCAGCTTGGGGGAACACCTTTGATGGTATTAAACTGATTTGCCTTGTTCGACCAATCGACACCACACCTAGGGAGAAGAATTGTCAGCGAATGTCTAAATGTGAATCCTTTATTTCAAAAAATGTCCTTAAGGTTTGTTTCCCAGTTTCGCTTTAAGAGTGAGTTGAATAATTTCTCATTAAATATGGGAACAATGGTGAGACCATCGATGCATTGGGCTGGGCAGAGAATTAAAATTTCTGGAGGGGAGATGAAGCTCCATTTCCATCGTTATAGTATGACAATACTGCATTAAAATCAGGCAATGAATAGTTAGTAGCGGCACATCTGTCAAAAAAACACTTTGAGCACTGAGCATTGGTGTATTCAACACATGACACAAAAATGGCATTCATATCGTAGACAATCTCAGCATGAATTTGTGCATGACACCAAATCAGATACATCACATGCATCATATTGCGGTCATGCTTATTGGAAACGTTGATGAATTTAGTCAAATGTCACCTACTCTGACCATATCAGATTCTCTCATACCTTTCTGAGTGTTTGTTGGTATCTTATGCCCTAGTTTTGTAGCAATTTTCTTGTCACTAATGTGTAATGAACTGTCTCTTTTCTCAGAAGACATTTGACAAAGGGCCATGTGCCAAAGATCAAAACCAGCCGGTTTAAAGGCAACCTGGCAGATTGAGCATAAAGATAGTTGAAGATTTTTATTTATTTATTTCTGGGACATGGGCGTCACTGGCTGGCCAGCATTTATTGCCCATCCCTCGTTGCCCTTGTTCAGAGGGCAGTTGAGAGTCAACCACATTGCTGTGGCTCTAGAGTCACATGCAGATTTCCTTCCCTAAAGGACATTGGTGCACCAGTTGGGCTTTTCCGGCAATCGGCAATGGTTTCATGGTCATCATTAGATTCTTAGTTTCTTAATTTTTTATTGAATTCAAATTCTACCATCTTCTGTGGCAGGATTCGAATCCGAGTCTCCAGAACATTAGCCGAATTTCATGGATTAATTACCTAGTGATAACACCACGAGGCCATCAACCTAGAAAGCAGAGAGCAAACAAATGGATGAGTGGAATTAAAGACCTCCCACATCCCAGAGGTGGGGTTGGAGGCTGTGGGGTGGGGGAGGAGCTGGGGAGTGGGTTGTGGTGGGCGTTTGATCAGGTGGGAGAGTGCAAGTGGAAATCCTGCCAACTTCCCACCACCATCACCAGCCTTTCCCCGCTCCCCCCACACCTGATCACCGTACCTGCCCACAAGTCCACCCAAGTCCCTTAAGTAGCCACTTTAGACCTCACCCACTGCTGCTGGTGGTGGGCATGGAACTCGCCATCTGGGAAGACTACCCAGCAAACACTCATTGGGTTTGCCTGGTGGGGGAATCCCTTGTTCTCAGGCACTCTGTACCTGATCAAGGGATTTGCCATCAGGGTGGGAGGGGCAAAAAGCCACCCACCCCCCCCTCAACTTCATTGGCATCCTCCGCTCCCTGTTACTTCCATCCCACCTACACTCTCTCACCAGGAATCCATCAGCAATCCCTCCTGAAGGCCGGAGTGCAGCACCGGCAGTGGCCACCACTCCCAGTGGCACTGTCAGCACTGGAGAGCCGCCAGCCTCTGATTGTCCAGTAGCTCCCGGGGGGCAGGATTTCCATTCTGCTTGGGCCTTAATTTGACAGGAAGCCTGAAGCTGCCCAGGTAAGTGCCTGATCACCGTCAAATAGTGCTGGACCTCCTGAAGAGAAGCAACATAGGGTTCCCACTGGTGGACAGCATGGTGGCGCAGTGGTTAGCACTGCTTCCTCACAGCGCAAGGGACACAGGTTCAATTCCGGCCTTGGGTGACTGTCTTTGTGGAGTCTGCACATTCTCCCCATGTCTGCGTGGGTTTCCTCCGGATGCCCAAGTTTCCTCCCACAGCCCAAAAGACGTGCGGGTTAGGTTGATTGGCTGTGGTAAATTGCCCCTTTGTGTCAGGGGGAATTAGCAGAGTAAGTGCATGGGGTTATGGGGATCGGGCTTGGGTGGGATTGTTGTCGATGCAGACTCGATGGGCTGAATGGAATCCTTCTGCACTGGAAAGTTTTTAAGTTTATTTATTAGTGTCACAAGTAGGCTTACATTAACACCGCAATGAAGTTACTTTGAAAATCCCCCAGTCGCCATACTCTGGCACCTGTTCGGCTACACTGAGGGAGAATTTAGCATGGCCAATACACCTAACCAGCACGTCTTTCGGACTGTGGGAGGAAACCGGAGCACCTGGAGGAAACCCACGCAGACACGGGGAGAACGTGCGGTCTCTGCACAGATAGCAACCCGAGTCTGGAATTGAACCCGGATCCCTGGCGCTGTGAAACAGCAATGCTAGCCACTGTGCCACCGTGCCGCCCCCTGGGGAATCTACAATTCTACGAGAATCCAGCCGGTTTCCATTATAGTCAGCGTTACATTCTGCCTGATGATTCTCACATTGGAAAAATATAGCAGGGTTCTATAGTGGGACTGTTGTTGTTCTTGTACATAAGTGGTTTGGACATAGACACGAAGGGGCTCGTATCAAAGTCTGATGACAGTACAAAATGATGGGGTGTGGTAAACAGGGAAAATGTGCTGTAAGGACATGAACAGAAAGAAATATGTAGCAGCAGATTTTGGATGAAAGAGCAGTGAATAGATATATAGCCATAATAGTAAAATTGGCAATGGAGTTTGGAAAGTAATGAGATCTAGGGCTGTAAATATACTGATCTTTAAAGGAAGAATTATAGATGGGGAAAGGGCAAATGGAATTTGGAGAATTGTTTATAAAATAAAAGGGTGATGATGAATTTTATGATGACAAGCCGTTGGCACGGCTGCAGTTGAAAAATCGCAGGGAGTTTTGGGCAACCCCTTGGAGAAAGAATATCAAAGCCATGCAAAATCTGTGACCCAGGCTCAGAGGAATGATACCACAGGTTAGTCAGTATAATTATGTTGAGGGGCAGAGAGAAACAAGGGCTATATTTACCAAAGCAGAGTGGCACAGTGGGCATCGTGGTTAACACTGCTGCCTCACAGCGCCAGGAACCCGGATTCAATTGAGAGATTCTTTCCACTTAGAAAGGAAACTAGAACTAGAGGGGGCACAGCCTCAAAATAAAGGGGGGTCAGTTTAGGACAGAGTTGAGGAGGAACTTCTTCTCTCAGAGGGTGGTGAATCTCTGGAATTCTCTGCCCACTGAAGTGGTGGAGGCTACCTCGTTGAATATGTTTAAATCACGGATAGATGGATTCCTGATCGGTAAGGGAATTAGGGGTTATAGGGATCAGGCGGGTAGGTGGAACTGATCCACTTCAGATCAGCCATGATCTTATTGAATGGCGGGGCAGGCTCGAGGGGCTAGATGGCCTACTCCTGCTCCTATTTCTTATGTTCTTATGTTCTTATTTTCAATTCCCGGCTTGGGTCACTGTCTGTGCGGAGTCTGCACGTTCTCCCCGTGTCTGCATGGCTTTCCTCCGGGTGCTCTGGTTTCCTCCCACAGCCCAAAGATGCCCTGGTTAGCACCGGCCATGCTAAATTCTCCCTCAGTGTACCCGAGCAGGCTCCGAAGTGTGGCACCTAGGGGATTTTCACAGTAGTGTTAATGTAAGTCTGCTTGTGACACAAATAAATAAAACTTTAACTTTAACTAAAGGGATCTAATTGAAGTGTTCATCATTTTGACAGCATACATGATAAAATATTTATCATTCCTGTTTTTAATGAATTGGGAACAAGAAAGTGGAAATTCGAGTTTAATATTAGAAAAATGCAGAGAGGGGGATTGCAAGAGTGTTTTCACTCAAAGGGTTTTTCGCATGTGGAATTCATCATCATAAATGATCATTGAGAGGTGAGTCAATCACAATATTGGAGGAAAATATCAGAGTAGATGGGCTGGATTTCCATGGAGTTTGGGAGACTTTCTCGCGTGGAAATCCAGTTGATAGCTGTGGAACTATAGGTCCCAGACAGAGTGGTCACATGATGACGTGGCTACTAAAAGAGTCATGTGACTGAAGGGTGGGAGTGTACAGCACAGGAAACAGGCCCTTCGGCCCTCCTAAGGGCCTGTTTCTCTGCCCGTGCTCTCTGGCGCACGGGCAGTTGAGCTGCTCAGATTCGTGAATAAGCTTTTGTTGTTCTAAGTCCTTGGTCACCAATTACTGGAACCTTCAATTCGACAGGACCATTGCATGATGTCCGTATTCCAATTTATAGCCCAACTTATAGCTCAGCATCACCACAGCTGGAGTACTAAGTGCAGTTCTGGTCACCTCACCGTTGGAAGGTCTGGCCTTCATGTGACCCTAGAGCCACAGCAATGTGGTTGACTCTCAACTGCCCTTGGGCAACTAGGGATGGGCAATAAATGCTGGCCAGCCAGTGACACCCATGTCCCACAGATGAATAAAGAATAAAGAATGTTGCCTGGGATGGGGCATTGATTAGCTATAAGGAGAGACTGGATAGGCTTGGATTTTTTTTTAGAGCAGAGAAGGCTAAGGGAGGACATGATTGAGGTGTATAAGATTATGAAGGGTATGGTCAGGACAGGGTGGATAGGAGGCAGCTATCCCCCTGGGTTTAGAAGTCAATCACAAGGGGGCATGGTTTTAGGGTAAGGGACAGGAGATTCAGGGGAGATTTGAGAAAGCAATTTTCACTCAGAGGGTGGTGAGAATCTGGAATGCACTGCCTGGGGAGATAGTGGAGGCCGGAACCGCTACAGCCTCTAAAAAGTATTTGGATGAGCACTTGGAACATCATAACATTGAAGGATATGTGACAAGTGCTGGAAAATGGGATCAGCATGACTTTAGTGGTAATTATTGTCAGTGCAGTCTCGGTGGACCGGAGGGTCTGTTCTGTGCTGTACGCTCTATGGCCGGAATTGTACCACCCCGCCTGCCATGGGAACCGGAACGGGTGAGGGACGGAACACGGGTAGGTCCATTGACCTCGGGCAGGATTTTAGGGTTTCGGGACAAGTGAAGCTGTAAAACCCCACCCTATGCCTCTCTGACTATGACTCTGAAGTTTTATACATCTGTGCAGCTCTGGGAAACCCCAGTCCAGGATTTATAAATGCCATCTTATGATTTTGAAGATCAACTGCAAACATACAAAGCAAAAAGAAACCGTTTTGTCTGCAATTGATGAAAATATGTGGTTAAGATGCCTGGTGTTTTTGTGGCAATTCCTTCAGTTCCATTACATTTTATACGTTCCTTTCTTGTTGCAGATTTCTCTCCTTTTGGGAAAAATCAATCAAGTTATCAGTCAGAAATAGCTATGAAAATGGAACCTTATGAGAGTTTTAATTAAATCTATACAACAATCATTGAAGTTACTTGGGCTCGGAGTGCCACTGCATGGCAAGGTACATTAACAACTTAGGTCTCAACAGCTGTAGCGTTCAGATTTTCTCCTCCATGTCTGATATTTATTTTCCTTTAACAACCTTCTGATATTCCATGAAATTCAAGTCCACCACGACATGAAAGAGATGATTTTGCTCTTTGTTCGATGGAGGTGGGGGCCGGGGCAGGGGGGGTTGCCGACGGGGAGGGGGGGGGCGGGTGTGGGTGTCCCGGAGAGGATGTCAAGAGAGAGCTGGCTCAAGAATCAATGTAAGAGTTTTAACAACACCAGGTTAAAGTCCAACAGGTTTATTTGGTAGCATTTGGTTTATTTGGTTTACTCTAGTCCAACGCCGGCATCTCCACATCGAGAATCAATAAGAAGATTGATGCTACGACTGGTGAATACCAGTGTTGGAAGTTGAACAGAATGTTGGTGAGGTATCTTGGCTGGGATTCTCCCAAAAAAAAGCCTAAGTGCCCAACAGACTGGAAAAATGGGAGAACCTCCTGTCTGCCTTTTGGGCGCATTTGATGGAACAAATCTCTGGCACTCTATGCAGCACAGAGGGCCTCAGAGAGATTCACGCCAGTAAGCGGGTGGGGGGGGCCCATCCTGTCGGAGAGGCTGGCAGTATAGCGCTGAGCAGGCCACTACGCATTCGCTGATCAGTGGGGAGATCGGTGCATGCTCATTGGCCCCCCCCATCACCATTCCCAATCTCCAACCTCCCCACCATGTGCAGCCCGGACCACTTCCTCCCTCCCAACGCCACTGATCACATTGCAGAGTGCACAGTGGGTTCTCCCCCTCCCCCCCCCCCAAACCCACCAGCACTGATTGGCCCCCAGTAGGCCCCACCTCCTCTGGCTCCACCCTCTTGGCACTGCCCGGTGCCTGGTGAGCAGTGCCAGGGTACCAGCCTGGCACTGCCCAAGGGCACCCACCCTGCGCCCAATCTCCCGGGGGTGGGGGTGGGGGGAGGGTTCTCAATGGCCTCTGCCCCTACCAGTGGGGTGAGCATGCCTGATCCCCATTCAGGGGGAACAATTGTAATCCCCGTTGGTGGGAACCACTCCTAGTGGGGGTGGGGGGGGAGATGCTAGCAGGCCCAAAGAATACCGCCCAAGCTCGCTAATCATATGAAAATGATGATTTCTGGCACGGGGGCTGATTATATGGATAAAAAAAGGCCTGGGAGACTCGTGATCAGCCGGACGTGAGTTGTGAGTCATGCTACACGCCCCCCCCCCCCCTCCCCCCACCCTCCTCCCCTGCTGATGTCTAGCTGAGAATCCTGGCCCCAGTGTTGAATTTTACTGGGTGGTGAGCGAGGGTAATCTGTTCATTGGAGAATTGGAAAAGTCAACCACATTCTTCTCTGAGTAGAAAATATTGCTGCAGCAATCTGTGAAATCCATCCCAATGTCTCAGAGCGATTGACAGAGGAAATAAAACACACACAGGGAGGCCTTGGCAAAATGCTAAGCAGCATGGTATCCGCGGAGAGAAGGTGGAGGTTAGGACACACATGTGCTCTTCTCTAAACTCCATCACACGACACATCTAGAAATGCAACCATTCTTTTTGGATGCGTAAGTTGAGCCTTCTCATTCCTAGATTCCCAAACAAAAGCCCTGACTTTAACTTCACATACCCATCCCCAAACCTTACAGGTGCCTGCCAAAAATAGAGTGTGCGAGCAAGGGTGAATCATGACCCCTGCCTGATTCTCATTAACACGCGTGTTCTGGCCAGCCAGGAGACCCTCGTATCAGGCAGACATTGAGCATCACTGCAACTCAAAAGCCAGGTTCCGATGATGTGAAATGGAATCAAACCGTACTTTAACCGAAGGTAGCTCAAAGAACAAAGGAGCAGAAAGCACTGAGGCTGATCAAAATGCTCAGTGGAACTTAACTTTTAAACCTTTCTAAAGTTTTTTAAAAAGCTTTTTTGTTAGTTACAAGTAAAGCTTGCATTAACACTGCAATGAAGTTATTGTGAAATTCCCCTAGTCGCCAGAGTCCAGCACCTATCTGGGTCAATGCACCTAACCAGCACTTCTTTCAGATTGTGGGAGGAAACCGGAGCACCCGGAGGAAACTCACGCAGACACGGGGAGAACGTGCAAACTCCACACAGTGACCAAGCTAGGAATCAAACCCGGGTCCCTGGCACTGTGAAGCAGCAGTGCTAACCACTGTGCTACTGTGCCACCCTCCAAACCGTGCCATTTCCTTACCCTCCATTAGATGTGGGGATGCTCCTCTCTTCCCAAAAACAAAATCTAGAGCCCAGGATTAGCCTCTGCCAAATGCAAGTATCTACCCCTTCTTCCATCTCTCCCCCCTCCCCCCACCCCCGGGCCTCTCCCCCCCACCCCCCCGCAATCCCATCACCATTTTTTTGATTCTGGGGATCTCCAACTCTCCTGCCAGCCAACCTGATGTTATTGATGGGAGTATTTGAGACCTGGTGTATTTAAATGCATGCCTGGGAGTTACAAAAAGTGCAGGCCTCATATCAGTGAATGGACGTGATCTTAAGCTGCTCCACATGTCCTTCCCGACCCACACTAAAATAAGGGCTCCTTTCTGAGAGCAACACAGAGCACGGATCATATTTTACTCATCTGGTGGACTTACTTGATGTTTTTGCCCTTTAAGCCTCCAAGGTCTTGGTGGTCCTCCAAGAGGGGTGGCATGAATGGTTAGCACTGCTGCTTCACAGCGCCAGGGACCAGGGTTCGATTCCTGGCTTGGGTCACTGGCTGTGTGGAGTCTGCATGTTCTCCCCATGTCTGCGTGGGTTTCCTCCGGGTGCTCTGGTTTCCTCCCACAGTCTGAAAGACGTGCTGGTTAGGGTGCATTGGCCATGCTAAATTCTCCCTCAGTGTACCCAAACAGGTGCCGGAGTGTGGCAACTAGGGGATTTTGACAGTAACTCCGTTGCAGTGTTAATGTAAGCCTACTTGTGACACTAATAAATAAACTTAAACTTAAAAACTCTGGCCTCCTGTGAATTCCCAGTTTTCACCATTCCACTATTGTGTGCCACACCTTCAGCTGCCTGGGACCTAAACTTTGCATTTCAGACAGACATACACATTAGGAGCAGGAGTAGGCCACTCAGCCCTGTGAGCCGCTCCACCATTCAATAAGACCATGGCTGATCTGATTCTAACCTCACCTCCACATTCCTACCTGCCCCAGATAATCTTCCCCCACCCTCCACCTTGGCTTATCAAGAATCTATCTAGTTCTGCCTTAAAACTAATCAAAACTCTGCTTCCACCGCCTTTTGAGGAAGCAGTAGGTGCGGTGGTATTGACGCTGGAAACTAACCCAGAAATCCAGGGTAATGCTCTGTGGATCTGGATTCGAATCCCACCATGGTAGATAGTAAAATTTCATAGAATCCCTGCAGTGCAGAAGGAGGCCACTTGACCCATCGACTCTGCACCAATTGTCCGACAGAGCTTCCCACCCAGGCGCCATCCCCGTAAACCCTGCACATTTTTGGTGGGGGGGGTGGGTGGCATAGTGGCACATTGGTTAGCACTGCTGCCTCACAGCACAGTTTGATTCTTGGCTTGGGTGATTGTGTCGAGTTTGCACATTCTCCCCGTGTCTGCGTGGGTTTCCTCCGGGTGCTCCGGTTTCCTCCCACAGTCCAAAGATGTGCGGGTTAGGTTGATTGGCAATGCTGAATTGCCCCTTAGTGTCGGGAAATTAGCAGGGCAAATACGTGGGATTATGGGGTTAGGGCTTGGGTGGGATGGTTGTTAGCGCAGGCTTGATGGGCTAAGTGGCCTCCTTTTGCATTGTAGGGGTTCTATGATCCTATGGAGATATTTCCGGAGACGTACGCCCCCCGCCCCCCCCTGCACAAACTTGGAAAATGCTGACAAGCCTTTGAATCAGTTTGGAAACTTTCTGAAAGCTGAGTCAATATTTGCCATGTACTGCAGCCATTTAGAGTGAAGTGGTCACATCTCATTAAATTTGAGCTGCTAACCAACCATATTTTCCACCTATCCCAACATAACTAGGCATCGACACAATGTCAAACCTGAGCTGAGAGCAAAGTACTTAAATTACCTAACCCTGCAGCATTGTGCACAGCCCAGCGTGTGTGTGGCGGGCGAGCTTTGCGATTGCATTCCATTTCTGGTAGAACTCTTGTTTTTGGGAGCCTAACACTGGAGTTCAGATCATAGCCTGTTAAATTGCATAAATTCTTAACGCTGCGCCAGCCACCAAAGTAGTTGCACCTTAATTGATTTCTGAGCAAAAAGCCTTTTTCCTTTTCTTGCCACATATCTCCCGTCTTCGATTGTGTAACTAGCAAAGCGAATAGCTTCCATTTTTCATGCCAAATGCTTTAAACAGGAATTAGAAATTGCTATGCCATAAACTGATTTTCAGTTCTTATAAGATCATCTGAAACCAGATGTTGTTTGTTGTTTAACAATGGCTGCACTGACTGCTATAAAACTAGTCTTTTCCGCTATTTAGTAAAGAGTTTCTGTTGGAGATATTCTTAAATTTATGGACTAAATACTTAGGAGGCTTTGAGATGGCTCTTCCTTTCGTTAATTGAATGACCCTAAAGTCATTGGGAAGGTAAAAATGTATTTTAGATTATCTTCTTAGGGAAATAAAATATCAAGTTAAGAATAATACGCTTCATGCTTGACAGCACCTTGGTGCGGATACACTTGCAGAGCTGCGTCCATTTTTACTTTCCCCAGAGGTGGGAATAGTACAACTCTCAAGAGGGTGGCAGGGAATTCCCTCCTTAACGGCATTGTGGGTCAACCTACAGCACATGGACTGCAGCGATTCAAGAAGGCGGCTCACCACCACCTTCTCGAGGACAGCTAGTTGATGGGCAATAAATGCTGATGTGGAGATGCCGGCGTTGGACTGGGGTAAACACAGTAAGAAGTCTCACAACACTAGGTTAAAGTCCAACAGGTTTATTTGGTAGAAAAAGCCACTAGCTTTCAGAGCGCTGCTCCTTCGTCAGATGAGTGGGATTTCAGTTCCCAAACAGGGCATATAAAGACACAAACTCAATTTACAGAATAATGGTTGGAATGCGAGTCTTTACAGGTAATCAAGTCTTAAAGGTACAGACAATGTGAGTGGAGAGAGCATTAAGCACAGGTTAAAGAGATGTGTATTGTCTCCAGACAGGACAGTTAGTGAGATTTTGCAAGCCCAGGCAAGTCATGGGGATTACAGAAAGTGTGACATGAACCCAAGATCCCGGTTGAGGCCATCCTCATGTGTGCGGAACTTCGCTATCAGTCTCTGTTCAGCGACTCTGCGTTGTCGTGTGTCGTGAAGGCCGCCTTGGAGAACGCTTACCCGAAGATCAGAGGCCGACTGCCCGTGACTGCTGAAGTGTTCCCCAATAGGAAGAGAACACTCTTACCTGGTGATTGTCAAGTGGTGTTCATTCATCCGTTGTCGTAGCGTCTGCATGGTCTCCCCAATGTACCATGCCTCGGGACAGCCTTTCCTGCAGCGTATCAGGTAGACAGCGATCCAAGAAGGCAGCTCACCACCACCTTCTCAAGGCAGCTAGGGATGGGCAATAAATGCTGATCAGCCAGCGACGCCCATGTCCCACGAGTGAATTAAAAAAATAGGAACAATCCCTTTTTAGGGCTCTCAGAACAGCCTCGATGAACTGGAACTACTGTCATTGTAGAAATGTATGCTTGAATCTGCTTCTTAAAGTGATGAAGATGAGGATGCAGAGATGCTTCAGCATGATTTGGACAGGCTGAGTGTGTGGGCATCTGCATGGAAGATGCCAAATAATGTGGATAAATGTGAGGTTGTCCACTTTGGTAGCAATAATAAGAAGACAGATTATTACTTGAATGGGTGTAAATTGAGAGAGGCGGATACTCAACAAGATCTTGGAGTCCTCGTGCATCAGTCGCTGGAATTAAGCACGCAGGTACAGCAGGCAGTAAAGAAGGCAAATGGTATATTGGCCTTCATAGTGAGAAGAATTGAGTATAAGAATAGAGATGTTTTACTCCAATTGTATAGGGCATTGGTGAGGCCACACCTGGAGTATTGTGTGCAGTTTTGGTGTCCTTAACTGAGGAAACATGTCCTTGCTATAGAGGGAATACAGAGAAGGTTTACCAGGTTGATTCCTGGGATGGCAGGACTGTCAGATGAGGAGAGATTAAGTCGGTTAGGATTATATTGATTGGAATTTAGAAGAGTGAGAGGGGATCTCATAGAAACTTATAAAATTCTAACAGAGTTAGACAAAGTAGATTCAGAAAGAATGTTCCTGATGGTGGGGGAGTCCAGAACTAGGGGTCATAGTTTGAGGATAAGGGGTAAACCTTTTAGAACTGAGGTGAGGAGAAATTTCTTCACCCAGAGGGTGGTGTATGTGTGGAATTCACTCTCATAGAAAGTAGTTGAGGCCAAAACGTTGTGTGATTCCAAGAAGAAATTAGATATAGCTCTTGGGGCTAAAGGGATCAAGAGATATGGGGGGAAGGGGGGAATCAGGATATTGAATTTGATGGTCAGCCATGATCATAATGAATGGCAGAGCAGGCTTGAAGGGCCGAATGGCCTCCTCCTGCTTCTGTTTCTATGTAAGAGATTAGATTCGAGTTGAATTATTTGAGATGAGAAGGATTGAGAGAACCAGCACTAGTATATGCACAGTGAGATTCAACATAAAAAGCAATGTCATTTGACAGAGACTTCATCCACTGGTACACATTACAAAAGCGCATGCTGAATATGGTCTTCCTAAATATGAATAATCCCCTGGGTGAGAGAGACAATCAAGTTATAGAGGAGAGGTTGTTGGGGAGCGGTGAACAGTGATGTTCATGTGAAGTAAGAGCAAAATACTACAGATATTCATGTGTTTAGGGACTTGGAGGGGAATTTCCAAGAGTTTTTCTCTGAATTGTCCATTGACTCATTTATGTTGGTCTGGATGGGGAAGGGGAGAGCACGGGTTGATTGTGTTTGTACCAAGACTTTGATGGGAACATGACAGCAATTTGAAGGCTCCATTTGTTTGAAGGGCATTGTCGTTGTCAGACATTTCAGGCCTGCAACAATGGCTGGATTTCTGCTCCTGATTCTGTACATTTTATTTATTTGTGTCACAAGTAGGTTTACATTAACGCTGCAATGAAGTTACTATGAAAATCCCCTAGTCGCCACACTCCGGCGCCTGTTTGGATACACTGAGGGATAATTTAGCATGGCCAATGCACCGAACCAGCACATCTTTCAGACTGTGGGAGGAAACCGGAGCAACCGGAGGAAACCCACTCAGACACGGGGAGAACGTGCAGACTCTGCACAGACAGTGACCCAAGCCAGGAATCGAACCCTCTGGGGTTGTGAGGCAGCAGTGTGCCACTGTGCCGCCAAGACATCCACCAAGGGTTGTTTGCATCCCTTCAAACTGTGGGGAATTTTAAACGTTTGGAAATGTCCCGAACCTGGAAATCAGGACTGGTTCAGGTCACCTAATGCAGAGGAGACTTCAGGTATGCATCACCTGACCTACACAGGTAAATGGAAGGTGGACAATCGGTACCAATGATCATTGGGGAGATGTCACTGGAATTTAGTCCCCTCATTGGCAGGAAGAAGTACAGCGATCAATTTGAGGGAAGCTTCTGGAACTGCTTAAAAGGCCGCATTAGTAGAGACCGCCCTTCTCCTTATGCTAAGCCAGAACAAGACTGTAGCCTGCAAAAGAGAGAATAAATAACCTTTCCAAAAGTGGTTTATTCCAGGACAGTCTGGGATCATAAATTGCATCATTAATAGTTAAATGATCAGCGATAAATCTGTGACCTTAGGGATCATCGTAAGGGTGAATTGTTTCTTCGAGAGCATTAGGCGGCTGCACTGGGCTTGAGAGTCATTGCTTGAGATGTTTCTCATTCTAACAACATGTAGTCATTGAACTCAGTCACATCTTGTAACATAGTTTCAATAATGTAATGATATATACAAATGGCAAAATTTTCTGCAATTTACAGTGAAATAGATCTCAATAGCATGATGGTATGAATGAGAATCCCATTAATGATGGTAAGTCATAGAATCATGGAATCCCTGCAGTGCAGAAGGAGGCCATTTAGCCCATCAAGTCTACACTGACCACAATCCCACCCACGCCCTATTCCCGCAACCCCTCATCTTTACCCTGTTAATCCCCCTGGCAAGAGTTTTAACAACACCAGGTTAAAGTCCAACAGGTTTATTTGGTAGCAAATGCCAGGCACCAGGGTGAATTTAACATGGCCAATCTTTGGACTGTGGGAGGAAACCGGAGCTCCCGGAGGAAACCCACGCAGACATGGGGAGAATGTGCAAATTCCACACAGACAGTGAACCGAGGTCGGAATTGAACTCAGGTCCCTGGCGCTGTGAGGCAGCAGTGCTAACCATTGTGCCACCGTGCCGCCCATGGTAAGTAATAGTAAGCTTGTACAAATTATGCAGATGTACATTACATAACAGCATACATAAGCTCTGCTGTTGCAATTTGTAACATCATTTCTTCTCTTAGTCAATGGCCTATGGATTACATAGAACATAGAACAGTACAGCACAGAACAGGCCCTTCGGCCCACGATGTTGTGCCGAGCTTTATCTGAAAGCAAGATCAAGCTATCCCACTCCCTATCATCCTGGTGTGCTCCATGTGCCTATCCAATAACCGCTTAAATGTTCCTAAAGTGTCTGACTCCACTGTCCCTGCAGGCAGTCCATTCCACACCCCAACCACTCTCTGCGTAAAGAACCTACCTCTGATATCCTTCCTATATCTCCCACCACGAACCCTATAGTTATGCCCCCTTGTAATAGCTCCATCCACCCGAGGAAATAGTCTTTGAACGTTCACTCTATCTATCCCCTTCATCATTTTATAAACCTCTATTAATGCTCCCCTCAGCCTCCTCCGCTCCAGAGAGAACAGCCCTAGCTCCCTCAACCTTTCCTCATAAGACCTACCCTCCAAACCAGGCAGCATCCTGGTAAATCTCCTCTGCACTCTTTCCAGCGCTTCCACATCCTTCCTATAGTGAGGTGACCAGAACTGCACACAATATTCCAAATGTGGTCTCACCAAGGTCCTGTACAGTTGCAGCATAACCCCACGGCTCTGACCTATGTTTTTGCGGAAGCCTAATGTGGGTGAGCAGATTGTAGTTTCAAACCACACTCCAAGAATTGGGACATGATCTAGGCAACTAAGGTGTGAGGCATTGCTTGAGGTGTTACTCTTTGCATGAAATGTTATTGTTACAGCCTGCCTTTCAAGTGGCTGTTAGGGATCTCATGGTAGCAAGAACAAAGAACAAAGAACAAAGAACAATACAGCACAGGAACAGGCCCTTCGGCCCTCCAAGCCCGCGCCGCTCCCCGGTCCAGGATTGAATCCTGAATCCAGGATCCCCGCCCAATTTTCCAGCCTATCTACATACCAATATCCTATCCACCGAGCTGTCCCTCACAGCTACGATGCTTTGTTCATTACAACCTATTAACTTACCCCCACCCCCCCATTCCAGACCATGTGATCTCCAGGGAGAGGCGAAAACCCAGAGTGAAAAACCCCAGGGCCAATATGGGGAAAAAAAAATCTGGGAAATTCCTCTCCGACCCCCTGAGGCGATCGAAACGAGTCCAGGAGATCACAATGGCCCCGATCGGAAAATGCTTCCCAACCCTAGTCATTTCCACTTCCACGAACACCATATGAATCCCCTGCCCCCGAGACAGGTTCCCAACTATCCGCAGTCTCACTCTGTACTGGCACCAGCAAGATGATCGTAGAATGAAGCCTTGAAACGAGAAACCAGGAACAATTAGCCCGCGCCGCTCCCTGGTCCAAACTAGATCACTCTTTTGTATCCCTCCATTCCCACTCCGTTCATATAGCTGTCTAGATAAGTCTTAAACGTTCCCAGTGTGTCCGCCTCCACCACCTTGCCCGGCAACACATTCCAGGCCCCCACGACCCTCTGTGTGAAATATGTCCTTCTGATATCTGTGTTAAACCTCCCCCCCTTCACCTTGAACCTATGACCCCTCGTGAACGTCACCACCGACCCGGGGAAAAGCTTCCCACCGTTCACCCTATCTATGCCTTTCATAATTTTATACACCTCTATTAAGTCTCCCCTCATCCTCCGTCTTTCCAAGGAGAACAACCCCAGTTTCCCCAATCTCTCCTCATAACCAAGCCCCTCCATACCAGGCAACATCCTGGTAAACCTCCTCTGTACTCTCTCCAAAGCCTCCACGTCCTTCTGGTAGTGTGGCGACCAGAACTGGACGCAGTATTCCAAATGCAGCCGAACCAACGTTCTATACATCTGCAACATCAGACCCCAACTTTTATACTCTATGCCCCGTCCTATAAAGGCAAGCATTGAAAGAAGAGCAGGAAGCTGCCTCCGTATCTAGAACAACATATCTCCCTAAACCCACATCATCTTAAAATTCATCTCTTTGCTCTTTGTGCTGTTTTAATGTCAATTAATGTCACTGATTTACAGTGCAGTGGGGGAGGGGGGGGGGGTGCAGGGGAGGAGCAGAATATTGGTGTTATCATTGGACATAGGTTCAATTCCACCATGACAGATATCGGAACTTAAATTCAATTGATTAACAAATCTGAATTAAAAGTTAGTTTCAGTAATGGTGACCACGAAATTATCATTTTTTTTGCAAACACGCATCTTGTTCACTAATGGCCTTTAGGGGGGGAATCTCATAGAATTATAGAGTCATAGATGTTTACAGCGTGGAAACAAGCCCTTTGGCCCAACTTGTCCAAGTTTTTTTTAAACCCCTAAGCTAGTCCCAATTGCCCGCATTTGGCCCATATCCCTCAATACCCACCTTACCCATGTAACTATCTAAACGCTTTTTAAAAGACAAAATTGTATCCGCCTCTGCTACTACCTCCAGTAGCTTGTTCCAGACACTCACCACCCACTGTGTGAAAAAATTGCCCCTCTGGACACTTTTGTATCTCTGCCCTCTCACCTTAAACCTATGCCCTCTAGTTTTAGACTCCCCGACCTTTGGGAAAAGAAAGGACATTAATGAACCCCAGATGGGTTATTGCGACAATTGTTTTGTGGTCAGCAGTAGACTTATACTTCCAGATTTTTATTGAATTCAAATTTCACCACCTGCCGTGGTGGGATTGTGAACCCAGGTCCCCGGGTCTCTGGATTACTAGTCCAGCGACAGTACCACTACACCACCACCATCATTACTTAAGATTCACAGCAATGTGGTTCATTTTTAATGGCCTCGAAAGCCATTCAGTTCAAGAGCAACTTCTCTACTTTCCCTGAAGGCTAAGGCAATTCAGCGTGTCCCCTACGACTCTCACCAGTTTTTACAGATGCATCATAGAAAGCATCCTTTCCGTTTGTATCTCAGCTTGGCATGGCTCCTGCTCTGTACAAGGCCCCAAAAAATACAAAGGGTTGTGAACATAGCCCAGTCTATCATGCAAACCAGCCTCCCATCCATTGACTCTGTCTACACTTCTCGCTGTCTCAGAAAAGCAGCCAGCATAATCAAGCTCCCCACGCACACCAGATGTGCTCTCTTCCACCTTCTTCCATCAGGAAAAAGATACAAAAGTCTGAAAACACATACTGACCGACTCGAGAACAGCTTCTTCCCTGCTGCCATCAGACTTTTAACATATATTAGCATGTAGTAAACTGATCTTTCTCTTCACCCTAGCTGTGACTGTAATACTACATTCTGCACCTTCTCCTTTCCTTCTCTATGAACAGTATGCTTTGTCTGTATAGCGCGCAAGAAACAATGGGGGCGATTCTCCCAAAAGTGCTGAATTGGCGAGAAAACTGGTCTAGATCATGGCTGTTTTTTCGGTGCAACTTCAGACCTGAATCTCCCCACTCTGTGCAATGCAGAGGTCCCAATCGTGAATCTCATTAAAAACCCAGGGGGGCAGGGCTTATTCACGCCAGAGGCTGATAGCTCCAGATGCGCAGAGGTCCCGATCGCTGTCAAGCCCGGGACCCCAGCAGTGCTGCCCCTCCCGACACCACCACAGCCCAATCGCAGCCCCACAACAGTTCCCAGGCCAGCCCTGACCCTCCCCGTTCTGAAATGCCCTGATCTCCAGGCCCCGCGCCCCCCCTCCAGCAGTGGCGATCCCCCTCCAACCACGCCCCCTCCCCCCAGCCTGCCCTGATCGCTGGCCTCCCCCCGGTCCAGACCGATCCCCATGCAGAGTGGCAGCGGAACCCCCCCATCCCCACCAATTGCCCCCCAGGCCCTGCCCACAATCGGCCCCGACCCCTTGGCACTGCCCAATTTCTGCTGGGCAGTGCCAAGGTGCCCCCTGGTCACGGGCACTTTGCCCCTTGGGCAATGCCAGGGGGCACAGGCTGGCATTTCCAGGGTGCCCATGCCCAGGGGGCACCGCCCCCCTGCTGCCCGTCCCCCTAGGGGGGGGGGGTGGCTACTTTCCCGAATGTGGGGGAGCTACTCTAAACCCCGCCAGAGCAAAATACTCCTGGCCGGGCCCAATGATGACATTTAAAATAGATTAAAAATATATTTAAAACAGATTAAAATCACTTACCCCTCTTCCTGCTGGTTTCTAGCGCAGTCCCGACTGTGCCCGTCCTCTGGCTCTGGGAGATGCGCATGGGTCGGAATTGCATGCGTGAATCCCACAAAATGGCTGACACGCGCATCTCCCGACTCGACCTGCCAGAAAATTTGCGGGTCGCGATGAGAGAATCGCCCCCCCAATACCTTTCACTGCATCCCAGTCCCTGTGACAATAATAAATGAAATCAAATCAAATTAAATCAAATTAAATCAAATCAAATCAAATCAAATCAAGGCCAGACACTAAAGAGTTGTGATGGCGGAGCTGTGAGAATTAAATCCTCCTTTTTCCTCAGGAAAGATAGGATTTGTAGCACAGAAAAGGAATAAGTAGAGATCAAATTCCATGAAATGGAAAATAACTGTCAACAACAGCAGAGATTGCCGAATGGGTGACAGACTGTCTCCAAGGTGATAAATTATAGAATAGAGGGCTGCAAATGTTCGTTGAGTAACACGGCAGAATGAGTAGTGATCTGCCCATGTGGCTGTCTTCAATGTGCTTTGGAATATCTGTTTTTGCCGAATGATTCACAAAAACCCAACTCCACTTTATGGTTTTATTCCGTCAGGTACAATTGATATAGAGTTTATTACAACTAAGAAATGTTTCGCAAACACACGTGTGAGAGACTTCCCCAATGACCCACTTGGTTAATTCTCTGTCGAGAGTGGAACTGAGACATCTTGAACAGATGTCTCAGTTCCACACAGTTCCAGGTTTGACACTGGTCTATATGGTCTATATGGACACAGTTCCAGGTTTGATACTGGTCTATATGGTCTATATGGACACAGTTCCAGGTTTGATACTGGTCTATATGGTCCATATGGACACAGTTCCAGGTTTAATACTGGTCTATATGGCCTATATGGACACAGTTCCAGGTTTAATACTGGTCTATATGGTCCATATGGACACAGTTCCAGGTTTGATACTGGTCTATATGGTCTATATGGACACAGTTCCAGGTTTGATACTGGTCTATATGGTCCATATGGACACAGTTCCAGGTTTAATACTGGTCTATATGGCCTATATGGACACAGTTCCAGGTTTAATACTGGTCTATATGGTCTATATGGACACAGTTCCAGGTTTGATACTGGTCTATATGGTTTATATGGACACAGTTCCAGGTTTGATACTGGTCTATATGGTCCATATGGACACAGTTCCAGGTTTGATACTGGTCTATATGGTCTATATGGACACAGTTCCATGTTTGATACTGGTCTATATGGTCCATATGGACACAGTTCCAGGTTTGATACTGGTCTATATGGTCTATATGGACACAGTTCCAGGTTTGATACTGGTCTATATGGTCTATATGGACACAGTTCCAGGTTTGATACTGGTCTATATGGTCTATATGGACACAGTTCCAGGTTTAATACTAGTCTATATTCATTGACTTATCTACTCTCAGCTGGTGAAGGTGGCCTTGAAGGAACAAAATGCTGTGGCATCTTCTCCTGGTCATTCCTCAGTGACTCTAGCTGGGAAATCTGTCTGTATCGTTTGAATCATAGAATGTAACAGCACAGAAGGAGGCCTTTCTGCCCATTTAGTCTCTTCAAGAGCAGTTTAGCCAATCCCTCTCTCCCACCCTTTCCCAGTAGTCCTGCGATTCCTTTCCCTTCAAATGGTTATCCAATTCCCATTTAATGGCTTGAACCTGGCCGGCATGGTGGCACAGTGGTTAGCACTGCTACCTCACAGTGCTAGGGACCCGGGTTCGATTCCTGGCTTGGATCACTGTCTGTGTGGAGTTTTCACGTTCTCCCTGTGCCTGCATGGGTTTCTTCCAGGTGTTCTGGCTTCTGGGTAGTTTTCCTGTCCCGCCAGCCATCAGAATCGTAGCGGGAGGGGGCGGACCATGCATATTTCCGTTGACCTCGGGTAGGAGTTTCTGGTTTTGGGGTGGATGTGGCTGGAAAATCCCATCCAGGATAATGTTTACCAATGACGCTCGCAATTGTTGAAGAGTTTAATTTAACCTGTGAAGAATGAGAAATTGGGGGCTTGGAGGTGGGGAGGTGTGGGTGGGGGGAGAGGTGTTGGTGGGGGGGGAGGTGTGGGTGGGGGGGGAGGCGTGGGTGGGGGGGAGGTGTGGGTGGGAGGTGGGGAGGTGTGGGTAGGGGGGGGAGGTGTGTGTGGGGGGGGAGGTGTGTGTGGGGGGGGGAGGTGTGGGTGGGGGGGGAGGTGTGGGTGGGGGGGGGGGGGGGGTGGGAGGGGGGTGGTGGTGGGGGGGGTGGGGTGGCTGGTGATGGTCAGACATGGGAAAATGCCCGGCCCTCACAACCATTTGACAAATAAGATGTTTTCATAGACTGGAGGAGGAAAAAGATAAAAAAATCTTTCTCTCATTACTGATCATCATAAAACTCTAAGATGCATTCAAGATATTATGGACATTGTTCAGACAAACCATTAATGCCTTTCATAAATTTTAAGCGGTTATTAGTTGCAAATGGCAGTAGTTTGGAATGAGGAGTTGTGTATCAGGTGCTCTCATTTACTGTGTGGGTTGTAAACCATGTAAAAAGCAGAATCCAGTTCCAAAATATATCTGACAGTTGTGATCACAAAGCTGTTAGCTTTTCAGAAGTGACTGAAAAATCAATAAAAATCTGCAACAAAGAATATTTCCATTGTCAGCATTTTAAATGACCAGAACATGATAATGGAGTTTGGCTTTTTTTTCCAGCACTTTTTTGAGTGCTTTGCTAGGCCATTTCAGAGGGCAGTTGAGAGTCAACCCCATTACTGTGGCTCTGGAGTCACATGAAGGCCAGACTGGGTAAGGTCGACAGATTTCCTTCCCTAAAGGACATTAGTAAACCGGATGGGTGGGATCTTGTGGCCGCGGTCGCTCCAAGGTCGGAAAATCCCACCCAAGGTCAACCGACCTTTGCATGGTCCGTGTCCCACCCACGACAACTTCTGTGGCGGGCAGGATGGGAAAATTCCACCCGAAGGGTCTTTATGGCAATCGATGATTGTTTCATGGTTACCATTACTAAGACTAGCTTTATATTCCAGATTTAAGTTCAAAGTTTATTTATTAGTGTCACAAGTCGGCTTACATTAACACTGCAATGAAGTTACTGTGAAAATCCCCCAGTTACCACACTCCAGCACCTGTTCGGGTACACTGAGGGAGAATTTAGCACGGCCAATTCACCTAACCAGCACGTCTTTCAGACTGTGGGAGGGAAGCAGAGCACCCGGAGGAAACCCACGCAGACACGGGGAGAACGTGCAAACTCCACACAGACAGCGACCCAAGCCAGGAATTGAACCCGGGTCCCTGGCGCTGTGAGGCAGCAATGATAACCACTGTGCTACTGTTTATTAATTGAATTCAGATTCTACCAGCTGCCTGTGGTGCGGTTAGATTTTCACCTTGCTGTCTGGTCATCAAACTGGCGTTACAGACCTGGCCACCCGTCAGAGAAACTGCCTGATAATATTTTCCATTGTTTTTATTGAGTAACAGGCTTTCAGTAGTGGAGGGCTTTTCGGAGGGAAATCAGTTGTTTTTATAGGTTCCTCTGGATGAATGTTCTGTGTCTTTAACGATGATCACACTTCATGTGTTCTTTTTTACATGTCTGTGCATACTCAATATCTACCTTGGAATTTGAACTTTAACCTTCATTTTTATAAGCTTGCAATAAAGGTGCATTATTATTATTACAAAACCACTTCCACACATGTTCCTGACTCAAAGCATGTGTATCTTTTAAAGTTTTTAAGGACATTCAGTACTGGACGGATTAAAAGGATTATTGAAGCAGCTATAAATATTGTACAGTTTTATTGCCTGGATATCTTTGTGATCCACAATTTATTTTTATGCTGTGTACTGATTCTGGAATATCTCCCTGGAGATTCGGATCCTCCCCCCTCGATTTTCCTCAACTCAAAGCAGCGCTGATGCCTGTTTCAATATTTTCTTGCTGATTTCTATGAACGTACAGTCGTGTTTGCGATATTATTTCACCGTTGGGTAAGTGGTATTGTTGAGCATTCAGGCACGGCTAGAGAGAGAGGCAGAATAAAGCTTCTGTTACATTCCAATGAGGGCTCCCAAGACAAACACATCAAGGGTAAGATTCAAGGCGAACTCCCACCATGCTGGCCAATTGAGGTCGGTCTGGTATCAAATGGGTTAAACGCAAAATAAAGTTCCGCTAAAACCCCCTCACTTAAAATCAATTATGACTCTGAGGAGAGAAGAATTAAGCCTTGCTCTAAACTTGCCATAGGTGCTGGAAATCTCGAGTAAATCCAATTCTGAAGAAAAGTAATTGACCTGAAATTGGAGGAACATTTACCCTCCTGCTACAATGGACAGGAAAGCGTTGGAGGAGCAGAAGGTGGCTAAGTTGTCACATTTCCCAATGTCACCTGTGTGCCTGTTCCCAATTTAGCCATGGTGGATGTTGGGACATCACAGTAACCTGCTCTGGAGAGGCAGATCTGTAATTAGAACATTTAATTGAGGTAACATTCCTGCTTTTTTTGACAGCAGCAATTTGAAATTAACCATTTCCAGCATGGGCTTTCCAGGTCCTGCAAACTCGGCTCCTAATGGGAGCTTTGAGCAGTAGGATCCAGCCACCAGGAGCTGTTTAAAGCACTGCTTGTGGGCCAGGAGAAACAGGCATGTTTCCCTCCAATCTGCCTCTCAAGCAATTATCCTACCATTCCCAACTCCATCCCAAACTCATGATTATCCCCTTTCCCGCTCTCTCCCAGTTCAAAGAACAAAGAAGAATACAGCATAGGAACAGGCCCTTCGGCCCTCCAAGCCTGCACCGATCATGTGTTCCTAACTAGACCATCCATTGTATCCCTCTATTCCCAACCTGTTCATGTGGCTATCTAGATAAGTCTTAAATGATCCTAGCGTGTCTGCCTCAACCACCTTGCTTGGTAGTGCATTCCAGGCCCCCCACCACCCTCTGTGTAAAATACGTCCCCTGCATATCTGTATTGAACCTTGCCCCCCTTAACTTGAACTTGTGACCCTTTGTGTTTGTCATTTCCGACCTGGGAAAAAGCTTCCAACTATTCACCCTATCTATGCCCTTCATAATTTTATAAACTTCTATTAGGTCGCCCCTCATCCTCCATCTTTCCAGGGAGAACAACCCTAGTTTACTCAATCTCACCTCATAGCTTATACCCTCCATACCAGGCAACATCCTGGTAAACCTTTTCTGCACTCTCTCCAAAGCCTCCACGTCCTTCTGGTAGTGTGGCGACCAGAACTGGACGCAGTATTCCAAATATGGCCTAACCAACATTCTATATAACTGCAACATCATATGCCAACTGTTATATTCTATGCCCCGTCCAATAAAGGCAAGCATGCCATATGCCTTCTTCACCACCTTTTCCACCTGTGCTGCCACCTTTAAGGATCTGTGTACTTGCACACCCAGATCCCTCTGTGTGTCTATACTCCTGATGGTTCTGCCACTTATTGTATAGCTCTCCCCTGCATTAGATCTACCAAAATGCATAACTTCGCATTTATCTGGATTAATTTCCATCTGCCATTTCTCCGCCCAATTTTCCAGCCTATCTATATCCTGCTGTATTCTCTGACAATGTTCATCACTATCCGCAACTCCAGCAATCTTTGTGTCATCCCCAAACGTACTAATCAGACTAGCTTCATCTTCTTCCAAATCATTTATATATATCACAAACAGTACAGAGCCCTGCGGAACACCATTAGTCACAGACCTCCAATCAGAAAAAGACCCTTCCACTGCTACCCTCTGTCTTCTATGGCCAAGCCAGTTCTGTACCCATCTAGCTAGTTCACCTTTGATCCCATGAGATTGAACCTTTTGCACCAGCCTGCCATGAGGGACCTTGTCAAATGCTTTACTAAAATCCATGTAGATGACATCCACGGCCCTTCCCGCATCGATCATTTTTGTCACCTCCTCAAAAAACCCAACCAAATTTGTGAGGCATGACACCCTCGTACAAAACCATGTTGTCTATCGCTAATGAGACTATTCATTTCTAAATGTGTATAGATCCTATCTCTAAGAATCTTCTCCAACAATTTCCCTACCACGGACATCAAGCTCACTGGCCTATAATTACCCGGGTTATCCCTGCTACCCTTCTTAAATAACGAGACCACATTTGCTATTGTCCAATCCTCTGAGACCTCACCTGTGTCCAATGAAGAAAGAAAGATTTCTGTTAGAGGCCCAACTCTTGTCTCTCTCAGTTACCTAGGGCAGATGCCATCAGGCCCTGGGGATTTGTCTACCTTAATGCTTCCTAAAACACCTAACACTTCCTCCCTTGTAATTGCGATTTGTTCTAACGGGTTTACACATCCCTCTGAGACACTACCAATCAACGTGTCCCTCTCCCTTGTGAATACTGATGCAAAGTATTCATTTAGGATCTCACCTACTTCCTTGGGTTCTAAGCATAATTCCCCTCCTTTGTTCTTGAGAGGTCCGACTCTCTCTCTGACAACCCTCTTGTTCCTAACGTATATATAAAATGCCTTGGGATTCTTCTTAATCCTGTCTGGCAAGGACATTTCGTGACCCCTTTTTGCCCTTCTAACTCCCTGGTTGAGTTCTTTTCTACTTTCTCTGTATTCCTCCAGTGCTTTATCTGTTGTTAGCTGCCTGGACCACATGTATGCCTCTTTTTCTTTTTGATTAGACCCACAATTTCTCTGGTTATCCATGGCTCTCGAATCTTATCTTTCCTGTCCTTCCTTTTTACAGGCACATGCCTGTCCTGCAGTCCTATCAACTGCTCCTTAAAAGACTCCCACATGCCAGATGTGGATTTACCCTTGAACAGCCTCTCCCAATCAACAGCCACCAAATCCTGCCTAATCCGGCTGTAGTTAGCCTTCCCCCAATTCAGCACCTTACCCATAGGACAACACTCATCCTTTTCCATGACAATCCAAAAGTTTACAGAATTGTGGTCACTGTTCGCCACATGTTCCCCCACTGAAACTTTGATGACCTGACCGGGCTCATTCCCCAGTACTAGGTCCAGTATAACCCCCTCTCTAGTTGGATTATCAACATATTGTTCCAAAGAACCTTCCTGGACACATTTTACAAATTCCTCCCCGTCCGGACCCCCAGCCCTCAGCGATTTCCAGTCTATATGAGGGAAACTAAAGTTCCTGGGTGATACCCTCTCTTGCAATATAGGAAATGCAGTAGTTGATTTGCATATAGCAAGGTCCCACAAACAGATAATGCTTATTTTTGTGATATTGATTGAGGGATAAATGGGACACCAGGGTTAACTCCCCTGTTCTTTTTGAAATTGTGGCAAGGGATATTTTGCATTCACTTGCCTTTTATTCATTTGTGGGTCATGGGCGTTGCTGGCTGATAAACATTTATTGCCCATCCCTAGTTGTCATTGTTCAGAGGGCAGTTGAAAGTCAACCACATTGCTGTGGCTCTGGAGTCACATGTAAGCCAGGTCATGTAAGGAGGTAGATTTCCTTCCCTAAAGGACATTAGTGAACCAAATGTTTTTTTTTCCTGACAATTGACAATAGTTTCATGGTCATCAGTAGATTCTTAATTCCAGATTTTTTTTAACTTGAATTCAAATTCCACCATCTGCCGTGGCAGGATTCGAACCTGGGTCCCCAGAACATTAGCTGAGTTTCTGGATTAATAGTCTTACGATCACACCACAATTCCATCGCCTGCCCTTTTTGCAAGAACAGTTGAGGTGCCAGTTCAACATCTCATCCAAAAGACGGCATCTCTGAAAATGCAGCACTCCCTCAGCAGTGCACAGGAGCATCAGCCTTTGCTTTTACCCTCAAGCTCTTGAGTGGGATGTTTCTGACCCAGAACCAAGAGCATAGCAGCAATAACGGAGTGGCGGAGAGAGAGAAGGAGAGGAACATACAACTGGGCAAACAGCAAAAAGGTCCTCGACCACAGGAGGGATAAAGGAGAAGTGAGGAGAGAAAGCGATAGATTGAGAGTGATAGAATGAGGGAGAGAATGAGAGAGCACTGTGAGAACAAATGAACAAAACAAAACTCAAGGCGTAACTTCACAGGACAGCATAAGTGATTGGTCATTGAATATTTGGTCTCCCCCTTCAAAATTGGGAAGTGGTCTAAAGTAGCACCAGGAAATTATAAAGTGTGATATTAGATTTATAGCTTAACTAGTTAAACTAATTAATACAACTACAAATCAGTAAAACATTGAAATTAGTTTTGTATAAATTCAAGGGAAGTCAGCAGATAGGATGGAGATAAAAATCAAATTACTGCAGATGCTGGAATCTGAAACAAAAACAGAAAATGCTGGAAAATCTCAACAGGTCTGACAGCATCTATGGAGAGAGAATAGAGGCAACATTTAGACACTGGAATATCCTTCGTCAGAGCTGATTACAAAGAAAATAGGACAAGGTTTATATTATAAGGCTGAGGGGGAGGGGTAATTGACAAAGATGACAGGGAAAAAAAGACAAAGAGAATGTAAATGGTGGTGATGGAGGTTGAGAAGGGCAATGATAGTGGCCCATTAAGAGATAAAAATGTATAAATGTGTAATAACTCCATGGAGGTGAAAGTCCCGTCACCAAGTTACTTTATTTACACCATACATCTGTACACAGCCAGCTCTCCAGTTGCTCCCTGCTGAATGCAGGCTGGGAGTCTGACATACCTGCTTTAAATAGGGAGCATGAGGCTCCCTGATTTAACCATCAATTAGGACTCATTAGGTAGTTCATACTCTAGCAAGCCAACCTCATTAGCCTGGCTGAAGTCATCGCAAAATGGCAGCACAATGGTAAGCCAGTGTTAAAGGACAACCTGAGACATGTAACCGATGGCCCTAATGGGGTGGCTCTGAAGGGTCTTCTGGATTTGAAACGTTGGCTCTATTCTCTCTCCACAGATGCTGTCAGACTTGCTGAGATAGAACGTAGAGAACATAAAACATTGAACGCAGAATAATACAGCACAGGAACATACCCTTTAGCCCACAATGTTGTGCCGAACATGATGCCAAATTAAACTAACCCCTTCTGCCTACCTTTGGCCCATATCCCTCGATTCCTTGCATATTCATGTGCTTATCTGAAAGTCCCTTAAACGCCCCTACTGTATCTGCCTGCACCACCACCCCTGGCAGCGCGTTCCAGACACCCACCACTCTCTGTGTAAAAACCTTGCCCCTTCACACCTCGTTTCCCCCTCTCACCTCAAGTGCAAGTCCCCTAGTATTAGACATTTCAACTCTGGGAAAAAGATTCTGACTGTCAACCCTGTCTATGCTTCTCATTATTTTATAGACTTCTATCAGGTCTTCCCTCAGATTTTCCAGCATTTCCTGCTTTGTTGGGGAAGGATAAAGCTGATTGATGAATGGTTGGTGAGTCTGTCTATTTAAGTTTCTTTCGATAATTCTGTTAATAATCTAATAAATAACAGCATAGCAAGGAGATCACAGTCCCCAGGAATGCATAACTTCTTCCATGTGGCAACTCTAGAATGCTTCTCATTCACTGGCCAAGCACATGTGTGGGAATTGTCGATAGCTGGAGCTCTGGATTTCTGTGTTTAAACAGCAGCTGGTGTCTTTACGGTGTACGCACGCGGTTGAAAGCTACATGGATAGCACATGGGCAGCACGGTGGCACAGTGGTCAGCGCTGCTGCCTCACAGCACCAGGGACCTGGGTTCAATTCCCGGCTTGGGTCACTGTCTGTATGGCGTTTGCATGTTCTCCCTGTGTCTGCGTGGGTTTGCTCCGGGTGTTCTGGTTTCCTCCCACAGCCCAAGGATGTGCGGGTTAGGTTGATTGGCCATGCTAAATTGCCCCTCAGTGTCAGGAGGACTAAAGTAAATACGTGGAGTTACAGGAATAGGGCTTGGTTGAGATTGTGTCAGTACAGACTTGATGGGTCAAAAGACCTCTTTCTGCACTGTAAGGATTCCATTCTATTCTATGAGAAAAGCCCCCAGTTGTTAAGACCCAGGTCAGAAACTGCAAGGTGCTTTATGAAGTTTACTTAAACCATAAGTTTTATATTTGAATTTGGCACGGGTGAGCATAAGATATCATTCAAGTGACCCACTAACTTTTATCAAACAAAGTTTATTTAAAAACACAGTTAAAATATAATAAAAAGAATTAGAATAGTTTTTACAATTGCAAGATTCAAACATGATGCAGAATAATCCTTAACAGCTAGCTATCTGTAATGTTCCAAGTCAGACAACATCCTGCAAATATACATCCCTTTCAAGGCTTGACACAAAAAGCAAGTGTGCTCACGTGATGTTGGGTTCTCAGCTTCAGAACACCTGCTGTGAATTGGTCCTTGGAATGCTAGCTTAAATGTCTGAGTTTTCCCAGTGCTGGAACCCTCCAAAACACCTCTGAAGTGCGAGAGAGAGAGAGAGACAGAGACACTGCCTGCCTCCACCAGCCTCCACCAGCAACACACACACAGCAGAATTTCCAGTTCCAGACAGAGGGATAGAACACGGTTGCTGCTCTCCACTCCATGCTACCAGGCATCACCTGACCTGTCAATCATCCCCACATCAAGCTCCACTCAGCCATCCTCAAAGAACCCTAAAACCCCAGGACACTGCATTAGGCCAGATTAAAAATCAACATGATGTCATTTATACTGCCTCAGTAACAATACAGGACACTGGGTACAGACATTACTGTGCCAATAAAATGCTTGGACCTGCTTGAAAAGTCTTCAGAGAAACATGATTAAACATTTCTTAAAGGCACAGTATCGTCACAAGCTCAACTAGAATTCAGAGCGTTTATCAGGCATTTATTGTTGATTGGATTGCTGGGCTGGCTGCTGGGATGATGGGATTGTCTTGTGAAGGAAGTTTGAGCAGGTTGGGTCTGAGCTCCTTGGAGTTTAGGTGACCTTTTTGAAACATATAAGATTCTCAAGGTGGGGGGGGTTGCCAGATCCTGGAAGGATGTTTCATTTCACTGGGGAATCTAGAACCAGGATGCACAGTTCAGAAATAAGGAGCCACCCATTTAGGGTGGAGATGAGTGAGAATTTCTTTTCTCAGAGGGTTGTCCTCTTCCCTGGAGAGCAGCAGAGGCTGGGTCATTGAATATATTCAAGGCTGAGCTAGACTGATTATTGATCGACATGGGAGTCAGGGGTTATGGGGCGGGGCGGGGGGGGGGGGGCAGGGGGACGCGGGGGGGGGGCACGCAGAAAGGTGGAGTTAAGGCTCCAATCAGATGAGCCATTGTCTTATTAAATGGTGGAACAGTCTCGATGGGTCACATAGTCTGCTCATGCTCCTATTTCTGATGATCATATGGATTCCAGCCCGAAACTAATGTCCAGATACCTGTTCTCTATAAAACTATATGAACCGATTGATTAGATAACGCTTTGTAACTTGTGCCTGGATAGGTAATTATCCACATGTAAACTGTTTACTGCTTGATTTGATTCCAGGGATGTAGCAGGTGGAATACTTGCTCTGTGAAATGAGGCATGCAAACTTGTTGCGATGTGTGAGAACCTATGTGGTTGGCCAAAAAAGAATCAATCAAAATTAACATGAAGCGACGTGCAGTACCATAATGTCTCCACTGAGCCAAGGTTCCTGCTGATAATCATAACCTCGCTTTACTCCTGTCAGACAATGAACAGGATGATGAAGGATTGCATTCTAAGGGGAAAGGAAGGCAACAATTAAAACAAAAACAAATCTGCTACTTAGTTCACTTGTTCTGAGCAAGTGTTAAGTTGCAATACAACCCTTAAGTCCTGATGGCATTTGTGAACTCGGGCTGTCTTTCAACTCTGTTAATTATTTTGTAACAGCGATTCAAGATTTTTAAAATTCATCTATGGTACATGGGCGTCGCTGGCTGCGCCAGCATTTATTGCCCACACCTGGTTCCCAGAGGGCAGTTGAGAGTCAACCACATTGCTGTGGCTCTGGAGTCACATGTAGGCCAGACCAGGTAAGGGCGGCAGATTTCCTTCTCTAAAGGACATTAGTGAACCAGATGGGGTTTTTCCGACAATTGACAATGGTTTCATGGTCATCAGTAGATTCTTAGTTCCAGATATTTTTAATTGAATTCAAATTCCACCACCTGCCATGGGCAGAATTCGAACCCAGAACAATAGCTGAGTTTCTGGATTAATAGTCAAGCGACAATACCACTAGGCCATTACCTACCCTTAAGATGTCTAAAGCTTTCTCCCTAAGTTGCTATTTCCTTCCTTTCTCCCTCCTAACTTCAAAGTAAGGAATGGAGACATGACAGTTGTCCAATTTTTTGTCAGGGTTGAGTAACTGTTTGTTGCAAGTAACTCTCTCTGCTTTGTTGTGGCTGTTACGGCATGGTCAAAAGATTTCAGGCTTTATTGGAACAAAAGATATTTATTGAGAAGAGAAAGTTAGGTGCAGGAGTTTCCAACCTTTGGCTGCTCTGTAGCAACATGCTTACAACATGGCTTCCAGAATAACACTGCCTGAGAGAGGACTCTCTCTGGATGATCACTCACTCTCAATTTCCAATTGTCCCTTGAGTCAGGTGACTCACCTCTACTGTACTGTCTCAGCCGAGGGCTCAATTTCTGCCCCACCACCAAAGTAGACTCCATCAGTCTCACAGCGGACACAGAGGAATTCATGAGGCGAATGAGGCTGCGTGAGTTCTTCCATAAATGTCCTTACATCAATCCCTCTCTTTATTTTATTCTTGTTCATTCTTGGAGGAGTTGCCAAAACATTGAATTTATGCAAGAGGTGGCTAGATATAGCACTAGGGGCGAATGGGACCAAAGTTTATGGGGAGAAAGCAGGATTACACTTTTGAGTTGGACGATCAGCCATGATCGTTATGAATGGCGGAGCAGGCTCGAAGGGCCAAATGGCCTCCTCCTGCTCCTATCTTCTATGTTTCTGTGTTTCTATGAGTTATGCTCCATCAGGCAAGGGATGCAGAAATGGGTTTGCATATTTGAGGAGATTGGTTAACATTACGACGGTTGGTCTGGTGGCTATAACCTCTACTGTCACGATCCTAAAAGCACAGCGACAGTGGGACTGGTGTCAAACCCAGGACGTATATTCAAATTCCAAATATACTCGGCTTCCTCTGTGAATATCTGATGATCACTGAGCAATGGAATGATAAGCACTGTGAATGTATTTTCATGAAAACATTTCAGATGCTGACATGCGTAAGCATTTAAATAAAAAGGTAAATTTTCTGAGGTTGCCTGCCTGGTGTAGAGTCTTCCTCAATGAGATTGAGAGTTGGAGAATTAGAGAGAGGTCAGACAGCCACATTAGTGGTGTTCTTCCACATACAAATATCTGATCCACGCACAGAGACATGTTCCATACTGGGAGTGTACTCTTGAATAATTCACTTCTAAATTAAAATTAAATCTTTTCCTTTCATCTGCAGGCTTAGGAACACAACATACTAAACAACAGATGTTGACTTAGCCATTGAACCGGCACCACAAGGTACACTCAAATCAGGAGACCAGAACCAAACTGTACTGAGCCTAGACCATAGCTGCACTTCTGGGCCTCATTGCTATACGCACTGCCACTGTCTCCCATTTTAAAATTGGAATCAGATATTATTCAGGAACTTAGAAATTATCTCATCCATTAATTAAATTCAGCACTTGAGGCTTTGATTCACAGAATTGTGATTGGCCAAGAATAATTAGTCAGGATTACTGATGTGGGAAATGGTATATCATACTAACTTCAGATTGCTTTTTTTCCTTAATTTGTTGTAGAGAGGAAATTAGCCTTTGTTTATCTGCAGTGTGCATATGGACGCTTATTGGGAAAGATATTAAGCCGAGGATCTTTCAGATAGTAGCAAAAGATCCTGGCACTATTTGAAGAAGTGTCTCTCCAGTATTGTTTCAACACTTCAAAAATACTTCATTGGTGGCAAAGGGCTTTGGGACGTCCTGAGAATATGAAAGGCATTATAAAAATACAAGACTTCTTTTTTTAATGTGTCCATGTTACTCCTGTACTGGAGGGAACAGGCTTAAAGTTTAATGTTTACACTTATTTATTAGTGTCACATGTAGGCTTACATTAACACGGCAATGAAATTACTGTGAAAATCCTCCAGTTGCCACACTCCGGCACCTGTTCGGGTACACTGAGGGAGAATTCAGCATGGCCAATGTACCTAACCTGCATGTCTTTTGGACTGTGGGAGGAAACTGGGGCACCTGGAGGAAACCCACGCAGACATGGGGAGAACGTGCAAACTCCACACAGACAGTGACCCAAACCGGGAATCGAACCCGAGTCCCTGGCGCTGTGAGGCAGCAGTGCTAACCACTCAGTGCTAAGAATGGGGAAAAGTGTAAAGAAAAGTATTGTCCTCCCATTATCATACTTCATTTCAAATGTACCACTTTCCCACACCTGCACTTATTGGAAAGCCATGTTGAAATTACGTAACAACAGGACGCTTAGGCAAGTTAAGGGCGGCACGGTTAGCACAGTGATTAGCACTGCTGCCTCACAGCGCCGTGGACCCGGGTTCGATTCCCAGCTTGGTTCACTGTGTGGAGTTTGCACGTTCTCCCCGTGCCTGGGTGGGTTTCCTCCGGGTGCTTCGGTTTCCTCCCACGGTTCGAAAGACGTGCTGGTTGGGTGCATTGGTCATGCTAAATTCTCCCTCAGTGTACCTGAACAGGCGTCGGAGTGTGGCGACTAGGGGATTTTCACAGCAACTTCATTCCAGTGTTAATGTAAGTCTACTTGTGACACTAATAAATAAACATTAAAGGTAGCAGAAGGTACCTGGCACCTACACAACCCGTACCTCAACCCAAAAATAGTGCCTTCTGCTGAGGTGAAGGGTGAGTTGCAGGGATTTTGTTTGTGAAGCAGGTGAAGCAGTTGGTTCAAAGAGACAGATTTGCTAGTTATCTATTAATATTCAGCTGGTACAATGCCCAACTATGAATATGTTACACAGAATATTTAATGCTTTTTCCATTGCTAAGGCATTGCAGGTTATTTCCACAGTTGATGTTTGCATTTATTAAGCTTTCCGGGAACATTGAGTGAAATTGCTATTCCATCAATTACTTATTTCACGAGTCCAGTTTGTCGATTCAAAGAAGTGAACTGTCTCTTTGGTGCAGACATTTTTGCACAGCTCCCATGTAGATTTCAGGCCCAAAGAGACATGAACAATGTCAGTACTTCCACCATCCCAGCAGTTGGCATGAGTCAGGGTGATTGATCTCACTCACAGATGTCTCCATGGGTCACAGATGTCCTCATGTTAGTGTATTCCTCTGCCAGGTGATGCAGCTAATGAAGTAGCAATGAGCACGATTTCAGTCACCCTATCTGTCTCTCTGATAGAATCCCAACAGTGCAGAAAGAGGCCATTTGGTCCATCGAGCCTGTACCGACTCTCTGACTGGGCATCCCACCCAGGCAGGCCCAAACCCGTAACCCCATGTATTTACCCGACTATTCTCGCGAACCTACAGATCTTGGGACACTAAGGGGCAATTTAGCATGGCCAATCCACATAACCCACACATCTTTGGAGTGTGGGAAGAAATTGGAGCACCCGCAGGAAACCCACGCAGACACAGAGGAGACTGTGCAAACTCCACACAGTGAGTTATCCAAGGCTGGATTTGAACCTTGATCCTTAGCGCTGCAAGGCAGCAATGCTAATCACTGTGCCATCATTTCACACCAAGTCATGTCAGATCTCTCTCCTCTTTACCTACAGACCATACCATACAGAATATACAGCTTGGATTAGGAAGCCTTGAGTAGAGATTGGAATTAGAAATGTTTAGGAAACATTAGGGACCATATAGGGAACATTAGGGACCATAGGGGGCAGCACGGTGGCACAGTGGTTAGCGCTGCTGCCTCACAGTGCCAGGCTTGGGTCACTGTCTGTGTGGAGTTTGCACGTTCTCCACGTGTCTGCGTGGGTTTCCTCCGGGTGCTCTGGTTTCCTCCCACAATCCAAAGATGTGCAGGTTAGGTGGATTGGCCATGCTAAATTCTCCCTCAGTGTCCCTGAACAGGTGCCGGAGTGTGGCGACTAAGGGATTTTCACAGTAACTTCTTTAGAGTGTGAATGTAAGCCTACTTGTGACTAATAAATAAACTTTATATTCCAGTCTTCCCCACCTGGGTGTAAATAATCACCTCGGCAGAACAGAAAGTCAGGTAAGGAGCATTGCGCACCCTATCTAGAGTCTGGTGATTTTCAAACCTTTCATTTCAATGAATTTAAATGAATTAGAGAAACAAAGAAAGAAGGAAGTACAATGTTGGCATCCCCTTTCACCACAGGACATCTCAAGATGCTTGAGAGCCACTGAAGGCAGCACTGCTAGGTTGAGTGTTTTAACAAGTGAGCCTTGGACAACGCTGCAACCTGGATCCAGAGTCTGCCCTGTGCAAACGAAAAATGATGTGGAGATGCTGGCGTTGGACTTGGGTAAGCACAGTAAGAAGTCTCAGAACACCAGGTTAAAGTCCAATAGGTTTAATTATTAATTAGGTCAGTCACCTGAGGAAGGAGCAGTGCTCCGAAAGCTTGTGCTGCCAAATAAACCTATTGGACTTTAACCTGGTGTTGTGAAACTTCTTACTGTCCAAACGAAAAATGTCACACTATCTGTAACCCCCCACGACTTGCCTGGGCTTGCAAAATCTGCCCTGGCTTGAGACAATTCATACCTCTTTAACCTGTGCTTAACCCTAATTCCACTCACATTATCTATACCTGTAAAGACTTGACTACCTGATATGACTCACATCCCAACCATTATCTTGTAATTGAGTTTGTGTCTATATATGCCCTGTTTGTGAACACAAGTCTCACTCACCTGATGAAGGAGCGATACTCCGAAACCTCGTGCTACCAAATAAACCTGTTGGACTTTAACCTGGTGTTGTGAGACGTCTTACTCTGCCTACCCCAGTCCAATGCCGGCAACTCCACATCAAATGAAAAAAAAAGACAAATTAAAGAGTAGCCTCTCTAAACTTCCTGCCCCTCACCTTGAACTTGTGTCCCCTTGTGACTGACCCTTCAACCAAGAGGAACAGCTGCTCCTTATCCACTCTGTCCATGCCCCTCATATTCTTGTGCACCTCAATTAGGTCACCCCTCAGTCTCCTCTGCTCCAATGAAAACAACCCAAGCCTATCCAACCTCTCGTCATAACTTAAATGTTCCATCCCAGGAAGCATCCTCCTGGCAAATCTCCTTAAAACTTAAAAAGACCCAAGTGTGGTGTTGGGATGTATACCAAGAGCAAGTATTCTGTCAGATCCAAGATATGTTGCTCTCACCCCTGACTCACTATGACCCATCTCTGCTAACAACAATTGCAGCGGATGCCCCCTCAACTGGATCAGGGGCAGTTTTATTACAAGAGTGGCTGGGTGAATGCCGCCGACCAGTGCATCACACATTGAGGAGACTGTCAGACAACAGGCCAGAATTTCACACTCTCGCACCATCATGCTTTGAGGCTGGGGGTGGGAGGGAGTGTGAAATTGAAGAGATGGGATTCCATCCCAGTTACTCCCCACCCAAACCATACAGTGATTCTGCATTGGGGCAGGCAAGACCTCAGACAGGAAGCTCACCTTTGTTCCAATTATTGGCCACTTAAGGGTCTGTTCGTACTCAGCCTCAAATTTTGAGTGTGGCAGGAGGGTTGAATCAAAGGAGCTACATCTTTAATGGGAAGTACCCTCCCTGCCCTGCGACCCCTTGAATATATCATGGTCCCCGGTACCCGGGCATAGGCTGTGATTTCCTTGTGCATTTCTTCTTCTGTACCCTGCAGCACTGTCACTGCAGGCACTTCACACTCAACTTCCCGTCCTGCCAAAGAAATTAATCCCAGGGTTGGTAGCCAAGGACTGTTGGAAGGTTCTGGACTGAGAAGAGTTTACAGACAGCGACAAGTTTCCATTATAATAGGTGGTCAGAAACCTGCCCAGGCTAAACAGAGGTGACAAAGTTTGGATCTGGGGCCATACCAAGAAGGTGCCATTGTCCAAGGGGATGATACACACCCCAGACAGACCAGGAGACATTGTCGCCCTCATTCCCTGTGGTGAACCTCGTATCACACATTTGAGGGAACGAGACGTTGACATCTGAGTACTTGAAACATCAGATGCTATAATTTTAACTGCAGGCCAATACAGTTAGCCCAAAGCAGAATGTAGTATTACAGTCACAGTAACGTTCGGAGAACTACACAAGGGGGTGTAGCGAAAGATCAACTTAATGTGAGGTAGGTCCATTCAAACGTCTGATGGCAACAGGGAAGAAGCTGTTTTTGAGTCAGTTGGTACATGACTTCAGGCTTTTGTATCTTTTTTCCAATGGAAGAAGGTGGAAGAGAGTACATCTGAGGTGTGTGGGGTCCTTGATTATGCTGGCTGCTGTTCCGAGGCAGCGGAAAGTATAGACAGTGTCAATGGATGGGAGGCTGATTTGAGTGATGGACTGGGTTACGTTCATGACCCATGATTATCGCTGTACCTTTCTGACAAGCTCCCATTATCTCTTCCATTATATTCTGTCCTACCATATAGTAACAATTAGGGGCCAGTACACCACAAGTGACTTCTTGGCTCGTCATTATTCTTCATCAATCAGGTTCAAACTGCCTGGTTTAAAATTTTCAAACAATGCTTGACTGTTAACTCTCAGTCACCTTTCTCCATGGTAACTGTTCTACCAAAGAGAGTCCACTTGCCAACCAATCAGGACTCTCTTCCCATACAGCATAATGTTGCTGTTTCTCCGAACGTTGGGATTCTTGCGATTGTCCTGATGAGTGCAAGATGAAAAACTTTGACAAAATGTCTTTTTTCAGCAATAACATTTCGTTATCTTGAGGATCACCTTTGAGTTACCCTTCAATCTCTTTTCTGTAAAAACACGGTCATTTTGAGTCATTTTAAGTGATTCTGATTTTTGCCACGTGTTGGTCTGAATTCTGTCTTTGATGTTTTTGTTTTTGAACAATGCTATTCATATCATGGCAGCTGCAGCTCCCACACTGGACAAAAGCTTTGTCTCTTTCCTACAGCTATTACACTCCCTTTGCCTTTTGCACCATGAAAGCCTTCATCACTTAATCTTTCCTACCTTCCAACCAATCCCAGACCTACCCTTTTGTTTTTTTCTTTCCCCGTTTTTCAACATCATAAAACTTATTTGATTTTTGATTTGATTTATTATTGTCACATGTATTAACATACAGTGAAAAATATTGCTTCTTGCGCACTATACAAACAAAGCATACCGTTCATAGAGAAGGAAGCAAGACAGTGCAGAATGTGGTCTTACAGTCATAGCTAGGTTGTAGAGAAGGATCAACTTAATACAAGGTAGGTCCATTCAAAAGTCTGACTGCAGCAGGGAAGAAGCTGTTCTTGACCTCAGACTTTTGTATCTTTTTCCCAACGGAAGAAGGTAGAAGAGAGAATGTCCGGGGTGCATGGGGTCCTGAATTATGCTGGCTGCTTTGCCGAGGCAGCAGGAAGTGTAGACAGAGTCAATGGATGGGAGGCCGGTTTGCGTGATGGATCGGGCTACATTCACGATCTCTTGTAGTTCCTTGCAGTCTTGGTCAGAGCAGGAGCCATACCAAGCTACAACCAGATACAACCAGAAAGAATGCTTTCTCCGGTGCAACTGTAAACGTTGGTGAGAGTCAAAGCTGACATGCCAAATTTCCTTATCACATTTCAAGTGTCCTTTACTTTTGAGGAAGAATCACGTTAATTCAGTTTCCATTATCACAGATGCCATCAGACATGCTGACCGGAACACTACCACCTCTCCCCGCACAGAATCGGAGCGGGCGAGGGGCTGACAATGGAAATCCCCGATGACCTGGCTCGGGAATTTCCAGTCTCGCTCGAGCGAAGCTGCAAAATCCTGCCCACTGAGTATTTCCACCATTTTCTGATTTCATTTCAGATTTCTAACATCCAGAGCACTTTGCTTTTATTTAGTTCCTTGCGCCTGTTCCACTGGCATTTCATTAATCACGGCTGTTGTTAAGATGGGCGGAAACGCCAAAATCTTTTCATGAAGTTAGCCTGGATCTTAAGTTTCATATTTGATTTTGGCATTAGGGTGGGCATAAAGTGTTTCATTCTAGCTATGATTCAAGTGACCCACGAGGAAGCTTTTATTTAAAAAAAAGCTTATTTAAGAATGCAGTTAAAATATAACAAAAAGGATGAGCATAACTTTTACAATCACAAAACTTAAACATGATGCTGTTCATTCTTAACAGCGAGCTATCCCTGTTGTTCCAAGTTAAACAGCACCCCACAGACACACACCTTTCTCCAGACTTGGCACAAGTATGCCCATGTGATGAGGGATTTGCAGCCTTTTAACACCTGTTGTGAATTGGTCCTTTCAATGTTGGGACAACTCTCCGAGACTCCCCAGTCTTGGAACTTTCAGAAAGCTCTGGCGTGAGAGAGACTCTGCCTGCTTCCACCAGCTTCTGGCAGCCCTGTGGAAAAAAGCTGTCCTCAGTCACATGCCATAAATTGTCAATCAATCTGAATCAAGCTCCACTGTGCAATCCTATGGGACACATTAAAACCACAGGACCCTGCATTACTTCAGATTAAAATCAGTATGATGTTAATTATAGTGCCCCAGCAGCAACAAAGAATACTGGTTACTGGTTACACCAATAAAATGCTAGGGGCTGCTTGAAACATCCTGCAGAGAAACATGTTAAAATACTTTCTTAAAGGCCCAGTATTGTCACACTGTTCCAGAGCTCTGTATATCTGTATATTTATTGCTACCTCCCCAGCTGACATCTCGCCCAATTTGTCTCACCAAGGAATAATGAAATACAATGTGATACCAGAACCAAAATGTTCAGGAATGACTCAAAAGGACTGTATCATTACAGAAAATAGAAGATTGAAGGGTAACTCAAAGGTGATTCTCAAGATAATGAAATGTTATTACTGAAAAAGACATTTTGTCAAAGTTTTTCATCTTGCACTCATCAGGACAATCGCAAGAATCCCAACGTTCGGAGAAACAACAACATTATGCTGTATGGGAAGAGAGTCCTGATTGGTTGGTAAGTAGACTCTCTTTGGTATAACAGTTACCATGGAGAAAGGTGACTGAGAGTTAACAGTCAAGCATTGTTTGAAAATTTTAAACCAGGCAGTTTGAACCTGATTGATGAAGAATAATGATGAGACAAGAAGTCACTTGTGGTGTACTGGCCCCTAATTGTTACTATATGGTAGGAATATATAATGGAAGAGATAATGGGAGCTTGTCAGAAAGGTACAGCAAAATCATGGGTCGTGAACGAAGCCCAGTCCATCACTCAAACCAGCCTCCCATCCATTGACTCCGTCTACACTTCCCGCTGTTTCAGAAAAGCAGCCACCTTAATTAAGGACCCCACACACCCCAGACATTCTCTCTTCCACCTTCTTCCATTGGGAAAAAGATACAAAAGTCTGAGGACACGTACCTACTGACTCAAGAACAGCTTCTTCCCTGTTGCCATTAGACTTTTGAATGTGCCTGCTTCATATTAAGTTGATCTTTCTCCACAACCTAGCTATGACTGTAATACTATATTCTGCACTCTCTCCTTTCCTTCTCTATGAATGATACACTTTGTCTGTATAGCGCGCAAGAAACAATACTTTTCACTGTATAGTAGTACGTGTGACAATAATAAATCACATCAAATCAAATCAAAGAGTCTTAATCTACATTTATATTGAAAAATTCGGATGGGCAATGGTAATGTAGATAATGGGGACAATCTTACCAGACTTTGGCAGAGTGTTGGTTCCGGCGAGAAAACCGGGGTGTTTCTCTCCAGAAAAACAGGTTGGTTTTCTCTCCAGGTCTTACTACTGGGAGGCGGGGCAGTCCTTTGGGGGGGTTGGGTGAGTGGGTGTTGGTGGGATAATAGAGGTTGATCGCGGGAGAGTTCGAAGAGCGCCATGCTGGGATGTGGTCTGGTAGTGGAGTGTTGTGGGGGAGCAGGGGTAGTCAGTTGGGTGGTTGCAGGGGTGTGATCCTTGGCGGCATGGGATGGGGGGGGATGGGAGTGAAGGTGTGGGGTGAGTTCTGTGGGCAGTCAGGGGATGGGGCGAGACCTGATCGGGGGAGGGGCGGGTGAGGTGTTCAGGTTGGGTCGGCACTCGAGTTATCAAGAAGCCAAAAGTGGTTTTTAGTCTTCTAACTTGTTCTGCTGAATGGCAATTGGAACCATCCAGAGTTTGTGATTTAAATTGCATTATCAGGTGGTTCCCAATGCAGGGCAATTGCCCAATCTGAACATCTGGGGCAATTTCCGTCTGTACCTGAGGATGTTAATAGAAATAGAAATAGAAATCCTACAGTGCAGAAGGAGGCCACTCGGCCCATCGAGTCCGCACCGACCACAATCCCACCCAGGCCCTACCCCCACATATCCACCCGCTAATCCCACTAACCTACACATCACAGGACTCTAAGGGGCAATTTTTAACCTGGCCAATCAACCTAACCCGCACATCTTTGGACCGTGTTGGGGCCGTGTTCCCCAGTGCGTTTTTGGGGTACCCCTCAGATAGACTGTCTGAGGCTCATAAGTTTTGGGCCGATATAGTTTGGCTAAGAGGGGTGCTTAAGTTTAAGTTGATTTATTAGTATCACAAGTCGGCTTACATTAACACTGCAATGAAGTTACTGTGAAAATCCCCCAGTTACCACATTTCGGTGCCTGTTTGGGTACACTGAGGGGGAATTTTGCATGGCCAATGCGCCTAACCAGCACGTCTTTCAGACTGCGGGAGGAAACTGGAGCATTCAAAGGAAACCCACGCAGACACGTGGAGAACGTGCAGGCTATGGACAGACAGTGACCCTAGCCAGGTTTCGAACCGGAGTCCCTGGTGCTGTGAGGCAGTAGTGCTAACCACTGTCCACCGTGCCTTTACCTGTACTGTAAATTCTATGTCCCGAATAATATTTCCACTGCTGCTTGAACACCTACAGGTTGATAGAATCATAGAATCTCCAGCGCAGAAGGAGGCCATTTGGCCCATCGAGCCTGCACCAACAAAAATCCCACCCAGATCCTATCCCCGTAACAGCACATATTTACCCTCCTAATCTCCCTGACACTAAGGGGCAATTTATCATTGCTAATCAACCTAACCTACACATCTTTGGACTGCGGGAGGAAACCGGAGCAGCCGGAGGAAACCCGCACAGACATGGGGAGAACGTGCAAACTCCACACAGATCGTCATCCGAGGTCGGAATTGAACCTAGGTCCCTGGCGCTGTGAGGCAGCAGTGCTAACCACCGTGCCACCGCGCCGCCCTAATGTGGCTGAAGTATCTCTATTAGGCTGTATTCTCTTTAACCTTCAACACCACCAATACTCCTTTAAGCATAATATTTGCCACATAATCCATCGGAAAGTTGTTTTGTGAAGAAGCTGCACAGGCGAATCCTGCTGAACATTTTGACATTTGGAGGTCAACTGGTTGATTACAAGTAGATTTTCCAAGTAATTATTAACATTGATGTTCTGGGGGAGCATACGTTAGGCTTTGCAGTTGTTTTTCAGACTTTAGGAACATCAGATAGGTTACTGGACTGACTTTTAAATGATGCTAAATATTTAGATGGTTTTTCTTTTGTTTCATGTACGGTGTGGGTTTTGAATCTGTAAGGTCATGGTCAATGGATGATTATTCAAAAGCTCAATGCATAAACTGAATCGAAATTTCAGTGGAAAAACAGAGGATGTTTGTGATCAACAGGATTTGATGAGGTAATCATCACATGAAATATGATAAGAAGTCTCACAACACCAGGTTAAAGCCCAACAGATTTATTTGGAATCATGAACTTTCGGAGCGCTGCTCCTTCATCAGGTGACTCATTCCGGCCTCGGGTCACTGTCTATGTGGAGTTTGCACATTCTCCCCGTGTGTGTGTGGGCTTCCACCGGGTGCTCCAGTTTCCGCCCACACCCCAAAGACATGTGGGTTCGGCTGATTGGGCCATGATAAATTGCACCTTAGTGTCAGGGGAACTAGCAGGATAAATATGTGGGGTTACGGTGATAGGACCTGGGTGGGATTTTTGTCGGTGCAGGCTCGATGGGCCAAATGGTCTCCTTCTGCATTGTAGGTCCTATAATTCTTACTGTAAACAAATTGAGAAAACCATTGGAAACCTTCCGGTCCCACCTGCTGTGAGAATCCTTGCAGGCGAGATGGGGAATTCGATGGACATGCAATAAGTCCATTGACCGAAGACGCAGATTTCTGATCCCGGGGCGGAGGTGACCAGAAAATCCCACCCATGGGATATGAATTTGGTGAAAAGTACATTTCAAATGCATTGTAGAAACTCAAAGGATTATGAAGAGTTTCAATAATTGCCCAGGTAAGTCATTGGTGGTATTCAAATGGCAAGGATGGTAAAGAATTAAATATTCAGAAAACAAGGTGTAAGGGACCATATGGTTCTTCATCGTCTTCAACTATTAGAGTACATACACAAGCCATGCTATGAATATAACCTTTACAGTGCGTGAATCTTGTGCACTAGCTTGTACACGCTTTCTCTCTGTCTCCGTGGGCTTTCCTCCGGGTGCTCCAGTTCCCTCCCACAGTCCAAAGATGTGCAGATTAGGTGGATTGGCCGTGCTAGGGGTGTCAGGGGGGTTATCAGGGTAAATACGTTGGGTAATGGGGATACGGCCTGGGTGGGATTGTTTTCGGCCCAGGCTCGATGGGCCAAATGGCCTCCTTCTGCAAGGCAGAGATTCTATGACTCACTGAAAACACCAGGAATATTGCTTCATCCTCCTTTCTCTGGCTGTTAGCAGTGATTTTGGAGGAAGGAAATGTAGCTTGAGGTAGGAATGCGGTGCTTATGCGTCTGAATGGCCGAGTTTGCCCTTCTTTCCATCTCCATCCTGCCTGATTTTTCAGCCCTATAATCTTTCAGTTTCCCATGTCTTTTGATCGCCTTTCTTCGCTTAAGTAAACAGCACTGAGTGAGGAATTAAACAGTTACTTAGGCCAAGCAGCCACGTACAAACTAACCTTTGCTTGCCCTGCATTGTGTTATAGGAGTAGGAGAGTAGTGACGTTACATTCCTTCAGTATTCCAGGTTAATTCAGTTCACATTTGTCTCAGATTTCCCTAGACCTTTCAGTTACCTCTTCTCGCAACATATTTCGACTGAGCAGTTAACTTTGTCATGAACATACTGAGATCCTAGTCAGGTCAACTGGACAATTAGAGTTAATGGAGCATTTATTGAGACTGTGATGTAAGGGACCGTCCATAATTGGTATCTATTTCACAGAAGTACAAAGAGTACTCTCTTGCTTACTCTTTCTTCCCCTTCCAAATTAATGCAGTTAACATTAAAGATGAAAACAGATAATCGTATATAGATTTACGTATAAGTGTACACAAAACCTCCGTCCCTGTCAATTATTCCTTTGTACTGTTGGCAAAGCCATGGACCTGTGGCATCACTCCAGAAACAGGCACAAATATGCCACCAGTGCTCATTCAAACAGATCTTTTTCTTGGCCTCAGGGCTTTTACCTGCTTGAATCTTTAAAAAAATATAGGAATAGTAGTTGTTTGCAGATTTAGCACACTTGGAAACTTGTGGATCTTCTTCAGCTGAAGGCCAGCTAGCAGGTAACTGAAACATTGAATCCTGTGCACAGTAGTATTGCTACAAAACATCGCCTCCTGTGGCAGAATTTACTGACCGATATCACGAACCTCATTGAGAAACTTCAACTTGGTCGTCTTCTTGAAGCAGATAGAGACCTCAGATCAGTGTAAGGAGAGCTTAAAGATGTCTACGAATACCCTTGTCTGTAGCCTCGCTTAACAGGGTATCCATCACTTACTGAATATTTTTCTCTAAATTGAGAAATTTCGTTGAAATGCAAAGGGCCGAAAGAGCAAGACACCACCACGGTTTTGGAGGAACAGGTAAATCAAGGAACTATGAACAGGATACACAACAATGGGCAGGAAAAGCTTGTAGACTCATTGGACAGTGTGGTTAGATTTCTACAATAGAAATCTAACCACACTGGTTTCGCTACATGGTAGGCATCAAATGCGACACAGTGGTTAGCATTGCTGCCTCACAGCTCCAGGGACCCGTCTGAGTGGAGTTTGCACATTCGCCCCGCGTCTGCATGGGTTTCCTCTAAGCACTCTAGTTTCTTCCCACAGTCCAAAGGTAAAGTTTGAAGTTTTCTTATAAGTGTCACAAGTCGGCTTACATTAACACTGCAATGGAGTTCCTGTGAAAATCCCCTAGTCACCATACTCAGGCGCCTGTTCAGGTACACTGAGGGAGAGTTTAGCATGCCCAGCACATCTTTCGTACTGTGGGAGGAAATCGGAGCACTCAGAGGAAACCCACGCAGACATGGGGAGAACGTGCAGACTCACGAACCCAGGTCCCTGGCGCTGTGAGGCAGCAATGCTAACCACTGTGCTACCATGCCACCCAGGATGTGCACGGTTGGTGGATTGGCCATGCTAAATTGCCCCTTAGTGTCCCAAGATGTGTAGGTTAGATGGATTAGCCATGGTGAATGTTTGGGTTTACAGGGATAGTCATGATGTGGAGATGCCGGCGTTGGACTGGGGTAAACACAGCAAGAGTTTTAACAACACCAGGTTAAAGTCCAACAGGTTTATTTGGTAGCAAATGCCATTAGCTTTCGGAGCGCTGCTCCTTCGTCCGATGGAGTGGATCCACTCCATCTGGAAGAGAGAATGTCTGGGGTGCGTGGGGTCCTTGATTATGCTGGCTGCTTTTCTAAGCGGGAAGTGTGAACAGTGTGGCCAGGGAGATGGTGTCTGCTGCGGACTTGTTTCGTCGGTAGGCAAACTGTAGTGGATCCAGGCAATCCGGGAGGCTGGAATTGATTCGTGCCATGACTAACCTTTCATGGCACTTCATAATGATAGACGTCAGAGCCACTCGTCAAGGCACGCTGCCTGGCTTTTCTTTGGTACTGGGATGATAGTCGTCTTCTTGAAGCAGATAGGGACCTCAGATCGGTGTAAGGAGAGATTAAAATCTGTAGCCTCGCTGAACAGGGAATCCATCACTTATTTAATATTTTTCTCTAAATTGAGAAACTTTGTTCAAGTGCAAAGGGTCAAAACAGCAAAATGCCACCAAAGTCTTGGAGGTAAATCAAGAAAAAATGATCAGGATACACAGCCATGGGCAGGAAAAGCTTGTAGACTTGTTGGACAGTGCTGCCCAATAGAAATCTAACCACACCAGTTTAACCACATGGCAGGCATCAAATCCCTTGAGGGGACCCTGTCACCAAAAAAAGTCTCACCGCACCTGGTTAAAGTCCAACAGGTTTATTCGGAATCACGAGCTTTCGGAGCGCTGCTCGTTCATCAGGCGAGTGGAGAGGTAGGTTTCACAAACACGGCATGTATAGACACAATTGCAAGATAATGGTTGGAATGCGAGTCTTTTCAGGTAATCAAGTGTTTACAGGGACAGACAGTGCGAGTGGAGGGAGGGATAATCACAGGTTATGTGATTAACTTGTGATTAACCTGTGATTGTGTGCAGGGATGAGCTGGGCAGTCTGTTATGGGGGATTTGTCTTGGGATTCTTTGGTCCAGGACAGGTTTCACGAGAGGCAATGGCCTTTCATTCACACGGCCTTTCAAGTACATAACCAGCACATGACGTGGAGGGCCTTCCCGAAAAGAGGAGACGCAGATGTCTTGCCGGCTCTTCACCCGGCAGCTGGGCCTGCCATGCCCTCCACAAAATTCCGACCCATACTGGTTCCAGTGCCCACACTTGGCTCTATTCTCTCTCAGACCTGCTGAGACTTTCCAGCCTTTTCTGTTCTTGTTTCAGATTCCAGAATCCGCAGTATTTTGCTTTCACCTTGGGTTCAGAGGCTGGTGGATTCCAAAGAGACTTGCTCATTGAGAAAAAAGAAGGGCTATTTTTGGAGGGGTGTGGGCCATCCACCATTACTCCTGCAGCATTGCGTGAAACTCTCACGCAGTCTCCGGCCCAAATAATATCAACAGTGGTCGTGAAGAATTATTTGTTCTGGAATAATATGGGTCTTCACTTCTGTGTAGGATCAGCTGAAATGTAACAAGCTGGAGTATGATAAATGTGTGAAATTTACACTTGTGGTAGCTTCAGAATCTCAGAAAAAGTCCAGCTGTTCCTATTGCAAATTTGAGCTTCATCCACCGTCTTGCTTTCTTGAGAATCCATTAGCATTTCTAAAGCCTTTTAAAAATATTGTCAAACTAAAAGGTTTGTCTAATAGGTGCATTATATCAGTCCCTGCCTTTCGAGTAGTCCGTACAGCTAAATACATACTGAACTGTCTCTTGGGAAGCACAGCAGTTGGCAGACGGTATCCCACTGGGCCTCCTCAATAAACCATTAAACACATTTCTCATTCCGTTCACATGTTTGGAGACAGCACCAGCAGTGATGATGAATAGCCTTATGGTAGCGTGTCCCGGAATGCCCGCTGCGTGCGAAACAGCGACCGTAAACTTCAGCAGGATGTGGCGAGGATTGGCTTTCAAAGAATTCACGACACAGTAACAGACTGTTTGGCCCAACTGCTCCGTGCAGCCTTTCTGCTCCATGTAAACCTCCTCCCATTCCTATTCATCTCACCCTGTCAACTTATCCTTCTGTTCCTTTCGGCACAGTGGCACAGTGCCTCACAGCCCCAGGGACCTGGGTTCAATTCTGGTCTCGGGTCACTGTCTGTGTGGAGTTTGCGCATTCTCCCCGTGTCTGCGTGTGTTTCCTCTGGGTGCCCTGGTTTCCTCCCACAGTCCAAAGATGTGTGGGTTAGGTTGATTGGCCATGTTAAATTGACTGTAGTGTCAGGGGGATTAGCAGGGTAAATATGTGGAGTTACGGGGATGGGACCTGGGTGGGATTGTGGTCAATGCAAACTCAATGGGCCAAATGGCCTCCTTCTGCACTGTAGGGATTCTATGATTCCTCGTGTGTTTATCCACCTTGGCACAGTGGTTAGCACTGTTGCTGCACAGCGCCAGGGACCCGGGTTTGATTTCCAGCTTGGGCACTGTCTGTGTGGAGTCTGCACCGTCTCCCCGTGTCTGCATGGGTTTCCTCTGGGTGCTCCAGTTTCCTCCAACAGTCTGAAAGACGTGCTGGTTAGGTGCACTGGCCATGCTAAATTCTCCCTCAGTGTACCCGAACAGGCATCAGAGTGTGGCGACTAGGGGATTTTCACAGTAACTTCATTGCAGTGTTAATGTAAACCTACGTGTGACACTAATAAATAAACTTAAAACTTTAAACCCATGCTCGTCATCTCACCCATCCATGGGGTAGCAGGTTCCACACTCTGGACACTCGATGGCTAAAGATGATCTGTTGCTGTAAAGCTCACCCAACATCAGCTTCTGGATAAATCGAAGCCCGTTTCAGCCCAGCATTCAGCAAAACTGAGAGGGGAATTTGAATGTTGATGATGGAGGAAAATGGGAGATATTGGATGACCCTTTCCTGGTTTACACCCATCCCAATCTACCACAGGAAATATTGATGGGGTTTATAATGGCTAGCTGTGATTGGTGCTTGCTATATCCACTTATTTCATGGATATAAGGCAGAGAGAATTTGATTTGATTTTTGATTGTCGCATGTATTAGTATACAGTGAAAAGTATTGTTTCTTGCACGCCATACAGACAAAGCATACCGTTCATAGAGAAGGAAAGGAGAGAGTGCAGAACGTAGTGTTACAGTCATAGCTAGGGTGTAAAGGTCAACTTAATGCAAGGTAGGTCCATTCAAAAGTCTGACAGCAGCAGGGAAGAAACTGTTCTTGAGTCAGTCAGTACGTGACCTCAGACCTTTGCATCTTTCCCGACGGAAGAAGGTGGAAGAGAGAAGGTCGGGGGTGCGTGGGGTCCTTAATTGTGCCGGCTGCTTTGCCAAGGCAGCGGGAAGTGTAGACAGAGTCAATGGATGGGAGGCTGGTTTGCGTGATGGATTGGGTAAGGTAATATCTTAAACAGGGTTGGAGAGCCAACAGGTGGCCTTCATCTTGCCTTCATTCCCTCGTGCTGAAGGAAATAAGCTACCTCAACTTGGTGCAGGTGCAAACATTCAGATCCCGTGAAGCACAGCATCACCCTGTGCCTCATTGTGCAGATGCCCATTTGGGGGAATGGAGTGAGGAACTCCACCCTAGAATGAGCACTGAGTTCTGTTTAGCGTGGCATGGAGGGGTTTCCCGTATGGGCTGCAGCTGCACACCTTTCACTTCCTTGCCTTTGCCCACCGTCTGGACACGCCCTGATGTGCAACTATTGCTGTCCAGAAGCTGAGGACCCCGGCGGAGGGCTCGCTACGCGGAAGTCCTCCCCCTTACCAATGGGGACTTGGTGTGAAGGGTGTTGAATGCAGCAATCCCATATAACCGTAGGCTGCTTTGGTTCATGGACTCCCAAGATTCTGGCATCTTTTGTAGCCCTGTGGGGTCCATAGAGCGTGGAGTAGGTTGTCCTAGGCTGCATCCCTTTTTAGTTTTCTGAGAAATCTGTTACTTTCTTTTTGCTTGCACTTCAGCCCCACTCTCCAGATCTTCGGGCACCCATTGTGGAGGGATGCACGATCCCTTTAAGGAGCTGCCTTTCAATTTATTCCTCAATTTGTTGATTTAGATTTTTTTTCCATTCATTCGTGGGACATGTGCATCACTGGCTGGGCCAGTATTTAATGCCAATTGCTTGTTGCCTTTGGAGGGCAGTTGAGAGTCAACTACATTGCTGTGGCTCTGGAGTCACATGCAGACCAGACCCGGTAAGGATGGCAGATTTCCTTCCCTAAAGGAGGTATGGATGGCACGGTGGCAAGCACTGCTGCCTCACAGTGCCGGGGACCCAGGTTTGATTCCCGGCTTGGGACACTGTCTGTGTGGAGTCTGCACATTCTCCCCGTGTCGGCGTGGGTTTCCTCTGGGTGCTCCGGTTTCCTCCCACAGTCTGAAAGACGTGCTGGTTAGGTGCATTGAGCCGAACAGGTACCGGAGTGTGGTGACTAGGGGAATTTCACAGTAACTTTACTGCAGTGTTGATATAAACCTTACTTGTGGCTAATAAATAAACTTTAACTTTAGAGAACCAGATGGGTTTTTCCCTACAATTGACATCAGTAGATTTTTAATTCCAGTTATTTTTATTACATTCAAATTCCATCATCTCTGCTGTGGCGGGATTTGAACCCCAGCACATTAGCTGAGTTTCTGGATTAATAGTCGAGTGATAATACCACTTGGCCATCGCCTCCCCGAGTTTATTTGGTTACCGAAAAAAAGCACAGCTCTGATATCTCCAAGCTTCATACTGAGGTATATCTATGATGCGCTATCAATTACGGCACGAAGACTCCAGTGAGTGAGGGAAACTAATAGGCTTTTATTCACAGAGAACAGGAGCACACCCTTGTAGCTGACATGGTCTAGACTGAGGCAAGGAGGAGGGACCACCACCGTTATACCCCACTCTGGGTGGAAAGGGAGAAGTCTCAGGTGGAAAGGGAGGAGTCTCGGGCCAGGTGCAGCATGGGTGTGTCCAGGCACATACATGTAGTAACAGTGGTCCACCACAATCTATTCTCATGTGCTTTGTCTTAATAATTGAACCCACAATGAATTTACCCAATCCCTTATGAGTGAATGATGTCTCGTGTCTTGTACAGTAAATAAATCCAAGCTTATATTATTATAATAACACAGCATGTTGATCAGTGGTAGTCAGACAGGCAGCAGCATGATGGAGTCCAGGCCTTAGCCTGTAGCTCCATTGCATGAGAAGACCCTCAATGTTTTCCTCAGACCGCAATAACGTTACAGCGTTGGAGAATGTTGAAAAATCAGTATCGTGACTACAAAGGAGGGCTTTCAAGACAAGCTTTGAAGACACAGCACCAGGCAATGCTCAAATAAACAGCTGGTAAGCAGATGGATCCCTCAGGGTAAGATCGGAGTGCAGAATCTGTCAGTTTCTTGAGTGGGACAGCGCACCAAGAGGAGCAGCACCAGGTTACCTCAACCAGGAAAGGTGCATGACCAGGGTTTTAAGTTTATTTATTTGTGTCATGAGTAGGCTAACACGAACACTGCAGTTACTGTGAAAATCCCCAAGTCACCACACTCCGGCGCCCGTTCGGGTACATTGAGGGAGAACTTGGCATGGTCGATGCACCTAATCAGCACGTCTTTCGGATTGTGGAGGGAAACCGGAGCACCCGGAGGAAACCCATGCAGACACGGGGAGAACGTGCAGACTGCACATAAACAGTCACCCAAGGCTGGAATTGAACCTGGGTCCCTGGCATTGTGAGGCAGCAGTGCTAACCACTGTATCGCCATGCCGCAAACAGGGTGTGGACCAGACTGATAGTGAGCAAGGGAAATTCATTTAAAAAAAGCAACCTATCATAAAAATCATAAAACAATGGGGCAGAGAAGCGTGTGAATATAATGAGTGGTTTTCGAGTTGTTGAACAATAAATTGAATAAAAAGCAAAGACGCCATTACTCCATGGTGTGTTCCCACCGTTATTTGTCTCTGTGGATGGAGCTTGGGGAAAGCAGGTGTAAGCGACACTCGCCCTCGGTACTACAGAAGACAGAAGGTCAAAGTTGGGATTGTCAGGATATCCACAAAATTCCCCAGTTTGAATTGGGATGCAGCAAACCTACTCTCCGAATTCCAACTCTTTAAACAGTGTACAGAGCGATGGCTTTTTGGTCCAGGTGTCTCTGAAGCAGACACAGGAGCTATAAAAATTCAGCAAATGAATGTCAACACAGGCCGAACACGTCAGGATTAACAGAAGAAAAGCTAACAGATCCTCAAAAGATCTGAGGTACAATCTCACAGCCGCATTAGCGGTGGGCGCAAAGCCTATAATGGCCGCTAAACCTCACAAGCAACCAGAAACGGGATTTGTACCGGTGAGATCTTAGTTTAAAATCGTCCCCTCCCCTCAGAAAGGGCGTGAACGTGATTTCCATATATTTAAATAAATTAACTTTTAATTACTGGCCTCGATGCCGCTCACAAGGTTCCTTCCCCTTGGGATTCAGGAGCATGTGTCGGGATAGCTCCCAGTTCACTGCAAGAGGGCACTGGCATAGGGCAATGCCATGGGGCGTTACCATTTTGGGGGTTCCCGTTCTGCGCATGGGAGTGTTCCACTTATCCGCTGGGCAGTCCTGTTGTCCATTGGGGGAGATCCCGATGTTGGTTTGGAAGTGGAGGGGGCCTAAAATTAATTTTGAGGAAGTGGGCCTGATCTCAGAATCCCGGCATTGCTGGTGTGTTTAGGCCCCGCCCCTCCAGCTGGCTGTCTGATCCTCGCCAGCTCTCTGAAATTGTGAAGAGTGCCAACAAATCAGGTGAGAAAAGCCGGCTGTGAAGCCAGCAAGTTCCAACACAGCTTTTCCCACCTGATCCAACACTCTGTGCAATTTTGGCAAGGATGCACCCCAGGCCTACATTGGAAGACTGGCTTAGAATCAGGTTAAACTTTCGTATTCACCAACTGGAGTTCATGTCAAGCCGACAGCAGCCTACAGACTCCATCGACCACTTCATCAGTCGCTGCAGATGTCATGCTGAAAAGGCATGAAGAAAAATAAATCTTAAAAATGTGGTTCAGAATTTTCCGCCGTTCACGCCCCGCTTCCGCTGCAAGTGAGGACGGGGAATTTGGCGCTCAGCCAAATCTCCGGTCACTGCAACGGGACCAGAAAATCCTGTCAGCGTGAATGGCTGGAAAATTCAGACCGTGTTTGTTTTTCCATACAATCTTGTTCAAATCCTGTTTTTTTAAAATGGACAAATACTAACTCATCGACCTCCTGGAATGTGACGCCATTTGCATTGTATCAATGACATTGTGTGGCATGGTGAAAAAAGTAAAAGTTTATTTATTGGTCACAAGTAGTCTTACATTAACACTGCAATGAAGTTACTGCGAAAATCTCCAAATCGCCACATTCCAGCGTCTGTTCGGGTACACTGAGGGAGAATTTAGCACGGTCAATGCACATAACCAGCTCATCTTTGGACTGTGGGAGGAAACCGGAGCACCCGGAGGAAACCCACACACAGGCACGGGGAGAATGTGCAAACTCCACACAGACAGTGACCCAAGCCGGGAATCGAACCCGGATCCCTGGCGCTGTGAGGAGTGCTAACCACTGTGCCACCGTGCTGTTCAGATGAGGTGCAAATGGCTGGATAGGAGCCGTCCAAAGGCAGAGTGAGAGGGTAAAATATCAAAAAAAAGGAAAAGCAAACCAACAACAAAAATGGATGAAAGCAAATTACCACCTGCTGCCTCACAGCGCCAGGGATCCGGGCTCAATTCCAGCCTCGCGTGACTGTGCGGAGCTTGCACGTTCTCCCCCTGTCTGCGTGGGTTTTCTCTGGGTGCTCCGGTTTTCTCCCACACTCCAAAGATGTGCAGGTGAGGTGATTTGAATTGCTAAATTGCCCCTTAGTGTAAGGGGGACTAGCAGGGTAAATGCGTGGGGTTAGGGAGATAGGGCCTGGGTGGGATTGTGGTCAGTGCAGGCTCGATGGGCTGAATGGCCTCCGTCTGCACTGTAGGGATTCTATGGTTCCATGGATTCTGTGATTGTGTGGCACGGTTGCACAATGGTTAACACTGCTGCCTCGCGACCATGGACTGGAGTTTGATTCCAGCCTCGGGTGACTGCGTGGAGTTTGCACGTCCTCCTCGTGTCTGGGTGGGTTTCCTCTGGGTGCTTCGGTTTCCACCCACAGTCCCAAGATGTGTGGATTAGCCATTGTAAATGCATGGGATTAAGGTGATAGGGAGCAGGGGGAAGCATGGGCCTGGTTAAGATACTCTTTCAGAGAGTCTGGGTGGATTGTGGTCAGTGCAGTCTCGATGGGCCGGATGGCCTCCTTTGCACTGTCAGGATTCTATGGTTCAATGATTCTACTCTAGCAAAGCCAACACAAAGAATTAGTAGACAATATGTCGGCACCAGCCCACAACTCTGGACAAAGGCAGAGCTATTGTGAATTCTCATCTTTAACAATGTATTTATGTCTCCATAGTTACCTACTCAAAATACAATGGGTTTTAACAAAGGTCCTTAAAGTGCATTGTTAGCTGAGAGGCTCCGCTCCAAACCACCCTGCCACATGATCAGACTTGATCTGTTTGGATTGCTTAAATTTCACAACTTTTGGATTCTGTCATCAGTCGCTGTTTAACCTCAAAAGAGAAAGGAGGACTCCAGGCTAGCACACTGCCTCTGACCTGCGTCCCCCCCCAAAGCCTGATCTCCTGAAAGAACCTTATATCTTATTCACTTTAAAAAGCGAAGGAATGTCTAGAATGTAAGAATACTTTGTTGCATCTTCAACTGCTTCAACCGAGCTCTGAGGAAAAAGAGCAGAATCCCTGCCAGACAAAGTCAACTGAATGAATTTTCACTCGACAAGGACGTGCTGGATTCCATTCACATTGAATTAATGACAATGCCTATTGATTTATTTTCAGTAACTCGCAATTTGTAACAGCTTTCCCTTTTTTTCTCTGCCTTTCTAACTGGTTTGCTCGTGAGCGCGAATGCGCCATGATCCATTTCTTGTTTTGCGTGTGTTAGTGTACGCTAGTTGTGTTTCACCTTTAAGTAATTTGCTGTTGGGTTCTCATTAACATTGGGCCTCGCAAACCGAGGTTTGGGAAACACACCCTGGTCCATTTCAACAAGGGAAAGGCACTAAAGGAAGCAAGTTAAATCAGAAATGGAAGTTACTGCTATCATGGGCTGAAGAGAGGAACAGTAATTATAATCCAATTGACTTTGCAATCATATCCGTAACACAAAGAAAAGGCAGCACAAAGACCATCAATGGCTTTTCGAAGCACTAAAGCAGTCATTATCAGGAGCATCTACATTGCAATTTTATAATTCAGTGATACAACTACCCTGGAGATAGACTCCTCACAGAGAGATTGGGGGCATGCATACTATAACAAAACAATTCAATTGCATTTACTTCAAAATCTCTGCCCCCACCGCAATCCAACTACTCCAACATTAAGTGGAAAACATTATGGGTGTCACAGTGGCACAATGGTTAGCGCTGCTACCTCACAGGCAGGGACCCAAGTTCAATTCTGGCCTCGGGTGTCTGTCTGTGCGGAGTCTGCACGTTCTCCACATGTCTGCGTGGGTTTCCTCTGGGTGTCCTGGTTCCCTCCCACAGTCCAAAGATGTGCAGGGTTGGTTGATTGGCCATGCTAAATTGCCCCTTTAGTGTCCCAAAATATGTAGGGGGATTAGTGGGGTAAATATGTGGGGTCACGGGAATTGGATCCAGGTAAGATGCTTTATCTGAGTTTTGATGCAGGCTCCATGGGCTGAATAGCCTCCTTCTGTACTGTCGTGATTCTATCAGCTTTAGTGTTTGTAATCATACATTTTCACACATACCTATTCAGCAATCACCTTGGATAGATTTAGCAGACTGACTAATTCAGTGGAAACAAGATATATCCTTAGATCTACAAGTTTACTTCATCAATATCAGAACTGATGATGTTCTCCAAGTTGATCGGGTACGTTTTGAGCAATGCCAGGAGCTAAGAAGAAATGGTGAAAGGGCCTACGCTAAAGAAACTGTTGAAAACCATTACTGAAAGATGTCCTAATTCAATACATCTGCCCACACACACATGGCACCATTTTACTCTAATCAGAATGAACTAGGCTTCTCCTGGGAGTAATTTTGAAAGGCAGCAGGACATCACACTGGAATCTTTGCAACCTTATATTATTCAACAACTCCATCACTCACAGAGATTGGAGAAGAAGACTCTCAGGAGAGACAGCCTATTGGCTGGGTGTGAGCAATGACATTGAAGTCATCCTCAAGAACTGCAAGGCTGCCAAGAGAATTTGCCAAAATTTGCCAGAATTTGCCAAAATTAGCATAATAAACCACTGATTCCACATGAGGTTCCTACTCATCCTTGATTCAAAATCACATCTGACCTCTTTCATGTCCATCGTCACTGTGAACTACTTTCCCAAGTACTCCATTCTTTGACAATTGCAAAATATGTCAAACACAAATGTTGGGCAGACTCTTAAGTGTTATTTTCAGTTTAGTTGGTGTGTCTGGAGAGATTATTACAGATAACGGTCCACAATTTACTGGACAGCCATTTCAAGATATGTGTGAAAAGTGGAATAGCAATCACACTACTTCTTTCCCTCATTACCCTAGAACTAACTACTTAGTTGAATGAATGATTCACACGGTGAACTCACAAATTCTCAAATCTAGACAGACGAAACAAGATCTACACATTGCAATGTTACATCTGAGAGCTACACCTTTAAGTGAAACTAATCCATCCATGGTGGAGTTCATGTTTGGCAGACCAGTGCATACTTACCTACTCTTACCCATTCTACTCTCTCAGAAACTAGAGAGTAACTACAAGCGAGATGACCAACATGCACCTCCAGACACCTCCAGACAAGGTCGTCATGATAAGATCGGGATGTACCAGCAGATTACCTCCACGTTTTAGAAACTCAGAGATTAATCAGTTCCATCCACGTACATAATGGTAACTAAACCTGAACATGTCCTGTAAATAATTATACCTCTTTGGAATGGAGGAAATTATCTTTAAAAAGAAAGAGGGATGTTCTAATGTATCTTTCAGGGATATCAGCATGACATTACTGAAAGGAAAATGTGTCGGGTGATCCAGTCTTAGTTGCACTTTTGTTTTGAGCAGAGCATATACACAGCTCCAATATTTTCAATATTTACATCTATGTATAACTTTTCTCACCTGCCTAATCTCAATAGGGCAGTCATGTATAAACTGTCCCCTTGAGCAGATGCTTCAGGAGAACTGGCTGAATGTGAGTGACTAGCATCTGCCTCTCGATATCAGCACCCTCCAAGTCCCATGGCAGTGGATTTCTGTTGGGGAGAGACATGCACCAGGCCCCATCGTGTGCGTGAGGGAGGGTAGGTGATTAACGGCCCACCTCGTCATGTTCTGGAGGTTCACTCTCTCCTTCTGACTGCAGGAGGCAAGGGCCCTTCACAAGCGGGAGAGGGCAAAATGGGAGGAGGAGTACCAGACATTGATTCCTGGCCTTTCCTGAGATGGAGGCACTTGAGTGGGCTGGTGGATAGGGCAGCAATTTCATATCCGGTGCAGGGACGTAAGTGAGTGTTGTAGAGAATGAGGAGGACCGGTGCTGTGTCAGTAGCTCTGGGTATGAAGGAAGCATGCTGCACCCATGGGTGAGAGTAAGGGCGTGAGGAGCGAATTATGTGTGCTCTTCCTTGTGGCCTTTTTATTCTTGGAATGTGGGAGTCGCTGGCAAAGCCAGCATTTGTTACCCATCCCTAATTTCCCAAGTGAATGTGTGCCCCTGGACATTGTATTCCTGGCTTTCCCTTTCAAATGAATTATAGGCAAAGAAAGAAAGCTGACTACCATCGGAGTCAGTGGCACAGGGACGTTAATTATTAACAACCTGAGGGTAAGACACTTCAATGGAACAACAGTCTGAACATTTTATGCAGATACAATTAGTTGGCATGATCTCAGGTAAATCAAAATGTCTTTAGAAAACCACTGAACCCAAACGATATGAAGACAGGCTGGGTTGGAATATTAAACCTGATTCTTAATACAAACCAGCCTGTTCCCAGTGAGTGGGTACAGGGACGATGTGATTAGTTGAACCAGAGTTCATTCATTGTCTGACGTGAATTTACAGTGCCTGGTTCTGCAACAGTAGTTGCCTCAGTGTTTATCTTTACACAAGTTGAAGGGAAAAAGTGGATGCCGCTTTCACAGAAGCATAGAAACTTGAAGCAGGAGTAGGCCATTTGGCCCTTTGAGCCTGTTCCGCCATTCATTTTGATCATGACTGATCATTAAATTCAATATCCTGATCCCCCTTCCCTCCATAGTCCTTGATCCCTTTAGCCCCAAGCACTATATCTAATTTCTTTTGAAATCAGACAACATTTTGGCCTCAACTAAAGTCCAAAGAACAAAGAACAAAGAAAATTACAGCACAGGAACAGGCCTTTCGGCCCTCCAAGCCTGCACCGACCATGCTGCCCGACCTGAACTAAAACCCCCTACCCTTCCGGGGACCATATCCATCTATTCCCATCCTACTTTCCCTGGTAGTGAATTCCACACATTCGCCACTCTCTGGGTGAAGACATTTCTCCTCTCATAGAATCATGGAATCCTACAGTACAGAAGGAGGCCATTTGGCCCGTCGAGCCTGTACCGACCACAATCCCACCCAGGCCCTATCCCCATAACCTCACATACTTACCCCACTAATCCCTGACATTAACGGGCAATTTAGCATGGCCAATCAACCAAACCTGCATATCTTTGGTTTTGAGCGCTGTCCTTACATATCTGAGGCGACACTTCAATTCCACTCTCGATAAGGAGTAGAAAAAGATAATCTCACTTTCTTTCATTGGATATTGTCCAAAAACACAGCACCAGTTTACATTGCTCTACCTGACCACCGCTCTCGAACCCTCTAATGCTTCTGAATTGTCAGATTACTTGTCCTACATCCAGAACACTAAGTAGTCTCACAACACCAGGTTAAAGTCCAACAGGTTTATTTAGAATCACGAGCTTTCGGAGTGCTGCTCCTTCATCAGGTGAGTGTATGGATGAGCAGGAATTTCCTCCAAATAAATATTGGGAATAACTCAGCCATTGCCTCCACTCCCGAGCTACAGATGTCATCCCTCTCCATGGGTAAACCTGACTGTTCGTATCCTTGGTGCTGTATTTGATGTGGAGATGACATTCCAACAACATACCCAATGCTATCACAAAGATCACAGGCCTAATGTTCCACATACAAGTGGGAACTAGAGTTGGGAATGTTTTGGAATCCTGAATCAGTCTCTGTGGAAAACTGAGAAAGGTTTTCACCGAGGCGAGCACCTAATTCATAGAATCATAGAAAACCTACAGTGCAGAAGGAGGCCATTTGGCCCATCGAGTCTGCACCGACCACAATCCCACCCAGGCCCTACCCCCACATATTTTACCCGCTAATCCCTCTAAGCTACGCATCCCAGGACTCTAAGGGGCAATTTTTTAACCTGGCCAATCAACCTAACCCGCACATCTTTGGACTGTGGGAGGAAACCGGAGCACCCGGAGGAAACCCACGCAGACACGAGGAGAAAGTGCAAACTCCACACAGACAGTGACCCGAGCCGGGAATCGAACCCGGGACCCTGGAGCTGTGAAGCAGCAGTGCTAACCACTGTGCTACCGTGCCGCCGACATGGGGACGGATTTTCTCGTGGCAGAGTGTCAGAAACGGTGCCCGATGAAGTGGGCGATTGATTCAGATAACCCACAATGGCTTCTGCATTTTCCTCAGGGGAACTCTGCTGAATATGTCAAAGTCTTGCACAGCATCAGAGAGAAGCAAGATGACACAGGAAAGTCTGGAGGCCTGGCACCCAGGGAAATGTTGTCGCTTGCCTCGTCAATGCTGACCTGGATGCAATATTGGAGGCTGCGAGGGAGAGACTGGAGGGGGAGATATAAGAGGGAGGCAGGAAAAGGCCAATGTTTAAACTAAAGAGGCCTGGGTTAAGATTCTGCCAACAGTGGAAATGGGCAAATGCTATGTCCGTGACCAGCCGCGTTTGTGGTACAGGCCGCAATGTTCGATTCCCTCAGGAAAAGTCCATCCTTCAATCAGCTGAGCGACATCGCTGTGGGCTGCTGACGATGAGATCCCACAGAAGTCAACTACTGACCCCTGAAAAGAGCCCCAAGCTGGAAAGACAACTTGATATCTACTGTGTAGGGTGCCCCCCCCTTGAGTATTTGGGAGAAGGGAGGACTCCTCCAGCAGTGCACACAACAAACACATGTACACACCCATGACAGAAATATTGATGGTGGATCGTCTTACGCTACAGACTGATATTGATCAGCTGGTAAATTGGGCAGAGCAATGGCAGATGGAATTTAATCCTGATAAGTGTGAGGTAATGCATTTTGATGAGTCTAATAAGGTTCAGATATACACAATGAATGGTAACTCCCTCGGGAGTATTGAGGGACAAAGGGGCCTTTGTGTATAAGTCCATAGATCCCTGAAGGTGGCAGCACAGGTGGATAGGGTGGTGAAGAAGGCATAGGGAATGCTTGCCTTCATTAGCCATGGCATAGGATATAGGTCATGATGTGGAGATGCCGGCGTTGGACTGGGGTAAGCACAGTAAGAAGTCTCACAACACCAGGTTAAAGTCCAACAGGTTTATTTGGTAGCAAATACCATAAGCTTTCGGAGCAATGCTCCTTCGTCAGATGGAGTGGTCTCTGTTCTCAAACAGGGCACAGACACAGAAATCAAATTACAGAATACTGATTAGAATGCAAATCTCTACAGCCAGCCAGGTCTTAAATGCACAGACAATGTGGGTGGAGGGAGCATTCAACACAGGTTAAAGAGATGTGTATTGTCTCCAGACAGTACAGCTTGTGAAATTGTGCAAGTCCAGGAGTCAAGCTGCGGGGGTTACTGATAATGTGACATAAATCCAACATCCCGGTTTAGACCGTCCTCATGTGTGCGAAACTTGGCTATCAGTTTCTGCTCAGTGACTCTGCGCTGTCGTGTGTCGTGAAGGCCGCCTTGGAGAACGCTTACCTGAAGATCCAAGGCTGAATGCCCGTGACTGTAGGTAAGCGTTCTCCAAGGCGGCCTTCACGACACACGACAGCGCAGAGTCACTGAGCAGAAACTGATAGCCAAGTTTCGCACACATGAGGACGGTCTAAACCGGGATGTTGGATTTATGTCACATTATCAGTAACCCCCGCAGCTTGACTCCTGGACTTGCACAATTTCACAAGCTGTACTGTCTGGAGACAATACACATCTCTTTAACCTGTGTTGAATGCTCCCTCCACCCACATTGTCTGTGCATTTAAGACCTGGCTGGCTGTAGAGATTTGCATTCTAATCAGTATTCTGTAATTTGATTTCTGTGTCTGTGCCCTGTTTGAGAACAGAGACCACTCCATCTGACGAAGGAGCATTGCTCCGAAAGCTTATGGTATTTGCTACCAAATAAACCTGTTGGACTTTAACCTGGTGTTGTGAGACTTCTTACTGTACATAGGATATAGGAGCAGGGAGGTCCTTGTAAAACATTGGCTTGGCCACAGATGGAGGATTTTGTGCAGTTCTGATCACCACACATGATCACACTGGAAAGGGTGCAGAAGAGATTCACCTGGATGTTGCATGGGGTGGAAAGTTTCAACTATGAGGAGAGACTGGATAGGCTAAGCTTGTTTTCCCTGGAGCAGAGGAGGCTGATGGAGGGGATCTGATAGAGGTATATAAAATTATGAGAGGCATAGATAGGGTAGATTGTAAGAATTTTTTCCCAATGGCAGAGTTGTCTAAGACCAGAGGGCCTCGGCTTAAGGTGAGTGTGGCGGAAATGTGGAATGCATTGCCGGAGAGGGTGGCGGAGGCAGGTACTCTCACAACACCTAGGAAGCATCTGTTCAAGCACTTAAATCACCAAGGCATCGTAGGCTGTGGATCAAGTGCTGGATAATGGGATCAATATAAATTGGTATTTGATGGTTGGCATAGACATGGTGGGCCGAAGGGCCTGTTTCGGTGCTGTTGACTCTGTGACTCAGCCACCATCCACCTCAATAAGTGATGGCATCAGTGATATTGCTGCCCCAATGTGCTGAGGAAGCCTCTGGCCATCCGCTCAATTCCCCAGGACTTGCCTTTTGCCCCAGCCTCCCCCCTTTCCCTTTGAGCAGCACTTCAGCATCCAAGTGCACCATGTGACCACTTGTGTTGCTAGGATGCTGCTCCCCTCAAGCCCACCTCTGGATGTGGTCCCCAAGACAGAATCAGGCACTGGGACCTCAGTTGACAAACTTCCCTTGCATCTTTATGAATGAGCTGTACTCCAAGATCTCTCCTCCCAATTGTACCTTTCTGTTGCTTTTAAAGTCCATGAGCTTCTGTTTAATAATTTCTCCTTTTATGCAGATTTTTAAATGGCTGCAGCTTTAATCAAGGGCTTCCCGCTGTGCAGCCGCCTCATCTGCTTGGATGAGGTGTTGACGCAGGAGAATTCTGTTGACACCCAGCCAGTTTCTTTGCAGACCGGGGAGAGGGGTGGGGTGGGGAGAGGGGTGGGGTGGGAAGAGGGGGGGTGAGTGGTTGCGGGGGGTGGGGGGGTGCTGGCATTGGCAGATAAAATAGGATGGGTGGTTAGCCCACTGCATCTCTCCCACTTGAGCTGCACCTCATAATAAGCTGGACAGGCAATACATCAGCCAACCTACCCAACCTTTGGCCTATTGAGGCCCTTAACTAGCCAACTAATGACCAGTTAAGGGCCTCTTTCTATCCCTGCGTCTGTGGTAAAGGCTTAGATTCCCCGAGGAAAAGTGCATAAGTCAATCAGCTGAGCGACATAGTTGCTGATAATGAGATTCCACATGGGACAGCCACAATAACGTCCCAGACTGGGTAGGGAGGCCAGCCCACCACTGCCCATTACTTCCCCATCTCAGGTGAAAAGGCAAGAAGTAAGGTTACTTCCTTGGGGTGGGGTTTGCCTTGTGCCCATTGCGGGTGACCCAGTAAGATGTTACCTTTGTGAATTCCCCCACAAACGGCCACCAAAGCTTAGCCACCCGCACCCCTCTCCTCACTCCACCCTTCTCACTCCCCTCTTGCGGGACCTCAGTTCCTCCTTGACAAAGAAACAAGTTTAGATCCATGGACCTGCTCCTTTGTATTTTCTGAAGTCCCAGTTGTGGCCATTATTGTGTTCTGGTACTGTGGGGGAGGACCCAGCTGCCAACCAATCAGATTAGCCAGTAGCCTTTGAGAGCAAGTCTTCCTTTCTTTTGGGAAGGGGGGTGGGGAACATCCATCCTGTCACTAACTCGTTGAGGCCATCCCCAGCATATAATTGCAGCGAGACCACCTTTTTAAAAGTCTTGCAACCATCTTTTCTACTTGGGGTGCAGGGAGGGGGCGGGAGGGGTGGTGTCAGTGTCAGTGGACCTTGCCTCTGTGGGGCTTCTGTGCACCTCTGGTAAAATTTCAATTCATAACTAAATTATCTTGCGGTGGCATGGTGGCACAGTAGTTAGCACTGCTGCTTCACAGCTCCAGGGACCTGGGTTTGATTCTTGTCTTCGGTCACTGTCTGTGTGGAGTTTGCATGTTCTCCCCGTGTCTGCGTGGGTTTCCTCCGGGTGCTCCGGTTTCCTCCCACAGTCCAAAGATGTACGGGTTAGGTGCATTGGTCATGCTAAATTGCCCGAGATGCATAGGTTAAAGGGATTAGCGGGGTAAATACGTGGGGTTACGGGGATAGGGCCTAGCTGGATTGTTGTCGCTGCAGACTCGATGGGCTGAATGGCCTCCTTCTGCATTGTAGAGTTTCTATGATTTCTCAACTGTCTCAACCAGCATAACTGCGCCGCTCACCAATATTGGGTGGGTAACCACTCCCCCTGAGAAAATGCCTCAGTGAGAACCATGCAGTGACCGCTTTACGTCTGGTAACCAGCATACTTTGTTGCAGCGACAGCTTGCCACCTCACCCACCTCCACCTACATGTCACAGTTCAGCCTTGTCAAGCCCATTGCGGCCTGTTCCCATTTCCTTCAAGGGGTGGGGGGGGGGGGGGGGTGGGTTGGGGGGGCTGCATTCCATGGGAATGTTACAATGATACCTTAAAGCCTGCCCTTCTAACATTGGAGTGAAAGCAGGTCATTAGGACAAAGTGGAGATAATCTCTTTCTGATCTGGAATACCAAATGTTAAATTGGAGTGGGGGTTACGTATGACATGAAGTTACTTGATAGAAATATGTTGAAGAAGCTTTACCAAACATGCATCACCTCAGAACATAAGAAAGAGCATCAGAACAAAGATGTGCGGATTAGGTGCATTGGCCATGCTAAATTGCCCCTTACTGTCCCAGGATGGGTAGGTTAGAGGGATTAGCGGGATAAATGGAGCTAGGGCCGAGGTGGGATTGTTGTAGGTGCAGACTCGATGGGCCAAATTGCCTCCTTCTGCACTGTAAGGTTTCTATGAATCTCTGATTCCTGTGAGTATGCAATATGGCTCCTTGAGCCTGTTGCACCATTTAATGTGATCACGGCTGATCAAGCCCCTCAAGTCCGTTTTTCTGCTTTAACCCACATCTTTTGCTTCCCTTTGTACCCAAAAATCAATCACTCTCAGCCTGGAATATACTTGGAAGAATCATTTTGAGGAGTTTACTTTTATTCATCTTCCGCACCACCTGCTTGCAGGCTGAACAGAGCAAGCATTACTTTACGTTGAACCTGTCCTCTAACTGACCTGGATCTGTTGATTGCCTAGACTGGGTGGAATAGAGTGGAATAATGGATTCCAATCCCTCCCATTGCATCTGTCATCTTAATGAGGCCAATATTTTCTGAATAATAGTAATGCTTTTAATCCTACTTTAGCTGCTATATGTCTCCGAGTTAATGCACTAACTCCTACTTTTGGACCCGATACCTGTTTGCAAAAGACAATTCAAGGTCCCAGGGGGAAGAAGTTTTATTTCCACTTGGCTTGAGGGATGAATCCACACAGTGTCTATATTTCAATAATGGCAAAACCACCTGAAAACAATAATTTATATAATCCAGCGGTTGCCATGAAGATGAATGTTTTACGACGTTTTCTGTTAACTCCACTTAATTGATGATCCTCTCCCGGAGCCATCGTAAGACGCCAGAGCCATAAAAGTTCTGTCAGGAACCACATCCATCCTGTGCAATTTCTGTGTAAACAAAAATGCCGGCAAGAGACCATTGCGGACAGTCTTTCAATCCCTAAAATCTAAGACATCCAGTAACTTTGCGGATAAATGTATTATGTGACATAATACTTGAGCCACATGGATCAAAATGATTTTTCGCTTAATCCTTGGCGTGTGAAAAAGTAATATATCTCTTCTGGGAAAGTACTCAGGACAGTTTAATTAGATCTTGAGTTAAGAGAAGGGAAACAATGGGCTTATGGTATTGGTTAAGGGATGGGTGTTGGCCTGGACACAAGGAGAATTCTCTGCTCTTCATGAGAAGGTGTCATGGGATTTACTGATGCTTGCATGCCTAAAGTGACAGACATGGCACGGGTTTAGTGTCTCGTCTGAAAGAACCTCCTACAGTGTAATAGCCCCAGATGATCTTGTCAGTCCAAGATACGTCAAAAGCCAAAAGAAAAACTGCAGATACTGAAAACCTGAAAGAAAAACACAGAGGTTTAGAAATGCTCAGCTGCCCAGGTAGCAACTGTGGAGACAGAAAACCGAGGGGTGGGGAAGGTGGATCTTCTATTTTCACCCACCCCAAGACTGAAACCAGAGGTGAACAGACCCGCCTGAAGTGAACGGACCTTTAAATGGTCCGTCAAATTTTCCTTCCCACCCGTGACGATTCCCTGAAGATCTACTCCAGCATTAACGTTTGGGGCCAAGGTTGGCATGGTGGCACAATTGTTAGCACTGCTCCTCAAAGCATCAGCGACTCGGGTTCAATTCCCTACTTGGGTCACTGTCTGTGTGGAGTCTGCACATTCTCCCCGTGTCTGCGTGGATTTCCTCCGGGTGCTCCAGTTTCCACTCTCAGTCCAAAAGACATGCTGGTTAGGTGCACTAGCCATGCTAAATTCTGCCTCAATGTGTATGAACAGGCGACTAGGGGATTTTCACAGTTACTTCATTACAGTGTGAATGTAAGCCTACTTGTGACTAATAAATAAACTTTAACTTTACTGTGACAATTCCCTGAGAATCCACTCCAGGGTTAAAGTTTGGGCAAAGGGCAGCACTGTGGCACAGTGGTTAGCACTGCTGCCTTACAGCGTCAGGGACCCAGGTTTGATTCCCGGCTTGGGTCACTGTCTGTGTGGAGTCTGCACATTCTCCCCGTGTCTGCATGGGTTTCCCTCCGGGTGCTCTGGTTTCCTCCCACAGTCTGAAAGATGTGCTGGTTATGTGCATCTCCCTCAGTGTAACCCAAACAGGCGGTGGAGTGTGGCGACGAGAGGATTTTCACAGTTGCTTCATTGCAGTGTTAATGTAAGCCTATTTGTGACACTGATAAATAAACTTTAAATGTTTCAAGTCTGTGACCTTTCAAAGGAGCTGAAAAAAGTTAGAAATGGTTTTGAACGGTGAAAGGAGAGAAGGTGAGAAGGAGAATGAAAGTGAAAGTCTGCAATAGGGTGAAGAGGTGGAGACATTAAATGATGAAAGGTTTCCTGGTGTGAAGACAAAAAGGCACTGGATGGTGAGAGGATGGTTCCCCTAGTGAGGGCCAATAGAACAAGAGGAGACAGATTAAAAAAAGGGTCTCCCATGTAAGACGGAGATGAGGAGAATTTCTTTCTGTCGCAGGGTTGTTAGTCTTTGGAGTCCTCCAGGGAGTGGTGGAAGCAATCATAGAATCTCTACAGTGCAGAAGGAGGCCATCTGGCCCATTGAGTCTGCACGGACAACAATCCCACCCAGGCCCTATTCCCATAACCTCACGTATTTATCTCACTAGTCCCCGTGACACTAGCGGGCAATTTAGCATGGCCAGTCCACCTAACCTGCACATCTTTGGATTGTGGGAGGAAACCAGAGCATCCGGAGGAAACCCACGTAGACACAGGGAGAACGTGCAAACTCCACACAGACAGTCACCCAAGGCCGGCAATGAACTCTTTTCCCTGGTGATGTGAGACAGCAGTGCTAACCACTGTGCCACCATGCTGCCCATTATCGAACGTTTTTGAATATTTTTAGGGTTGAGTTGGATAGATTCTTGACTGATAAGGAAATCAAGGGTCCAGGAAAGTAGAGACCACAGTCAGATCAGCCATGATTATATTGAATGGTGGGCTGAATAGACAACTGCTGCTCCGAATTCACGGTTTCATACGAGAGTAATAATGGGACAAGTAAAGGAACAAAAGATGTGACGAGAGGAGGTGTGAATAGGAGGATGATGATTAGACATGGCAAAAAGAAACAAAGAAAATGAAATGAGAGAGAAACAAGAGAAGAAAATTAAAGCCGTTCATAAAAGAAAGGAACAAAATGGGGGCAAGAGGTTGATATCTAAAATTGTTGAATTCAATGTTGAGAATTAAAATGACCAAATGCAGACCGGGTGATCCCTCTGCAGGACACCTCTGCTCAGTCTGCAAGGGTAATGCTAAGCTTCTAGTTGCTTGTCATTTTAATTTTCCACCTTGCTTCCCCACTCACCTCTCTGTCCTTGGCCAGCTGCAGGTGTTCCAATGAAGCTCAATGCAAGCTTTGTTTTTATTCATTCGTGGAACATGGGCACTGCTGGTTGTCCAATATTTATTGCCCATTCCTAGTTGCCCAAAGGCAGCTGAGAGTCAACCTCATTGCTATGGCTCTGGAATTAGATGTAGGCCAGACTAGGTAAGGACGGCAGATTTAAGGTTTATTTATTAGTCACAGTAGACTGACATTAACACTGCAATGAAGTTACTGTGAAAATCCCCTAGTTGCCACATTCTGATGCCGGTTCGGGTACACTGAGGGAGAATTCAGCATGGCCAATGCACCTAACCAGCACATCTTTCGGACTGCGGGAGGAAACCGGAGCACTCAGAGGAAACCCACGTCGACGCGGGGAGAACACGCAGACTCCGCGCAGGCAGTGACCCAAGCCAGGAATCGAATCTGTGTCACTGGTGCTGTGCGGCAGCATTTCCTTCCCTGAAGGACATCAGTGAACCAGATGAGTTTTACCAACAATCGACAATGGTTTCATGGTCATCAGTAGATTCTGAATTCCAGATTTTTTTATTGATTCAAATTCCACCATCTGCCGTGGTGAGATTCCAACCCGGGTCCCCAGAACATTGGCTGAGTTTGTGGATAAATAGTCTAGCGATAATACCACCAGGCCATCACTTCCCTTAGCGAAAGTAACAACGCCTCAGCTTTTGCACAGGAACGTCTGGACTCAAGATTAAGTTTAATGATTTCAAACCCTGGCACCCCATTTTGTTCCATTTCTCAAAATTCATAACTGAAAACAACTGAAGCTTGGTATTAAGTACATGTGCTGAACAAGAGAAATAAAAGATTCAATTTCTTAACCATGCTACTGACTCGAGACAATTTTAACAGGGTATTGACAATATTTCAGTGTGCTGACTTCAAAAGCAGGTAATTTAGGAACATTTTATTCTTGAATCAAGAGTTTGGTCTATTATGCTTGGATCAGGCTGTAATTGGGAAGTGGTTTACCCATGGATTTCAGAGTTATGCTTGGATCAGGAATGTGAATCTCTGGAGTTGACTGTAAGTTTGTGTAAAATTGGATTGTAGCCAATTTGTCTGCTCAATGTTTCAGTTTTAACTGCAGTGTTTTAGCTCAGGGTGGTTTTTCTGTAGTTAAGACAGACATGAATCAAATCCATAAGGGTTTTTTGCAAAATAATAATGGAATTACCTCTAATCAATGAAGTAAAGACATTATTTAAAAGCAGTGCTCAAATAACCAGTTTCCTCCTATTGTGAGAACATTGCTTCATTGGATTGGTGAATGTTTAAAGGCATACAGAGCAATATCTTACCAAAACAATGGCAGAAATGACCAGGATCTGAGAGTGCTCCAAGATAGGAGGCACGGTGGCACAGTGGTTAGCACTGCTTCCTCACAGCGCCAGGGACCCGGGTTCAATTCCAGCCTCGGGTTACTGTCTGTGTGGAGTTTGCACATTCTCCCCGTGTCTGCGTGGGTTTCCTCCAGGTGCTCCGGTTTCCTCCCACACTCCAAAGATGTGCGGGTTAGGCTGATTGGCCATGCTAAATTGACCTGAGTGTCAGAGAGATTAGTGGGATAAATATGTGGGGTTACGGGAATAGGGCCTGGGCGGGATTGTTGTCGGTGCAGACTCGATGGGCCGAATAGCCTCCTTCTGCACCATAGGAATTCTATGGAGCTGTCATGGACACTCCACGGGAAAGGGGCAGGAAGTGCATCGTGTGATTGCAGATGAGCTGCACATGGAGGACTGAGTCTCCATTGCTGAACGGTACTGCGCGGCAGTGCTCAGGGCCATGTGGGTGCAGCCAATCAAACCTTGCACCGAGGGCAAGCCCACGCAGTGGCTAAGCCCGTGGCCCTGACATCTTGGCTAACCTGGTGTCAGTCCAAGTTGATGTACATTTGAACATTCGCAACAAAGCGTGTCTGTGCTCTCCTGGATGCATCTGTGTGTGGCCGAATGGGAGATGCCACACAGGTCACCCATGATGCCCTAGAATGAGCCATTTGTGTAGAAATTCAGAGCGGCTTTGAGTTTAAGGGCCACAGGGAGTGGGTGTCCCCCCATTCCTTGTGGTGCAGCTCTTTCAGGATTTGCAGACATGGTTCACCGTCCCCTGGGACAGACGCTGCCTTCTACATCACTGCATCTCTGACATCTGCAGGTATGCTGACTGATGTTGGAAAACACTCAGTGGGTACCTACACATCTGTGGTGCTGCTCCCGGAACAGCAACAGGTCCAACCTTTCCCTCCTCTGCAGGGCACTGGTCCTGGGCAGGTGTCAGAGCATGTCAGTGTCTTTGCCGCTGCTCTATGCCAATCAGTAAGACAGACAACTCAACAGGCTCCATGATCCTCCAGATCATGCACTGTAAAGAAGAGAAAACCCCAGTGAGCTATAAGAGTTGGGAGAGAATCTTGACCCTCCTCCCTCAATTCCTCTGGGGCTACCACCCAATGGCAGCACACTCAGTAGGTGCCTCAATGCCGTCCCTCACTCCCTCCACTCAGACACTGTAGCCACATCTCCACATTGGCCCCTGTCAACTGTTGTAAATGGTGCCAGTGTGACGTCATGCCGACACCACTGAATATCCGGTGAGGGGGGAAGTCCCAGTGAGAGTGCTCGCTAATGACATGCTAATGTATTAAAATGAGTTTACTGCGGTACCGCGGCCTGTTTCACACCACTCTGCTGGCGAGGGGTTGGGAAGATCAGAACTTGGAAACTCTTTGCCGTGAATCGTGCTTTCCAAATGTAGAGCGCGCATCGCGATTCCCGCGGACAGAGAGTGTGGGCTCAAAATCACCCTCACGGACTTGTAATGAAAAGCTTTCAGTGATCTGAATGTGAATCTGGGCTGAGCAAAAACAGTCTCCGGTTAAATCTGTAATAAGTCTTCAGAGGCAGAAGTCCCTTCACCAAAATCCTTTTATTTACAATTCTAACAGCAGTACACAGAGCGCCATCAGTCAGCAGTCTACCATTGGGAGTGCCAGAGGTACCGACACACCCGGTTAAATACAAGGGAAAGACTCCCTGATTGGCCCTTCAATTGACTCCTTAATCAGGAAGTTTATATTCCAATAGGCCAACCTCAGTGGCCTGATCGAAGCCATTACAAAATCCAAGCGCATGTTTTTTTAGATGTAAGGGTGCAAATTCCTCTGGTCGCTGAATGATTGTGCGCACCTCACCAGGTCAGAGAGAATCAGAAAGCAAATCACGGATGGGATTGGGAAAGAGTGTAACCAGAGGTGAGGCAAGCGATTATGCAAATGCTGGGAGTGTGAGAGCTGCATGAGGGACATTGGGATTTTACCGCAAACTTCAGTTAATATCCCAAATCTGTACCTCAGTCAGCTCTCGAGCTTTTGATACTTGTATCTGACCAGCTGCTGCTGGCTCTGTAGCTGCAGGTGTCCATCGAGCTAACGCCATTCCTCCACAGCAACGGAATAACCCAGTCGGGAGACCATGAAAGATAAGCATATGTTTGGAGATATCTGTTTCCGAAATTATAAAGTTGGCACTTTATAAATAGGTGATGGCAATTTGTTTTTTCATTCGTTCAGGGGTCAGCATTTATTGTCCTTGGACTAAGCCTTTGCAGACGGTATTTAAGAGTCAAACACATTGCTGCATGTCTGGAGTCACATGGAAGCCAGACCAGGTAAGGACAGCGGATTTCCTTCCCTAAAGGGACATGAGTGAACCAGATGGGGTTTTTTTTCGACAATGCATTCATCGTCATCGTTATATTTCTAATTCCAGATTTTTTTTATTGAATTCAAATTTCGCCATCTGCCATTGTGGGATTCGAACCCAGGTTCCCAGAACATTGTCCTGGGTCTCTTGGTCACTAGTCCTGTGAGAATACCACTACGCCACTGTCGGAAATAAATGGAGATTTGATTGTCATCGACTTCGCACCAATGCGTTATTAAGTCCCAGGCCAGACACTCCAAGGTGAAGTTAGCCTAGATCCTAAGTTTTTACATTTGATTTTGGCATTAGGGTGAGCATAAGGTGTTTCACTCCAAGTATGATTCAAGTGACCCACTAGGAAGCTTTTATCAAACAAAGTTTATTTAAGAACACAGTTAAAATATTTAGCATAAAAGATTTAGAATAACTTTTACAAATTACAAGAATCAAACAAGATAGAGTATAAGTCTTAACAGCTAGCTATCTATGATGTTCCAAGTCAAACAACACCTCACAAACATACACCCCTTTCTAGAATTGGCACAAAAGCAACTATGTTCAAGTGATGCTGGATTTTGCAGCTTTTTAACACCTGCTGTGATTTGGTCCTTTCAATGTTGGATGAAGACTCTGAGGTTTCCCAGTCTGAGAACATTCCAAAAACCCTCTGGAGAGAGAGAGGGCGAGAGACAGAGAAACTATGTTCTTCCATTAGCTTCTAATAGCAACTCACAGACAGCAGATTTTCCAAGTCCAGAGAGCAGGGAAAACAGTAGATACTGATTCCTGTTTCAATTCAAAACGGCATCTATGAAAAATAAAACTAAATCCTTGGAAAAAACTGTCCCAAGGCATCACCTAACCTGCAAATTTATTTATTTACTCTGTCACCCGCTCGGGTACACTGAGGGAGAATTTAGCATGGCCAACGTACCTAACCAGCATGTCTTTTGGACAGTGGGGGGAAACCGGCGCACCTGGAGGAAACCCATGCAGACATGGGAAGAACATGCAGACTCCACACACACAGCGACCCAAGCCAGGAATCACACCCGAGTCCTTTGTGCTGTGAGGCAGCAGTGCTGACCATTGTGCCACCGTGTCGCCCAATCATGCTCTATCCAGCAATTCCCAAAGGCTATTAAAACCCCAGGACACTGCATTAGGCCAGATTAAAAATAAACATGATGTCCATCATATTGCTTCAGTGACAATTAGAGGACACCCCATCCAGACATTATGGTGCCAAAATAAAATGCGAGGACCTGCTTGAAAAACATTCAGAGAAGCATGGTTAAAATAGCTTTCTTAAAGACACAGCATTATCACAGCCCAAAACAAAGGTTCCCTCCATTTTCTCTTCTATTTACACCCGTCAATGTGGACTGGTCCCAAATCTTTTCTCTTAAGGGAGACTGTCAACACATATGGTCGACAAATGTGCAAGGGGAATGCCCTCATGAGGGGATTTCAGAGCAACAGAGCACGAGAGAAGGATCAGCAGAGAAATCAAGTCGGGTTTAACCTGCCGATCAGAATTATGAGAAGAAACAAGTTTGCAGGATTTTGCAACTCCCTATGATCTTTGCAATAAGTATTCATGCTGAAGTGAGGGAGGAAGGGCGGGGTGGGGTGAGGTGTGGGCAGATACCAGATCTCTGCAGGTGAGGATCATCTACAATGCAACAACAGTAACTTGCATTTAGATGGCACCCTTAATGTAGTATTATGCCCTAAGGCTGCATCCTAATTGATACTGACAATTGAAACTGAGCCAAAGAATGGGACATTAGGACAGATGACAGGTTAGGACCATTCTATGGTTCTATAGATGACCCAAAACTTTGTCAGAGAGGTAGCTTTTCAGCAGCATCTCAATAGAGGTAGAGAAGCAAAGAGGTTCAGGGTTCTGCTCCCAATTCCTCTGTGCCCTTCTGCTCATAAGTTCATAAGATATAGGAGATGAATAGGTCATTCAGCCCATCGAGTCCGCTCTTTCATTCGATCATGGTTGATATGCTCCTCATCCCCATTTTCCTGCCTTCTCCCCATAACTCTTCAACCCATTACCAATTAAAAATCTGTCTAACTCCTCCTTAAATTTACTCACTGTCCCAGCATCCACTGCACTTTGGGATAGCGAATTCCACAGATTCACAACCCTTTGGGAGAAATAGTTTCTCCTCAACTCTGTTTTAAATTTGCTATCCCTTATCCTAAAACTATGACCTCTCGTCCTAGAATGCCCCACAAGAGGAAGCATCCGCTCCACATCTACTTTATCCAGACCTTTTATCATCTTGTATATCTCAATTTGATCTCCCCTCATTCTTTTAAATTCCAGAGAGTATCGGCCCGAAACTATTCAATCTCTCGTCATATGATAAACCTCTGCTAATTTCAGTCTTCCCATTACTTGGGGAGCCAGCTGGAAGTCAGACGACTGGCTGCTGATATTGGCTCCTAATCCCTGACTGCTCTCTGTGAATGGGTGGTATCTTGGAACTGGTTGCTATGGTGACTGTCTGTCCAAAAACAAGATGGAGAATTGCAGTGACGAGTGACCGAAAGCTCAGAGTCATACTTAGTGACTAAACAGAGATGTTCCGCAGAGCAGACACCCAATCCAGTCCACAAGAACGATGCTGAGCTTCCTGTCACTTGTCTTTTCAACTCATCATCTTGCTCTTACGCTGATCTTTCTGTCCTTGGGTATGTCGCAGTGTTCCAGTAAGACTCAACACAAGATCAGGGAACAGTACCTCATCCTTCCACTAGGCACTCTACAGCTTTCTAGAGTCAACACTGAGTTCAACAATTTAAGTTCATAACACCTGCCTCCATTTTTGTTGCTGGTTTGCTTTTTCTTTTTTTGATTCTTTACTCTTTCACTCTGCATTTGGCCGCATCCCATCCAGCCATTTGCACCTCATCTGAATGGCATGGTGGCACAGTGGTTAGCACTGTTGCCTCACAGCGCCAGGGACCCGGGTTCAATTATTGGCTTGGGTCACTGTCTGTGAGGAGTTGGCACGTTCTCCTCATGTCTGTGTGGGTTTCCTCCGGGTGTTCCCGTTTCTTCCCACACTCCAAAGATGTGCAGGTTAGGTTGATTGGCCGTTTTAAGTTGACCCTAGTTTCAGTGGATTAGGGGATAAATATGTGGGGTTACGGGAATAGGGCCTGGGTGGGATTGCGTTGGTGCAGACTCAATGGGCTGAATGGCCTCTTTTTGCATTGTAGGGATGCTATGATCATCATTGGCTGTCTCTGAATTCAAGGATGGTATCTGCTGAGAGCCATGGATATTCACGTGACTGAACAGGCTGATTCTCGATCCACAGATCTTTGAGCATATGGGGCAGGACATCTAATGAGATAGTGGGATTGGGTTTGTAGGATTTGCTTCCTTTTCATTCTCTCTGTGCTACCACTCTGCCTCACCATTGAGACATTGTGGCTCAAAGCACGTTTTCGCCATTTTGAATGATTGGTGGCAAGTTCCTCCTCATCATTAATGGCAATACCACTGTGCTTCAAGGAGAGCTTCAGATTGTCTTTGAAGTGTTTTCTTTGTCCTCTTTGGATCTTGGCCCTTTGAGAGTTGAGAAACCAGGACCTGATGGGGTTGTTCCATCCATTGAGTTTGGCCTCATGCTTACAGCACTGACTTCAAGAAAGCCAACAGGCCTCCCATTGAAAGCAGAGGATGCGGCAGAAGCATTGTTGCTTGAATTTCTCGACCATTCTTTATGTGTTGCTGATACCCAGTCCAGGATCTCAATGCAATATAGGAATGTGGCGATGACAACTGCCCTCTACACTATGACTCCTGTTGACATGCTGAGGTCTTTGTTGTTGAACAATTGGTGCCAGAGTTTTCAGAGGGCTGAGCTAGTGCAACTGATCTGATGTTGGGTCACCTCTTCAGTGGGGAACTCTTGAGAGAGGTGGGTAGTGTTCAGCATACCTGAACACTACCCACCTCTCTCAAGAGAGACTCTTGAGTCTCTCCTTCAATTTATATGGGAGGTGGAATATTCGACTAACCAGGTGTGGGTCACTATGTGAGTTTTGCTTTGACAATATTAAAGGCAGGTTGAGTATTTTGTATTTTATAAGGGGCAGGCAACGGCCTAGTGGTATTTTCACTGCACTATTAATCCAGAAATTCAGCTAATGACTTTATTCGATCCCAACCTATTTGATATGTGAAGATTTTCCTGATTAGTCGTGAGCTGCAATTGGAATTCCTTCCTTCGGTTGGGCTGCTTTGAGGCTGAGTCATTGATCTTCCTCTTGAACCTTTCAGCCTTGTGACATCTTGGTGTGAGGTGGTTGTTCATTGCTGCTCAAGAACGTTTATGAGTGGCCTAGATCTGTCCACTTTACCCATTACTTCAAAACCTATTGTCATCGAATCTCCCCTGTCATCCACCCCATCACAGACCTCCCTTTTGGTTCTTTCTCCTCCGCCCCCCCTTTTAATTTTTATTCATTTTACAGGACATGGTAATCACTGGCTGTGCCAGCCTTGACTGCCCATCCCTAACTGCCCTCCATTTCTGAAGACATTTGAGAGCCAACCACGTTGCTGTGGCTCTGGAGTCGCATGTAAGCCAGACCAGGTAAGGACAGCAGATTTCCTTCCCTTTAGGACCAGATGGGCTTTTACGACAATTGACAACGGTTTCATGGTCATCATTAGACATTTAATTCCAGATGATTATTGAATTCAAAATTCACCATCTGGCTTGGTGGGATTCGAACCCGGGTCCACAGATCTTGTTCTGAGTCTTTGGATTACAAGTCCAGTGGCAATGCCACTGTGCTTCAAGGAGAGCTTCAGATTGCTTTTGAAACTCCAATGTGTTTTATGAAGTTAGCCTCGACCCAAAGTTTTACACTTGATTTTGGCATTGGTGAGCAAGGTATTTCATTCCAGATATGATTCAAGTGACCCACTAGGAAACTTTTATCAGACACAGATAAAAGCAAAATACTGCTGATGCCGGAATCTGAAACAAAAACAAAAAATGCAAGGAAATCTCAGCAGATTTGACAGCATCTGTGGGAAGAGAATAGAGCCAACATTTCGAGTCTAGATTTGCTCTTAGTTCTGACGATGGGTCACCTAGACTCGAAACACTGGCTCTATTCTCTTCCCGCAGATGCTGTCAGACCTGCTGAGATTTTCCAGCATTTTCTGTTTTTTATCAGACACAGTTAAGTATAACAAAAATAAATTAGCATAACTTTTACCAATTACAAGATTTAAACATAGCACAGTATAATCCTTAACAGCTAGCTATCTCTGTTGTTCCAAGTCAACCACGATCACACGGATATACTTCAGACTTGGCACAGAAAACAGTATGCTCACGTAATGCTGGGTTTTCAGCTTTCTAGCACTTGCTGTGAACTGGTCCTTTGAATGTTGGATTGATTCTCTGAGGCTTCCCAGTCCTGGAACTCTCAGCAAGCCTCTGGAGAGAGAGGGAGAGAGAGAGACACTGCCTTCTTCCACCAGATTCTAACAACCACGAGAAAATGAAACTAAAATTGGACTTTTCTGTAGGAAAAGAAACTGTCCCCAGGCAATCATCCCCAAATCATTTCCAAATCAAGCTCCACTCAGCAATCCCCAAAGGATCATAAAATCCCAGGACACTGCATTAGGCCAGATTAAAATCAACATGATATCAATTATACTCCCTGAGCAGCAATAAAGGGCATCAGTCAGAAACATCCTGCAAAGAAACATGATTAAAATATATTTCTTAAAGACACAGTATCGTCACAATATCGGGAATTTTCTTAGAATGTCCACTGCCTCATTGTTTACATATCAGCAGCATAGGCAGCACTTGACTCAAATGAGCCTCACTCAGAAGGCAGGGAAACTTGAATAAAATGCAGGTGCAGCCATCCAATTGTATGCTGCTCGCTCTCTCACTCACTTTTCAGGCACCTCAGGGCAATTTTAATCTAAGCTGCCCAACGGGAAACCACGTGGATCGCGTGCAAATCTAGAATTAGTCTGTATCCAGTTTTAATATCCATTGAAGTCAATATTGGGTAGAACATAAAACCATCTTTCCATTTGGTCCTATGGTTTAGGTTAAAATTATGAGGGCGCAGTGGTTATCACTGTTGCCTCACAGCGCCAGGGACCCAGGTTCGATTCCGACCTCAGGTGCCTGTGTGGAGTTTGCACGTTCTCCCTGTGTCTGTGTGGGTTTCCTCCAGGTGCTCCAGTTTCCTCCCACACTCCAAAAAAGTGTGGGTTTGGTGCATTGGCCATGCTAAATTGGCTCTTAGTGTCAGGAGGATTAGCAGAGTGAATATGTGGGGTTATGGGGATAGGGCCTCAGTGGGATCTTTGCTGCTGCATCTCAAGGGCCGATTGCTACATGCTACAGCCCTCATTTTCCCCAATGTTGCTGCCAGTGTCCCAGAACCCACTTCTCCCACACCGGTCTTGAGTCACCTATTTATTTCTCTTTATACAATATATGGGAGCATTGAGAAGAGCAGAGGGGGATTCCTGGGAAAATGACATGGAAAAGGCCCAAAGATCTGCCCTGAACTGACTTGAGGATGCTGAAATCACATTGTGGACAAAATATTTGCATATGTTTCAGTTCCAAGGCTCTACCATGCCTCGATGCAGGGACTTTTCTTTAGAAAAAAGGCCCATCAGTGTGGAAAAGTGATTGGCACAGATATTCAACTATGTTGACCAATATGAGTAGTCAAGATGTCATTCACACTTCAAAGATGTCACGGAAACAGGAGAATGTTACTGTGTTACTTTGGCAGATGAGTTGTTGTAGACACTCTCTGCTTCACATTGCCCATAGTCTCCTCAAAAAAATTAATTTTGTTGTTAATATTTAATATTTAGAAATTAAATATCATATAATGTCCCAATCTCGCACAGATTACATCACATGATGAAACGTCTATCTGCGTCTCTCACAAAAGGACACTGTGATCTTTTTGAGTGGAAACCTTTATCCTGTATAATAAATCATCCATGGAATTGCTTGGTTTACAAAATAACTTTATTGACATCAGCAAAGAAAACTTAGCAGCCCTTGGGGGGGGGAGGGGATCAATTTATTCATAATAAAGCTAAACTGAATCATTCAGAAGGAAAAATGGACAGGTGTGTGGGAACCAGGTCCGTCAATAGTGAATGTGCAATGTGATTAAACATACTTAAATTGAGACCTTGCCGAAAATGAAACCAGTCTGTATCATAGAATTCTCTGACAAGTGGTGGCACGGTGGCACAGTGGTTAGCACTCCTGCCTCACAGCGCTAGGAACCCGGGTTCAATTCCAGCCTTGGGTCACTGTCTGTGTGGAGTTTTTTCATGTTCTTCTCGTGTCTGCGTGGGTTTCCTCCGGGTGCTCTGGTTTCCTCCCACAGTCCGAAAGACGTGCGGGTTAGGTTAATTGGCCGTGCTAAATTGCCCCTTCGTGGCAGGGGGAATAGCGGGGTAAGTACACGGGGTTACAGGGAAAGGGCCTGGGTGGGATTGTTGTCGGTGCAGGCTTGATGGGCTGAATGGCCTCCCTCTGCACTGTAGGGATTCTATGATTCTATAAAGTACAGTTTATGGCAGGTATCTCCTCAGTCTATGAACATTGAAATAGTGTCAAAAGAGGTCTTTAAATTTTTGCGAGCAGCGAGTGGTTAGCATGTGGAATGTGCTGTTCGAGAGTGCTCGGTAGGGGGCTGTAAACTCCAGCCCCTGGTTTCCCATGTTGCGAATCACAGGTACAACATAAATGTAAATTTGTTGCAGCTGATGATAGCGTTGGTACCAGTGTGAACGAGTTCGAACACTGGCAGCAAGAGGAGCTGAATTGTGCGCACTGTAGTACCTGCAGCACTGCCTGGTTACTGAAAGCATGTAAATGGTTAATGGAGTTGCAGCTTTGGTTTGCATCGGCTGCTTGCTGAGTTCTCTGATGACAGCAGCTTCTAAAACTTAAGCGAAAATATCCAAAAGTAAAATAAAATAACCAGAAATGAGAAAAATACATCAGAGGAGGTGGTCCTCATGCAAAAATGTCTGACAGAACGACTTCTGTCTGTTGACAAATGAAGAGGGTATTGGCATAAATTGCACAGAATGTCACTGCACCACTTGTAGGTGGCATGGGCACGTTTCACAAACTGCTTCTCTGTCACTTCAAGCTTTCATGATGAATGTTTTTTTCTCGAATGTTACAAACTTGAAAGAAAATAAGACCTGCATTTATATAGCACCTTTCATGACTTTAGGACATGCCAAAACACCTCACAGCTCGAGAAGCATCTCTAAAGTGTACAGTCACCCTGTTGTAATGTAAGAAACTGTGACGGCTGATTTGCCGTCACAGGACCCCTGTTGTTGACCAGATCATTAACTTTTACCTTAGTGATGTTGGTGAGGGAGAAGTATTGACCAGGGCAATGGGGAGAACTTTGTTACTCATCTTCTAAATAACTCTTTTATGTGTGGCCAAGGGGCCAGAAAGGGCATGAGTTTAATGGTTCATTCAAAAGACAGCATTTGCACATTGCACCTCTTACACAATACTGCTGCAAGCATTAACCGAGACTTTGCAATCCATGAACCTATGACCTTCCGGGGCAGAGGTGAGAGATATTTTGTTCTTTCATGGGATGTGGGTGTTGTTGGCTAGGCCAGCATTTAGCACCCATCCCTAATTATCATTGAGCGTATCGTGGGCGAGGCTTCCCACCTGGCCCATTACAACTGGCGCAGCAACATCAGGTCCCGAGAAATCCAGACCCACCATGTGCCTGCTTCTGCCTGGGGAACTGGCCAAGCATGCCGTGTCGGAGGGGACAAAGGCGGTGACCAAGTGCACCAGCTCCAAGTAAAACCATGCAATGTAGTGAAAAACACACTCACAATGGACAAAGCTGGGGCAGTGGAAGGAGCGGGAATCGTCTGAAACTTCACTGAACTGTCTTGAGAATGAACCCTCCTGAGGGAAAAGACAATCTTTAGCCTCATTTTTTCACCAAATGCTATTATTGGACTGAACACCTAACTGAGTGCAAGCTGAGCATCAATGCGCAGGTTATTACTGAGTCAGTGCCACACCATAGCTGACACATGCTGCACTGCTGCCTCACAGTGCCAGGAACCTGGTTCAATTCCGGTCTTGGGTCACTGTCTGTGTGGAGTTTGCACATTCTCCCCATGTCTGCGTGGGTTTCCTCCGGGTGCTCCGGTTTCCTCCGAAAGACGTGCTGCTTAAGTGGATTGTCCATGCTAAAATTCTCCCTCAGTGTACCCGAACAGGTGCCAGAGTGTAGCGGCTTGGGGATTTTTATAGTAACTTCATTGCAGTGTTAATGTGAACCTTAAAGTAAAGATTTATTTATTAGTCACAAGTAGGGCTTACATTGCAACGCAGTTACTGTGAAATTCGCCTAGTTGCCACACTCTGGCACCTGTTCGGGTCAATGCACCTAACCAGCACGTCTTTCAGACTGTGGGAGGAAAGTAGAACACCCCGAGGAAACCCACGCAGACACGGGGGGAACGTGCAAACCCCACACAGACAGTGAGCCAAGCCGGGAATCGAACTCAGGTCCCTGGCGGTGTGAGGCAGCAGTGCTAACCACTGTGCCACCGTGTCTACTTGTGACATTAATAAATAAACTTTAAACGTTTAGTTTGCGATTCGAATCCCATTGAAAACCTAAAAACCCAATTCCGATCACAATGAAGAAATGTCCTGGTACAACTCATTTTGGTTAGAATTTAGCGAGGCCATCAGTAAACCTCCTGATATGTTGCTTGCAGGTAATCTCGAACCCGGGGTGCAGTTTCGGATGTTTACTTCCATTCCTGCAGCAAGCTCACAATGGCAACAATTTACCCATCACTGTGAGAGAAAAACAAATTTACCAAAGCAATGTGTTACATAACTGTTTGTTCTTTGTTTGGAGTCAGTTCTGATCCAATCAAATGGATTGTGGCAGCAGGAGGACAGGGGGAAAATGGAAAGTCGAAAGCTTTAACAATAAAAAACAGGTTGAAGCATCTGGAGTATCATAATGTATAATCAAGTAAAATTAAAATTAAAATACAAAAGTATCATGAGAGAATACAATGCGCAAATGAAATGATTACTTGTATTCGATTTAAAACTGTGCTTTTATTATTGACCTTGTACAGGGGTAGCATGATGACACAGTGGTTAGCACTGCTGCTTCACTGTCCAGGGACCCGGGTCCGATTCCTGGCTTGGGTCACCGTCTGTGCGGAGTCTGCATGTCCTTCCTGTGTCTGCGTGAGTGTCGTCCCACAGTCCGAAAGATGTGCTGGTTGGGTGCATTGGCCATGCTAAATTCTCCCTCGGTGTACCCGAACAGGTGCTGGAGTGTGGCCACTAGGGGATTTTCACAGTAACTTCATTGCAGTGTTAATGTAAGCCGACTTGTGACACTAATTAATTAATAAATAAACTTAGAGTTGATAGACTGGCAATAAATTAATCTTAATGTCTTACCATTTTGTTGTAATATTAGAGATTGAATAGTGCTGAAAAGATCAATATTTTCAGCAATATGGTGAAGCTGGTAAAGCTTTTCATCTTGTACTGATCAGGACAAATGCAAGAATGCCAAACTTCAAACCACCACAACAATGTACACTGCAGGAGAAAGGGGTGCTGATTGGTTTTTGGGTTGACCCTGATTGGCTGGTGATTGGCCATGGAGAATGCAAATGTATGTCATAGAATCATGGAATCATAGAATCCCTACAGTCCTGAAAGAAGCCACTCGGCCTATTAAACCTGCACCGACTACCACACGCTATCCCCGTAACCCCACGTATTTAGCCTGCTAATTCCCCTAAAACGAAGGGGCAATTTAGTGTGGCCAATCAACCCAACCCGCACATCTTTGGAGTGTGGGAGGAAACCAGAGCATCTGGAGGAAACCCATGCAGACACGGGGAGAACGTGCAAACGCCACACAGTCACCCGAGGCTGGAATTGAACCCTGGTCCCTGGCACCATGAGACAGCAGTGCTAACCACTGTGCCTTCTATTCTATTTCTATTTCTTTTTTGAATTATCCAGGAGCTTGGAGAGTCTATAGTTCCCTATCGCTTTCTCCATGGTAATGCCCTGGAAAATTGTTTCGACTTGCCAACCAATCAGCACCCTCTTATTCTGTAGTATAAATTGCGGTGATTGTTTGAAATTTGTGTTTGTCCAGATGAGTGCAAGATGAAAAGCTTCAGTAACACATCCCTCTTTTCAACACAATGTATTTCCAAGGGACGATGAGAGATTGGTTCACCATCATTGAATGAGCTAAAATGGTTGATGCAAATATGTCATAATTGCCAAGATTCTTCCAGCCATCTAAAGCCATATTGCATCTGGACCAAATGGCATCAGTTACTGAAACTCCACCGCCACTGCTACTATTATTTATTCATGTATTCAGGTAACAAGGCAAATTGCAGGGTTGGATCAAAGAATACTGATTCCTTAGGTTGGATGGGTTTTTGGAGATCAGTAAACCAAATAAGTGGAGGCACACCAGCCTTCAACCGGGCAGGAGGTTTAGGGGGCGGTGAGGAAAAACATTTTACCCAGAGGGTGGTGACGGGCTGGAATGCACTGCCTGGGGAGGGTGATACAGGTGGGTTGCCTCAGACCCTTTAAAAAGTATCTGGATGAACACTTGGCACATCATCACATTCAAGGCTATGGGCTATGTGCTGGCAGATGGGATTAGATGGGAGTTCAAGTGTTTCTAATGTGTCAGTGTGGACTCAATGGGCCAAAGGGCCTCCTCCGCGCTGTATGGTTCTGTGATTCTATGACACAGGCGGATTCCACTGGTGAGCCCCAGGACAGGGAATTGGGCTGGAAATCTGAAGAGAGGAAATTGACCCTCTTACTCGGGTTGGGTGAGTGGATAGGGGTGGCAGGAAGGTGGGCAGCACACGCACCTATTTGTGGGTGAACACAAAGGATCAATAGGAATGAGGTAGGTGAGTACCAGAGTTGGACTTATAATGGCGAAGGTGCCCATCCAGCCAGTGCAAATTAAATTCCTTCAATTGACTTGGAAAATTACATCATGAAGGGCATATAATGCTGTTTCTCTAGGTCACGTATCAAACACACAATAGTGCGCCATGCTTTCTAACATCCAGTTTCAGGATCCAGAATCGACAGGAAGCTTTTCAATCTTGGTCACTTCCAGACTAAAACAAAATTGACCACCACGGACACCCACCACCCTCAGTTTCCAGATGGCTCACTCTGTACAGGACATGCAAAAGGATGCTTGGACATCTTCAATATCTCCTAGAAGAGGCTTGGCCCTATTTTCAAACATTGCCAAGATGAAGGTCCTTCACCAACCTCCCCCAGGCCAGATGAGCATCCTCCCCTACCACCCACATAGATGGGACGGTTCAGGAGTATGCATATATAGGATAGCAGCACTTCACATATCTCAGCAGCCACCTCTCCCAGGGGGCTACCACTGATGAGGAAGTCCAGCATCGAGTCATCTGTGGCAGCGCTGCCTAATAAATAAATAAACAAATTTTAAAAAATTGAAGTGACAAAGAGTAGGGCAAAAGACACAATGTGCGGCCACCAATGCTTGGGACATCCAGAGGGAGGCGTTCAAGTGGGCGCCATGATATGCACTTAAGCCTCACAAAACTAAAGAAATGTGGCACTTTCATGAGATTCCAGACCTCCCTTGGGTGCCTCACCGCAGCTGACGTACTTGACTGGAATGGGGACAGCATCTGGCCCTTTCTGATTCATTCTCAGTGTGGCACGAAGTTGATTACTTACCTGACATGAAGAGACAGCAACCTGGAAGCTGAGGAGACACTTTGCCTTGCATGACATTCCACAGCAGCTAGTGATGGATAATGCCAGACGGTTTGTGTACAGGGAGTTCAAGGACTTTGGGCACACGTGGGACTTTAAACATGTTCCAAGCCGCACTCTTTATCCACAATCGAGTGGCTTGGCAGTGTGTGCATTGCATTCAGCACAGAGTCTCTTTGAAAAATGCCTCTGTGACAACTCAGACTTTTATACTGCATTGTTTAATCTGTGTAACCTGTCAAGGGAAGCCTGCCCTCATCAGCACAGAGAATGTTCTCCAGACCCACCAGTGCCTTGATCCCTGTTGCCAAACCCCTGTTACAGCCTAAAGTGGAGACAAATGCCAAGGAAGCTCTTTTGAAACAGCAGCAAAGAGGGAAGAGCCATTACTGGTGTCCTTGAAGAATTTTCTCTGCCCTCCTGGGGCTTGCTTGCTGTGTCCGGGTGGAGCGTTTGTTTTGGGAGTCTCAGTGTCAGACATATGGGTGATATGGCCAGTCCAGCGGGAGCTGATCGAGCGTGGTCAATGCTTCAATGCTGGGGATGTCGGCCTGAGCAAGAACACTGACGTTAGTGCGCCTATCCTGCCAATGATTTTGAGGATCTTGCAGAGGCAGTACTGGTGGCACTTATGGTGCCTGCTGTATCTGTAGATCATTAGCTTGGTGCCAGGTCTGAAGCCTGATCTTCAAACATTCTCTTTCCTCAGACAACCGAAGACTGCACTGTCATATAGAGGGCAATATTGAACCATATCATCTATGTCTCTTCTTGTTGACAATAGACTCCCAAGGTATGGAAAGTGGTCCACATTGTGCAAGGCCTCATCCTGGATTTTGTTAATGAGGGCGCAGTGCTGTGTGATGGGGGCAGGTTGGTAGAGGATCTTTGTCTTCCAGATATTCAATGTAAAGCCCTTTCTCTTGTACACCTCAGTGAAGGCATTGACAATTACTTGCAGCTCAGCCTCCGGTAATGCACAGATGCAAGCATTGCCTGCATGCTGTAGTTCTCAGAGACACCGCAATCGTCTATGTTAGGTCATGACAAACCGGTTGTTGCACACAGCCATATGATACCCAACCCAACAGCGACATGATCGCCTCAGCTGGTGCCATGTGTGACAGGAACTGGCATCATCTGCTTCAGAGCTACCTGAACCAGTCCCGCTAACTGGCACAGAGGCTGACACACTGAGTCTGCAGTCCGTGCCATCCACACCCCGGCTGAGACGAAGGCCCTTCCTACTGCCAATGTAATAAACCCCGCAGTCACCATACCCACCCCAAGTTCACTTGGTGCAATCCGCCATGTGGACAATAACTCGGCTGCCTTCCAGGGCCAGCTAACTTGCGATGGCAAGTTCGAAGTGGCTAAGCAGACCAAACCCCAAGTTTAAGGACTACGGACCTACATATAATATATATACACATAATATATTATGCTGTTTCTGAAGAAGTGGGAGGGACACATCTGGGTTTTGTGCCTGTTCCAGCCAAGTTCATGTTCCATTTAGTTTTTTCTACTGCCATTTTCTCCACAATTCTTTTTTCCATGCAGTCATTCTAACTAAAATGGGGAAGGTGTAGAATGTGCATTAATTTACATATTGCCAAACAACCCATCGGGTTGGTTAGCTCAGTTGGCTGGACAGCTGGTTAATTATACAGAGCGATGCCAACAGCTGGGTTCAAGTCCCGCATCAGCTGAGGTTATACATGAGAGTGCCAGCTTCTCAACCTTGCCCCTTGCCTGAGGTGTGGTGACCCTCAGGTTAAATCACCACCAGTCAGCTCTCCCCCTCAAAGGAGAGAGCAGCCCATGGTCATTTGGGACTATGGTGACATTACTTATATTATTTTATGCCAAGTGTAACCTGTGTACCGGTAGTGATATGGGATTTAGGGGAGGGCACTGGACGCACACTCCCCGTATGGTGGCAGTATGTAAGAGCAATGGAGTGCGATGGTAACAAACTGTTTAAACTGTGTCCTTATTCACATACGCATCATAGTAATGCCATTGACACTACCCCGAGGAACTCCTGATGTTCAGTTCCTTTGTGCCAAGTATGACTCCAACCAGTAGAGGTTTTTTCCCCCCTGATTCCCATTGACTCCAGTTTTGCTGGGGCTCCTTCATGTCACACCTGGTCGAATGCGGCCTTGTTGTCGAGGGCAGTCACTCTCACCTCACCTCTGGAATTCAGCTCTTTTGTCAATGTTCGAATCAAGGCCGTAATGAGGTCAGGAACTGAGTGACCTTGACTGAACCCAAACTGAGCATCCGTACGCAGGTTATTGCTGAGCAAGTGCCGCTTGAGAGCATTGTTGATGACCCCATCCACCATTTTACTGCCACCAAGGGCTCTCAGAAATGGTTAATAACAATAAATATGGAACTGTGGGAATCAAGAGGCCCAATATTGAAGTATGTGTGGAGGGTAGTTGAAGGCAGGGAAGGATCGAAGTATCCTTATGAAGCAAATCAGGGTTTGAAACCACACAGCCTTATTGGGCCTCATATTAAAATATCATGCACATTCCAGCATTATCATTGGCCTTAATGGGGCAGATTCTGGCTGTAGTATTGAGCTGAATATCAGAGAGTTATAAGATTACCACTAGTTACATATAGAATATTGTTTCATAGAATTCCTACAGTGCAAGAAGAGGCCATTTGGCCCAGCAAGCCTGCACTGACAACAATCTCACCCAGGCCCTGTCCCCGTAATTTCACATAATTACCCTGCTAATCCCCTTGTCACTAAGGAACAAATCAGCATGGCCAAGCAAGCTAACCCGCACATCTTTGGACTGTGGGAGAAAGCCAGAGCACCCCGATGAAACCCATATAGACACGGGGAGAACGTGCAGACTCCGCACAGACAGTGACCCAAGCCGGGATTGAAGCCAGACCCCTGGCGCTGTGAGGCAGCAGAGCTAACCACTTTGCCGCCGTGCCACCAGAAGTGGGGCAGTCTGCCGTGAGGCATTTAACACAGTACATTTCAGCACTCTCACCAGTTGTTCCTCTGTTTCAGCTCATAGAATGGCACCAGTATTTGTGGAGATTTCAGCTCATGCTCCAATGCATGTCCCCATCTGCCCTGAAGGAACATCATCAATCTAAAACTGACAACTTGTCTGCTCTGCTGATGTGGATCACTGAAAAGGAGTTACCATGTAATAGGGTCACTCTTTTAACATGTTGCTTTTAATTAAAGAAAAACATCCCTTCAAATCTGACTGCTACAGTCGTTGAAGTCGCCAGCAAAGAGAGAGTCAGTCTAAGATTTACAGATCAAATCCACTTTTATTCCAAATGTTTCTTCTTGAAGTCTTGACTTTAACATGGGGCAGGAATTGAGTGGGAAAGGGGTATTGCAAGCCAGGCTGCTAAAGCCCATGCTCTCAGTTACAGTAGTGTAGTGGTATTGTCACTGGACTAGTGAATCCAGAGGCTCAGGTTGATGCTCTGGGGACCTGGGTTCCAATCCCGTCACAGCTGATGATGAAATTTGAATTCACTAAAAAATCTACAACTGTAAGTCTAATGATGACCATGAAGCCATTGTCGTAACAACTCACTTTTAGGGAAGGAAATCTGTCATTCTTTGCCAAAGGGTCACCTGGACTCGAAACGTCAGCTCTTTTCTCTCCTTGCAGATGCTGCCAGACCTGCTGAGATTTTCCAGCATTTTCTCTTTGGGTTTCTGTCGTCCTTGCCCGGTCTGACCTACATGTGACTCCGTACCCACAGCAGTGTGGTTGACTCCTAACTCAGGGATGAGCAATAAATGCTGACCCAGCCAGTAACGCCCACATCCCATCAATGGAGTTTAAAAAAAGCCAGTCTGTGCCCAACCAGCGGGTTGTGGCAACTGGCCAATGGGCAGGAGGAAGATGCAGCTGCAGCAAAAGGTATGGTCAAGGGGCAGGAGGAGGGTCTAGGCGGAAGGGGAGTGGAGTGAGTGAGACGAGTACAATTGGAGCCTAAACCTTCATCCTGTTTCTCTTGGCTTCAAAAAGAAAGTTGAAGAAAAGAGTAAATCGTAGAGTTCTACAGCGCAGAAGGAGGCCATTCAGCCCATCGAGTCTGCACTGACCACTATCCCACCCAGGCCCTATCCCCGTAACCCCATGCATTTACCTTAGCTACTCCCCCTGACATTAAGGGGCAATTTAGCGTGGCCAATGCACCTAACCAACACATCTTTGGACTGTGGGAGGAAACATGAGTACCCCGAGGAAACCCACACAGACACGGGGAGAACGTGCAAACTCCACACAGACAGTGACCCAAACCAGGAATCGAACACAGCTCCCTGAAGCTGTGAGACAGCAGTGCTAACCACTGTGCCACCATGCTACTCATAGTATTGGGCCTCTTCCTGTTTGGTTAGATAAACCACCCCCTGCCTCCTGCCTTCACATTCAAACTCACCATCAAAATGGCAATCAGCCTCCAATAGAGATTGCTGGAGTCTGATCTGTGTCGCGGTAGGAGGACCTCATGATGGGTATGATGTGCACCCACGGAGGTTAAACTCATAACCAGCAGGTTTGGTGTGGGACATTGGTGAGTCAGACCTGTGGGTAATTTTTCAATGCCTGTCTCCTCTTCTGGGAATTTTGGGCACCGTGTTTTAGAAAAGATATCAAGATCTTGGAAAAGGTACGGAAGAGAACGGTACACGGGATGAAGTGAAGAGACTTGAGAAGCTGAGGTCGTTTGCCTTAGAGCAGAGGGGGCTGTGAGGAGATTTTAGAGTGCTGTCGAACATGAGGAGGGGCTTTGACAGAGTAACTAAAGAGAAAGAACTTCCAGCTACAGAAAAGTTGAAAACCAGAGGACACAGGATGTCAGATGATTGTTTAAAGAACCAGAGACAGCATGTGGAAATAATTCATTGCAGAGTGAGTGATCTGGAGCGCATTGTTTGAAGGGTGGTGGATGCAGGTTGGATTATTAATTGGATAAGTAGTTGACAGGGCAAAAATTAAGCTGTTAGGAGCAGTGGATTAGTATCAATTTGATAGCTCAGCCAAAGAGCTGACACAGATACGACGGGCCTAATTGCCTCCACTTTGTTGTATCATTCTGAAGGAGGAAATTTTCCAGAAAACCATATTTGTATCATCAAACATATTTTTATTGGACTAATTGGCACCACTCATAACGGGCCAACAATGCAGAGGGGCACCCCCGGATGGATATTCAATCGGGTCTCCCCCTGCACAGCTGAGAGACTCACGAATTTCAGAAACTACGGAAGATCCCTAATCTGCCTAGCAACAGCACGTAGCTGCATTTTTTAAACTGGCCAAGGCAGACATAAAAATCTGATAAACTAAGAGATAAGGATAAAAGGTTAAGAATGAAGTACCCCAGACACCCAACAGGACAGGATGACATTAACACTCAATCTCACAAGCAGGAAACACAGACACGGAACAATAGGATCAATTTAAATAAGAGGACACATAGAGATGGTAATGGAAAACGCATTTAGACACCGGGGCAGGACCAAGTAATCCCATTAACACGAACACACACCATACAAATGCTAATCCATGAAACTTCCTAGGGACTTTTGAAACTGACAGACCACTTTATACATTGTGTAAAAAAAGGCATAATCAAATGTTCCCGCGCGAATTTTGGATCCCTATAAAGATCCAGAGCTGATGTGATTTAATTGAGATCAACGTGGCCAAGCCACTGTTTCTGAGCTGGCTACGGGGGTCTCCCTAGAATCCTAGTAATTGTACAATAAAGACACGCTTTGAACCTTGATTTGCGACTCAACTTCTATTCTGCACTGGTAAGGGATATTTCCCTACAACAATTCCACTACTCTATGGCGAGACGGGTGGAAGAGGGAATTAATATGAAATCCACACACCCAGAGAAGGATCAGAGGAATAATGAGGACTCATTGTCATTAAAGCCAACAGTAGCATCTATAATAATGGCACAGAAATAGATAGTGGCAAGGAATTCCCTAAATATTATGTGGTTTATGTGTAAACCAATTCGAAACATCAGCATGTGACTGGAGAGGGGAATAGAAGAAGAGGTTTCAGTTCCAGGATCTTTATAGATTTTAGATTCTTTATTGAAAAGATATAACCTCTTGATAACATCAGTGAAAGTTGTAATCCTTGTAAAACAGAACAAGTAATAAAACATTCCGTGTAAATGGCTTCAATGTCCATTCTATTAGCAGTGCCTTCTCCAATTATGTTGTTTCTAGAAATTAATATGATCTGTTAGACATTCCAGTCTTCCAACAGGTAATAAAGCATTAAAGCTCATTCAGTTTTACGATGTGTTTGTATTTACAAGGATTTGTGAGTGAATGGGCGGGATTTTACTCATCTCAAGACCGTAAAATCCCACCCAAGGTCAGTGAACCTTTCCATAGTCCACCCCTTGCCCGCTCCGATTCTCGTGGCATGTTATATCGTCAAGAAATAATGGCCATATCTCTGACCAATGGTATCTCAACCTTCCTTTCCATTGTTCCTTGTTCTAATGGGCAGATATGAACTGCAGCAGCACAACATTCGATTAGATAGTCCTTCAACGTTATCCGGGCTTACTTTAATCAAAACCTGTCATTTGCTCATAGCTTTCCCTGGGTGACTGAGGTTGAGCTTGCAGCTTATGTGATTTTTAAACTTGTCTGATTTTTAACCCCTTCAGTCCCCCCTTTGGCCATTGGGTGACCATCCAAAAAGGCCAATAGGATGTTGAGAACACCTCTCCAAATCCTTCAGGTGGCCCGTCGTCCAGATGTTGGGAGGTTTCCTAAACAATTCTGCTGTAAATTTCAGCTTCTGACTTTCACACCTTTTCCTTACAGCAAGTCATGGTAGCATAGTGGGGCATTGCCAGCGCTAGCAGTTTCACTGATTTCCTTTGATAACAGCACATTATGGTGGCCCATAACAACATTACCTCCATCACTACGGTCATCCCCATCCTGATTATTTCCCACCAATTGGTTAGGCAGTTCCCTGCCGATCCTGGAACAAATATGTCCCATCAGTGATGTGTTCCTGATTGTCTCAGTCTGTGGCAATCTGGGTAGCTGGCTTTACCTCCTTACTTCCCTTACGGGCCTGTTCTTTGGAGCGCCTGACTTTTCACGGGTGATTTCCATAAACTCTAGCATGGCCTGTCGTACCACTTTCCCCGGTGTCTCATCAGTGTATAACCAGTCATCCCACCAGGCATCAAACACCTATCCTGATGTTTTTCCTGGCAAGTGGAACCCTCCCACAATCAATGAGTCTGTCACTTGCAGACAAAAACTGTGATTACTTTCAGAAAGTAAAACCCCTGAGATTATCTATGTCTCTGCGGTGATTATGCATCACTGCGTAGGCCTATCTGCACTGCTTTAAATGCCTCCTTCAATGGTAAAATATCAACGATTATCTTGCTGGTGTTGCCTGGAGGCTCGAGGGTCCAACAAGCACATAATATATAATGCTCTGATTCTGAATAACATTCTGCTGTGCTCACATATGCCAGGCCCTCCTTATGGGTCATGGGTTCTTTAGATCCAACTCGGTGAACACAATCCCCTTCCCCTGTCCCTAATGATTCCAATCTGTAGCTCTCTTTAAAGATCTCATTGGATGTACTTTCCTGTGGTACCACCGCAATGAATTTTATAGCCCCCTTCACTGGACCTTCTCCTAGTCGAATGGCTATGAATTTATGTCTATCCCAGTGTATGTTAAGAAAGTTTAATTTGTACAGGGAGATAAATAAATATTGGGAAATGGTTCCAAATTTCAAATCTTCAATGTCAGACCTAACCTCACCGATCGGATCTCTGGCAAGATTGTCACATGCCCACCCTTTGACCTGGGCCTCAATGGTATTGACATTCCTTTGGCTACATGACTAAATGTTTCTAGGAGTCCCTCACCCTACAGGTCTACAGTGCATACTTTGTTCCATAGGCTCCATACTGTCGTCCCTTTCCAACATCTCTGGCAACCCAGGACGAATAGCTATTCAATTCAGATAATGGTAATTAACTAACTACCAAGTTTGCACTCCAAACAATTCCCCGATATCTCCCAGTATACTCCTTTTATCTTGTATCCATGATTCAGGAGAAATTCTGTCAGTATTATCATCAATGATTCTCTGCAGTTGGATGTCTACCCATGTAATGGCATTAGGATGATCGTGGCATGTTGAATGTAGTATTGTTAATAGGCCCTAAACATTGTAGGTTACCCCTGGAGATATCATTGTCGCATCATATAGTAAAGTTTTAGCTTTCCCAATCCTTACTAACCCATCTGGGGGAGGCTCCACCATGTTTGAACATTGGGTTGGTTTTTGATATCCGCAAACATTAAGCTGGTAACATCTAGTATCTCTACAATCAAGTCTTATATATGACATGTTTACATAGTTCTTGACAATACTGGCCTTCAAGGTCAGGTTCCATGACACTGAATCAATATTTCCACCCAATATTTGAATCGTATATCCTTTTAATATCCAAAATGCTCACTGAATCTTTTTCATCTGATTCCCATGTGAGGGGATGTTATAAACAGGAGGAGGGCCAGGTCAGATGGCTCTCTGGTGGGGCGGGGGGGTTGGGGGGGGGGTGGTGGGAGTGGGGGTGGGGGGGGAGGTCCGTTGCCACTCTGCGTGCAATTGGTGCGGGGGAAGAGGGGCAGGGGGCTGCGATCAGTCTGAGTAGTGGAGGGGGTGGGGGGATAAGGGAGACAGTAATGTTGTGGGGATGGGGCAATGTCTGGGGGCCCGGGGGAGGCATTATCCGGCCCAGGAGCGATGTGGCAGAGGAGCGTTTTTCGATTTTGTTTAGTGCGCATGCGCAGTTGAAGGCTCCAATCGGAGCTGCAGGATTTTGGGCGTATTAAGCCCGCCAACAGGCTTTTGCAGCGCGATTCAGAATCGCTGATATTTTTTCAAGCAGAGTGTGTATGGGGGCGCCTGAGAACGGGTCTAAAAGTTGGATCTGAAACACTCCCAGTTTCAAGTCCGCCCAGCACTTAGAATCAAAATGGTAAAATCGGGCCCAGCTTGTGAGGAAACAGGAAGCGGTTAAGAAATCAAAAATTTGTAGCTTTGCTAATCTTAGTATTGCTACCAGTGGTAGGTGAACCTTTAAAAGCAAGCTTTAGTGGGCCTTATCAGAGAGTTGCATCTGGACTGAATTACTTCAGTGTTGAAGACTGGTGTCCTTTACTTGAGAGTTCTTCAGTCTTTTAGAGAGGCTGTCACCATGATCCATTCTGTCGTCAATACCCATGATGCTTATTGCTTGGACACCATGAAGAAGTCCTCATTAACAATACTGAATGATGTACATATTTACAGTCAGGAGTAAAGGTATGGAGAGGACCCCATTCTATGTCCTTACATGTCCTATCTCTAGACTGGCCATTACTGTGTGGGCAGCAGTGTACTCAGGCCAATGTTAAACTTACCAGGCCAAAGAACAAAGAACAAAGAAAATTATGGCACAGGAACAGGCCCTTTGGCCCTCCAAGCCTGAACCGACCATGCTGCCCGACTGAACTAAAACTCCCTACCCTTCCGGGGACCATATCCCTCCATTCCCACCCTTCTACAACAATCACAAACACCATCTCAAAGCCAGTTAAAGTTAACTTATTAGTCACAAGGAGGTTTACATTAACACCGCAATGAAGTTACTGTGAAAACCTCCAAGACTCCACATTCCGGCGCCTGTTTGGGTCAATGCGCCTAACCAGCACATCTTTCAAACTGTGGGAGGAAACCGGAGCACCCGGAGGAAACCCACCCAGACACGGGGAGAACATGCAAACTCCACAGACAGTGACCCAAGCCGGGAATCGAACCCAGGTCGCTGGTGCTGTGAGGCAGCTGTGCTGACCACTGTGCCACCATGCCACCCTCTTAGCTAGGGGTGGATAATAAATACTGGCCTTGCCAGTGATCCCCACATCCAAAGAGTGTAAAAAAAAAGGAATCTTACATCATGATCTGTGTACACGCGCATGATTATCAATAACATGAATAGACTGTTCCATGTGATTCACCACAAAAATATGCGGAATTTGTGGAAATTAAGTTGCAATTCCAGCTATGACCAAATACTTAATTCACTTTGTTCTGCAAGATTAAGGATACTCATTTCAAATAAAGCAATAAATATAGTGAAACTATAGTTAAAAGCAGTTACAAAATGCAGAAGTTGGTATGGAAAAATTTGAGTTGCAATAATTGTGGAACTTAAGTTACGACAAACAGCTCTGCCAAGTAATGGAAAATGACTATTAGCCAAACAAGGCCTTTAGTCTGGCCTTCAGTGAGACCAATGCTTACGCACTGGCCTGCAATGCTGGGCACTGCATTGTGTTCTCACTCATGCACAAGTTATTAAAGTTTGGAAATTGAGTACTCTGGGTTTAAGTGTTGTCTGTACCCAAGTCGACTGCAGTTTAAGTGTTGTCCGTACCCAAAGTCAATGGCATATATGTGCAGAAACCAGTTTGGAGCTTTAAGTCGACTTATAACATCCAAATCCTTCTCACACTCTATCTCTTTTCCTTTGGTTCCACTTTTTGCATGTCTTTTTTAATGTCTTTCTTTCTATGTTCCTCTTTTTACCTCTCTCTTATCAATGCCCTTTTCTCTTTCAATTCCTTACTTTTCCTTCATCCATCCGTTCAATTATGTGACTACAGAGGGAGTCCCTCCTCTTTCTATTCACATTTCATTCATCCCCTGCCTTGTGTCATTGCTGGTGAAGAAAATCATTTACTGGAACTGCTGGAAACGCAACCTTTACTCCCGGTTCCCAACATTGTACAATTAGTCTTTCGAGTGACACTTTCCTCAGGCCTTTATGACTTGAATTTTGCAACATTAATTAATCATAAATGAATATACTTTATTTGTCAGCACATTCCAGGAGAAATGTTAGAGAATAAATTCCATTATTTCAGCACCTGAGTGTTAGGTTGAACTTTGCTGCTGTTGCAGGGCTATCTCATTATGGCAAAAATGTCCTCCAAAAATGAATTCTTAGAATCGGATTTCTGATCGGGCTATTTTAGTATTTGTACCTTGATCCATCAGATTTCATTTATTTGGGAAATCTCTTAATTGTACTGAATGGTCCTTCTGAGGTATTTTTGGCAACAATTATTTAACTTGAACACTGCTCAATATGTTAACACGATATGCTTCATGCTGCAAATGCTTGCAATCCAAAAGCAGAACATTATGCACTTTCCAAGTTTTGCTGGTGGGTTTATGAGCATGTGGATGGCTGTACAAGTTGTAGGGTGACAAAGATTGTACAATTAGGCCATCACTTTTGCATGTGACTCAGGCTTCCCAGTCCATGCATGCCCATGGTGAGCAACCCACCCAGTCCTGTTCCTGTTCTTTGTGAAGTTAAAATGACAGTGGGAATGCAGGGCTGAATCCCACTGGGAAGGCATTGTGATCCCCCCATTTTATCTACCCATGCATTCCAGTCATGCTGGACAGCTCGGTTAAAATCCAGGCTAAAGTCTCCACATGCTGTCCTTACTCCATCCTTGCCAGTGCTGCCTGATGGCACCAGGGGTCCAGGTTCAATTCCGGCCTTGGGTCTCCCTATGTCTGAGTAGGTTTCCTCTGGTTGCTCCGATTTCCTCCTACAGTCCAAAAGGTGTGCTGGTTAGGTGCATTAGCCATGCTAAATCCTCCCTCAGTGTACCAGAACAGGCCGCCGCCTGTGGAGTGGAGTGTGGCGACTCGGGGATTTTCACAGTGACCTCATTGCAGTGTTAATGTAAGCCTACTTGTGACACTAATAAATAAACTTAAACTCAGTACATTCTACCCTTCCCGAAAATCTACAGACTTCTGAAACGCTGAGCTACACCTGATCACCACTTCATGAGTTACCTCATTTGCTTCCCAATTTTGGTGATATTCGGGTTATGGGTCTTTCACCTGGGATGGTCACCTCTTTTCAAAAAGTCAAATGCAAGGTACTCCAACTGGCCTCGGAAGTCAAGGAAATATCAACAACTCATCTCTTACATGTTTGAAGATATTGTCAATTAAACCAAGCGTTTCCCACTCAGTCGTGCCATTTCCTCGTCAGATCCCAACAAGCGGGAATGTGTCAATTGTAGAATGTGTAGAGTCTCATCACCCTGGGAAAAGTAATCAGACAGAATGATTGGGTCCACCACCATATGCACTCTGGGGATCAACTCCAGGGAGAAACATGATGCAAACTGCTGTGTTACGATATTCTGCAGCCCAAACAACAGAAGGTTTATTCCATTAAGTTCTATAAAAATCAAATGTGACTCAAAACACAGAAACAAGCAAACTGACTTCAGCCAATTCTATCAGATCAATTTCATAGAATCATAGAATCCCTGCAGTGCAGAAAGAGGCCATTTGGCCCATCAAGCCCGCACTGACATCAATCCGACCCAAGCCCTATCCACATATTTACACTGTTTATCCCCATGACACTAAGGGGCAATTTAGCATGGCCAATCCACCTAATCCGCACATTTTTGGACTGTGGGAGGAAACCACAGCACCCAGAGGAAACCCACGCAGACACGGAGAGAATATACAAACTCCACACAGACAGTGGCCGCACTCAAACCTGAGTCTCTGGTGCTGTGAGGCAGCTGTGCTAACCACTGTGCCACCGTGCCGCCCACAGTTTAAACTGATTTTTTTCTCCCCTCAGTGTGACTGTTCTGAGGATGCCTTCATTCTCTGATAGATGTTGAGTCTTTCAATGATAGTTCCTGCATGATGCGTGATGAAAGTGATTGCTCTTTCATTATTGCTTCATTGACAGAAGTATAAATACCATTGTTGGAACACTGTAACAAGACAGATTCTGTGCGACACATATTCTGGTCTCCTTAAAAAAAATACTGCATGCAAAGTCTTTAACATTTCCATGTAATTCTACCACACGGGAAAGTAGACACCAGACCCAGGTTTAATTTTAAATGTGACTGCATGTGCTAGCATCTGATTCCAATCCTGATGTGGCCCCCTCAAAAGTTGTGAGAAAATCTCCCCTTTCCCATTCTCTGAATGCCCCTTCTACTCATGTTCTCTCCAGCAACTCAGTAGATTTTTCCACCATCCAGATGAGGGCGTCATGGTGACACAATGGTTAGCATTGCTATCACATAGTGTCAGTGACCCAGGTTCAATTCTGACCTCGGTGACCGTGTGGAGTTTGCACTTCCTCCCCGTGTCTGCGTGTGTTTCCTCCGGGTGCTCCGGTTTCCTCCCACAGTTCAAAGAAGTGCAGGTTAGGTGGATTGGCCATGCTAAATTGCCCCTTATTGTCCCAAGATGTGTTGGTTAGATTGATTAGTGGGGTTAATGTGTGGGGTTTGCGAAGGTAGGGTGGGGGGGGAGGGGTTAAAATGCTCTGTTGTAGATTCAGTGTAGACTCAATGGGCGTAATGGCCTCCTTCTGCACTGTAGGGATTCTATGATTCTGGGAAGCCTTCAGATTGAAATTGTTATCCGAAAGACGTTCTGGTTAGGTGCATTGGCCATGCTAAATTCCCCCTCAGTGTTTAATTTTATTCATTAGTGGGACATGGGCCTCGCTGGCTGGCCAGCATTTATTGCCCAACCCTAGTTGCCCTTGAGAAGGTGGTGCTGAGCTGCCTTCTTGACAACTGAGTAGTTTGCTGGGCCATTTCAGAGGGCAGTTGAGAATCAACCGCATTGCTGTGGCTCTGGGGTCACGTATAGGCCAGACCAGGTAAGGACAGCAGATTTCCTCCCCTAAAGGACATTAGTGAACCAGATGGGTTTTTCCGACAATCGACAATGGTTTCATGGTCATCAGTAGATTCTTAATTCCAGATTCTGTTTTATTGAATTCAAATTCCACCAACCGTTGTGGCAGGATTCAAATCCAGGTCCCCAGAACATTATCTGGGTTTCTGGATTAATAGTCAAGCGATATTACCACTGGGCCATTGCCTCCCCATACAGTACCCAAACAGGCACCGGAGTGTGGCGACTGGGGCATGACCACAGTAACTTCATTGCAGTGTTAATGTAAGCCTACTGTGACACTAATAAATAAACTTTAAACTTTGTTAGTGAATCGTAGAATTTTACAGCACAGAAAGAGGCTATTCAGCCCATCATGTCCCCACCACCCAACAAGTAGCCACCCAGCCTAGTCCCACTTACCAGCTTCTGGTCCATAGCTTCGTCGGTTACAACACTTCAAGTGCATATCCAAATACCTTTCCAATGTTCTGAAGGTTCTTGCCTCTCCCACCATTTCAGGCAGTAGGTTCCAGATCCCCATTGTCCTCTGGATGAAACATTTCCACTTGAATCCCCTCCATGCCTCCTACCATTTAGGCTCAATCTTCGTCCCCTGGTTATATAGGCCCCTCAAAGGGAATAAAGCTTTCCAATCCACTCTATCTTGATCCGTCATAATATTATCCCCTCAGTCTCCTCTGTTCCAAAGGAAGCAACCTTAGACTATCCAATATTTCCTTATAGCTAAAATTCTCCAATCCTCATCCACCTTTACTGTTTTTTCTCGAATGTAATCATATCTTTCCTACAATGATATGACCAGAAGAGTTTGCAGTACTCCAAATGGGGCCTAACTGCTTCCAGCATAACCTTTCATACTGAATGCCTCGGCTCATGAGGGGAGTGGCCTATATGCTTTCTTGACCACCTTATCTCTGAAAAGGTGGGAGAGGCAGAAACCTTCAGAGATCTGTGGACATTCACTCCAAGGTCCATCCCTATCTCTACACTTCTCAGCATCTTACTAATTATTGTGCTTGCCCTTGTCTTGTTAGCCTTCCCAAATGCATTACCTCACACTTTTCCGAATTGATCTCCATCTGCCACTCTTCTGTCTGTCTGACTGGTCCATTGAAATCTTCCTGTAGTGTACAGCTTACTTCTTCATTATCAAACGCCGAGCAGTTAGTGACCCGAGGCAGGGATTGTAGCAGGGAGATTTCAATCGAATTCAACGTTTCCTTGTAAGACAACTTACCCATTCCTGGTATTAGTCCAGCAAACCTTCTCTGAACTGCTTCTAATGCATTTACATCTTTCCTGGGCGGCACGGTGGCACAGTGGTTAGCACTGCTGACTCACAGCGCCAGGAACCCAGGTTCAATTCCCATCTTGGGTCACTGTCTGTGTGGAGTCTGCACATTCTCCCTGTGTCTACATGGGTTCCCCCTGGATGCTCCGGTTTCCTCTCATAGTCCAAAAGTTGTGCTGATTAGGTGCATCGGCCATGCTAAATTCTCCCTCAGTATACCTGAACAGATGCCAGAATGTGGCAACCTGGGGATTTTCACAGTAGCTTCATTGCAGTGTTAATGTAAGCCTACTTGTGACACTAATAAACAAACTTTAAACTTTAAAAACCTTAATTAAGCCCAATGCTTCACACAATATCCCAGGTGTGGTATCACTAGTGTCCTGTGCAACTGAAACAAAACCTCCTTACTTTTGTAATCAATTCTCCTCAGCATAAACGATAACATTCCATTAGGCTTCCTAATCACTTGCTGTACCTGTATACCAGCCTTTTGTGATTTATGCACTAGTTCACCCAGATCCCTCTGTACCTCAGAGCTCTGTAATCTCTCACCATTTAGATAATAAGCTTGTTTTTATTCTTCCTGCCAAAATGGACAATTTCATATTTTCCCACATTATACTCACCTAACCTTGTCTGTGTCTGTTGTAATCTCCTTAAGTCCTCTTCACAATTTACTTCCCTACCTGCCTTTGCGCCATTGGCAACTATAGCAACCATACCATCAGTCCCTTCATCCAAATCATCAATATAACTTATACAGAGTTGAGGCCCCAGGACTGATCCTTGTGACATGCCACTTGTTACATCCTGCCAACTAGAAAAAAGATCCATTTATGCCAACTCTCTGCTTCCTGTTTGTTAGCTAATCTTCAATCCAATATATCACCCCCTATACCATGACCTTTAATCTCATGCAATATCCATTGATGCGTGTACCCGAACAGGCACCGCTGGAATGTGGCAACTAGGGGATTTTCACAGTAACTTCATTGCGATGTTAATGTAAGCCCATTTGTAATACTAATAAATAAACTTAAACTTAAAAATTAAAACTTGATGTGGTACCTTATCAAATGCATTCTTGAAATCTAAGTACAGTGCATCTATTGGTTCCCCTTTATCCACAGCTTCAAAAAACTCTGAGGAATTGCTTAAACATGATTTCCTTTTCACAAAACCATGTTGACTTTGCCTGATTGCCTCAATTTTTTCCAGGTGCCCTGCCATAACATTTTTAAGGCCAGATTCATCCTCTAAAGTCAAAATGCTTAATATTTATGGAACTCTAGATGCTTTCCATATGCTAGACAAAACAGTGGGTATTGAAACGAGGATGATATTGCACTCAAATCCAATCCTTCTCTCATCCAATGCCCACATACACATACCTTTCAAGAAGGATCATTGAATGTTATTCAGGAGCAGGAAACCCAACTGCTTTCTTTCCATCTCACTGGCCCACTGCCTGTACTAACCCTACTTCGCCCAAATTCAGATTTGGAACAGTCAGCGAGATCACAACTCTTTGATTCAGTCCATAGAAACAAAAAAAATAGAAGCACTTGTAGGCCATTCGGCCCTTCGAGCCTGCTCTGCCATTCACTCTGATCATCACTGATCAGCAAATTCAATATCCTGATTCTGCCATCCCCCCATATCCCTTGATCTCTTTTGCTCAAAGAGCTATATCTAATTTCTTCTGGAAATCACACAACGTTTTGGCCTCAACTACTTTCTGTAGTAATGAATTCCACACATTCACCACCGTCTGGGTGAAGTGATTTCTCTTCACCTCAAACTATGACCCCTAGTTCTGGACTCCCCCAGTATCGGGAACGTTCTTTCTGAATCTACCTTGTCAGAATTTTATAAGTTCCTATCAGGAATGGCTGTGGCGTAGTGGTGCTGTCGCTGGACCGGGTTCAAATCCCGTCACGGCGGATGGTGAAATTTGAGTTCAGTAGAATTCTGGAATTAAAAGTCTAATGATGACCATGAAGCCGTTGTCGATTGTCGTAAAAATCTGGTTCACTAATGACCTTTAGGGAAGGAAATCTGCCGTCCTTACTGGTCTGGCCTACATGTGACTCCAGAGCCACAGCAATGTGGTTGACTCTCAAATGCCCTCTGAAATAGAGGGCAGTTAGGGATGGGCAATAAATGCTGGCACAGCCAGCGACGCCCACATTCTGTAAAATGAATAAAGAGACGATTTTGTCCCATTTGCTCATTAACCATCAGAGACACCACAATGTTTTTCTTTCAACATGACTGCCAACGTGACCAATAATTGATGGTTTCAATGGAGTGGTGGAATTGGGGGATACAATATGCTGGAAAGGATCACCCAGTGTTAAAAGTACAGTTGGACATTTTGAAATAGATGAAACCACTGCCCAATTAATCTATCACACAATATTTGCCTATCGATTGAAGGCAATTGAAGGGAAGCATTTTTAATGTCATCTGCCATTGGTGGGCGATCTGATTGTGGGAAAAGGGTCAAGAGAGTGCAAGGAGGATGTCATGCATGGGATGACGTTGGAGAGGGTTTTGATTTGATTTATTATTGACAAGTATTGGGATACAGTGAAAAGTATTTTTTCTTGCACGCTATACAGACAAATCATAGAGTTCATAGAGCGCATAGGGGGGAAGGAAGGAAAGGGTGCGGGATATAATGCCACAGTCATAGCTAGAGTGTAGAGAAAGATCAACTTAATATAAGGTAAGTCCATTCAAAACGGATATGGAAGAAAATAGCAAAGATAATAACATGAAAGAAATGGAGAGAGGCACAGTCATCATGTTGAGAGATTCTATTGCTCTCCCATTGTCCAATTGTTTTTTAAATGACATGGTTTTGGTCCACATAAGAACATAAGAACATAAGAAATAGGAGCAGGAGTAGGCCATCTAGCCCCTCGGGCCTGCCCCACCATTCAACAAGATCATGGCTGATCTGAGGCGAATCAGTTCCACTTACCCGCCTGCTCCCCATATCCCTTAATTCCCTTATCGATCAGAAATCTATCTACATGTGATTTAAACATATTCAACGAGGTAGCCTCCACCACTTCAATGGGCAGAGAATTCCAGAGATTCACTACCCTCTGAGAGAAGAAGTTCCCCCTCAACTCTGTTCTGAACCGGCCCCCACTTATTTTGAGGCTGTGCCCTCTAGTTCTGGTTTCCCTTCTAAGTGGAAAGAATCTCTCTACCTCTACCCTATCCAGCCCCTTCATTATCTTATATGTCTCTATAAGATCACCCCTCATCCTTCTAAACTCCAATGAGTACAGACCCAATCTGTTCAATCTCTCCTCATAAGCTACACCCCTCATCTCCGGTATCAACCTGGTGAACCTTCTCTGCACTCCCTCCAAGGCCAATATATCCTTTCGCAAATAAGGGGACCAAAACTGCACACAGTATTCCAGCTGTGTGGTAAACCACTGTCGTGCCTTCGGCACGGTTGAGCTGTATATATTGTTGCCACTACTGTTCGTATATGAGACACTCCCTGACACCTTTAATTCGGCTGCACCTTTAACTGGAGGCTCCGCCCTCAGGGTATAAAGGCTGCAGCCCTCCCCCTCCGGTCTTCAGTCGGGAGGTCCACATGCTCAGTATTGTCTGTTTATTGTCTGTTCCACATCGTTCCTTTTAGCGAATAAAAGCCTTCTGTTCCTGGCAACATCACCCTTGTCCATTTATCAGACGCGCCTCAATTTTATTCGCTAAAAACGTTTTTAAGGCGACGGAGCAGTTGCTAAAACCAGACAAGTTAGATCTCGATCCTCAGGCTGCCGGTGCCTCCAAAATCTTTAACCACTGGCTTCATTGTTTTGAAGCATTTATCGCCTCATCCACCTCGGTCGTCGTGACGGACAGCGACAAACTCCATGTGCTCCACGCCCGTGTAAGCGCACACGCCTTCGCAATGATTTGCGACGCCATTACGTGTGACGAGGCAATCGAGATACTGAAGGGCCGGTACAACCAGCGGCTGAACCAGGTATACGCAAGGCACCTGCTAGCCACACGCAGGCAACAGCCCGGGGAATCTCCAGAGCAATCCCTGAGGGAGCTGCGGGCACTCGGCAGGGCTTGCGGCTGCAAAGCCGTCTCAGCCGCTCAGAACACGGACGATCTCATTAGGGATGCCTTCGTCACGGGTATCCGGTCATCGTACGTCCGGCAGCGACTTCTGGAGCAAGGTGGGCTCGACCTTATGAAGTCGGTGGAACTTGCAGGCTCATTGGAGGTGGCTTTTTGAAACCTCAACGCATATACCCCCGACCATGTGAGCACACCGTGGGTGCCGCGATCGCCAGCGCCGCTGTACACGGGTGGGTCCCAAGCGTACGCTATGCCACATCCCGAAGTGGAGCGGACCACAGCTGCCGTCCCCGGAGGCCCAAAGTGCTATTTCTGCGGTCTGGGCAAACACCCACGACGCCGCTGCCCTGCGAAGGACGCTACCTGTTCTGCCGGCGGGAAGAAGGGGCATTACGCTAAGGTATGCCGGGGAAAGTCGGCCTCAAAGCCCAGCAGCGCCGCGTGCGACCCTCGGGAGTCACCCTCCCCGCCGCCATCGACCACGTGCAGATCGCGGGGGCCGCCATCTTGGGCGCCGTCGACCGCGTGTGATTCGTGGGGGCTGCCATCTTGGGTGCCATCAATCGACTCACAGGGGCCGCCATTTTGGATTCCGTCCACCGCATCCACGGTGCCTGCTACTCCGGACGCCTCGCCTGCTCCGACAGTGGCTTCGGTCGTGTTGGACCACTCCAGACCTCACCCACTCGCCAGGTCAACTATGGGCATCGAGGTAAATGGCCACGTAACTGACTGCCTGTTTGACACGGGCAGTACCGAGAGCTTCATCCACCCGGCTGCGGTGAAGCGCTTCGGGCTGTCAGTGCTGCCGATGCAGCAGTCCATTTCCATGGCATCAACGTCCCGGTCTGTGAGTATCCTCGGCTACTGTGTAGCAAGCCTCACTGTACGTGGCACAGTGTACGAGAGGTGCAAGCTCCTCGTGCTGCCTCAGCTCTGCGCTGCCGTATTACTAGGGCTGGACTTCATGTGCCACTTAGGAAGCGTCACGATGGCCTATGATGGGCCATTCCCCTCCATCTCGGTCCGAAACCCACAACTGAATGCTCAGCGGCCGCGTAATACCTGCGGTCTCTCGATCTTCAAGGTTACCCCTCCCTCGCTCTTCAAGCACCTCACCCCCGATTGTAAGCCGATTGCCACCAAGAGCCGGAGGTACAGCGCTGGGGACCGGGCATTTAATCGGTCAGAATTGCGGCGTCTTCTGGGGGAAGGGATCATTGAGGCCAGTACCAGTCCCTGGAGGGCCCAAGTAGTGGTTGTGAAGACTGGGGAGAAGATGCGCATGGTTATTGACTACAGTCAGACCATCAATAGGTACACGCAGCTGGACGCGTACCCTCTCCCGCGTATATCTGATATGGTCAATCAGATTGCGCAATATCGGGTGTTCTCCACCATCGATCTGAAGTCGGCATACCACCAGGTCCCTATCCGCCCATCAGACCGCCAATATACCGCCTTCGAGGCCGCTGGCCGGCTCTATCACTTCCTATGGGTCCCTTTCGGCGTCACTAACGGGGTCTCGGTCTTCCAGCATGAGATGGACCGAATGGTGGACCAGAACGGTCTACGGGCTACCTTCCCGTACCTGGATAACGTCACCATCTGCGGCCACGATCAGCAGGACCACGACGCTAATCTCCAAAAATTCCTCCACACGGCGGCACTTCTCAATCTGACCTACAACAAGGAGAAGTGCGTATTCAGCACACGCAGGCTCGCCATCCTTGGTTGTGTCGTGGAGAATGGGGTCATTGGTAATTTAGAACTTCCCCTCCCCACCACCCTTAAAGCGCTGAGGAGATGCCTGGGCTTCTTTTCCTACTACGCCCAGTGGGTCCCTCAGTACGCGGACAAGGCCCGTCCGCTTATGAAATCGGCATCCTTCCCTCTCGCGGCGGAAGCCCGACTGGCTTTTGACCGCATCAAAGCTGATATTATGAAGGCCACCATGCACGTAGTGGATGAATCCATCCCCTTCCAAGTAGAGAGCGATGCGTCTGATTTTGCCCTAGCCGCCACTCTTAATCAGGCGGGCAGACCCGTGGCCTTCTTCTCGCGTACCCTCCAGGGCCCTGAACTTCGACACTCCTCAGTTGAAAAGGAGGCGCAGGCCATCGTAGAGGCCGTGCGACACTGGCGCCACTATCTAGCGGGCAAACGGTTCACCCTTCTTACGGACCAACGGTCCGTTGCCTTCATGTTCAGCAATGAGCAACGAGGCAAGATTAAGAATGATAAGATATTGAGGTGGAGGATCGAACTCTCCACCTACAACTACGATATCTTATACCGCCCGGGGAAACTCAATGAACCCCCAGATGCTCTGTCTCGAGGGACCTGTGCCAGCGCGAACCTGGACCGGCTGTTGACGCTCCATAACGATCTCTGCCATCCCGGTGTCACTCGGTTCTTTCACTTCGTCAAGGCCCGGAATCTGCCGTTCTCCATTGACGAAGTCAGGTCCGTCACCAGGCATTGCCAGGTGTGCGCGGAGTGCAAACCGCACTTCTATCGGCCGGACAGAGCACAGCTCATCAAAGCTACCCGCCCCTTTGAACGCCTCAGTGTCGATTTCAAGGGGCCACTTCCCTCCAACAACCGCAATATTTATTTTCTCAACATCATAGATGAGTATTCGCGGTTCCCTTTTGCTATTCCCTGCCCAGACATGACCTCCGCCACTGTCATTAATGCCCTGCATGACCTCTTCACCTTGTTCGGGTTCCCCAGCTATATTCATAGCGACCGGGGGTCCTCTTTCATGAGTGACGAGCTGCGGCAGTACCTACTTTCCAAGGGCATAGCCTCGAGTAGGACTACCAGCTATAACCCCAGGGGAAACGGGCAAGTGGAACGAGAGAACGCCACCGTCTGGAAGGCCGTTTTGCTAGCTTTACGGTCTAAGGGCCTTCCAGTCTCCCGTTGGCAAGAAGTCCTCCCCGACGCCCTGCACTCCATTCGTTCCTTGTTGTGTACTGCCATGAACGCTACTCCTCATGAACGCATGTTTGTCTTCCCCAGGAAGTCCTCCTTGGGAACCTCGCTACCGTCATGGCTGACGACCCCCGGGCCTGTCCTGCTCCGGAAGCATGTGCGGACCCATAAGGCGGATCCACTGGTCGAGCCGGTCCGTCTCCTCCACGCAAATCCCCAGTACGCCTATGTGGCGTTCCCCGATGGGCGGCAGGATACGGTTTCCATTCGGGATTTGGCCCCCGCTGGTACCGCACCCTACAGCCCCTCGCCCCTCACCCCCGATGCCCACCCTGACACACCATTCCACCCTGACGCTCCTGTGCAGCACTGTGCTAGTCCAGTCCCTGTGTACAGCACGCCTGAGACCCAGGAGCACCCTCCTCGTACCCAACGACGAGAAGGAACTGCGGAGACTACGGACGTCATCAGACCAGACTCGGGATCGTCACCACAGCCCCCCGAAACAGCACCCCAACCCACACTACGGCGGTCGCAGCGGACTACCCGCCCACCGGACCGTCTGAACTTATGAAAGTATGAACCACTATGTACCACCTCGCCCTGACGAACTTTTTTAAACAGGGGGTGAATGTGGTAAACCACTGTCGTGCCTTCGGCACGGTTGAGCTGTATATATTGTTGCCACTACTGTTCGTATATGAGACACTCCCTGACATCTTTAATTCGGCTGCAACTTTAACTGGAGGCTCCGTCCTCAGGGTATAAAGGCTGCAGCCCTCCCCCTCCGGCCTCAGTCGGGAGATCCACATGCTCAGTATTGTTCTGTTTATTGTCTGTTCCACATCGTTCCTTTTAGCGAATAAAAGCCTTCTGTTCCTGGCAACATCAGCCTTGTCTATTTATCAGACGCGCCTCAAGCTGCGGCCTCACCAGTGCCTTGTATAGTTGCAGCAAGACCTTCCTGCTTTTATATTCTATCCCCCTCGCGATAAAGGCCAACATTCCATTCGCCTTCTTGATCACCTGCTGCACCTGCAGACTGAGATTTTGCGATTCGGGTTGTGACTTTGTGAAAAATAGTTGAGAAACAAAAGGTCGTGAATGTAGCCCAATCCATCACACAAACCAGCCTCCCATCCATTGACTCTGTCTACACTTCCCTCTGCCTCGGCAAAGCAGCCAGCATAATTAAGGACCCCACGCACCCCGGACACTCTCTCTTCCACCTTCTTCCTTCGGGAAAAGATACAAAAGTCTGAGGCCACGTACCAACCGATTCAAGAACAGCTTCTTCCCTGCTGCTGTCAGACTTTTGAATGGACTTACCTTGCATTAAGTTGATCTTTCTCTACACCCTAGCTATGACTGTAACACTACATTCTACACTCTCTCGTTTCGCTTGGGGCGGCACGGTAGCACAGTGGTTAGCACTGCTGCTTCACAGCTCCAGGGTCCCAGGTTCGATTCCCGGCTCGGGTCACTGTCTGTGTGGAGTTTGCACATTCTCCTCGTGTCTGCGTGGGTTTCCTCCGGGTGCTCCGGTTTCCTCCCACAGTCCAAAGATGTGCGGGTTAGGTTGATTGGCCAGGTTAAAAATTGCCCCTTGGAGTCCTGAGATGCGTAGGTTAGAGGGATTAGCAGGTAAATATGTGGGGATAGGGCCTGGGTGGGATTGTGGTCAGTGCAGACTCGATGGGCCGAATGGCCTCCTTCTGCATTGTAGTGTTTCTATGATTTCCTTCTCTATGAATGGTATGTTTTGTCTGTATAGCGTGCAAGAAACAATACTTTTCACTGTATGTTAATATATGTGACAATAATAAGTCAAATCAAATCAAAAGAAGGTTGCTGAGGAAGGAGCAGCCTTACTTTGTAAGAATTCCCTTTGCGGTACACATATTTATCATGATTAACCACAATGTTTGTGTATGTTTTGTCTGAGTTTTTCCTACTGCTTTTCGAAGAATTTGCATGCTGGGAGCTGGCAACTCTTTGGTATCTCATTTAAAAAAAAAACCTTGTGTGAACCGAGACAGAGCAATGCTTGTAGGCTGGCTGACCACGAGGGATATCACAGCCAGACCAGATCCTGTCCTGACTTCATGCCCATCAGCACATACTTTCAACGAGGGAAGCTCAACAGAGAACAGAAATAGATACCGTAAATCACGCTTCCACCTGCAAGCCCAAGGATGCTGAGGCCAATTTTAAGGTGTGCAGATTAATTTAGCATAGACCAGGAAACTCATCGAGTATCTCCCTAATCTGTGTAGTTGTGTACCTCACTGAGTAAATAGATTGGTGATTTGCATTGCTTCACCAATGGCTTGGATACAAGCATTCAATGCAAATCAATTAGATTTGCAAACAATACTATGTGTCACCTGGGCAAGCATGGTGGGCTGGGTGGAGTGGGCAGAGTGTGAGAAATAATTACAAGGTGAGCTGGTGGATAGAGAAGTGTTTCAGTACATTGACTGAGCTCGCCCAAGTGCGAACCTGAAAGAGATCAATGCTTAACATTCCTGGACACTGGAGAACAGCAATCCACCGCACCAGAACCAAATTGCTAAATCATTAGAGTATGAGGAAGTATATTCCATATTAAAGGCGATGTCCTTCATAGACCACATCAGTGAGAGTGGGGTTTGGACATTGGCAGAGTGGGTGCGCGTTGGACATCGAGGGGTGGGGGGTGTGGGTGGTGGGGGGAGGCAGGGGTAGGGTGGTAGTCAGACATTGGGTGGGAGTCAGACATCAGGTGGGGGGTCAGACATTGGGAGGGGAGGAGTCGGACGTCAGCAGAGGGAGTCAGACAATGGGGGGGAACCGGACATTGGCAGCGGAAGTTGTTTATCAGAAGTGGGGGGAGTTGGACATTGGGTGGGGGGAGAGGTATGGGTGAAGGTGTGTGGTCGGGTCGAGTTAGGTCGAGCCGGTGTGCAGTCGGACCTGATTGGGTCGAGGGTGGGAGTGTGGGGGATCCCGTGTGGGTGGGGAATACCATGACGTGTTTGGTTAGGGTGGAGGAGTTCCCTGGGGGTCAGGGATGTGGGTTTGTCCCGTGTGGGGCTCGGTCTGAATCTTTAAAATAGTTTTACTGAAGTGAGAAGCACTTTTTTCCGTCTAACTTGGTGAGAGTAACTATTAATGTAAAACTGGCTGAACCATCGGAAGTTCGTGATTTAAATCAGCTTGTTGGATGAATCCCAGTGCAGTGCAATTGCCCAGAGGAAGTTAGCGCTTCTAGACAAGTGCAGTGCATTAACCCTTACCCGGGAACTTCCGAGAGGGATTCCCCAATGTATCTTTCGGGTACCCTCCTAAATCCAATGCTGGGGAGCCGGAAAGTTATAATCCACTGGCCGCAATTTAGTTAATCACTGGCATATACCCCAGAATGGCCACAAAATCTCCACATGGCCAAAAACAGGATCTGCATAGGCGAGATCTTAGTTTGAGATCTTCCCTGTCCCCCGCCAGTGACAAAATAAGCTTTCCATAAATTTTCACAAATTAACATATTCTTACTTTATGCTGTAATGTTCCCCCACTCCTCATCCTCCCGCCTACCCGGCGTGACATCATGCCGGCGTGAATCACTACAGGTCTTCAAACCAAAATGCGGTCATGGTGACCGTGTCAGGGCCGTAGTGTGAGGCATAGTCCTCGGGTGGTGAGGGACATGGCTGGGCAGTGAACTTCTGACCACATATCCACACCCTCCATCATTCCTCTGTTCATTGTCCTACACTGGCTCCCAGTTAAGCGACTCCTTGATATAAAATTCTCAAACTCGTTCTCAAGCCCCTCCACACCTTCTTATCTCTCTGGCATCTCTTCCAGCCTGAAAACTCTCCAAGACACCTGCCTCCTGTAATTCAAGCCTCTTGAAGCATCCCCAATTTTAAATGCTCTACCATTCGCGGTTATGCCTTCAGCTGCCAAAGTTTTGGAATTCCACCCCCAAATCTCTCAGCCTCTGTGCCTCCTTTTCCTCCCTTTTAGACTCTCTTTAAAGCTTACCTTATTGTCCAAGTTTTTGGTCGTGAGCCTTAATATATCCTCATGAGGTTCAGTGTTATATTTGCTTCATAATGCTCATGTGAATGAGATGAGGATGTTTATTGAGACAAGGTGCAAGAATTTGTTGCTGTTTTTTATCATTCACACTGTCTGCAAAGTTGAGTAGTGAGGATAGTGAGGCAAATATGTTCTCATCTTTCGAGGTCCACGTCAATTTTTAGTCACTGTGACAGAGGGGAGTGGCTGGCACGATGGCATAGTGGTTAGCACAGTGCCAGGGACCCAGGTTCAACTCCAGCCTCGGTTCACTGTCTGTATAGACTTTGCCTGTTCTCCCTGTGTCTGCGTGGGTTTCCCCCAGGTGCTCCGGTTTCCTCCCACGCTCCGAAGATGTGTGGGTTAGGTTGATTGGCCATGCGAAATTGCCTCTCAGTGTCAGGGGGACTAGCTAGGGTAAATGCATGGAGTTATGGGGATAGGGTCTGAGTGGGATCTTTGACGATGCAGGGTCAATGGGCCAAATGGCCTCCATCTGCATTGTAGGGATTCTAGAATTCTATGAAGGACAGTAAAACCCCATGACTACTGGAGGGTTGAGGCTGTAGAAACATTTCCAACCTTGACAGGAGTTAACTGAGTTAAGTAAAGATGTAGAAAAGGCCAATCTGCTGTCAAGCTGTCAGTAACACTGAAACAGTTCAGCACACGTTCGGACTGCTTCAAGAGTTGTCTACCCAAAGGCAGGTCTGGCCCGCAGTGCCACAACCTCCAACATTGATTGGGCAAGGAGGCAGATCTTCAATCCACCCTCACCAGAATAGGGTATGAAGCCCAGGACGGTGGCACCAATCTGATCCACACCGACTGTCCAGCCAACCAGTCCCGTAAGGAGCCCGAGTTGTCATGGCAACATACACTTCGCCATGCATGTTGTAGCCTGGAGCTATGGATAGTGATGGCATAGACTCCAATTTCTTTTTCTTACACGGCTGACCAGCAATCTATCCCAATCCTACTGTCTAACATTGGCAAGCGTTGGAAGAATTCCCATATTGATAAAATTATGAAAGGCATAGATAGGGTGAACGGTGGGAAGCTTTTCCCCAGGTCGGTGGTGACGTTCACGAGGGGTCATAGGTTCAAGGTGAAGGGGGGGAGGTTTAACACAGATATCAGACGGACATATTTTACACAGAGGGTGGTGGGGGCCTGGAATGCGCTGCCAGGCAAGGTGGTGGAGGCGGACACACTGGGAACGTTTAAGACTTATCTAGATAGCCATATGAACTGAGTGGGAATGGAGGGATACAAAAGAATGGTCTAGTTTGGACCAAGGAGTGGCACGGGCTTGGAGGGCCGAAGGGCTTGTTCCTGTGCTGTATTGTTCTTTGTTCTTTGTTCTTGATACTCAGCCTATTTGTCCACATTATGTAGGCACTTTCCTGGGCTATCAGGTTTGAGTGGAGTGAGAGTTGCTAGCTCAGAGGCAGGGACAAGGCCTCCACTGCACCCCTAACCAAGCTGTTCCAGTAAAGCTACAAAATTAGCATCTATTCAGCAAAGTGGAAAATTACCCAGGTATGTTCTGTACATAAGAAACAAGACAAATCCAACCCGGCCAATTATCGCCCCATCAGTCCACTTTTGGTCATTAGTAAAGTGATAGAAGGGGCTTTCAACAGCGCTTTCAAGCCATATGCACTCAGCAACAATCTGCTCACTGACACTCAGTTTGGATTCCACCAGGGTCACTCAGCTCCTGACTTCATTACAGCCTTGATTCAAACATGGAGGAATGTGCTGAATTCTAGAGGTGAGGTGAGAGTAACCCCCCCTGACATCAAGGAGCATTTGACCAAGTGAGGCAACAAGGAGCCCTAGCAAAACTGGAATCAGTGGAAATCAAGAATTGAACTGGCCAAATAAATACTGTGGCTACAGGAGCAGGTCAGAGGTTAGGAATCCTGAGGCAAGTAACTCACCTGCTGACTCCCCAAAGCCTATCCACCATCTACAAGGCGCAAGTCAAGAAAGTGATGGAATACTCTTCACTTTTCTAGATGAGTGAAGCTCCAGCACCACTCAAGAAGCTTGACACTATCCAGGACAAAACAACCCATTTGATTATTACCCACTCCACAAACATTTACTCCCTTCACCTCGGTCACTGTCTGTTTAGGCTTTGCATGTCCTCCCCGCGTCTGTGTGGGTTTCTTCCAGGTGCTCTGGTTTCCTCCCACGCTCCGAAGATGTGTGGGTTAGGTTGATTGGCCATGCTAAATTGCCCCTTAGTGTCAGGTGGCAGCCATGTGTACCATCTACAAGATGCACTGCAGAAATTCATAAAGGTTCCTTAGACAGCACCTTCCAAACCCACGATCACCATGAACTAGAAGGACAAGAGCAGCAAACACGTGGGAACACCACCACCTGGATGTTCCCCTCCAAATCACTCACAATCCAGACTTGGAAATATATCACTGTTCCTTCACTGTCGCTGGGTCAAAATACTGGAATTTCTTCCCAACAGCACTGTGGGTGTGCCTACATCTCAAGGACTGCAGCTGACTACTCTTTCTCAAGTGTAACTAAAATTGGGCAATAAATATTGGCCTAACCACCGACACCCACATCCCATAAATAAATACTTTGGCAACAAGAGCTTATCAGCAACTAGGATTTCTGTGGTGAGCAACTCTCTCCTGACTCCCCAAAGCTTGTCCACAAGGCACAAGTCAGGAGTGTGATGGAATACTCTCCACTTGTCTGAATGAGTGAAGCTCCAGCACTACTCAAGAAGTTTGACAGCATCCAGGAAAAACAGCCTGCTTGGTTGGCACCGCTTCCACAAACGTTCAATCCCTCTATCACCATCTGCAAGATTTACTGCAGGAACTCACAAAGGCTCCTTTGACAGCATCTCCCAAACCCATGACTTCCACCTTCTAGAAGGCCATGCACAGCAGATACCTGGAAACGCCACCATCTGGAAGTTCCCCTCCATGCCACCCGCCATCCTGACTTGGAAATATATCACCGTTCCTTCACTGTCGCTGGGTCAAAATCCTGGAACTCCGTCCCTAACAGCGCTGTGGATGTACCCACACCATGTGGACTTCAGTGGTTCAAGAAAGCAGGTCACCACCACCTTCTCAGGGGCAATTCGGGATGGGCAATGAATGGTGGCTTAGATGGCGACACCCATATCCCTTGAATGAACTTAAGAAAAACATATTTGAGATGCAATAAGCAGAAGAATGGAACTTGTGATATGATAATGAACGAAAAATATCTGAGAATCATTTAAGTGACTTTGTGCACTGGCTCAGGAAATGTAATTTTTTCCTAAATGATGATTTCTCAAGTGCATTTCTATTTTCACCCATGATTTAACTGCTAACATGTCAGTAGAATTCTGGCAAGCAGTAAACAAATGCAATGCTTTGGTTGTAAGACTCAGGTTTTCAAAAAATTATTTAAAAGTGAGGAATTGATTAGTAAGTATCAGTCTGACTGATGATTGGTCATTGTAAATTCTGATAGGGCTGTTACCAGGTACAACTGATGCTAAGTTCCAATTCTGTGTTGATTCCAATGTTTCACTGATGTTAACAACAGGTGGGGTTTCATGCAGTTCCTGCAGTCACCAACGGGTCACGTTTCTCTGCGTAAAATGGAGAATTAAACATAAAAGCACAGAAAATAGCAGGAGTAGGCAATAGCCTGCTCCATCCATCATTCATTATGATCATCGCTGGTCATCAAATTCAATAAGGGGATTCAGAGTTGTTGGTTGGGGTGCAGCTTAATAGCAGAGATAGTCAGCTATTGCTGGGTGCAATTATCTCTGCCACCTTCTCAATGGAGAAACAGCGGTGCAACAGGAATATTTGTAATGTTGAGCGGGTGAAATAATTTATTCAGAAAAAGGATCAAAATAATCATTTTAAACTGTCCTAAATTGATTAAAATTACTACAGAAAAGCACATGATCACGTAGAGTTAATCAAAACAGTTGTTTTGGTTGAACATTTTACAAGCTGAGGAAAGCAATGAGTAGTTTCATTTCACAATTGGCGAACTCGTGTGAGTTTCCTCCGGGTGTTCCAGTTTCCTCCCCCAGGTCAAAGAGGTGTAGGTCAGGTGGACTGGTCATGCTAAATTGCTCCTTGGTGTCCAAAGATGTGTAGGTTAGATGGATTCGAAATGGTAAATGTGTGGGGTTACAGGGATGGGAGCAGGGAGGTGGGCTTGGGTAAAGATGCTCTTTGGCAGGCTCGAGGGGCCAAACGGCCTCCTTCAGCACTGGAGGGATTCTCTGAGATCTTCCCTGGTGGAAGAAATCTTAAATGGCTGACAATGGGTGTTGTCACCATGCAGTCTAGTCTTATGTAGGCTGTCTGAAATGTTTTCAAATAGACATCAAAGTCTTTTTAAACACAAGTCAATTTTCCCTCATTCATAGCGTTGCCTGATGACATGAAGCAATATTATTGATATTATTATTAATTCATAAGCTTTTTCAGGTTTTAAGATACTTCTTAAGATTATTGTTGTTAGTAATAAGGGACCTGATTCTCCCATCCTGGTGTACACGGTTTTTGGCACATTGGGATGGGAGAATCGGGTGTTGGCCATTTCGTGCGTCTCCCAAAACCGGAGCGCAGGCGCAGTCGGGACCACGCTGGAAATCAGTGGGAAGAGAGATAAGTCATTTAAATCTTAATAGGGAAACAGATCCTAGAAAGGTGTAATAATAAGAGTTGTCGTGATGGGAGATTTTAATTTCCCAAATATTGTTTGGAATCTCCCTAGAGTAAGGGGTGTAGATGGGGAGGAGTTTGTTAGGTGTGTTCAGGAGGGTTTCTTGACACAGTATGTAGATAGGCCTGCAAGAGGAGAGGCTGTACTTGATTTGGTATTGGGAAATGAACCAGGGCAGGTGTCAGATCTCTCAGTGGGAGAGCATTTTGGAGATAGTGATCATAATTCTATCTCCTTTACAACAGCATTGGAGAGAGATAGGATCAGATACGTTAGAAAAGTGTTTAATTGGCGTAAGGGGAATTATGAGGCTATCAGGCAGGAAATTGGAGGCTTAAATTGGAAAGAGGTTTTCTCAGGGAAATGTATGGAAGAAATGTGGCAAATTTTCAGGGAATATTTGTCTGGAGTTCTGCATAGCAACGTTCCAATGAGACAGGGAAGTTATGGTAGGTTACAGGAACCGTGGTGTACAAAGGCTGTAATGAATCTAGTCAAGAAGAAAACAAAAGCTTACAAAAGGTTCAGAGAGCTAGGTAATGTTAGAGATCTTGAAGAGTATACGGCTAATAGGAAAGATCTTAAAAAGGACATTAGGAGAGCCAGAAGGGGTCATGAGAAGGCATTGGTAGGCAGGATTAAGGAAAACCCCAAGGCATTCTACAAGTATGTGAAGAGCAAGAGGATAAGACGTGAAAGAATAGGACCTATCAAGTGTGACGGTGGGAAGGTTCGTATGGAACCGGAAGAAATAGCAGAGGTACTTAATGAATACTTTACTTCAGTATTCACTATGGAAAAGGATCTTGGTGGTTGTAGTGCAGACTTGCAGCGGACTGAAAAGCTTGAGCATGTAGATATTAAGAAAGAGGATGTGTTGGAGCTTTTGAAAAGCATCAAGTTAGATAAGTCGCCGGGACCGGATGAGATGTACCCCAGGCTACTGTGGGAGGTGAGGGAGGAGATTGCTGAACCTCTGGCGATGATCTTTGCATCATCAATGGAGGCGGGAGAGGTTCCGGAGGATTGGAGGATTGCGGATGTTGTTCCTTTATTCAAGAAAGGGAGTAGAGATAGCCCTGGAAATTATAGATCAGTGAGTCTAACCTCAGTGGTTGGTAAGTTGATGGAGAAAATCCTGAGAGGCAGGATTTATGAACATTTGGAGAGGTATAATGTGATTAAGAATAGTCAGCATGGCTTTGTCAAAAGCAGATCATGCCTTTCGAGCCTGATTGAATTTTTTGAGGATGTGACTAAACACATTGATGAAGGAAGAGCAGTAGATGTAGTATATGGAGTAGATGTAGCGGTTATTGGATAGGCACATGGAGCACACAAGGATGATAGGGAGTGGGATAGCTTGATCTTGGTTTCAGATAAAGCTCGGCACAACATCGTGGGCCGAAGGGCCTGTTCTGTGCTGTACTGTTCTATGTTCTATGTTCTATATGGACTTCAGCAAGGCATTTGATAAGGTGCCCCATGCAAGGCTTATTGAGAAAGCGAGGGGGCATGGGATCCAAGGGGACATTGCTTTGTGGATCCAGAACTGGCTTGCCCACAGAAGGCAAAGAGTGGTTATAGATGGGTCATATTCTGCATGGAGGTCGGTCACCAGTGGAGTGCCCCAGGGATCTGTTCTGGGACCCTTACTCTTTGTGATTTTTATAAATGACCTGGATAAGGAAGTGGAGGGATGGGTTGGTAAGTTTGCTGATGACACAATGGTTGGAGGTGTTGTGGATAGTGTGGAGGGATGTCAGAAGTTGCAGAGAGACATTGATAGGATGCAAGACTGGGCGGAGAAGTAGCAGATGGAGTTCAACCCAGATAAGTGTGAGGTGGTTCATTTTGGCAGGTCAAATAGGATGGCGGAATATAATATTAATGGTAGGACTCTTGGCAGAGTGGAAGATCAGAAGGATCTTGGGGTCTGAGTTCATAGGACGTTCAAAGCAGCTGTGCAGGTTGAGGTTGTGGTTAAGAAGGCGTATGGTGTACTGGCCTTCATCAATCGAGGAATTGAGTTTAGGAGCCGTGAGATAACGTTGCAGCTATATAGGACCCTGGTCAGACCACACTTGGAGTACTGTGCTCAGTTCTGGTCGCCTCATTACAGGAAGGATGTGGAAGCCATAGAAAGGGTGCAGAGGAGATTTACAAGGATGTTGCCTGGGTTGGGGAGCATGCCTTATGAGGATAGGTTGAGTGAGCTCGGCCTTTTCTCCTTGGAGAGACAAAGGATGAGGGGTGACCTGATAGAGGTGTATAAGATGTTGAGAGGTATAGATCGAGTGGATAGTCAGAGGCTTTTTCCCAGGGCTGAAATGGTTGCCACAAGAGGACACAGGTTTAAGGTGCTGGGGAGTAGGTACAGAGGAGGTGTCAGGGGTACGTTTTTCACTCAGAGGGTGGTGGGTGCGTGGAATGGGCTGCCAGCAACGGTGGTGGAGGCAGATTCGATAGGGTCTTTTAAGAGACTTTTAGATAAGTACATGGAACTTAGTAAGTTAGAGGGTTATAGGTAAGCCTAGTAATCGCTTGGAGGGCCGAAGGGCCTGTTTCCTGTGCTGTACTGTTCTTTGTTCTTTGTTCTTTGGTAGGGACATGTTCGGCACAACTTTGTGGGCTGAAGGGCCTGTATTGTGCTGTAGTTTTTCTATGTTTCTAATACATTTTTGATGTATGTTAAATGTCATTTTCAGGCCCGGCCCCACCAGAGTGAAGCGGGAGGCAATTCCCCCCCAGGGGGTTGGGTTGCTGTGGGGGGGGGGGGGGGGGAGTGGTGCCTCCTGGGTATTGGCATCCTGGCAGTGCCCCTTGGTTCTGCCCAAGGGTAAAGTGTCCACACCCAGGGGGCACCTTGGCACTGCCCACCAGGCATTGGGCAGTGCCAAGGGGGCGGGGCCAGGAGAGCCTAGGGGGAAAGGGGTGAGACCTAGGGGGCAAGTAGGCAAGGCCAAGTGGGCAGGACCAAGGGGGCAGGGCCTGGGGAGGAGTGGGACCAATGGGTGGGCCCTATTGTGGGTGGGACCAGGGGTGGGGCCCATTGTGGGCAGAGCGAGGGGGCGATTGGTAGGAGTGGGGGTCACGCTGCCACTCTGCATTGGGATTGGTCGGAGCTGGAGGGAGGCCAGCGATCGGGTTGGGCTGGAGGTTGGTCGACCGAGGGGCTCTGCCTCCCTGAGGGCGTCTGCCTCCCCGGGGGTGGGGGGGGTTCTGCCTCCCATGGGGGCGTCTGCCGGAGTGGGGGGGATCTGCCAGGGTGGGGGAGGGGTCTGCCGGGTTGGGGCCTGGGGGGATTATCACTGCTGGGGAAGGCGCCTGGAGATCGATGCACTCTGGGTTGGGGGGGGGAGGTCAAGACTGACCCACGGATAGATGGGGGGGGGCCGCAATCGGGCCGTGCTGTTGTTGTGAGGGGCAGCAGTGTGGGGGTCCCGGGCTGGCCAGCAAACTGCAGGCTGACAGATCGGGGCCAGAGTTCCGGAACTGTCAGCCTCTGGTGTGAATAGGCCCCGTCCCCTGAGCTTTTAATGATATTCACAATTGTGACCTCTGCATTGTACAGAGTGTAGGAGATTCGAGCCTAAACTCCCACTGAAGAAACAATCGTGATTTACACCAGTTTTCCCACCAATTCAGCACTTAGAATTTTTTGGGGAGAATCGGGCCCATGTTTTCATAGGAACATAGAAACTAGAAGCAGAAGTAGGCCATTCAGCCCTTCTACCCTGCTCCGTCATTCATTATGATCATCAAATTCCTTATGATCATGGCTGATCATCAAATTCAATATCCTGATCCCGCCTTCCCCACATATCCCTCGGTCCCTTTAGCTCCAAGAGCTATATCTAATTTCTTCTTGAAATCAGACAATGTTTTGGCCTCAACTACTTTCTGTGGGGAGTGAATTCCACACATTCACAGCTCTCTGGGTGAAGAAATTTCTCACCTCATTTCCAAAATTACAACAGTGACTACATTTCAAAATTACCTCATTGACACTCTGGGATGTTCTGAGGTCATATTAGGTGAGATATAATAGTATGTCTTCCTTATTTTCTTTCTTTATTTTTCTGTTTTTTAATTAAGACCATAAGACATAGGAGCAGAATTCGGCCACTCTTAATTATCTTAAGTTTAAGTATTAGTGTCGCAAGTAGGCTTACATTAACACTGCAATGAAGTTACTGTGAAAATCCCCTAGTCGCCACACTCCGGCACCTATTCAGGTACACTGAGGGAGAATTTAGCATGGCCAATGCACCTAACCAGCACATCTTTCGGACTGTGGGAGGAAACTGAAGCACCCAGAGGAAACCCATGCAGACACGAGGAGAACGTGCAGACTCTGCACAAACAGTGGCCCAAAGCCAAGAATCGAACCCGGGTCCCTGGAGCTATGAAGCAGCAGTGCTAACCACTGTGCCACCCCCAATGAACTCGAAGCACCAGTGGCAAAGAAAACACTGGAAGTCAAGGTGCGATCCCACTCACAGCATGCCCGCATTTTGATTCAGCGTTAGATTTGGAACCCAATGTGACAATGGCCCAAAGCCAATTCAGTTCGAAAGTCATTTGCTTCGCCACAGTGCACCCTAGTGACCTAAGACAACACTAACAATCTGATCCTGGAAGCTGCGCATTGGGCAATATAAGACCAACAGGGAGGTTGGAAACAGTGAGCTTCTGTCAACAGCATCATGAGCAAGTGCCAAGAATACAGGGCAATAAAAATCGCAAGAACTACTCATTTGTGCTGTGAGTTGGACAAAGCTTTTTCTGTGCTGCAGCGTGATTCACATTCCTCACACCAGCGTTCAAGTTTCCTTTTCTTTTTGTTCTGGTGGTTTTTGAATTGCACTGTAATTTTGGTGATGTGTATAAGTGATTCTCACACTAGACACTGCCACACATGTGTGTACAGTTAGAGGACTGTGACCTCTCCCCAGTGTTCTTGCTTGAAGATGCTGACTCGTGCTTGGACACTGTGCCAGGACACTCTGCTGGCGCTTCCTTTCATGCAAAGCGGCAACATTTTTTAAAGATAAAGACAAGAAAAAATGATCTGTAAAGATACGCTTTATTCCAAGTTCTGAAAGAAGGGTTTCCAAAGATTCCATTTGATTGGCTTGCCTGCTTAACACTTTGCGAGCTTGCTTCAAACTTCTGTTTTTGAATGATTTCAATATTTATGCCACCGAACAGTTTAGCTTTTTGTAAAATTGCATAGCCCGGTTCACACAATGGACGGGATTTTCCGGCCACGCGCTCGCCCCCAAGACCGGAAAATTCCGCCCAAGGTCAAGGGGTCTTTGCATGGCCCGTGTCCCGCTCGCTACGATTCCCGTGGAGGGCGGGACTGGAAAATCTCACCCTACATATCATTGAAGAGTACATGTGGAGAGTTGGTAGCATGGTGGTACTGTTGCTGGACTAGTAATTCAGGGACCCAGAGTAATGCTTATGGAGCCAGGTTCAAATCCCAAGAGGGCAGATGGCAGGCTTTGAAAAAGAGTCATTCAGTTTCTCTCTCTGCAGATGCTGCCAGAGTTTTTCCAACATCTTCTGTTTTTTATTTAAGACAGATGGTGAAATTTGAATTCAATTAAAATCTGGAATTAGAAGTCCAATGATGACCCTGAAACCATTGTCGATTGTCGTAAAAACCCATCTGGTTCATTAATGTCCTTTAGGGAAGGAAATCTGCCGTCCTTACCTGGTCTGGCCTCCAATCCACAGCAATGTGATTGATTCTTAAAAATCCCTTGAAATGGCCTAGCAAGCCACTCAGTTCGAGGGCAGTGAGGGATGAGCAATAAATGTTGGCCTTGCCAGTGACGCCCACACCCCATTAAATAATTTTTTAAAAATGATCTTAGGATAAAGTATAAGTTTGATTTGATTTATTATTGTCACATGTATTAGTGAAAAGTATTGTATCTTGCACATTATACAGACAAAGTATACTGTTTATAGAGAAGGAAACGAGAGCGCAGAATATAGTGTTACAGTCATAGCTAGGGTGTAGAGAAAGATCAACTTAATACAAGGTAGGTCCATTCAAAAGTATGATGGCAGCAGGGAAGAAGCTGTTCTTGAGTCGGTTGGTACGTGACCTCAGACTTTTGTATCTTTTTCCCGACGGAAGAAGGTGGAAGAGAGAATGTCCTGCGGTGCGTGGGGTCCTTAATTATGCTGGCTGCTTTGCCAAGGCAGCGGGAAGTGTAGACAGAGTCAATGGATGGGAGGCTGGTTTGCGTGATGGATTGGGCTACATTCACGATCTTTTGTAGTTCCTTGCGGTCTTGGGCAGAGCAGGAGCCCATACCAAGCTGTGATATAACCAGAAAGAATGCTTCCTATGGTGCATCTGTAAAAGTTGGTGAGAGTCGTACAATGAGAAAGATGAGTGGCAGGAATAGGGTGAGAATGAGAATATTGACCCAGCTGCACAGGATAAGAAATTGATGAAAGCTTCGAGACGGGATCTTAGAGAAAGAAAGTTCAGGAGAGAATTTTCTGTGTTTTGACTGAAAACAGAGGCAAATACATTGCCCTGACATAACTTCATATCACTCTCCATTTCATAGAATCCCTACGGTGCAGAAGGAGGCCATTCAGCCCATCGAGTCTGCACCGACAACAATCCCACCCCAGGCCCTATTCCTGTCACCCCACATATTTACCCTGCTCGTCCCCCTGACACAAAGGGGCAATTTAGCACAGCCAATCAACCCAACCCGCACATCTCTGGACTGTGGGAGAAAACCGGAGCACCCGGAGGAAACCCACGCAGAGTTGGGAAGAATGTGCAAACTCCACCCAGACAGTGACCCGAGGCCAGAATTGAACCTGGGTCCCTGATGCAGGAGGCAGCAGTGCTAATCGCTGTGCCACTGTGCCTCCAAAAGCACCTTTGGAGTTTGCTAGCAGAGCAAGTGTGTAAGCAGAATAAATAAATAACACACGCTCCTTGTCCACAATTTGATTTAGTGATAATTATATGTGATGCATGTCTGTACTGTAGTGTGCCAGTATTCTCACTCCCATGCATTCCATGTACTTTGATAATGTATTGTGCTTAATTTTATGTGATCTCCCAGTGAAAGGAGTAAAACTGATGGATTCCGGGCCACTCTTTGAAGGGTTTGACTCTGACAACTGTGCTGCAGCCAGATAACTTGATTTGTTGAAGCAGTGCACAGTTCTATCAGTCAGCTTTGCTTGTCCTGGCTTTGTGTGTTGGTGGCAGAGACTGGGTGGGCAGCCGCACTGCTACCAGTCCTTCAGAGACTGGCATTGGCGAGGGTTGGCAAGAGAGCTGTCCAGCTGTTGTTGTCCTTCAGTGCACATATTGCTGCTGAAGGCCAAATCCAATTTGTTCACTGGCCTGCCCGCCATAGAAGCAACCATTTCAATGAAGTCTTAAACCCCTTATCTATGGCGACCTGCACACACTCACACGCGCGCACACACACACACACAAACACACGCGCGCGCACACACACACGTGCGCACGCACACACACTCACGCACACACACTCACTCACACACACACACACGCGCACACACACACACACACACACGTGCGCATGCACACACACTCACGCACACACACACACACACACACACACACGCGCGCGCGCGTGCACACACACACTCACACACACGTGCGCACGCACACACACTCACGCACACACACTCGCTCACACACAAACACACACACACTCACACACTCACGCACACACGCTCACACACACAAACACACGCACACTCTCACACACACACGCGCACACATACAGTGCGCGCACACACACTCACGCACACACGCTCACTCACACACAAACACACACGCGCACACACACACACACACGCGCGCACACACACTCATGCACACACACTCACGCACACACACTCACTCACACACAAACACACACACACTCACACTCACTCGCACACACACACACGCACACACTCATGCACACACACTCACACACACGCACGCACATACACACTCACGCACACACACTCATGCACACACACTCGCACACACACACTCATGTGCACCGCACACACACTCACGCACACACACTCACACACACTCACACACACACTCACTCACACACACTCACACACACTCACACACACACTCACTCACACACACTCACACACACACTCACTCACACACACACACACACTCACACACACTCGTGCACACACACACACTCACATACTCACACTCACATACACACACTCACACACACACACTCACACACACTCACACACACTCACACACACACTCACACACACTCACATACACACACTCACATACACACACTCACACACACTCGTGCACACACACACACTCACATACTCACACTCACATACACACACTCACACACACACACTCACACACACTCACACACACTCACACACACACTCACACACACTCACATACACACACTCACATACACACACTCACACACACTCGTGCACACACACACACTCACATACTCACACTCACATACACACACTCACATACACACACTCACACACACTCGTGCACACTCGTGCACACACACACTCATACACACACTCACATACACACACTCACACACACTCGTGCACACTCGTGCACACACACGCGCGCGTTCAGACGCACATGCGCACACACACACACACAAGCACGTGTGCACACACACTCATGCGCACACTCATGTGCACACTCACGCGCACACTCATGCGCACTCGCACACTCACACACTCGCACACACACTCACACACACACACACACATACATGCACACACAGACACGCACTCATATGTGAGTGCACACATGCACGTGCACACACACAAGCACTTTCACGCACACACACATGCACACTCACACACTCGCACACTGGCACACTTGCACACACACTCGCACACTCTCACGCACTCTCACACTCACGCACACTCACACACCTCCGAGAGGGGCTGTTCCGTGCTTGCTCCCTGTATGTCTCAGCACTCCACTGCAGAAACCATTAATGAGACAATTTGGCAAGAACTGAGTGGTCAGCTCTTGCTGTACTGTGAGAAGGGAAAAATGTAACACAATCTATAATTGGAACAGGAATCTGACAGGTTTTAATGTTTTTAAATAAAATGTTCCGTTGTCAGATACATATTTCCTTTGAAGGGCTTGAAACACATTAATTATTGTACAGAAGCTGACATCTGATTCATGCTGTGGCACACTGTTTGTAACTTAAGAAAATGCTCATTAGGCAAAGCACATTATCTCATTCATATCAAAGACATTTTGAGAGAGCTGTGCCTCCTAAAATCGGCCCGGTGGCACAGTGATTAGCACTGCTGCCTCACAGCTCCAGGGACCTGGGTTCAATTCTGGCCTCGGGTCACTGTCTGTGTGGAGTCTGCACATTCCCCCCATGTCTGCATGGGTTTTCTCAGGGTGCTCTGGTTTACACACACAGTCCAAAGATGTGCTGGTTAGGTGGATTGGACATGCTAAATTGCCCCTTAGTGTCTCAAGATGTGCAGGTTAAATTAGGTGGATTAGCCATGGTAAAATCCATGGGGTTACAGGGATATTTGGTAGCAAATGGCATTTTGGGGTTTTTTTTCAATTGCTCACAAACACGTGTTATCATGTTGTGGCATTTGCTACCAAATAAACCTGTTGGACTTTAACCTGGTGTTGTTAAAACTCTTACTGTGTTTACCCCAGTCCAACACCGGCATCTCCACATCGTTACAGGGGTAGGGCAGAGGGGAGAGCCTGGGTGGGATGCTCTTTCAGGACGTTGGTGCAGACTGGATGGGCTGAATGGCCTCCTTTTGCACTGTAGGCATTCTATGGATTTCACTGCCTGGAGAAAAACTGTCAATGACTCGACCACAACATGCAATCATTTCATTACAAATTCCCAAAATGAGGTTTCCGTGAATTGCTGCAATTGTCCAGCCAGTGTTAGGATTCACTTGAAGAAAAGGCTCTGGGAGAGTGCAGCTGTCAATGAGAAGCTACCTTCAATCCTCAACACAATGTTCTGACGGCACATTGCATTTGGCAAACCTTTCCTTGTCCGAGCAGGTGAAGCACCCAGAGGGAGAGGGACCGTCCATCGCCACAACATGATAACACGTGTTTGTGAGCAATTGAAAAAAACCCCAAAAATGAATGAATGAACCAATGCATCGCTTAGCCACGCAGACCAAGGAGGTCCCAAGCATGAGTGGATGTTAACTGAACCACTAAGGACATAGAAACATAGAAATAGCAGGAGGAGGCCATTCTGCCCTTTGAGCTGCTCCGCCATTCATTCTGATCACAGTTGATCATCAAATTCAATATCCCGATTCCCGCCTTCCCCTAAGGACCACATAAATTATTTCCAGTTGTCCTGGGCCAGTGAAGGAAAAATCAGTCTGGGTCCTTGTGGTAACGGGGCCCCTTTAAGGGGCGATTCTTTGCGGGTCACGTGATCGGACTGGATCCTATGGAATGGTAGTGTGGGAAGCCTGGCCAATCAGGAGTGAGGGTACGAGTCCTGGGACTGGGAGGACCACAGTTGGAGCCAGGGAGGAGGAGAGTCAACCTGAGCATGTGTTCAGTCAGATCTGAGAGTGTAAATAGTTATTATAGTTTAATAAACCCTTCTTGTTGTTGGAGTCACATTGAAAGGCCTCTAATTATTGCAGTCCTCATCCCTATTACCTTGCTGTAAAGTGTGTGTTGTCAGATACGCAGTGAGGATTAGATTGGGTTTCAGAAGAAGGAGTGCTGACAATCATTGTCTGGTGGTTGGAGAGGATTGGGCATTTGATTGAAGTACTGGAGGCTGATTGACTCGCATGGAACCACAGACCAGCATGAATCAGCTACTTCTGGTGAGGAGATAATAGGAGGTAGAAAGAATGTGCAAGATTATGGGGATAAAGCCAGGGTGTGGATTAGGTAGAATACTCTTTCAGAGAGCCAGCGCAGTCTCGATGGGCTGAATGGCTCCCTCCTGCACTGTAAAGATTCTGTGAGGCTCTGGAAATAGAACCATAGAATCCCGACAGTACCATATGGCCCATTGAGCCGGCACCGACAATCCCACCCAGGCCCTATCCCCATATCCCCATGTATTTACCTTGCGAATCCCCCTGTCACTAAGGGGCAATTTGCTGTGGCCAATCCATCTAATCTGCACATATTTGGACCTTGGGACAAAACAGGAGAAAACCTACACAGACACGGGGAGAATGTGCAGACTCTACACCAGTAGTGACCCGAGGCCAGAATTGACCCCAGGTCCCTGGTGCTGTGAGACAGCAGTGCTAACCACTGTGCCACTGTGCCGCCCACCGGCGAGTTTGTGAGGGGGAAAGATGGGGGAGGGGGGGAATGGAGATAAGAGACGGAAATTGCAAAACAAAATTAGAAAATGAAAAATAATTTAGGATACCTTTATTTATTAGTGTCACAAGTAGGCTTACATTAACACTGCAATGAAGTTACTGTGAAAATCCCTTAGTCGCCACACTCTGGCGCCTGTTCAGGTACACTGAGGGAAAATTTAGCATGGCCAATGCACCTGGCCAGCACATTTTTCGGACTGTGGGAGGAAACCGGAGCACCCGGAGGAAACGCATGCAGACACGGGGAGAGCGTCCAGACTCCACACAGACAGAGACCCGAGGCCGGGAATCGAACCCGGGCCGCTGGTGCTGTGAGGCAGTGGTGCTAACCACTGTGCCACCTGCACGGACATTTTTGGACATTTCTTTGAAAGAACTGCAACATGTGTTCTGATCCACGATCTTTGGCTATCTGCTGTGCACCGTATTGACTTTGAGTCAGTACTGCTGTCACTTTCAGGACTATTTCAGAGTAGTTTCCTGATTTGAATAAAAATGTGAATTCGGAACAAAATGAATCCAGGGCGTTTGTTTGCTCATTGACATTTTGGTTTCCTTCATGAGATCTAATGGAGCCTTTAATGTGATCTGTGAAGGCAATTAAAGCATCTGTGGCCAATTTGTTTCCAATAGAAATTATTTAAAATCAGGGATGGTGCTGCTGGAAAGGTGCAACCCTGCCAACATTTCGCTGGTCAACAACTGAATACTGCAGGAATTACCGGCCTACTTTTATGTTTGAGGCCGTTTTGGAGCAGGTGAGTGTCTTACAAGAGGCATCAATGCCACTGCGGATCCACATACATATAGAGAATGGAGCAGTCTCCCTCTGGGCCTGCTGACCTTGCTGAGGTCATTATCGGAATGCACCTAATGGCCAATGTGCCTAACCAGCATGTCTTTCAGACTGTGGGAGGAAACCAGAGCACCCGGAGGAAACCCACACAGACACGGGGAGAATGTGCAGACTCCGCACAGACAGAGACCCAAGCCAGGAATCGAACCCGGTTGATTCATGGAAAGACAGGAACAGGAGCAGTTGATTTAACCCCTCCAGCCTGATCCTCCAGGCTCTGAGGCCCTGTGAAGTCTCAGCTCCAAGGATCTTTGGCACCCGTATATTTATCTTCGCACCATATTCTCCAGAAAGAAATCTAGTTCAACTGTCCAAACTGCAGAAGTAGGCAGTTTATCCTCTTCCATGATCTCTTGTTTAGCGTTATTTGGGCACAACTTGAGTTGATTTTTGGATTTGATTTCATTTTCATACAGTGAAAAGTATTGTTTCTTGCACGCCACACAGACAAAGCATACCGTTCATAGAGAAGGAAACGAGACTGTGCAGAATGTAGTGTTACAGTCATAGCTAGGGTGTAGAGAAAGATCAACTTAATACAAAGTAGGTCCATTCAAACGTTTGATGGCAGCAGGGAAGAAACTGTCCTTTAGTCAGTTAGAACATAAGAACATAAGAAATAGGAGCAGGAGTAGGCCATCTAGCCCCTCGAGCCTGCCCCGCCATTCAATAAGATCATGGCTGATCTGACGTGGATCAGTACCACTTACCCGCCTGATCCCCATAACCCTTAATTCCCTTACCGATCAGGAATCCATCCATCCGCGCTTTAAACATATTCAGCGAGGTAGCCTCCACCACCTCAGTGGGCAGAGAATTCCAGAGATTCACCACCCTCTGGGAGAAGAAGTTCCTCCTCAACTCTGTCCTAAACCGACCCCCCTTTATTTTGAGGCTGTGTCCTCTAGTTTTAACTTCCTTACTAAGTGGAAAGAATCTCTCCGCCTCCACCCTATCCAGCCCCCGCATTATCTTATAAGTCTCCATAAGATCCCCCCTCATCCTTCTAAACTCCAACGAGTACAAACCCAATCTCCTCAGCCTCTCCTCATAATCCAAACCCCTCATCTCCGGTATCAACCTGGTGAACCTTCTCTGCACTCCCTCCAATGCCAATATATCCTTCCTCATATAAGGGGACCAATACTGCACACAGTATTCCAGCTGCGGCCTCACCAATGCCCTGTACAGGTGCATCAAGACATCCCTGCTTTTATATTCTATCCCCCTCGCGATATAGGCCAACATCCCATTTGCCTTCTTGATCACCTGTTGTACCTGCAGACTGGGCTTTTGCGTCTCATGCACAAGGACCCCCAGGTCCCTTTGCACGGTAGCATGTTTTAATTTGTTTCCATTGAGATAGTAATCCCATTTGTTATTATTTCCTCCAAAGTGTATAACCTCGCATTTCTCAACGTTATACTCCATTTGCCATATCCTCGCCCACTCACTCAGCCTGTCCAAATCTCTCTGCAGATCTTCTCCGTCCTCCACACGATTCACTTTTCCACTTATCTTTGTGTCATCTGCAAACTTCGTTACCCTACACTCCGTCCCCTCCTCCAGATCATCTATATAAATGGTAAACAGTTGCGGCCCGAGTACCGATCCCTGCGGCACGCCACTAGTTACCTTCCTCCAACCGGAAAAACACCCATTTATTCCGACTCTTTGCTTCCTGTCGGATAGCCAGTCCCCAATCCACTTTAACACACTACCCCCAACTCCGTGTGCCCTAATCTTCTTCAGCAGCCTTTTATGGGGCATCTTATCAAACGCCTTTTGGAAATCCAAAAACACCGCATCCACCGGTTCTCCTCCATCAACCGCCCTAGTCACATCTTCATAAAAATCCAACATGTTCGTCAAGCACGACTTTCCCCTCATGAATCCATGCTGCGTCTGATTGATCGAACCATTTCTATCCAGATGCCCTGCTATCTCCTCTTTAATAATGGACTCCAGCATTTTCCCTACTACAGACGTTAAGCTGACCGGCCTATAGTTACCCGCCTTTTGTCTCCTTCCTTTTTTAAACAGCGGCGTAACATTAGCCGTTTTCCAATCAACCGGCACTACCCCAGAATGCAACGAGTTTTGATAAATAATCACTAACGCATCCACTATTACCTCTGACATTTCTTTCAATACCCTGGGATGCATTCCATCCAGACCCGGGGACTTGTCCACCTTCAGTCCCATTAGTCTACCCAGCACTGCCTCTCTGGTCACATTAATTGTATTAAGTATTTCTCCTGCTGCCAACCCTCTATCGTTAACATTTGGCAAACTATTTGTGTCCTCCACCGTGAAGACCGACACAAAAAACTTATTTAAAGACTCAGCCATATCCTCATTTCCCACTATTAACTCCCCCCTCTCGTCCTCCAAGGGTCCAACATTCACTCTAGCCACTCTATTCCTTTTTATATATTTATAAAAACTTTTACTATCTTTTTTATATTAATTGCTAGCCTAACTTCATAGTCTATCCTTCCTTTCTTTATCGCTTTCTTAGTCTCTCTTTGTTGTTTCTTAAATTTTTCCCAATCACTTGTTTCTCCACTATTTTTGGCCACTCTGTACGCAGCTGTTTTTATTTTAATACTCTCCTTTATTTCCTTCGTTATCCACGGCTGGTTCTCCCTTTTCTTACAATCCTTGTTTTTTGCTGGAATATATTTTTGCTGAGAACTGAAAAGGATCTCCTTAAAAATCCTCCACTGTTCCTCAGCTATCCTACCTGCCAGCCTGCTCTCCCAGTCTACCTTAGCCAATTCATCCCTCATCCTATCATATTTCCCTCTGTTCAAACAGAGGACACTGGTTTGGGACCAAACTTTCTCCTCTTCCATCTGAATCAGAAATTCGACCATATTGTGGTCACTAGACCCAAGAGGGTCCTTCAAAATAAGATCCTTAATTCTACCTACCTCGTTACACAATACCAGATCCAAAATAGCTCGTTCCCTCGTCGGTTCCGTAACATGCTGTTCAAGGAAACTATCCCGACAGCATTCTAAGAACTCTTCCTCCATTCATAAGAACATAAGAACATAAGAAATAGGAGCAGGAGTAGGCCATCTAGCCCCTCGAGCCTGCCCCGCCATCCAACAAGATCATGGCTGATCTGACGTGGATCAGTACCACTTACCCGCCTGATCCCCATAACCCTTAATTCCCTTACCGATCAAGAATCCATCCATCCGCAATTCATCTCCATTCCACCCTTACCGACTTGAGTCTGCCAGTCAATGTGCATGTTGAAGTCCCCCATAATTATTGCCGTTCCGTTTTTACACGCATCCCTTATCTGCTTGTTTATAGCCCTCCCTACCTCAACATTATTATTTGGGGGCCTATATACCACACCTACTAGTGTCTTTCTCCCTCTACTATTCCTCATCTCTACCCATAATGATTCCACGTTTTGTTCCTCAGAGCCTATGTCATCCCTCAGTACTACCCTGACATTATCTCTTATTAATAGCGCGACCCCACCACCTTTTCCTTCCTGTCTATTCTTCCTAAACGCCTGATACCCCTGGATATTCATCTCCCAATCCTGGTCACCTTTCAGCCACGTTTCTGTAATGGCCACTAGATCGTACCCACTTGTGCTGATTTGCACCATCAACTCATTTACCTTGTTCCGAATGCTTCGTGCATTCAGGCAAAGTGTCCTTATTCCAGCTTTTATCTGGACCCGCTTTGATGAGTCGCGAACACCCTCTCCCTCTACTCCCTTATCTAAATTACCGCCTTCATTCACTTGCACCCTCTCCTCTACCATTAATTTTGTAATTCCCCTTACCCCTGCATCCTCCCCCTCATCAGTTAGTTCCTTGATCCTAGTCAACTCTTCTAGCTCCCCTCCCCCCAACCTATCTAGTTTAAATTCTCCCCAGTAGCCTTAGCCAACCTACCGACCAGGATATTGGTCCCCCTGTGATTCAAGTTCCACCTGTTTTTTGTATACAGATCACCCCTGCCCCTAAAGAGGTCCCAATGGTCCAGGAACCTGAATCCCTGCCCCCTGCACCAGTCCCTCAGCCACACATTCATCCTCCACCTCACTCCATTCCTGCCCTCACCCTCCCGTGGCACAGGCAGTAATCCTGAGACTACTACCTTTGCTTTCCTCTTTCTCAGCTGTCTCCCTAATTCCCTGTACTCCCTTTTCATGACCCCTTCTCCCTTCCTACCCACATCAGCGGTACCAATATGTACCGCTACCTCAGGCTCCTCTCCCACCTCAGGATTTCCGGGACGCGACTCGCGACATCCTGGATCCCGGCCCCAGGGAGGCAGACCACCATGCGAGACTCCCGCCTACCTCCGCAGAAATGCCTGTCTGTCCCCTTCACCATCGAGTCCCCGATTAATACCGCCTTCCTCCTCTTTTCCTTAGCCCTCTGAGTTACAGGGCTGGACTACACTCCGGAGACACGGCCACTGCTGCTTCCCCCAGGCGGGCTGTCCCCCCCAGCAGTACTCAAGCAGGAGTACTTGTTGTGCAGGGGCAAATCCACCTGGGTGCTCTCAACCACCCTAGCCTTACCCTTCCTGGCCGTCACCCACTTGGCCTCCTCCCGTGGCCCTGGTGTGACCACCTGATGATAGCTCTTGTCTATCACCTCCTCATTCTCCCTCATCAGCCTAAGATCCTCGAGCTGTAGTTCCAGCTCCCTAACACGGTCCCTCAGGAACCGCAGCTCGACACACCCCTCACAGATGTGGATGTCCGGGAGGCCAGATGCCTCCAGGACCTCCCACATCCTACACTGGGAACAACACACTGGTTTCACACTCATACTGGGCACTTTATGTCAAGTAACACAGTGAAAAGTTAATAAGAGTGTAAGGAAACAAAAACTCACCCCTGCTCGTCCAAGCCCTGTGAGCCAAAGCCCTGACAGCTCACTCAACTTCCCACTCACTCTGCTGCCCGCTGTATACTTTGGTGCGCTTTTAAACCGTCCAAAAACTTCCCCAGGCCTCTCCTGGGCCTACTTCCGGTTTTGAAAAAAACCTCCGATTTTAAACCCAAAATTAAGTGAAGAAATAAATAATTAGTTAAAGTCAGAAAACCAACTCGCTTACCCTCAGCCTGCTCCTGGGAACAATGAAGCTGAACCTCCAAGGTAAGCCCTTTTTATACCCTCCAAAAACTTCCCCAGGCCTCTCCTGGGCCTACTTCCGGTTTTGAAAAAAACCTCCGATTTTAAACCCAAAAATAAGTGAAAAAACAAATAATTAATTAAAGTCAGAAAACCAACTCTCTTACCCTCAGCCTGCTCCTGGGAACAGTTGGTACATGACCTCAGACTCTTGTATCTTTGTCCTGATGAAAGAAGGTAGAAGAGAGAATGTCCTAGCTGCGTGGGGTCCTTAATTATGCTGGCTGCTTTTCCAAGGCATTGGGAAGTGTAGACATAGTCTATGAATGGGAAGCTGGTTTGCGTGATGGACTGGGCTACTTTCATGACCCTTTGTAGTTTCTTATGTTCTTCGTCAGAGCAGGAACCATGCATAAGAACATAAGGACTCGGAGCAGGAGTAGGCTATTTGGCCCCTTGAGCCTGCTCCACCATTCAATAAGATCATGGCTGATCTTTTCATGGACTCAGCTTCACTTACCCACCCGTTCACTACAACCCTTAACTCCTTTACTGTTCAAAAATTTTATCTATCCTTGACAAGCCGTGATTAATCCAGAAAGGATGCTTTCTATGGTGCGACTGCAAAAGTTGGTGAGAGTCATAGGGGCCATGCCAAATTTCCTTAGCCTCTTGAGAAAGTGGATGCTTGTATTCTACAGGCTTGTGAAGTAGCTGTCACCTACACCAGATGAGGGCATGAGCTTTATAGATAGAGAAAAATAATAGTTGCTGCTTCAATCAGCCATTTACTTTGCACTGCCTCGAACCTTCTCTCAAAGCAACTTTTCCGATTAACTACCTTGGCCCCGACTTGGTGTCAGAATGAGGAAATATCAAAAATGGAAAAAAAATGTACAAATGCATAAGCACGCAAGTGATCTTATTAGTGTACGTATGATAAACACAGGAAGAGTTTTAACAACACCAGGTTAAAGTCCAACAGGTTTATTTGGTAGCAAATGCCATTAGCTTTCGGAGCGCTGCTCCTTCGTCAGATGGAGTGGAAATCTGCTCTCAAAGAGGGCACAGAGACACAGAATCAAGTTACAGAATACTGATTAGAAAGCGAATCTCTAAATATCTCTAGAAATCTCTAGAATTCGCATTCTAATCAGTATTCTGTAACTTGATTTTGTGTCTCCGTATGCTCTGTTTGAGAGCAGATTTCCACTCCATCTGACGAAGGAGCAGCGCTCCGAAAGCTAATGGCATTTGCTACCAAATAAACCTGTTGGACTTTAACCTGGTGTTGTTAAAACTCTTACTGTGTTTACCCCAGTCCAACACCAGCATCTCCACATCATGATAAACACAGGCAGGGGAAGGGTTAAGTGAAGCAGCTGGATCAGGAATTCCTCACTGTAACAATGATACAGAAATGGCTGGGCCCATTGTAAACCTGGGCACGAATTGCCCATTTGCTTGCCTGCTATCAGTTGTACCACTTATTAACATTTCATCAGACTCCATACAGGAGAGACAACAGAACTCTGACTGAAGCAGCGAGATTTTCAATATGCTAATTTGGCATGATAATGGATTGAGTCTCCAGGATAGATAAATATTAAGGCTGGGATTAGATTGCTATTTTAAAAAGTAATTGAAATTTGACATTTTGGCAGATTGACCTTGACACTTTCAACACTAATTTTGAAAACACATCGTTGTAGCTCTAAGGGAACATTAAACTCATTAGCCAAACACTCCACTTACATCAAAGCAGATGTAATTTGTCTTCAGGGCTACAGCAGTACATTCATCAATGAGTAAGCTTCCAATATGTTTTCTATACAACAGATATGCTGCTCAATCATGTCTCTCTGTAAATATCTCTAATCATGTTGCACAGGGAATCAGCTCTCTGTCAAAAGGCCATCGCTGGTCTAATCGTATTTAACTCCTCTCCTAAAGAATGTGAAGCCTGGATAGTACAAACTGAACATTTTGAGTTCCTGTGACCTGCTCTTAATCTGAATTTCAGGTCCTGGTTGGATTTGTGGCTTTTCTGATTAACTTTCATGCTCATCAATTTTAAGATTAGTCTAAGAAATTGGAGCATTGATTTGCGGTTTCCATCTAGTGACAGTTCATACTGTGAGCCGACCATGTAGCCAAACTCCAATCACGGAGAAACATCCCACTACACCATTGTTACAGCTCCAATTCCCACATTGAAAAGCATGCAGAAAAGCAAAAATAAAAACTTTAAAGTTTATTTATTAGTGTCACAAGTTAGCTTACATTATGGGTGGCACGGTGGCACAATTGTTAGCACTGTGCCACACAGCGCCAGGGACCCAGGTTCGATTCCTGGCTTGGGTCACTGTGCAGAGTCTGTACATTCTTCCCGTATCTGCGTGGGCTTCCACCGGGTGCTCCGGCTTCCTCCCACAGTCCGAAAGACCTGCTGGTTAGGTGCATTGGCCATGCTGAATTCTCCCTCAGTGTACCCGAACAGGCACTAGAGTGTGGCAACTCAGGGATTTTCATAGTAACTTCATTGCATTGTTAATGTAAGCCTACTTGTGACACTAATAAATAAACTTAAGAACATAAGAACATAAGAACATAAGAAATAGGAGCAGGAGTAGGCCATCTAGCCCCTCGAGCCTGCCCCGCCATTCAACAAGATCATGGCTGATCTGACGTGGATCAGTACCACTTACCCGCCTGATCCCCATAACCCTTAATTCCCTTACCGATCAGGAATCCATCCATCCGCGCTTTAAACATATTCAGCGAGGTAGCCTCCACCACCTCAGTGGGCAGAGAATTCCAGAGATTCACCACCCTCTGGGAGAAGAAGTTCCTCCTCAACTCTGTCTTAAACCGACCCCTCTTTATTTTGAGGCTGTGTCCTCTAGTTTTAACTTCCTTACTAAGTGGAAAGAATCTCTCCGCCTCCACCCTATCCAGCCCCCGCATTATCTTATAAGTCTCCATAAGATCCCCCCTCATCCTTCTAAACTCCAACGAGTACAAACCCAATCTCCTCAGCCTCTCCTCATAATCCAAACCCCTCATCTCCGGTATCAACCTGGTGAACCTTCTCTGCACTCCCTCCAATGCCAATATATCCTTCCTCATATAAGGGGACCAATACTGCACACAGTATTCCAGCTGCGGCCTCACCAATGCCCTGTACAGGTGCATCAAGACATCCCTGCTTTTATATTCTATCCCCCTCGCGATATAGGCCAACATCCCATTTGCCTTCTTGATCACCTGTTGTACCTGCAGACTGGGCTTTTGCGTCTCATGCACAAGGACCCCCAGGTCCCTTTGCACGGTAGCATGTTTTAATTTGTTTCCATTGAGATAGTAATCCCATTTGTTATTATTTCCTCCAAAGTGTATAACCTCGCATTTCTCAACGTTATACTCCATTTGCCATATCCTCGCCCACTCACTCAGCCTGTCCAAATCTCTCTGCAGATCTTCTCCGTCCTCCACACGATTCACTTTTCCACTTATCTTTGTGTCGTCTGCAAACTTCGTTACCCTACACTCCGTCCCCTCCTCCAGATCATCTATATAAATGGTAAATAGTTGCGGCCCGAGTACCGATCCCTGCGGCACGCCACTAGTTACCTTCCTCCAACCGGAAAAACACCCATTTATTCCGACTCTTTGCTTCCTGTCGGATAGCCAGTCCCCAATCCACTTTAACACACTACCCCCAACTCCGTGTGCCCTAATCTTCTTCAGCAGCCTTTTATGGGGCACCTTATCAAACGCCTTTTGGAAATCCAAAAACACCGCATCCACCGGTTCTCCTCCATCAACCGCCCTAGTCACATCTTCATAAAAATCCAACATGTTCGTCAAGCACGACTTTCCCCTCATGAATCCATGCTGCGTCTGATTGATCGAACCATTTCTATCCAGATGCCCTGCTATCTCCTCTTTAATAATGGATTCCAGCATTTTCCCTACTACAGACGTTAAGCTGACCGGCCTATAGTTACCCGCCTTTTGTCTCCTTCCTTTTTTAAACAGCGGCGTAACATTAGCCGTTTTCCAATCAACCGGCACTACCCCAGAATGCAATGAGTTTTGATGACTGCAATGAAGTTACTGTGAAGTTGTGAGTCGTCGTATAGACAATTATTGAAGAATATTTATTAATTTAGGAAAAAATAAAATACACAATGAAAAGGACTACAGTACCCTAATACACTTAAGTACATGAATAACTAAACAAATACACACTCTGTATAGAAATTACCCCTTATTCCAAAATATATCTACAATTCCTGAACTCACTAATACCTCCCTTATACAAGCAACATTCAAATTAAATAACTCTGTGGGCCAAATTATTTATATGGAAACGTATTGAAATGATGCTCTCGACCTTCCCAGGCTATAATCTCATTATAGTGAGGGGTGGGGAGAATTGGAAAATGAGATCTTGTCGGTGAGATTCATGTTGTCCTAGTCTTGTGACATTTTGACTTGTGCTCATTAGACCAGCGATGGCCATTTGTCTCCGACACAACATCTGAACAAACGGCTTTAATTTTCCTTGGAGCATGTGGACAACCCTCAATAGAATATGGACTGGACATGGCTGATGTGACCATTCGATGTAAAACCTTGTCTGGCCACAATGACAGAAATCTTGATCAATCCATGGAACACGTAATAACAGCTTGCCCCTGACTCAAGTTTGAGAGGGAGATCCTGGAGTTACACTTGCTTTCCATTGGCACATTGGACTGGTCAGGGAACTGGACATTAAAACTGTGATGACAGTTTCTGCTCCTAAAATCATATAAAAGGAGAAGAAATAAGGTTGGTGTAGGAACTAATACCTTTTCAAAATAATTGGCAGAATTTTATGGCTCTCTTGTGGCGCGAGAGTGGGGTGAGTTTGTAAGATGTGGCACTCAAACTGCATTGACCTCAGCGGGAAAGGAAAATCCATCTAATGGCCATGAAATTCTTCATTTTACATCTCCTCCATGATCATCCTCACCACTGGTGCCCCACAAGGCTGTGTCCTCAGCCCCCTACTATACTCCTTATGCACCTCAGTCGGTTTGCCCAAATTCCCCATCAATTCGATTTTCAAGTTTAGAACATTGGACATAGAACATAGAAAAAATACAGCACAAACAGGCCCTTCGGCCCACAAGTCATGTCCCTACCTACCTAGGCTTATATATAGGCTTACCTATAACCCTCAATCCTATTAAGTCCCATGTACTCATCCAGAAGTCTCTTAAAAGACCCTATTGAGTTTGCCTCCACCACCACTGACGGCAGCTGATTCCACTCACCATAGTTGGTCAGATCTCAAACAATGTCGAGACGGAGTACAGGAAAGGGCTAGGGAATCTGGTGAACTTTGACAAAGGGTCATCTGGACTTGAAACGTCAGCTCTTTTCTCTCCTTAAGATGATGCCAGCCTGCTGAGATTTTCCAGCATTTTCGTTTTTGGTTTCAGATTCCAGCATCCGCAGTAATTTGCTTTTAATCTGGTGAACTGATGTGATGACAATAATCTCTCCCTCAATGTCATCAAAACAAAGGAGATAGTCATCGACTTCACGAAACAGAGTGGAAGACACGCCCCTGTCTACATCAATGGGGACGATGTAGAAATGGTTGAGAGCTTCAAGTTTTTAGGTGTCCAGATCACCAACAACCTGTCCTGGTCCCCCCATGCCGGCACTATAGTTAAGAAAGCCCACCAACACTTCTATTTTTTCAGAAGACTAAGGAAATTTGGCATGTCCACTACGATTCTCACCAACTTTTACAGATGCACCATAGAAAGCATTCTTTCTGGTTGTATCACAGCTTGGTATGGCTCCTGCTCTGTCCAAAATCGCAAGAAACTACAAAGGGTTGTGAATGAAGCCCAGTCCATCACTCAAACCAGCCTCCCATCCATTGACTCTGTCTACACTTCCTGCTGCCTCAGCAAAGCAGCCAGCATAATTAACCACCCCACGTACCCTGGACATTCTCTCTTCCACCTCCTTCCGTCGGGAAAAGATACAAAAGTCTGAGGTCACGTACCAACCAATTCAAGAACAGCTTCTTTCCTGCTGCTGTCAGACTTTTGAACGGACCTACCTTGCATTAAGTTGATCTTTCTCTACACCCTAGCTATGACTGTAACACTACATTCTGCACTCTCTCCTTCCCTTCCGTATGAACGGTATGCTCTGTCTGTACAGCGCGCAAGAAACAATACTTTTCACTGCATTCTAATACATGTGACAATAATAAATCAAATCAAATCAAAAAGGAAAAGAATTCCATCTGGCCTCGCTTAAAGTTAAATCCATCCCAAATCCCAGGAACATGGTCATTTTCATGATTGTGGTCAGGCCATTCCCAATTGGTGCAGTTCACAGCTGCAGCATCTGAGTTGCTCCTCAGATCTTTCAGAACCACAAACAAAATTGCCCAAAATAGTTTTTCAGCTCCTTGTGAAAACATTGACCCTGAAAACCAAGGTAAGGTGTTTCCCCCTTTGGATCAATTCGTTACCTTAATCTCCCAGAGGCCTCAATGGATTCCACTGAGGTTTAATAATATATAAAATAGCCATAATTCCCAGTGATATTGAAGAATTGTCATAGAATCATTGAATCCAAAAGAAGGCTATTCGGCTCATCGAGACTATACTGACCGCAATCCCACCCAGGCCCCATTCCTATAACTCATACATTTACCCTGCTAATCCCTCTGACACTAGGGTCCATTTAGCATGGCCAATCAACCTAACCTGCACATTTTTGGACTTAACATTTTTTTATTATTCAATCATGGGACAAGGGCGTTACTGACTGGGCCAACATTCATTGCCCCTCCCTACTTGCCCTTGAGCTGAGTGGCTTGCTCGGCCATTTCAGAGGCATTTGAGAGGCAACCACATAGCTGTGGCTCTGGAGGCACATATAAGTCAGACCGGGCAAGGGTGGCAGATCTCCTTCCCTGAGGAACATCAGTGAACTAGATGGGTTTTTCTGACAATCGACAATGGTTTCATGGCCATCAATAGATTCTTAACTACAGATAATTTTTTATTGAATTCAAATTCCACCGTCCGGCGTGGTGGAATTTGAACACAGGTCCCCAGAGCATTCGTTGAGTTTCTGGAGATAATATCACGAGGCCACCGTCTTCCCTTCGGGATCAGCCCATGGTTTTGGGAAAGGGCAAGAGGACGGTCCACCAATGCCCCCAAAACAAACCACTGCATTCCTCCCCTCTCCCCCTCCACCAAGCCCCATCCAAATAGTGTGGAATCTGGGTGTAATTTTACTCTGAAGAAACTCATCTGAAGCAAAGAAAAGAACAGTAGGAAATAAAGGTAAGAGCAGAGGGCAAATAAGATCACATCTTTCCTCTCCAGACTTAGAAAATAAAGCTCATAGCAGCAACAAATTGAAAAATTATAACTTGGCACTATCAAATGGAAGTACGCAAATACATTATGCACTTTTAAACATTATTATCCTGTTAATTCAGAAGATGGTTCTTTTTGACTGAGCACTTTGTGCAAGGTCCACAGTTTAAATGAGTTTCAGAATGTGACTGTGCAGTGTTAAATCTACTTGTAGTCTTCCATTAGTTTATTGATCAGAATGACTGATTGCTGTGATACTTCAGTTCACAATTCCAAAAATTGATGGCTTTGCATGTCTGTCCTCACTGTGGTGTACGTGTCTGCTTTAAAAAAGAGTCATAATTTCCTCCTCTCTGCCTATTTTACAACTCTGTATCTGCTGAACTATAGCCATTGGTTATCAGTGCAGCAGAAGCAAATCCTTTTTCACACGATTGCTGCAGTAATTTCTGGACTGTGATCCCACCACTGCTGTCTCGTTTTGGATTTAGAAAATGTGAAAAAGTTGATTGTCAATATTATCGTCTGCTAAGTGTATGAGAAAATGAAGGATACAATTCCAAAGTGGTGGAGTGGCACGCTGGCACGGTGGTTAGCGCTGCTGCCTCACAGCGCCAGGAACCCGGGTTCGATTCCCAGCTTGGGTGACTGGCTGTGTGGAGTTTGCACATTCTCCCAGGTCTGCGTGGGGTTCCTCCCACACTCCAAAGATGTGTAGATAAGGTGGATTGGTCAAAGTAAATCGTCATGGAATCATAGAAGAATCGTACAATCCCTACAGTACAGAAGGAGGCCATTCGGCCCACCGACTACAATCCCACCCAGGCACTATTTCCCTAACCCCACACGTTTACCCTGCCAATCCCCCTGACACTAAGGGGTAATTTAGCATAGCCAATTAACCTAACTCGCACATCTTTGGACTGTGGAAGGAAACCGGAGCACCTGGAGGAAACCCATGCAGTCATGGGGAGAATGTGCAAACTCCACACAAACAGTGACCCGAGACAGGAATTGAACCTGGGTCCCTGGCGCTGTGAGGCAGCAGTGCTAACCACTGTGCTGCTCTCAATTTTTCCCCACAATCCTGAATTGGATCTGTTGGACTTTAACCTGGTGTTGTGAGACTTCTTATTGAATTGGAGTAAGTGGTTAAGTGAAAGTGAAGTGAAATTTCAAAGTGGGTACAGGGGCAAAGGGACACAAATCATTGAAGGAGGCAGGACAGGTTGAGAGTAGTTAATAAGGCACCAAGGACTCTTGGTTTTGGAACTTGAGGCACGGGTACAAAAGTAAGACAGTTATGATGAACATGTGTAAAGCACTTGTTCTGCAGGCACCACACTTCAGCGAGGATGTGTATACACTGAAGACAATGCAGAAAAGCTTCATGAGATTTGTTCCAGGGATGAGGGACTTCAGATATGTGTTTGGATTGGATACAGGAGAATTGATAGAGCTTTCCAACATCATGAGATGTCTGGGTAAAGTAGACAGGGAGAAGTTGTTCCCATTGCCTGAAAGGCTGAGAACCAGCGGACATCAACCCAAGTTGACATAAATATTTCCTTTTTACTCACTGACTGCAATGCACTGCCTGAGGAGAGTGGTGGAGGCAGACTCAACTGTGATTTTCAAAAGAGAATTGGACAAGTATCTGAAGACAAATTGCAGGGCTATGGGAAGAAGGCTATGGCCCAATATGGAGAGGGTCTTGGAGAGAGCCTACACAATTACAGGGGGAGTGAATGTGCTTTAACCTTCTATGATTCTAATTGTAAAGAGAAACCTGAGCTACTGGGACTCTTTCCATTGGAGTAAAGAAGACCAGACGATTTGTGAGAGGTTTTTTAAAATTATGGAACAAGATTAATGAGTGACCAAAGGAAGATTATTTCCTGTGGGTTTGGTGGTAATGACTGGAAGAACCATCAATTAAAAAATTTCCCTCTTCTTTAACAGTCCCTCAGGATCAAGGATGACACAGATTGGATGGGTTTTAAAATGGTTGATGTTATATATTGAAGTGGTTGAGGTTACTTTAAGAGCTGATCACCTGATTCGATGGTGATGTCATTAAGGTGTTGCAGAAGCTGCAGTTTTACTTTCAGTCTGTACTCAGTAAGAAGTCTCACCACACCAGGTTAAAGTCCACAGGGATTATTTGGAATCACGAGCTTTTGGAAGGCTGCTCCTTAATTTGGTGACTCACCTGATGAAGGAGCAGCGCTCCGAAAGCTCATGATTCCAAATCAACCTGTTGGACTTTAACCTGGTGTTGTGAGACTTCTTACCGTGTCCACCCCAGTCCAACTCTGGCATCTCCACATCATGGCTACAGTCTGTACTCAGTACAGGCAGGTTTTGTTAAAACCCTTCACCCCTAACATAGGCAGAGCTTTACAGTTGATTAAGTTCAATGTATCATTTGCAGATTCTGTCACATGCAGGACAGGTGGTGCTTGGAGCATTGAGTAGATGGGTTATTTGGAGATTTATTCACTCCCTTTGACACCTCAGTGCATTCCTGACAAAGCCTCTCGATGAGTTGGGTGACTGCCTGAATGAATTTTCTCCATTCAGATTCATCTCAAGCCAGGGTCTTCCCTGAGTCGGCAGGGATGTTTGACTTAACTTAAAGTGACCAATAAAGAAGAAAGAGGTTGGGAGAGATTACATTAGGCTGCTGCATGTTGGAGTGTGGAACATGTAGCCAAATGGATTGATTGGCCCAGAGATCATTAGAGATAATTGCCTAAATGCTGAAATAATGGCAAAGTGCAGGGTTTGGGGAATGAGTTTAGTGGACTGCAAAGAGGGATGGTGAGAGCAATTTCCTGTCATCCTGAGAATATTTCTCTTTTAAGCAAAGGAACATAGGAATTAGGAGCTGAAAGAGACAAATTCAGTCCTTCGAGCCTGCTCTGCTATTCAATCAGATCAAAGAACAAAGAACAGTACAGCACAGGAACAGGCCCTTCAGCCCTCCAAGCCTGCGCCGATCATGATGCCTGCCTAAACTAAGCCATATGCACTTATAGAGTCCGTATCCTTCCATTCCCATCCTATTCATGTATTCGTCCAGATGCCTCTTAAATGTCGCTATTATACCCGCTCCCACCACCTCCCCGGGCAGCGCGTTCCAGACATTCACCACCCTCTGTGTAATAAACTTGCCTCGCACATCTCCTCTGAACTTTTCCCCACGCACCTTAAACCTATGTCCCCTAGTACTTGACTGTTCTACCCTAGGAAAGAGAATCTGACTATCCACTCTGTCCATGCCACTCATAATCTTGTAAACTTCTATCAGGTTGCCCCTCAACCTCTGTCGTTCCAGTGAGAATCATGGCTGATCTCTCCCTGGTCTCAAATAGAAACATAGAAACATAGAAAAAGTACAGCACAAAACAGGCCCTTCGGCCCCACAAGTTGTGCCGAACATATCCCTACCTTCTAGGCCTACCTATAACCCTCCATCCTATTAAGTCCCATGTACTCATCCAGGAGTCTCTTAAAAGTCCCTATTGAGTTTGCCTCCACCACCACTGATGGCAGCCGATTCCACTCGCCCACCACCCTCTGTGTGAAAAACTTCCCCCTAACATTTCCACCTCCTTATCTGTTCCCCATATTCCCTTTTCCCTTTTTAAAATTAGAAATATATCTATCTCATTGGCTGCAGGGGAAGATTTCTATGTTCCATCTACTGACAACAGATTGGCAATAAATGCTCATTCATTGCGAGGCTGATTGAAATTCTAGTTCATTTTATTGGATTTTGCATCTGCATTATCCATCTGTGATCATGTTACTGGCAAAGCATTGGCTTCATTAAAAACAAACAACTGTCTATTGCAATCTCTTGAAGGTTAGAATGAATGGGAAAAGCAACTGTCATTTAATCCAAAATGCTTGTACTTTCTTCATATATCTCAAGTCCACTTGTTTTCTCATCATAGTTTGGACATGCCAACTATTACTGATGGGAACAATGAGCAGGGATTGGAAAATCACAGGTTTGGAAACATTTGGGCTGAGATTCTCCCAAAACAAAACTAAGTGCCCAATGGGCGGGAAAGCGGGAGAAATGCCTGCCCGTTTTTTGGACGTACTTATCAGAACGAATCTTTGACACTCTGAGCAATGCAGAGTGCCATGGAGTGTAGCAATCTGAAAAGTGGAGGTGGGGCCTCATTCCGCCCAAGAAGCCGGTAACGTATTGCTGAGTGGGCCACTGCGCATGCGTTGATCTGTCTGTGCGGAGATTGACACATGCGCACTGCCCCCTCCCATCACCAGCTTCCCGACTGCTGGCCTCCAATCGCTGGCCAGCCCCACAACCCCCCCCGCCCCGATTGCTGGCCTACCAAACACCTCCCCCCACCCCCGGGCCAGCCCCGATCTCCATCACCCCCCCCCCCCCGCCCCCACCACCTGGGCTGACCCCGTTCTACCCCCCGCCAGTGGCCAGCTCCAACCCCCCCCACCCCCTCACCCTATGGCCAGCCCCCATCTCAATGACTAGACCCGCATAACACACCCCACAATGACCAGCCCCAATCACCTCCTCCCTCCCTCTCACACCGATCCCACCAATCCCAGTACATAAGACTATAAGACCATAAGACATAGGAGCAGAATTAGGCCACTTGGCCCATCAAGTCTGCTCCACCATTCAATCATGGCTGATATTTTTCTCATCCTCATTCTCCTGACTTTTCCCCATAGCCCCTACTCCCCTTATTAATCAAGAACTTTTCTATCTCTGTCTTAAAGACACTCAATGACCTGGTCTCCACAGCCTTCTGCGGCAAAGAGTTCCACAGATTCACCACCCTCTGGCTGAAGAAATTCCTTCTCATCTCTGTTTTAAAGGATCGTCCCTTGAGCCTGAGGTTGTGCCCTCTGGTTCTAGTTTTTCCTACTCGTGGAAACATCCTCTCCACGTCCGCTCTATCCAGGCCTCGCAGTATCCTGTAAGTTTCATTAAGATCCCCCCTCATCCTTCTAAACTCCATAAGAACATAAGAACATAAGAAATAGGAGCAGGAGTAGGCCATCTAGCCCCTCGAGCCTGCCCCGCCATTCAATAAGATCATGGCTGATCTGAAGTGGATCAGTTCCACTTACCCGCCTGATCCCTGTAACCCCTAATTCCCTTACCGATCAGGAATCCATCTATCCGTGATTTAAACATATTCAACGAGGTAGCCTCCACCACTTCAGTGGGCAGAGAATTCCAGAGATTCACCACCCTCTGAGAGAAGAAGTTCCTCCTCAACTCTGTCCTAAACTGACCCCCTGGGTCCAACGGGTACAGACCCAGAGTCCTCAACCGTTTCTCATATGACAAGCTCTTCATTCCAGGGATCATTCTTGTGAACCTCCTCTGGGCCCTTTCCAAGGCCAGCACATCCTTCCTTAGTGCAGAATGGCAGCAGGTCTTCCACCCACTATCGATTGCCCCCCCCCCCCCCCCCGCCCCTATAGGCCCGCCCTCTTGGCATTGTCCAGTGCCCAGTGGACAGTACCAGTTTGCCCCTTGGGCAGTACCAGGGTGCCAGTTTGGCACTGTCCAAGGGGCACCCCCCTTGCCCCTGATCTCTCAGGGGTAGGGGCCTCAATGGCCTCTGTCCCCACTAGCAGGGTGAGGATGCCTGTTCCCAGTTAGTGGGGAGCAGTTGTAAATCCCACTGGAGCGAACCATTCCTGGTGGCGGGTGGGAGGGGGGAGGGGGGGATGCTCATGGGCTTCGGGATTTCAGTCCCAGACCTGCTAATCATACGGAAACCGAGCCTGGGAGACTTGTGACTGGCCAGATACCGGTCGCAAACCTTGCGAAAGTCCCCCCGGGGTTGTCTCTTGGCCCGCCATGCTACTTGAACAGCGCAGCGGGCCAGGAGAATCTCAGCCATGCTTCTTGTTCCTTTGCCTTCTCCATGATTTGTGGAAATATCCCAAGCTGGCTGCCTGCTGGGGTTGTACTCCCTAAATTCTTTTCACATTCTAATTTAATGTAAATTGGGAGTTAATGGAGCAGTCTGTAAAAGTCATTCTGTGCACTAATTTCACCCATTTCAAGAGGACTTTAAAGTTCTGACATATCCTTGGTCTGCCAGCAAGGAGTCCCTGTATCCTTAATTTTGTTTTTGCTGCTGTTTTATTGGTAAGTGGGGGAGTGGGGGTGCCAGAAGTGGTGGGGGGGGGGGGGGGGGTGGGTGGGGGTACGGCGCTGGTGGTGGGAGGAGATGGTCTGAAGATGTGTCATCGGGCCTGAGCTGGCAAGGCCTTGGCAAGGGGAGAGAAATTGCAGGCCATGGGGGACAGAGAGGGAACAAACCAGGGTTGCTGAAACTTGAGGGATGGGGAGCCTCTGATCAAAGCAGTAGGCCTGTAAAGGAGGCCTGTTTCCCACCTCAAGCCTGAGCGGCACTATCTGCAGGATTTCCGACCCCTCGGCAACCTCTGCCCACCACCCAAACAACTGCCATCAGGGTGGGATGAGGCCCTAAAGTAGTCATGGACACTAAAGGACCTCAATTGGTCCAGAGGCTGACAGGCCACCCTATGCCTGCCACCACCATTCCCCCCCCCCCACCCCCCACCCCACATGCAAAACTATGACGGAGGCAGTTTGCCCACTCCCCCTCTCTCTTCACTGTGGGTAGGTGGCGGGCACAGCACCCACAACATTATACTTGCTCCCACCTCAAAATTTGCCCATGAAAAGGAGTGAGACATCGGGCCGGATTTTACAGTCTCACTCATCCTGAAACCATAAAATCCCGCCCAAAGTCAATGGACCTTTCCATGGTCCACCCCTTGCCCGCTCCAATTCCCACATGGGTGGGACGGTAAAAGTCCGGCCATCGTTGACAGGAGTTGGGAAGGTGGATTAGATGTGACAAAGGGAAAAAACAAGTGAAGAGAGAATACATGAGGTACAAAAGGCAACAGAATAGGGGCGGCACGGTGGCACAGTGGTTAGCACTGCTGTCTCACAGCGCCAGGGACCCGGGTTCGATTCCCGGCTTGGGTCACTGTCTGTGTGGAGTTTGTACGTTTTCCCCATGTCTGCGTGGGTTTCCTTCGGGTGATCCGGTTTCCTCCCGCACTCCAAAGATATGCGTGTTAGGTGGATTGGCCGTGCTAAATTGTCCTTTAGTCTCAGGGGGACTAGCTAGGGTAAATGCATGGGATTATGGGATAAGGTCTGGGTGGGATTGTGGTCGGTGCAGACTCGATGGGCCAAATGGTCTCCTTCTGCTCTGTCGGATTCTATGATTCTATGATGAGAAAGAGTGTAACTAGTTAAATTATTTTTGAGCATCTGATGCTTCCAAAGTAAAACGCGGATTTACTTTTGGCTCCCACTGACAGCGCACAACATTCCCAGGTCAGTGCAATCAGATATGGAATAAAATTCTGTGTAACAATATTACGTAGAGCTGTATTCTCAAACCGCAGTCTCCATTTTATTGATGTGACATTTCTATTTCTTATGCTCGTAACCTCACTGAGTTTCAATTTGTGATAAATTGTGGTCAATTTTACACAGTGGACCTGAACCCACCAGGAGCTGGGTGAATGCTGTCCAAGCTAATTTTACATGGGACCAGGAAGGAACATTCATTCCCTCAATCTCGGTGAAATTGAGATCTAGATTCAAGCGATGAAAAAAATAAATTCTAATCCACAAAACCATCGAGTCCCTTAGCGGTGCACCCTTAATCCGAACTGTGTCCATTATTTTAGTCTTGAGATACTTCAACAGACTATTTTTATTTACCAAGAACCTGTTATTAAATGCCACATATATCTGTGGACATTAAGTGATTTACAGTTGTCTTATGAACCGTGAATTGAAAATTATTACTTGAAGTCCATCATTGAGAGCAACTGCTTGCATCACAAAGTTAGTCAATAACCGTTTCACAGATGTGCTTTGCAGCCGCTCTAGTTTTAGAGCAGTTAGAATTTTCTGATGAAAAGAGATTTTTCTGTGTGGTATACAGCACGGTGGCACTTTGGTTAGCGCTGCTGCCTCACAGCGCCAGGGCCCTGGGTTTGATTCCCGGCTTGGGTCACTGTCTGTGTGGACTCTGCTCGTTCTCCCCATGTGTGCCTGGGTTTCCTTCGGGTGCTCCGGTTTCCTCCCACAGTCTGAAAGACGTGCTGGTTAGGTGCATTGGCCATGCTAAATTCTCCCTCAGTGTACCCGAACAGGCGTGTGGCGATTCGGTGTTTTCACAGTAACTCCATTGCAGTGTTAATGTAAGTTTACTTTTGACACAAATAAATAAACTTTAAACAATTTTGTAGCGATGCATATTCCCCGCAATTAAAACCAACCTTATTTTTGAGAGTGAGAGGGCGAGGAACAATTCAGAAACAAAGTTCTTTACAACTGAATTCATTCAAATCTGAGATAGAAACATAGAAACATAGAAAAACTACAGCACAAACAGGCCCTTCGGCCCAAAAGTTGTGCTGAACACATCCCTACCTTCTAGACCTACCTATAACCCTCCATCCTATTAAGCTCCATGTACTCATCCAGGAGTCTCTTAAAAGACCCTATTGAGTTTGCCTCCACCACCAAATCGCCCCCAAACATTGGGGGCGATCTCCCAAAAAAGTTCTAAGTGCTGAATTGATGGGAAAAATGGTGTAATTCACAACTGTTTTTTCAGTGGGAGTTCAGACTTGAATCTCCAACACTCTGTGCATTGCAGAGGTCATAATCGTGAATATCACTAAAAGCTCAGGGGGCGGGGGCCTATTCATGCCGGAGTCTGACAGTTCCGGAACTCTGTGCATGTGCAGAGTGGGCCCAAACTGTCAGACTGCACAGTGGATCATGGATCGCACAAGCATTCCCGCGCCAGCCCCGACCCCCTCCCCCGTCCCGGAGTGCCGCGATCCACAATCTCCAACCACCCCCCTTCCACAGGAGTGACAATCCCCCCCACCATCCCCCCTGCTGACCCTCCCTCCCCAGGAGGCAGACCCCACCTGGGAGGCAGGCCCCCCCCACCCGCCCCCCCCCACCCCGTCCCGATCACTGGCCTCCCTCCAGCCCTCATCGGTCCAAATGCAGAGTGGCAGTAGAACCCCTCACCCCCACCTATCGCCCTCCTAGGCCCCACTCCCTTCACACTGGCCACTCGGCTCCACCCTCTTGGCACTGCCCATTGCCCAGTGGGCAGTGCCAAGGTTCTCCCTGGGCATGGGCACTTTGTCCCTTGGGCAGTGCCAGAGAGCACCACCCCCCCTGCCACCCGACCCCTTGTGAGGTCCCGATTGCCCCCCTTCACTCCAGTGGGGTCTCCTGCTTGTTCCCCAAGAGTGGGGAGCGACTCTAAACCCCACTGGAGTGAAATACTCCAGGCAGGGTGGGAGCTGCTATCGGGCCCGGAGAATTCAGTCCCGGGTCCAATAATCACATTTAAAATAGATTAAAAATAGATTAAAATCACTGACCTGGTCTTCCCGCCGGTTTCCAGCTTCACCACGCCTGCTCTCCGGCTGTGGAAGACAGCAAATGGCCGACACGCGCATCTCCGAACCCGACACGCCAAAAAACTAGCACGTCGCAATGGGGGAATCGGGCCCATAGAAACTAGAAGCAGGAGGAGGCCATTCAGGCCTTTGAGGCTGCTCCGCCATTCATTTTGATCATGGCTGATCATCAAATTCAATATCCTGATCCCACCTTCCCCCCATATCCCTTCATCCCTTTAGCCCCAAAAGCTCTATCTAATTCCTTCTTGAAATTACATAATGTTTTGGCCTCAACTGCTTTCTCTGGTCGTGAATTCCACACATTCACCATTCTCTGGGTGAAGAAATTTCTCCTTTAAAAAGTTTATTTATTCGTGTCACAAGTAGGCTTACATTAACACTGCGATGAAGTTACTGTGAAAATCCCCTCGTCGCCACACTCCGGCGCTGTTCCGGTACACTGAGGGGATTTTCACAGTAGCTTCATTGCAGCATTAATGTAAGCCTACTTGTGACAATAATAACTAAACTTTAAACTTAAAGTTATTACCGTTGTTAGCACAGAAAAGGAATTCACAGAGTCATAGAGGTTTACAGCATGGAAAGAGGCCCTTCGGCCCAACTTGACCATGCCACTCTTTTTTTTAAAACCCCTGAGCTAATCCCAATTGCCCACACTTGGCCCATATCCCTCTATACCCAATTTATGCATGTAACTGTCTAAATGTTTTTTAAAAGACAAAATTGTACCCGCACAGTTAATTGCACAGTTAAATGTTGGTTGGTCCACAAGCTTCACATTTACCTTGTCGACCAGAGCCGCACTGGGAAACAAAGGTGAAGTTTTGGGACTTTTCTTTCACAATTGGCTTGCTGCCCTGAAGTGCAAATGAGAAAATTAGAGGGAGGTCCCGAGGTAACAGGCTGGTAATTTATTTCGAAAGTCTCCCATTACATGTGTTTGAACCCGGCCTTGATTAATGTGAAGAGTGTTTCCTTCCGCTGACAGCTGTAAGGGTCTCATATAAAATGAGATCAGACAGCCTTAAATTGTTTCTCAGTGGGTGCCAAAACCACACAACCGCCTGAGTTCAAGACAAATTGGCAATTTGACCGCAGGGATGGCTGGTTAAGAAAAAGACAGTTCATAATTAAAGATGGGTTCAGGGGCAAATGAGATATATTGTTGGTGAGAGAACACATTTGGGGATAGGGTGAAAAGGTGGGTAGTTGGGACTGATGTCCATCTAAAAGAAATGCCAGGCTTGTTGGATAGAGTTGGGAACTTAACTGTTCTTGATACTAGCCGAACTATAACCCTGCACCTTCGACATGTACCTATTATATAGAACAGTACAGCACAGAACAGGCCCTTCGGCCCACGATGTTGTGCCGAGCTTTATCTGAAACCAAGATCAAGCTATCCCACTCCCTATCATCCTGGCGTGCTCCATGTGCCTATCCAATAACCGCTTAAATGTTCCTAAAGTGTCTGATTCCACTATCACTGCAGGCAGTCCATTCCACACCCCAACCACTCTCAAGGTTGTTCTCAAGGGAGAATTTTGCCCCATGTGTCCCTATTAAAATAGGTTCAGTAAGATACTGCCAATTTTTTTTCTTAGTTCCTGAAATGAGAGTAATTTATTCTTCAAATTGAATTATGTTCTAAAATACGTATTGAAAACACTTAATCCACTATCAAAAGGCCCTTGCTTGTTTCCAGCTGTTTCCCCATTTACAAGAAACTCAAAGCACTATCGTGAACCATTTCTAAAGAACAGAAGCATTATTGTGATGTGCTGTTCACTTGGCATAAAACATTGCACCTGCACATAAAATACTCTTACACATCACATGCCTGGGTCTTGTGCCAATTTCACAACTAAACCAAGAGCATATTTTGTGTAAAGGATTTTCTGTTTGTGTGATTTATTTTCTGTTTAATACATACTCGCCTGTAATGCAAAGCTGAGTTTCAAACCATTGTGCATTCCCACAGCCCCCCATCCCTGGAGGCACTGACCAGTGCCGGATTTAGGCATAAGCTAAACAAGCTACAGCTTAGGGCCTCACAATCCGCAGGGGCCTCACAAAATTTCAGAAGGTTTACAATGAAGAGAACATTTAAGAGCGGATACCAGAAAAGAAAAAGAAAGCACCAGCTTGAAGAGCAACTCAAAAAATTACCAAAATCTATGAGGGAGATCAAGCCAGCCACATGATAAATATGTAATCAGTAAATGCATTCATTTTAAAATAATTTGTATTTTTCACTTTAAATACCTTGCTATTAAATAATTAAAAGGCATGTTTTCAATTTTTTTGTGGCGACCCAAGGTCCTGTTTTCGTGCGCACCTTTGTGAGACCTTTTGGTGTAACTTTTTAACAAGGGGCCTCCAAGCTTTATATAGCTTAGGGCCTCTCCAAGTCTAAATCTGGCACTGGCACTGACCCATGTTAAGATGTGACCCGTGGCACCAGGTTTCCCTTCAGCACTGAACATCTTTGACTCTGAACCCAAGTGGCACGGTGGCACAGTGCTTAGCACTGCTGCTTCACAGCACCAGGGACCAGGGTTTGACTCCTGGCTTGGGTCACTGTCTGTGCAGAGTCTGCACATTTCCCCCCCCCCCCCACTGCCGCCCCCCGCGCCCCCCCCCCCCCCCCCCCCCGCCCCCCCCACCCCGCCCCCCCGTGTCTGTGTGGGTTTCCTCCAGGTGCTCCGGTTTCATTCCACAGTCCGAAAGGCATGCTGACTAGGTGCATTGGCCGTGCTAAATTCTCCCTCATGTACCCGAACAGGTGCTGGAGTTTGGCAACTAGGGGATTTTCACAGTAACTTCATCGCAGTGTTAATGTAAGCCTACTTGTGATGAATAAATAAACTTTTTAACTTTAAGCAGCAAACGTCGGAATGCTATTGAGTCACTCTTTTTAGTTAAACAGTTCACAAGTACAAATTACTTTACACTTTCAAATTACAAACCAGAATACAATCTCATAATCAAAAATTGTAAAAATAACAAGAAAGCCATTGAACCATTGTGTCTGGTATCATAGCCAAACCGAATTACTTGATCTCTGCACTTAATTGCCAGTAGGAAAGTGATCAGGAACAAGGACATTGCAGGGATTTGTCATCTCTCTGGTAGTTTGGCCAGTTAGATATCTTTTTTGTTCTTGCTGGAACGACAGAGGTTGAGCGGCGACCTCATAGAGTCATAGTCATAGAGGTGAACAGCATCGAAACAGGCCCTTCGGCCCAACTTTTCCATACCGCCCTTTTTTTTAAAACCCCTAAGCTAATCCCAATTGCCCACATTTGGCCCATATTCCTCTATACCTATCGTATCCATGTAACTATCTAAATGCTTTTTAAAAGACAAAATTGTACCTGCCTCTACTACTACCTCTGGCAGCTTGTTCCAGACACTCACCACCCTCTGTGTGAAAAAATTGCCCCTCTGGACACTTTTGTATCTCTCCCCTCTCACCTTAAACCTATGCCTTCTAGTTTTAGACTCCCCTACCTTTGGGAAAAGATGTTGACTACCTAGCTGATCTATACCCCTCATTATTTTATAGACCTCTATAAGATCACCCCTCAGCCTCCTACACTCCAGAGAAAAAAGTCCCAGTGTATCCAGCCCCTCCTTATAACTCAATCCATCAAGTCCCAGTAGCATCCTCGTAAATAATTTCTGCACTCTTTCTAGTTTAATAATATCTTTTCTATAATAGGGTGACCAGAATTGCACACAGTATTCCAAGTGTGGCCTTACCAATGTCTTGTACAACTTCAACAAGACTCCTGTATTCAATGTTCTGACCGATGAAACCAAGCATGCCGAATGCCTTCTTCACCACTCTGTCCACCTGTGATTCCACTTTCAAGGAGCTATGAACATGTACCCCTAGATCTCTTTGTTCTGTAACTCTCCCAATGCCCTACCATTAACTGAGTAAGTCCTGCCCTGGTTCAATCTACCAAAATGCATCACCTCGCATTTGTCTAAATTAAACTCCATCTGCCATTTGTCATTCGACCTGAGAGGAGTCTACAAGATTATGAGAGGCATGGACAGAGTGGACAGTCAGACAGCATGATCGATGCAGGCTTGGAGGACCGAAGGGCCTGTTCCTGTGCTGTAATTTTCTTTGTTCTTTTGTATCTCTGCCACTATTCTGAAGTGAATGACGGTGATCCCATAACCTTCTTTAGACCTTCTCAGTCCTGCGCTGATTAATTCATCGACTGTATAAGTTTCTAGAACAGCTGAAGTCCATTTTCCCATGTTAATTACTGCATATCATATGCAAAAAAAGGTACTTGGTGCGTCAATCCTCTTTCAATTAAGGTTAACTGAAAATGGAATCATCTGACGAAAGGGGCACAGAACAACATGTCCTGAGTGTTATTATATTATTGGCACCTTTCTGACCTGTAAACTGACTCCCTGGCTCATTCTGCCGCACTATTTTGAAGTATGGCCAAAGAGCCTTCTGCTCAGAACATTCATTCACTATGGCTGCTCATGTGCGAAGAAATTTTTTAAATATATTTTCTTCGCTTTGCACAGGACTCTGAGGCACAAATGGTACAGCTTACCTTTCTAATTCCATCTTAAATTGCACCCCACTGCAGCAGCGAAACGTACCCTACCACTCAAGCAAGAAAGCAGTAACTGCGGCTCCGCATTAATAATTGATAAGTTACTGTTAAGAAAAAAGAATTGGTTTGTTAAATGTGAATTTTGATAAGGCATTAATGCTTGGAAGTTTACCAGGAACTATTTTATCTCCGGGCAAAACTTGAGAGGTATATAAGTTATTCACCCATGTAATACAAACACTGTTTCCCCCATTTAAAAGTGCACCTGTTAAATCTTCAAAGAGTTTCTTTTGCATGAAAGACCTCACATGTAGAGGGTACATCTCACAAGTTGTTCAGGTCCTCTGTACATATGTTAATAAAACACCAGACTTGATCACTGTTGCATCTTTCGCTGAATGTTCTTGGCTTGTGTCCTATCAATGAAACCAACTGACCCTCTGATTCTTCCTAAATGTATCCCACTCCACTAGAGGGCACTGACTGAATCCCCGACATATGGTGCTTGAAAGATTTGGGTCTGATTAGCAAAAGGGGGATTCACTCGAGACTGCAGGTTGAAGGATGTAATTATGTATAAGCAGCTGTCTTCATCCACTCTCTCCAGATATCAAGATGTTAATGCTTCTCCTATCTCCTGGCAACTTTAGGCTTATTGACATTACTTGATCTAAGACACCTTTGTAATCTCCTGGTGCGGCAGCAAGCTGAGTCTTCACAGGTCACAAGTAACACATGGAACATTGTCATGCTGCTCCACGCTCCAGCCAAGCAAGTTCCCTGCAGCACATAAATAGGGACATTTTCAAGGAAAATTTTGTTTTGAGTTCCTCACCAAGTTCTAATCAACTTGGCTCCGTCTGTGAAGGTCAACTGAACACTGGATAGTGAGTCTACTTACTGTGCTATTGGGTTGTGTGGCAGTTTGGATGTAATACACACTGGTAGTTCGACTCACATGCAAAACAGTCTCGAGAGTGCTGCCTATGAGTAGAGGTCAAATAAACTGGCATTGTTTTCGCTGGAAAGATGGAGGCTGAGGGGAGACCTAATGGAGGTCTACAAAATTATGAGAGGCACAGACAGGGTGGATAGTCAGAGACTTTTTCCCCAGGGTGGAAGTGTCAATTACAAGGGGACACAGGTTCAAGGTGAGAGGGGGAATGTTTAAGGGAGATGTACGGGGCAGGTTTTTCAAGCAGAGAGTGGTGTGTGCCTGGAACGTGCTGCTGGAGGAGGTGGTGGAAGCAGGCACATTAGCAACATTTAAGAGACATCTGGATGGATACATGAATAGGGAGGGAATAGAGGGATATGGGCCGAGAAAGGGCAGAAGGTTTTTTAAATTTGATTTGAATTTGATTTGATTTATTATTGTCACATGTATTGGTACAGAGTGAAAACTATTGTTTCTTGCACACTATACATACAAAACAGACCATCCATAGAGAAGGAAGGAAGAGAGCGCAGAATGCAGTGTTACATTTAGTTAGGACATCATGATTGGCACAGGCTTGGAAGGCCAAAGGACCTGTTCCTGTGCTGTACTTTTCTTTGTTCTTTGATAAGGACTACTCACAAACTCTATTCTGCCACAGTGGGGTTAGAGTTCGAGCAATGTAGAGGAAATTCCATTATGACTGACTTGAAAGCGTTACATGGGGAATTTGGAAGGAATTTGGCTTTTTATCGACCTATGCTGTATCTACACGAGATACTTATTGAGATAATATCAAAGGAGTAATTTGGGGAAGGGAGGTCCAAATTTCTGCTTCCCAAATGGCCTAGCTCTCTTCTCAAATTCTCTCCAACACCTATATTCCTCCTTTTAAATTTTCCATTAAAAGTTACCTTCTGTTATCATCTCCTTTGGGCGGCATGGTGGCACAGTGGTTAGCACTGCTGCCTCACAGCACCAGGGACCCGGGTTCGATTCCTGCTTGGGTCACTGTCTGTGTGGGGTTTGCACGTTCTCCACGTGTCTGTGTGTGTTTCCTCCGGGTGTTCCGGTTTCCTCCCACACTCCAAGGATGTGCAGGTTAGGTGGATTGCCCTAAATTGCCCCTTAGTGTCAGGGAGACTAGCTAGGGTAAATGCATAGGGTTATGGGGATATGGCCTGGGTGGGATTGTGGTCGGTGCAGACTCGATGCGCTGAATGGCCTCCTGCTGCAGTGTAGGATTCTATGATTCTGAGTAGTATTGGAACCAAACTCACGTCACACCCATCTTCAAAGAGCAGGAAATCTCTCTTTAAGTAGCCATTGAGTCTAATTGTTGAAAACATATCATACAAATGATAACAGCAACTTGCATTTTATAGCATCTTTAAAGGAGAGAAAAATGCAAAGATGTTTGTGCAAGGAAATGTCTGACCCGACATCTGTGGATGATGTCACTGAGGGGCAAAGGAGGATGGAGGGAGGGGAAGAAAGATCTTTCTGAGACTCCGAAGGAAACAGGGGAGCCATTGCTGGAGAGGTCCTGACAATGACCAGGTAGCTAAAGGAGTAGCCCCAGAAGCTAGGCAAAAAAGGTGGTGTTAGAGGAGATTGAGGCAGATGAGGCAGGAAAATCTATCACTCTCATAGTTATATTGAACGCTGTTCGATGCAATAGGTGGAGTATGTGTTGTAAAAGATAATGGAGTTGATTTCTATGGTGGCGCAGTGGTTAGCACTGCTGCCTCACAGCGCCAGGGACCCGGGTTCGATTCTCGGCTTGGGTGTACTGTCTGTGTGGAGTCTGCACCTTCTCCACGTGTCTGCGTGTGTTTCCTCCGGGTGCTCCCATTTCCTCCCACAGTCCGAAAGACGTGTTGATTAGTTGCATTGACCATGCTAAATTTCCCCTCAGTGTACCCAAACAGGCGCCGGAGTGTGGCGACCAGGGTATTTTCACAGTAACCCTTCATTGCAGTGTTAATATAAGCCTACTTGTGACACTAATAAATAAACTTAAACTTAAAAACTTAAACACGTATCTTTCAGGGATAAAAGGGGTTATAAAGAACAACAAAGAACAGTACAGCGCAGGAAACAGGCCCTTCGGCCCTCCAAGCCTGTGCCGCTCCCAGACTGCGCATGTGACTATCCAGGTAAGTCTTAAACGATGCCAGCGTCTCTGCCTCCACCACCCTACTTGGCAGCCCATTCCAGGCCCCCACCACTCTCTGTGTAAAAAACGTCCCTCTGATATCTGAGTTATACCTCGCCCCTCTCACCTTGAGCCAGCGACCCCTCGTGATCGTCACCTCCGACCTGGGAAAAAGCTTCCCACTGTTCACCCTATCTATACCCTTCATAATTTTGTACACCTCTATTAGGTCTCCCCTCATTCTCTGTCTTTCCAGGGAGAACAACCCCAGTTTACCCAATCTCTCCTCATAGCTAAGACCCTCCATACCAGGCAACATCCTGGTAAACCTTCTCTGCACTCTCTCTAAAGCCTCCACGTCCTCTGGTAGTGCGGTGACCAGAACTGGACGCAGTACTCCAAATGTGGCCTAACCAGCATTCTATACAGCTGCAACATCAGACTCCAGCTTTTATACTCTATACCCCGTCCTATAAAGGCAAGCATACCATATGCCTTCTTCACCACCTTCTCCACCTGTGCTGCCACCTTCAAGGATTTGTGGACTTGCACACCTAGGTCCCTCTGTGTTTCGATACTCTTGATGGCTCTGCCATTTATAGCAAAACATAAATAGTGGCACAAGATTTATTGCTCCATTCTTGCCGATGTGTGTCCCTCCACCATTTTGGAGTCTTGAAATATGTGACTCAGATGCCCAATGGAAACAGGTGAATGTCTTAGCATCGATGCAAATTGCCATTGTAAAACATCAATGCTACACTCATGCAATTTTGAACTTGGCACGAAGCAATCATTCTTAAAGTGATGTAACTCAGTGAAAGTTTTAACAACTGATAGCCCAGCATGTGACTCTCCACAGGGCCTTCCTCAGGATCAACACCGATATTTAATTTACCTACCCGGGGAGTAGCTCACTGAGAGTTCTTGAGTCCTCCTCAGGAAAGTGTTTTGGGCCTTTATTTGTTTTCAATGGGCTGGCAGCTAGTTAGACACTAGCACAATGGAAGCACTCACTTGAAAATTGACCCAGCATATACCTTAATCAAGATGCCTCCCTTTGGAAAATATTGAATATCCCTCAGTACAGCGGGACAGAATTTTGTTTTATCAGTAATAGCTTAGCAGCAACGCTGGATATTGCTCCCTGTGTGTTGAATGGCAACAGCATGTGGTGTTGATGGCAGATAATATCGGTGCGATAATATAATGCGATTGACCTTTTGCCTGAATTATTTCTCAGTTTCTTTTATGTTTTGCTGAACTACTTTCTGGTAGGAGCCATTTATGTTTCTTAGCTATCTACACTGGGCTGGAATCAGAGGAGTGTCACTTCACCGCTGAGAGTTGGGTTTCCATTTGACTTTTTAGCAAGAGGTATTTTTATAATAGGCTGTTAGTCATGCATGAATAAAGTTTGAGAGTTTTGGTCGACTTTCCAGTGAATATACTCCTGTCATAGAAAGCTGACCTTTTATTTCACCGTGACTCACATTGGCCATATCAACCTGTAAACCTTTGATAAGATCAAATCTTAACAGCACTTTCAAAAGGTATTCCATCCCAGCCCAAATAACAATTGTTGGTGATTAAAATCCAAAATCAATCTTTATTATTGCATTGAACCAATTCAAGTAATGATTTTGCCAAGTAATCATTGCAATATCTCATTCCTAAACACCACCATCGCCAGGCCTATACAACAATGCAGCATCTTACCCCTGAAGTTCCTCATGTTAACCATCCTTCTACAATCCACAGGGCTTTCACTTTGAAGTTCAACATCGCCAACCACCTCTCGATTTACTCCATCCTCCCTCCAAATCTTTTTTTTTCCAATCTTGCTGGTGTCCTGCACCATAGTTATAGAAACATAGAAACATAGAAGGTAGGAGCAGGAGGAGGCCATTTGGCCCTTCGAGCTTTCTCTTCCATTCATCACGATCATGGCTGATCATCCAACTCAATAGCCTAATTCTGCTTTCTCCCCATAACCTTTGATCCCGTTCGCCCCAAGTGCTATATCCAGCCGCCTCTTGAATACATTCTCAAGAGTAGTCCTTGCTCTTCACCAAGGGGCGTTCACCCCTCCTCGCCCCCTTTCCTGCCTACTACCACCCACTCCCCCACGCCCCCTCCCTCGCTGCCCTGCTACCCACAGCATAGTTTCCAGAGACGGATAGCCATCGGCCGCCAGTGGGACTGGAAGATTCTGGGCAGGAAGGGCTGGAAAATCTCAACCAAGGTCTCAGAAACAAGAAAATGATGAATGTAGTAATCATGGGCCTGGGTCAAATGTGAGTCTGCTCTCCACTACAGAAGGACATATATACAGTCATTAAACATAATGGGTGTGGAAGTCGGGAGAGAAACCATGGCTTAAGCAGCCATGGTTTTGGCCAGATGTATCAGAGTGGAGCCCCATTAAACTGGACAATAGAAGTGACCGTCCTGCTGGATATGCTGGAAAATCCAGACGTAATTTTCGCTGTTGATGGCCGGAATTCTCTGACTTCACCCACGGCTGGGATTCTCCATTCCTGCTGCAGTGAATGGGGATTTGGCTGAGTGCCAAATTCTCCATTCTCACTGTCAGCAGTGGCTGGGCCTGTGAGACCGCAGAATATCTCGATTACTGATTCAAGGTGGTTGTATTGGGAAGATCTGCTGATTAGTGATATGTTGATGTTCAAAGATCAAGCGTGGCACGATGGTTAGCACTGCTGCTTCACAGGGCCAGGGGCCCAGGTTCAATTCCGGCCTCGGGTCACTGTCTGTGTGGAGTTTGCACGTTCTCCCAGTGTCTGCGTGGGTTTCCTCCGGGTGCTCCGGTTTCCTCCCACAGTCCAAAGATGTGTGAGTTAGGTGGATTGGCCACGTTAAATTGGCCCTTTGTATTAGGAGTACTAGTAAGGTAAATACTTGGGGTTATGGGGATAGGGCCTGGGTGGGATTGTGGTCCTTGCAGACTCGATGGGCTGAATGGCTTCCATCTGCACTGTGAGAATTCTATGATTCTATGATACAAGGAGAATGTCAGTCTGAAAGATCTCATCCTTTTGCTGAATACAGAGCAATGGTCAAACTCTCCGTTCCTACTTCTCCTGAAATTGAGGCAAATAATCAGAAAATAATGCAGGAATCACTCCCCCATCCTTATAAATTGATTAGTCAAAGCTAGGGCCCCAAGCTTATTTCTTTACAAAATAGAATGACTGAAGCGTAAACTTGCTGCATCACCACCCTCACACACTGCTCCGTATGACTGGAGAAGTTTCGAGAAATAATAATGACTGACAACACTTAGGAATAATCGGTGTCTGGGCGCAGTGTGGTGGAAACAGAGAAATATGTAATATCATCACAAAAAAAAACTACACATTTAATTATGGCAACTAACTAAGCAATCTTGGAACACAATGTCGTTTGGAGTTAGGGCCTTGTAGCTGTAATACAATTAGACATTGCCAGGTTACAGACAAGAGCAAGTCGCTTAACTAATTTATCACCTTGTCATTCTCTGCAATTATCTGACAATATTTTGGATCATTAACTGCGTTCAGTTAAAGTGGTGCCGTAATATTATCAGGCAGCGCGCAAGTATTCATCGGACGCATTGTGAATTAATGGAATAAGGGAACCAGTGGGAAATGTTTCTTCTTCCAGGCAACCATAATCTGGAGCAGACATTAAAATATTCATATAAAAGTGATGCATCATCTGTAAAGTCATAATTATTATCTTTGTTTGAATTAATTTAATCCTTTGAATGAATTTAATGTGGGAATAGTTTTTTTTACTGTTAACCGTGACGAGAATACTGAGGAGATAGTTATAGATCTCCCAGTGGGCGACAGTGGATTTGGATTCATATTTTTCTTGAACTAAACCTTTTATTTTATTATCCGTTCATGGGATGTGGGTGCCGTTGACTAGACCAGTATTTATTGCCCATCACTAATTGCCCTTAAGAAGGTGATGGTGAGCTGCGTTCTTGAACCGTTACATTCCATGGTGTGTAGGTACACCCACAGTGCTGTTAGGGAGGGAGTTCCAGGATTTTGACCCGGGGATAGGGAGGGTGAATGGATTGGAGGAGAACTTGCAGGTGGTGGTGTTCCATGTGTCGGCTACCCTTGTCCTTGTAGGTGATAGCAGTCGTGGGTTTGGAAGGTGCTGTTGAAAGACCTTTCCTACATTAATAATGTATAAATACTGAGCAGCGTCTGTGGAGAGAGAAACAACAAAAGGGCAGGATTCTCTCACCCCCCCCATGGCATCCTTCTCGCGGAGAGAGGAGGTACATCGTTGGCTGGCAGTGGGATCCTTTGGATTTCCATTGTCAATGGGATTTCCCATTTACTCCATTCCACATTGCCGGGATTCCTGCATTGTCAGCAGAAACAGAAGATCCCGCCAGCATGAATAGCCAGAAGGTTCTGGCCTAAATTTATCTTTCATCAGAACATATTACCTATGTAACAGTTTTTCAGCAAGTAAGGTCACCACAGTCACAAATGACCATAGGTGTTATAATCTAAGGATCACCTTTGGAAAGGGGTTGAGAAAGCCGGGCCTTCAAGAATAACCTCAGCCGGTATGGGAATTGAACCCATGTTGTTGGCATCACTGAGCATCACTAACCAGCCGTCCAGCCAACTGAGCTAAACTGACTCACTTTGAAGCAACTCCAGAGGCAGGAAAGGAGGGTGAGAGAGGAAAGAGCAAAGACTGTGAGAGGGTGGGAGTTGGGAGCGATTAAATAAACAGCAGAATCATTACCAGTGTCTGCTGCCTAAGATAATGAGGGAAATGGTTCTGATCTGAACTTATTGCGACAGATTTTCAGTCCTGAAGTTTTTAAAATGCATAATCAAAAGGTGAGATGCTGTTCCTCGACGGCTCATGGAAAAAGTATATATATATATATATATAAGTAGCAGAAAAGGTTTCCATTAATTAGGTTTCACCTTTCCATGAAAACAGTCATTGTTTTGTGGTTTGGATATTCAGCACAATAAGAATGTTTCTCAAGGATTACACGGCTGGAAAAGTTTGGGAAACCGTGGTCTATCTCAATGCCATGCTCCTGTTTTCTCCACATACCGCTTGTCACTTTCAGAGTCTAGAAATCTGTCCATTTCCTTCTTAAATACATTCAGTGATTTGGTTTCCACAGCCTTCTGTAGCAGTGAATTCCATAGGTTCGCCCCCCTTTGAAATGTCTCCTTATCTCAGTCGTAAATGGTCCAAACGGCCTACCCTGTATCTGGAGACTGTGACCCCCTGTTTTGGACCCTCCACCCAGCGGAAACAACATCCCTGCCTCCAGTCTGTCCAGCCCCATCAGAATTTCATACGCCAAGGCCCACTCGACCCAACGTCTCCTCATATGACAATCCTGCCTTCCCAGGGATCTTTCTGGGTGCGAGTCAGAATGTCGTCAAAGTAGATGTGCCGAAGGTGGAGAAACTGGGAGGATGGAATCTTAGAAGAAGCAGGGTGGGAAGGAGAGTAATCTGGATGACTCGGGGCATCATTAAACTGCCTTCAATCCCCCTGAGCTCTTTATTGTGGTAGATCTCTTTGGGGACCTTGCAGTGTACAAACTGACCGCTGTGCTTCCTGCATTATAACAATATGTCCCCCTCAAAAATACTACATTAATGAAGCACCTTGGCTCATCCACAGGTTATGAAAGGTTCTGTAGAAATGCAAGTTTCTTTTCGTGTTTCCTTTGGCACCACTTTGTGTCCAGAAGCTCTGAGTAAAACTGCCTTGTGAGGAAAATGACTGTGCCTGTGGAAACACTGGCCTCACTCATTCATTTAGAACAATACCTCGACAACATAAACAGGTCGTAAGGTTGTTACGTTGCTTTCAAATGGAACAGCAGATTTTTTAAACCCAAATTGTTTTATATAAAACAAAGGAATTGCATACTAAGCCTTGTTTCTGTTAAGATCGAAAGGTGAGAACAAACATATTTTAGTTGTCACTCCAGGTTAGTGAGTTGACGAGCATGGGCCAAGTGGGAATTAAGCATCCATATAACTACTCATGCTATTCGCTTTGCTAGTCACATTGGAAGTCAACAGAGAGCTAGCTACCTTAATCATGCATCTGTCACAATGTCACATAACATTAGATTCATCTTAAACTTTACACAATAACTCCTTGTGAATCTCATCTCGTCTGTCTGCCTCCACCTTTAATGGATGTTAGATGCCAGAGAACAATTAACTGGTGTATTCTCAAGTAGATTATGTCATCAGTAAGGATCAGGCCGATTCAGGCACTCTGAAGTCTGTTTTTAAGAGGAAAATCTATAAGGTCACACTTCACGTTCTCAATGAGCTGCATGTGGTGGTGAATATTGATCAAAAACCTGCTCAATGAATGAGGATGTTTCTACTTTATATTCTCTCGAATTCTCTTTCCTCCTCTCCAGACAGTGTGGATCCATGCTAGAGTACAGACTCATAGACAGATATGGGTGGCACCATGACACAGCAGTTAGCACTGCTGCCTTACAGCGCTGGGGACCCAGGTTCAATTCTGGCCTTGGATGAGTGCCAGTGTGGAGTTTGCACGTTCACCCCATGTCTGTATGGGTTTCCTCTGGGTGCTCCAGTTTCCTCCCACAGTCCAAAGAAGTGCACGTTAGGTCGATTGGCCATGGTGTCCCAAGATGTGAGGGTTAGGGGGATTAGCGGGATAAATACGTGGGGTTACGGGCATAGGGTGGGGGTAAGGACCTGGGTAAGATACTCTGTCAGAGAGTCGGTGCAGACTCGACGGGCTGAATGGCCTCCTTCTGCACTGTAGGGATGCCATCACTCTCTGGTACCCCATTCTCTCTCTGAGCTTAGGGTGGGTGAGGCAGGTTGATGGCACGTAGTGCGTAGTGATTGCTCCTTTAAGGGCAACACAGCAGAGTAAGGATCACATGGTCTGTGGGACCAATCAGGACTCAGGGTTTGGAATCACCCTCTGATGAGAGAGCGTCCTTGGCAGAGACGTTTTGGGAGCGAGTTGCAGCCAAGTGGCTGCTGTACAATTCTTAATACATTCCTTCTGTGTTCACTATTGAAGCGTGTGAAAGTGCGTCTTTGAGTGACATCAAAAGCAAATGCAACCTTGACCTCACCTGATATCACAAACATACATTTTACACAGATGACTGGATAATAGCGAGGAACAGAAACCCTGGATGATTTGCACTTCCTTGACCCAGTGTGTTAGATGCAAATGTCGATGCCCCCTACCTCTGCTCTGACTGACATGAGTGAACTCAGTGTGACAAGTGAAATAATATGTTTTGAACCTTTTTGAACTATTTTTTGAAGTTTACAGCATGGTTACTGGACCAGAATGCATTCGTTTTGCTTTCTGCTCCAGGTCGTCACGCTGTAAGCTTTAAAAATGCCATGGACGTCATGGACATCATAGAATCCCTACAGTGCAAAAAGAGACCATTCGGCCCGTCGAGTCTGCACCAACAGCAATCCCACCTAGGCCCTATTCCTGTAACCCGACATATTTACCCCAGCTAATCCTTTAATCTACGCATCCCGGGACACTAAGGGACAATTTAGCATGACCAATGCACCTAACCCACACATCTTTGCACTATGGGGGGAAACTGGAACACCCGGAGGAAACCCACGCAGGCACGGGGAGAACATGCAGACTCCACACAGACAGTGACCGAAGCTGGGAATTGAACCCAGGTCCCTGGAGTTGTGAGGCAGCAGTGTTAACCACTGTGCCACCGGGCCGACCCACTGTGCCACCGGGCCGACCCACTGTGCCACCGGGCCGACCCACTGTGCCACCGGGCCGACCCACTGTGCCACCGTGCTGCCCATGGTGTGCATTTAGGTAGATGAGTTTCACATAAGCGATGTGCACCTGGCGACAGGACCCTTGCTCGGGACTTTGTGGTTTGTTTGTCCATCTTACACGGCACAGCGCTTGCTTGCGATGCTTTCGGTTCAGCAGCTGTCTTCGCAGCCAGCAGCACAATACTTTCAGGGGTTAACGCGCATGGCTCTACCTAGCAGCCCAGTGGTAAGGTGGTAAGAAGGAACAGTTCCAAGTCTGGCCATGAGCATAACATCACCTGCATCAGTCCACGGTGTGACAAGAATGATAATGGACCACATATGTCAGCCTATAGATGGGGGGGAAAGGTAGTGAAAACGGGGCATTGGGAGGTCTCATGGCAGGAGGGGGGTGGGGAGTGAGGGCATTACGTAGAAACCCTACAGTGCGGAAGGAGGCCATTCGGCCCATCGGGCCTGTACCATCCACAACCTCACCCAGGCCCTATTCCCGTAAGCCCTCACATTTACCTTGCTAATCCCCTGACACTAGGGTCAATTTAGCATGGTCAATCAAGCTAACCCGCAACATCTTTAATGTAGACTACTCCACTCCCCGGTCTGGGACCTCTCCCTGTTTCTACACACAATCCTGTCCTGCATAAAGATATTGGAGAGAGTGTGAACAGGACACATGGCAAGGCAGATGATAAGGATGCCTGGCATGTGTGTGCGATGAGTGGAGCCATGGACGGAATGAGAATTGGAGCTCCAGAGGATGCGACCCTGATGGAGCTGTGAAGGTGTGTGTGAGGATGAGTGGTGACGTCCCATGATCTCATGAGTTACACCATCATCTCCAATCTCCAGTGTGCGAGAGGCGTCAGTGAATGTGTGACGGACTGCTGAGAGTTATGAAACAATGGACTTACCGTGATGCTACAAAGACCAGTCATTCTCTTCTTGCACTGGGTGGCAGACCCCTTCGGTATGGATGTGGCACTGACCGCCTTTGCCACCGTCTCCCAAGCTGGAGTGGTGAGGCCTCTGTCCATCATGGGGTGGGGTGAGGGGGTTGAGAACACTGTGGCGGGCCTCCACCATGTCCAGCAGGTGACCCAGTGAGGCATTACTAAATCTGGGGGCTGCCATCTTCTTCAGTTCCTGGACCCTCTCTCATCTGGAGCAGACATGAAGGAGGCTTTGCTCTGACCCGCTTTAAACATGGTGCCCAGAACGAGGTGGGGTTGGGACAGGCGAATCAGGGGCTGCCCACCAACGATCCAACGGGGTTTCAAGTGGATGATTATTTAATTAGCTCTGAAGTGGACGACACCATGTGAATACACGCCATTGCGGCTGGCAGGATAAACACCATTTAAACACTTGTGCCGTAGTTTTACCAGCACGCCCAGCCCGGCTCACAGAGCGGCAATCTCCATTGGCCTCGGGCGGGATCTTACGAGCCTCGGCAAGGCGAGACGGTAAAATTCCGGCATTGATGCGCAGAATGGAAAATTCTGCCCGATATAAAATCCTAGGTTCTGCGATCTGGAGTAAATGCCATCTACAAACAAACTGAAAGCACCAACAAGGTTCAATTCATTTATGGGAGATGACAAAGAATTTTCTTTAAAATGATTATCCGAGATTGGAGATGATGGTGTAACTCATGAGACACAGAGTTGCAAGTTGCACACGTCTCATTTATTAGTGGAATGAATGTGGTGTTTAGTTATTTTATGTGTGATGAGAGGCTGAGAGAATATAAAAATGAGTGCAGGTTATTTGACAAGGACTGTGAGGAGAGAAATAGAAGCCAGAGATCGAAAGTGGAAAATCTTCATAAAATCCTACAGGAGGCCATTCGGCCCATCGAGTCTGCACCGACCACAATCCCACCCAGGCCCCATTCCCCAAAACTCCATGCGTTTACCCTAGCTAGTCCCCCTGACACGAAGGGGCAATTTAGCATGGCCAATCCACCTCGCCTACACATCTTTGGAGTGTGGGAGGAAGCTGGAGCACCCGGAGTCAACCCACACAGACACAGGGGAGAATGTGCAAACTCCACACAGACAGTGACCCAAGCCAGGAATCGAACCCGGGTCTCTGGTGCTGTGAGGCAGCAGTGCTAACCACTGTGCCACCATGCCGCTCCAAGCAAGATGAGAGGTGAGAGAAGCCTTGGAATTATAAATGGAGCAGTCCTGATTGAGACAGCCAAGTCTCAATTAACCCACATAAAAAGAGGCTGGACAATTATCAGGTGGAGAATCAGAGTGATAATGAGAGAGTTGGACTTTGACAAAGGTGGGCAAAAAATATTCAATGGGGTATAATAGAACAGGGAGGTAAACTTTCAGATAACCAACTCCTTTTGAACTTTTGTCATATCTGAGATGCAGCAGTTAATTTATTTTTCAAGTTTAATTACTTATGTCACAGGGAGGCTTACGTTAATATTGCAATAAAGCTCCTGTGAAAATCCCCTAGTCACCACACTCCGGCACCTGTTCGGGTACACTGAGGGAGAATTTAGCATGGCCAACGCACGTAACCAGCGCGTCTTTCGGGCCGTGGAAGGAAACCAGATCACCCGGAGGAAACCCACGCAGACACGGGGAGAACGTGCAAACTCCACATAGAGAGTGACCCAAGCTGGGAATTGAACCCGGGTCCCTGGCGCTGTGGGGCAGCAGAGCTAACCACTGTGCAACCGTGCCACCATAACAAGATTCCACAAAAAAACAATGTGAATGGCAAGAGTATCGGGTATCTGGTGACATTGAGTGAGGGATAAATATTGAGGAGGACATCAGGCACACTCTGCTCATCTTTGGAAGAAGTACCACAGGATCCTTTATGTCCACATCTCCTGTGAAAGGCAGCACCTCTGACAGTGCGGCACTCCCTTTGTCGTGGGTTGGGGGTTCAGCTGAGGTTTTATGCTCCAGTCTCTGTGGGGGGGACATGACTCACTGCCTTCTCTTTCACAGGCAAAAACTACCCCCAACTTAGTAGTGACTAACAGAGGGAATATGTTGTCGGGAGGTGAGCAGAACAAAGTCAAATCAGGATAATCTGAGCATTGCTGAATAGTTTGCGCTTCCGCTTGAAGTCGAGGAGTTTATATTCAGAGGGGGGGAACAGCGACCATGACTGGATGGATTTTCTATTTAATATAGTCGAGAAACTAATTCGGAAAAACACATATGGGATAAATCTGCCAGCACAATGCAAAAAGTGACAAATAAAATAGGAATAAGAGTAAAAATAAAAGTATAGATATTACACCTGTACAAATTATTGATTGGACACCATTAAAAATATTTGTATAATTCTGGTTAACTATTCTCTTGTTCTCTTGAAAAGGTGCAGAGGAAATCAATTCAGTTAATTCTGGTTAAGAAGAGAAGTCAGGTGGAACATTTTCCTAAGAATTGCGGAATGGTACTCAAACAGAAAGCATAACTGGTTTTAAGGCACAAAATGAGATCCAATTCTGGAGTGAGATGGGATTGAAGGATACAGTAAGAAGTTGGAGGCGATCACTGAAAATAGGGTCGGCGTTCCTGCAGAATATGTACCTCCCAGCAATGGTGCATGTCACGGAAAAGGGCCAAACTTCATTGGATGAATGGGGGTTACCTCACTCCATGTTTTCTTATAGCTCATAAGCTATATTTGGTTAAAAATCTCACACGGACATAACTCTCTACCTCCTTGTTGTATCTTCCCCCCTCCCCCCCCCCCCCCCCCCCCCCCCCGACTCAGTGATTATGTTCTGAATATGGAATAAATATACTTGCTAAATGATATTTTCCACTTGCCTGAACATTAATCACTGCAGAATGCCTGGAGGAATCCTCTTTGCACCACTTGTGTGAGATGAGGATGCCATGAAGGATTGTAGCTGTGTGCCATTTATCAGCAGGCGACCTTGGATGCGAGGTTTATTTTGGGTTTATTTTAATTGGTACTTGTTTGTTGATGGCAGCGTAATTATTTTGTGGGTGAAGTGTACAGCCGATATATTTTGTACTGTAGATTATACAGTGTGTTTAGTTGCTACGGTTACAACTGCTGCTTTCTGACACACATTCACAATAGCTCTTTTAAATTCCCAATAGTCTAGCCATTGGCTTTCCATTCTCCAAAGTGTATCTGTCGCTGCTGTTCTGCTCAATCAGACCCTCAACACCATCTTTGATGCCCTTTCCATTTGTTCATTTATGGAATGTGGGCATCACAGGTTAGGCCAGCATTTATTGCCCATCCCTAATTGCCCTTGAGAAGGTGGTGGTGAGCTGTCTTCTTGAACCACTGCATTTGACGTAGGTACATCCACAGTGCTGTTTGAGAGTGATTTTTACTCAACTCCTTATCCGCAGTAAAACCTTTCCTTGTTATAAAGGAGACGATGACCTAGTGGTATTATCGCTAGACTATTAATCCAGAAACTCAGCCAATGTTCTGGGGACCCAGGTTCGAATCCCGCCACAGCAGATGGTGGAATTTGAATTCAATAAAAAATATCTGGAATTAAGAACCTACAAATGACCATGAAATCATTGCCGATTGTCGGAAAAACCCATCTGATTCACTAATGCCCTTTAGGAAAGGAAATCTGCCGTCCTTACCTGGTCTGACTTACAAGTGACTCCAGAGCCACAGCAAAGTGGTTGACTCGCTACTGCCCTCGGGCAACTAAGGATGGGCAATAAATGTTGGCCAGCCAGTGATGCCCGTGTCCCATTAGTGAATCAAAGAAATCCCCTGTACATCTTCCTTCTTCATTCCCTTGAGATACAGATGTGAATGTTTATGTTGGATTCAGCCATTCAATCCTGGATATGGCTCGAACATATCAAGCACTATCAGGCGGCACGGTAGCACAGTGGTTAGCACTGCTGCTTCACAGCTCCAGGGACCTGGGTTCGATTCCCGGCTTGGGTCACTGTCTGTGTGGAGTTTGCACATTCTCCTCGTGTCTGCGTGGGTTTCCTCCGGGTGCTCCGGTTTCCTCCCACAGTCCAAAGATGTGCAGGTTAGGTTGATTGGACATGCTAAAAAATTGCCCCTTAGTGTCCTGGGATGTGTGGATTAGCGGGTAAAATATGTGGGGATATGGGGGTAGGGCCTGGGTGGGATTCTGGTCAGTGCAGACTCGATGGGCCGAATGGCCTCTTTCTGTACTGTAGGGTTTCTATGTCTTTCTATGTTAGGTCCTGCTTTCCTCATTCAGAACTCTTCATTATTCCAATGTCATCCTGGAAAGCAAAAATAACCTTTGATTTCCAGCTTGATTTGATAGCCCCCTGCGTTTTCACAGGGAGGACAGGTGGTGATGGGAAGGGGCGCAGAGGGCACATAGAAATCATAGAAACCCTACAGTGCAGAAGGAGGCCATTCGGCCCATCGAGTCTACACCGACCACAATCCCACCCAGGCCCTACCCCCACATATTTTACCCACTAATCCCTCTAACCTACACATCCCAGGACACTAAGGGGCAATTTTTTAACCTGGCCAATCAACCTAACCCGCACATCTTTGGACTGTGGGAGGAAACCGGAGCACCCGGAGGAAACCCACGCAGACACGAGGAGAATGTGCAAACTCCACACAGACAGTGACCCGAGCCGGGAATCGAACCCGGGACCCTGGAGCTGTGAAGCAGCAGTGCTAACCACTGTGCTACCGTGCCGCCCATAAATCATGTCAGGTGACTAGTCCATTGCTTTCTTCTTCATCCTGACCCGGTCCCCATAATAAAGGGGGATGGGTAAGGTGTCCGCTTGGCCTCCCACCCTTAGGCCAATTAAGGCCCTTTTGTGGCCAATTATTGCCTACTCCAGGCCCTCAATCCACATTCACCGGCATTATATGCTGGGCAGTGGCAAGTTAACACGAGGGAAAGGCTGTCTTGTTTAACACAACTGATTAAAAGGTGGGAAGGAATGATGGCTATATCCTCTGGGGGTGGGGTGCACGTCAGCATTTCAGGGACGCCCACCACACACAAGATGCTACCACTTCTTTGTGCCTCCCCCCCCTCTCCCCCCACCCCCCTCCCCACCCCTTCCCCACCCGACCGCCTCCAGGTCCCTTTCCACTCTAAAAGCTCAGGACTTACCTAACTCCGCTTGACATCGCACATCTAGAGCTGGAGTTCTGACGAAGGGTCATCCAGACTCGAAACGTTGGCTCTATTCTCTCCCCACAGATGCTGTCAAACCGGCTGAGTTTTTCCAGCATTTTCTGCTGTTGTTTCAGATTCCGGCATCCACAATATTTTGCCTTTATCAATATGCTAGCTAGTTTTGGATTGCTGAGGTTCAAAGATGACATTCAGAGCAATGTTGAGTAACCAGAACTTGAATTAATCCATATTGTTTCAAGTCCACAGCTATTGCAAAAAAAAAAGATACAACACACCCAAAGCTTACTACTGTTGGTTTCCCAGCCAGTCAAAGCCCTGGTCATGACTCTCCTGGCTCACTGACAATTGTAGAAGCAATGGGTGAGTAGATAACCAGGGCTCGATTGGCTGCAGAGCTAACTGAGGAGGTCAGACATTCTGTAATCCAGTTAACTGTTTCCAGTGGAGTCCCTACAGAAGCAATAAACATCAGGGAGCCAGCCTGGAATCTAACCGAGTGGTTAGGTGCTTTTTGATTTGATTTGATTTATTATTGTCACATGTATTGGGATGCAGTGGAAAGTATTGTTTATTGAGCACTATACAGACAAAGCATACCGTTCATAGAGAAAGAAAGGAGAGAGTGCAGAATGTAGTGTTACAGTCATAGCTAGGATGTAGAGAAAGATCAACTTAATAAAAGGTAGGTCCATTCAATGGCAGCAGGGAAGAAGCTGTTCTTGAGTCAGTAGGTACGTGATCTCAGACTTTTGTATCTTTTTCCCAATGGAAGAAGGTGGAAGAGAGTATGTCCGGGGTGTGTGGGGTCCTTAATTATGCTGTCTGCATTTCTGAGGCAGCGGGAAGTGTAGACGGAGTCAATGGATGGGAGGCTGGTTTGCGTGATGGACTGGGCTTCGTTCACGACCCTTTGTAGTTTTTTGTGGTCTTGGTCAGAGAAGGAGGCAATGGGCAGCAATGGGTTAGCACTGCTGCTTCACATCTCCAGTGACCTGGGTTCGATTCCCGGCTTGGGTTGCTGTCTGTGTGGAGTTTGCATGTTCTCCCCATGTCTGCGTGGCTTTCCTCCGGGTGCTCCGGTTTCCTCCCACAGCCCAAAGATGTGCAGGTTAGGTTGATTGGCCATGCCAAATTGCCCCTTAATGTCCCGGGGTGTGTAGGTTAGAGGGGTAAATATGTGGTTAGTGCGTAGGTTAATGGGGTAAATATGTGGGGTTATGGGGATAGGGCTTGGATGGAATTGTTGTTGGTGTGGGCTCAATGGGCCGAATGGCCTCCTTCTGCACTGTAGGGATTCTATGATTCTATGATTCATAGCAAGCTGTGATACATCTGGAAAGGATGCTCTCTTTGTTGCATCTGTAAAAGTTGGTGAGAGTCGTAGCGGACATGCCAAATTTCCCTAGCCTCCTGCGACAGAATCATCATTAGGGAGGGGTGGAGGGGAGGGTGGGGGGGCGGACACAACGACTAAAATAAAATGCTTTGAGGAAATTTGACAAAGCGGCATTGGATCTGAGCTCCATTAACAGATATCACATAACTGTGAAAATGAATATGATTCCCAGGCAAACTTTGTTACGATTGACTTGGTCCCATCCTTAAGTAGTGCAGAATGCCACATCCAGAGACTGACTGGTTGAAGCCCTGTGGATTACAGCATTCTCTCGGCCTTGTTGGTTTTGTCGCTGTTTTGCAGTCCAGTGGATTTGGATGTTATCTTTGCAGAAGGAAATGTCTCAACGAAACAGAAACCTACCTGCACAAAAGAAATAAATCTATAAAAATCCCATTTCAGGAACCGCACTGGGCTATCTGAATGACACATTTTCAAAAGACCAAGTTGTTTGAAAAAGAAACACCTTTGATTAGTTCTTTGAAATCATTTCAAAATTACTTTTTAACAATGTCTTTGAGCATGGTGAATGGAATAATTAGTTCAGCACAGAAATTTTCAGTTCAATTCTGAGAAAATCGACAGGTTTTTGTGCACTAATAGACGGTGCCACAGAGGGGACAATGTGGCTTTGTTCTGACAGTCACTGAGTTTTTACTCCAGGTGCTGCTATTATGAAAATTTGCCTGAGGGAAACTTTGGGTGAGGGAAAGCTAAATGAAAAGGTCCTTTACTGCTCTCACTGACTGCATGGCATCGCGTCTATTCTCAAAAGTAATTAATTGACTAAAGTTTATTTATTAGTGCCACAAGTAGGTTTACGTTGATACTGCAATGAAGTTTTTTTAAATACTTTTCCAATTCAATCAAATCAAGTCTAATTCAGAGTCTCAACAAGTTGAGACAGTTCCGATCCAGGCTGACAAGACAGGGCATGCAATCATCTACCCTGTCTTGGGCCTGATCTGCATGAGCCAAGCTGATTGGAGGAGGGGCAGCACTTCCTCCTCCAAGACTAGCCCGGATTAATCCGGGATAGTCAGCACGGATTCGAGAAGGGCAAGTCGTGCCTCACAAATTTGATTGAATTTTTTGAGGAGGTAACTAGGTGTGTTGATGAAGGTAGGGCGGTTGATGTCATATACATGGATTTTAGTAAGGCGTTTGATAAGGTCCCCCATGGTCGGCTTATGATGAAAGTAAGGAGGTGTGGGATAGAGGGAAAGTTGGCCGATTGGATAGGTAACTGGCTGTCTGATCGAAGACAGAGGGTGGTGGTGGATGGAAAATTTTCGGATTGGGCGGCACGGTAGCACAGTGGTTAGCACTGCTGCTTCACAGCTCCAGGGTCCCGGGTTCGATTCCCGGCTTGGGTCACTGTCTGTGTGGAGTTTGCACATTCTCCTCGTGTCTGCGTGGGTTTCCTCCGGGTGCTCCGGTTTCCTCCCACAGTCCAAAGATGTGCGGGTTAGGTTGATTGGCCAGGTTAAAAAAATTGCCCCTTAGAGTCCTGGGATGCGTAGGTTAGAGGGATTAGCGGGTAAATTATGTTGGGGTAGGGCCTGGGTGGGATTGTGGTCGGTGCAGACTCGATGGGCTGAATGGCCTCCTTCTGCACTGTAGGGTTTCTATGATTCTATGATTGGAGGCAGGTTGCTAGCGGAGTGCCACAGGGATCAGTGCTTGGTCCTCTGCTATTTGTGATTTTTATAAATGACTTAGAGGAGGGGGCTGAAGGGTGGATCAGTAAATTTGATGATGACACCAAGATTGGTGGAGTAGTGGATGAGGTGGAGGGCTGTTGTAGGCTGCAAAGAGACATAGATAGGATGCAAAGCTGGGCTGAAAAATGGCAAATGGAGTTTAACCCTGATAAATGTGAGGTGATTCATTTTGGTAGATCTAATTTAAATGTGGATTACAGGGTCAAAGGTAGGGTTCTGAAGACTGTGGAGGAACAGAGAGATCTTGGGGTCCATGTCCACAGATCTCTAAAGGTTGCCACTCAAGTGGATAGAGCTGTGAAGAAGGCCTATAGTGTGTTATCTTTTATTATGTGGAGATGCCGGCATTGGACTGGGGTAAACACAGTAAGAAGTTTAACAACACCAGGTTAAAGTCCAACAGGTTTATTTGGTAGCAAAAGCCACACAAGCTTTCGGAGCTCTAAGCCCCTTCTTCAGGTGAGTGGGAATTCTGTTCACAAACAGAGCTTATAAAGACACAGACTCAATTTACAAATTGAGTCTGTGTCTTTATAAGCTCTGTTTGTGAACAGAATTCCCACTCACCTGAAGAAGGGGCTTAGAGCTCCGAAAGCTTGTGTGGCTTTTGCTACCAAATAAACCTGTTGGACTTTAACCTGGTGTTGTTAAACTTCTTATTATCTTTTATTAACAGGGGGTTGGAGTTTAAGAGCCGTGGAGTTATGCTGCAACTGTACAGGACCTTGGTGAGACCACATTTGGAATATTGTGTGCAGTTCTGGTCACCTCGCAATAAGAAGGATGTGGAAGTGCTGGAAAGAGTGCAGAGGAGATTTACCAGGATGCTGCCTGGTTTGGAGGGTAGGTCTTATGAGGAAAGGTTGAGGGAGCTCGGGCTGTTCTCTCTGGAGCGGAGGAGGCTGAGGGGAGATTTAATAGAGGTTTATAAAATGATGAAGGGGATAGATAGACTGAACGTTCAAGGACTATTTCCTCGGGTGGATGGAGCTATTACAAGGGGGCATAACTATAGGGTTCGTGGTGGGAGATATAGGAAGGATATCAGAGGTAGGTTCTTTACGCAGAGAGTGGTTGGGGTGTGGAATGGACTGCCTGCAGTGATAGTGGAGTCAGACACTTTAGGAACATTTAAGCGGTTATTGGATAGGCACATGGAGCACACCAGGATGATAGGGAGTGGGATCGCTTGATCTTGGTTTCAGATAAAGCTCGGCACAACATCGTGGGCCAAAGGGCCTGTTCTGTGCTGTACTGTTCTATGTTCTATGTTCTAAGACTTGATCTCATTTGCATCTCAGCCAAAAGGCCGAGATACCGCTTTTAAAAATTGCTTCATATGAAACACATGAAGTTTCAATGTAACCTAATAACCTCAACCAAGTGCAGCATCCAATCCACACTACACTTGATCTTAGCCAAAAGGCCGAGAAGCCTGCAATGAAGTTACTGTGAAAATCCCCTAGTCACCACACTGTTTGGATACACTGAGGGAGAATTTTGCATGGCCAATGCACCCAAACCAACACACCTTTTGGACTGTGGGAGGAAACCAGGGCACCCGGAGGAAACCCACACAGACACGGGGAGAACATGCAAACACCACACAAAGAACAAAGAACAAAGAACAGTACAGCACAGGAAACAGGCCCTTCGGCCCTCCAAGCCTGTGCCGCTCCTTGGTCCAACTAGACCAATCGTTTGTATCCCTCCATTCCCAGGCTGCTCATGTGACTATCCAGGTAAGTCTTAAACGATGTCAGCGTGCCTGCCTCCACCACCCTACTTGGCAGCGCATTCCAGGCCCCCACCACCCTCTGTGTAAAAAGCATCCCTCTAATATCTGAGTTATACTTCACCCCTCTCACCTTGAGCCCGTGACCCCTCGTGAACGTCACTTCTGATCTGGGAAAAAGCTTCCCACCGTTCACCCTATCTATCCCCTTCATAATCTTGTACACCTCTATTAGATCTCCCCTTATTCTCCGTCTTTCCAGGGAGAACAACCCCAATTTACCCAATCTCTCCTCAAAGCTAAGACCCTCCATACCAGGCAACATCCCAGTAAACCTTCTCTGCACTCTCTCTAACGCCTCCACGTCCTTCTGGTAGTGCAGCGACCAGAACAGGACGCAGTACTCCAAATGTGGCCTAACCAGCGTTCTATACAGCTTCATCATCAGACTCCAGCTTTTATACTCTATATCCTGTCCTATAAAGGCAAGCATACCATATGCCTTCTTCACCACCTTCTCCACCTGTGTTGCCATCTTCAAGGATTTGTGGACTTGCACACCGAGGTCCCTCTGTGTTTCTATACTCCTGATGACTCTGCCATTTATTGTATAACTCCTCCCTACATTATTTCTTTGAAAATGCATCACTTCGCATTTATCCGGATTAAACTCCATCTGTCACCTCTCCGCCCAATTTTCCAGCCTATCTATATCCTGCTGTAGTGCCCGACAATGCTCTTCGCTATCCGCAAGTCCAGCCATCTTCGTGTCATCCGCAAACTTGCTGATTACACCAGTTACACCTTCTTCCAAACCATTTATATATATCACAAATAGCAGAGGTCCCAGTACAGAGCCCTGCGGAACACCACTGGTCACAGACCTCCAGCCGGAAAAAGACCCTTTGACCACTACCCTCTGTCTCCTATGGCCAAGCCAGTTCTCCACCCATCTAGCCACTTCTCCTTGTATCCCATGAGCCTTAACCTTCTTAACCAACCTGCCATGTGGGACTTTGTCAAATGCCTTACTGAAATCCATATAGACGACATCCACGGCCCTTCCTTCATCAACCGTTTTTGTCACTTCCTCAAAAAACTCCACCAAATTTGTAAGGCACGACCTCCCTCTTACAAAACCATGCTGTCTGTCACTAATGAGATTGTTCCGTTCTAAATGCACATACATCCTGTCTCTAAGAATCCTCTCCAACAACTTCCCTACCACGGACGTCAAGCTCACCGGCCTATAATTTCCTGGGTTATCCCTGCTACCCTTCTTAAACAATGGGACCACATTCGCTTTCCTCCAATCCTCAGGGACCTCACCCGTGTCCAAAGAAGCGACAAAGATTTCCGTCAGAGGCCCAGCAATTTCATCTCTCGTCTCCCTGAGCAGTCGAGGATAGATGCCATCAGGCCCTGGGGCTTTGTCAGTTTTAATGTTCCCTAAAAAACCTAACACTTCCTCTCTTGTAATGGAGATTTTCTCTAACGGGTCAACACCTCCCTCCGAGACACTCCCGGTTAACACGCCCCTCTCCTTCGTGAATACCGATGCAAAGTATTCATTTAGGATCTCCCCTATTCCCTCGGGTTCTAAGCATAATTCCCCTCCTTTGTCCCTGAGAGGTCCGATTTTCTCCCTGACAACTCTTTTGTTCCTAACGTATGAATAGAATGCCTTAGGATTCTCCTTTATCCTGCCTGCCAAGAACATCTCGTGACCTCTTTTTGCCCTTCTAACTCCCCGTTTGAGTTCTTTCCTACTCTCTCTGTATTCCTCCAGAGCTCCATCTGTTTTCTGTTGCCTGGACTTAACGTACGCCTCCCTTTTCATTTTAATCAGATCCTCAATTTCACTGGTTATCCACGGCTCTCGAATCCTACCTTTCCTATCTTTCCTTTTTACAGGCACATGCCTATCCTGCAGCCTTATCAATAGTTCCTTAAAAGACTCCCACATGCCAGACGCGACAGACAGACAGTGACCCAAGCCGGGAATTGAACCCGGGTCCCTGGTATTGTGAGGCAGCAGTGCTAACCTCTGTGCCACTGAAAAGCTTTGGGATATCTTGTGCAAAATGCAAGTCTTACCTTTTATGCGTCTTGCCAAAGGAGAAGGAAGAGTAACTCGTTAGGAAGGAGAAAACTTGCATTTAGGTGGCGCCTTTTGGGAGTGTTGCAGCTACTTTTGGAGTGTGGTCATCGCTGTAATGTCGGGGTTGAACTTTAATTTAATAGCAAGGAAAGCTGACGACTTTAATGGAATATTATATCTAAAAACGAGACAAGTACACGAGAGCAAAGGATGTATGCTGAAAAGCTAAGATAAACTGAAGGTAATCGGAGGAGACTTATGCGGAGTATAAATGGGATGAAGGAAAGGCCATGATGTGGAGATGCTGTTGTTGGACTGGGGTAAGCCTGTTGGACTTTAACCTGGTGTTGTGAGACTTCTTACCATGAAGGAAAGACACAGTGAATACATGTGCCTTTGTTCCACCGATAGAGGTAATTAGCCTTAGTCCACACAGGACCATAGACAGCTCACTCTGCCAGAGAGAGACAATTGGTTATATATGGCCCTGACTGGAATACATCACAGGCAGAGGGAAGGAGAGGAAACAAGGCTCTATGAACCACCACAGATACCAAACCCTTTAAATTCATGACTGAAAACAAAAACAAAAACAGGAAATGCTGGAAAATTTCAGCAGGTCTGACAGCCTCTGTGGAGAGAGAATAGGGCCAACGTTTCAAATCTAGATGGCCCTTCATCAGAGATTCATCAGAGATTCATCAGAGCTGAAGAGTCATCCAGACTTGAAACGTTGGCTCCATTCTCTCTCGACAGATGCTGTCAGACTTGCTGAGGTTGTCTAGAAATTTCTGGGATTTTTTCAGATTCCAGCATCTGCAGTATTCTGCCTTTAACTGAAAAAAAATCCAAGTTATCTCATGGAGACAAGTTGAAAATATGCGAGACCTCAAATCCCAAGATGAATGGCTGAGAGTTGGCCAAACATCTGCACCGTATCCCTGAATCATAAGACCTGTGCCCCCACTGGTCAAAATTCCCAAACCCCAAAGGACCCTGGAGACAGAAAAGTGCACCAACTCCGCCTCCCCCACCATCACCACGACCACGCGGCAGGGCCATACCAGACCCGGCCAACGGTCACCGTGGCAACTGCAGGGCCCCAGTATCCAGGCTGACCTCCGCAGTCTCACCTGTGCTGAAATACCACACAGATATTAGGGAGACAGCTCAACCACCTCCCCCCCCCCCCCACCTTCCCCCAACCCCCACCCCTCCAATGACCAGCCCGGACCACCCCCCTCCCTCCCCCCCCCACCCCCACCCCCCCAACGTTGATGACCAGTTTTGATAGCCCTCACTCCTTCCTTCCCCCACCGATCCTCTTGCAAAGTGGCAGTAGGTTCTGCCCCCCCTCACCGATTCCCCCCCTCCTCCCATAAGCCCCTCCAGTCGGCCTGCCCCTCATGGGCCCCACACCTTGGGTACTACCAAGGTGCTCAGTGGGTAGTGCCAGTTTGCCCCTTGAGAAGTGCCAGGGTGCCAGGTTGGCACTGCCCAAGGGGCACCCCCCTTACCCCCGACCCCCTAGGGGGGCCTCAATTCCTCCAGCGAGGTTGGGCGCCTGTTCCCTGTAAATGGGGAGCAGTCATAAATGCTGCTGGAGAGAACCACTCCTGGCAGGGGGGCTGGGAGGGGGTTGGGGGAGGAGGGGCGGGGGGGGGACGCTAGTAGGCCCAGAGAATACCGTTCTGGGCTCACTAATCATATTGAAATGCTCATTTCTAAATGATTATTGGCTCCGTGCCAATTTCCGGCACAAAGCTGATTACGCTCAGAAAGAACGCCTGGGAGACGTGCAGAGGCCCAGGCGCCCAGCGTGAATCCCACGAAATGGCCATTGCTGATGTCTTCCGGCCCGCTTTGCTGCTCGAAAATCCCAGATCCCGGTACCATTCCCCACACTATTTTAGAATCAAGCTGGAGGGTAAAGACAATTCCAAGGTCCTTTACTCCACAAGGAACTATGTCCTTTCACCTCCTGCCTTGCACATTCAGTCCTCACCTCCAATGAAATATGAGGAATCCATAGATTACTGAGGATGTCAGTTTCGTTTGGGTCGCTGTCTGTGTGGGGTTTGCACATTCTCCTCGTGTCTGCGTGGGTTTCCTCCGGGTTCTCCGGTTTCCTCCCACAGTCCAAAGATCTGCAGATTAGGTTGATTGGCCAAAATTGCCCCTCAGTGTCAGGGGGACTAGCAGGGTAAATATGTGGGGCGATGCGGATAGGGGTTGGGTGGGATTGTGATCGGTGCAGACTCGATGGGCTGAATGGTCTCCTTCTGCACTGTCGAGATTCTATGACTCTATGATTCTCCCAGTTCATCTATTCCCTCCCTAATCCACAAAACCCCACCCCTGTGTTCCTGTGGGTTTGTTCCCCATCGCTCTGCGTCTCCGCATACCCAACTCTCCATGTGGTCCATCAACAACTTGCATTTATGTAGCACTTTTTGTTCCAAATGTCTCGGTAACTGCTCCCTTTCTGATTCTTCGCTATAGGTTCGAGAAGAATGTTGCCCTATTATGATATTCAATGAAAGCAGCCATAAGCTAATAGCCCACAAAAAATATCGTTGCTTTTCAAATCAAGGGTGGAACACAATATATCACAATTGACAATTGTTGCTAGGCAATCATAATTCTTTGTTTGCCATGAATTACACAAGAAATGCTCCCCTCTCCATTTACCGATGCTTTAATTTAAAAATTATTCTCTAAAGATGAAGAGACTTGTTCAAAGCTTCTGCATCAAAGGACATGGTAATGACATTTTTCAAAAATGCTGATTAAAAGTCACGCAACACATCAAGACCTTCAGAAACTGAGCGCACACACACAAAACACACACACACAGTTTGAAATAAAGCTCTTTAGAATTCCCAACCTTTTTTCAATTTCCATTTCCGCTTTGAAGATTACTGAAGCATTTTATTTTTTTCTCCTTTTTAGCTGTTTCAGAGCTGCCGCAAGGTATTAAAGGGGTGCTGGTCACGTGATTGAGAGTGGTCCCTGGTTGTGATGGTGGGATTGTGGTGGTTCAGTGAAGCGCTGCCTGTTTGGCATTCTCAGAGTGCTCACTCAGGATCAATTGATGCACTCGGAGGGTTCCACCGCACCTGCAACTCAGGCAGATCAACAAAGTATGGATTTTAATACTTGCAATTTTGTTTCAAAAACTTGGAGCAATTGTTTTATTGGCAAATTCTGTTGGTTACCATGAGTAAACACACACGGAGGCAGAGGAGCGATGGAGGCTGAGGGGAGACCTGATAGAAGTCTATAAAATTATGAGAGGCATAGATCGAGTTAACAGTCAGAATCTTTTCCCCAGAGTTGCAATGCCTCATACTAGGGGGCATGCGCTTAAGGTGAGTGGGGGAATGTTCAAAGGAGATGCAAGGGAAAAGTTTTTTACCCAGAGACTGGTAGGTGGGTGATGCGCGATTAAATCACTCGGGAGGCTAGATTGTACCTGGGAAATAAAGGCTTTTATTACTGACAAGAATGGAGCACACTATATACAATACAATCCCAGACTAAAGGGTCACCAGGCAGTGCAGTGACCTTTATACTTCCCCAGGTAGGCGGAGCCAACTGGAATGTACCAGAGAACAATATCAACAGGTAGAACAGCCCAACCCTAACACCAACAGTGACAACAGTAACATATCTACAAACCCCATAGTGCTGACCATCCATGGCTCAGCACTCATAGTGGTAACCAACTATGGTTCACCACAGTGGGCAGCACGGTGGCACAGTGGTTAGCACTACTGCCTCACAGTGCCAGGGACCAGGGTTCAACTCCCGGCTTGGGTCACTGTTTGTGTGGAGTTTCTCCCCGTGTCTGCGTGGGCTTCCTGCGGGTGCTCTGGTTTCCTCCCACGGTCCAAAGATGTGCAGTTAGGTTGATTGGCCATGCTAAATTAACCCTAGTGTCAGGGGGATTAGCAGATTAAATATGAGGGGTTACGGGAATAGGGCCTGGGTCTGATTGCGGTCGGTGCAGACTTGACGGGCTGAATGGCCTCCTTCTACACTGTAGGGATTCTATGATTCTATAGGTGTCTGGAATGCACTGCCGGGGTGGTGATGCAGGCAGATACGATAGGGGTGTTTAAGGGGCTTTTAGTTAAGCACATGAATATGCAAAGAATAGAGGGATATGGACCAAGGGCAGGCAGAGAGATTAGTTTAATTTGGCACAACATGTGGGCCGAAGGGCCTGTTCCTGTGCTGCACATCGTATGGATATGAGTCAAGCAGATTGGGAAGTGTCACCTGACCTCAGCCAAATTAGCCACAGGAACATTGCAGCTAGTCACCCGTGCTTCCTTTACGTGACACCATGTAAAGCCAGGCTCAGATAGTTTTCTCTGCTCAAAGTTTTCTCAGTTCTCTGACTCCATAGGACAGGTGGGTGGAAGCTTCCTAACAATCTGGGAGATTATTGATCCACTTTGGGATCAATTTCCTGCTCCTGGCTGCACTTTTGTGTCTTCACAATACTGGCTCATCGTAGGTCAACTGTATTAAGAGGTGGTGGTGCAATGGTATTTCACTGGATTAGTAATCCAGAGACCAATGCTCTGGGAGCCTGGGTTCGAATCCCACCACGGCAGAAGGTGTAACAGGAATCCAATAAAATGATGACTGCGAAGAAATTGTCGATTGTCCTAAAAATCCATCTGATTCATGAATGTCCTACAGGGAAGGAAATCTGCCACCCTTACCTGGTCTGGCCTACTTGTGTGTTCAGAGCCACAGCAATGGCTGCCATTCAGTTCAAGGGGCAGTTAAGGATACCCATATCCAATAAGCAAAAAAAGAAATCTGCAAATTCTGCCCAATGTTCTTTCTTGGCATGAGGTAGGGGCGAAGGGGTAATGTGGAAGATTGCTCATCTGGCCAACGTACCAGAGTTAAGAGGCTAATACAATTGTGAAGTTATTTCATTTTCTACCCCTTTCCCAAGGTTCCATGATTGGAAATCAAGCTTATCACCCTCTCCAACCTTCAGGGCACTTGTCTTGATGATTCCTTATTATTTTTGTCAGTGATTTGTGGACTCTTTCAGACACGACTATTCTTCTAGGTTGACTGGAGTGAAGCCAATGAAACAAACTCACTTGTTTTCTTTTGTTCACAGGTACAAGAAAAAATAATCAATCTTGTTCAAAACTAAAATAATGAAGGTCAACCATCGCTCTGGATAAAATAGCGCTGCAATTTTTGGGACTCAGTTCAAATGTTAAAACACTTCCAACGCTGACTCCTCCAGAATTGTTAGCAGCACTGCGAGGATCCTTAATTGGCATGGGACAGGTGACTGCAGACATAACTCCAGTGCCCCACACAGTTGGGAATGTTCCCACAGGGTATAAACAGGGGCTGTACGCAAACAGTAACTCCTTCACAATGTGCACATGAACAGCCACACAGCAGTCTTAAAGGATCTGCACAGTGCATTAAACTGGCTGAGCACAATGGAGGGAAATTATCCATAGAATCCTGGCAGTGCAGAAGGAGGCCATTCGGCCCATCGAGTCAGCACCAATTCTTTTAAGTTTTAAATTTATTTATTAGTGTCAAAAGTAGGCTTACATTAACACTGCAATGAAGTTACTGTGAAAATCCCCTAGTCGCCACACTCCACTGTCTGTTCGGGTACATAAGAACATAAGAAATAGGAGCAGGAGTAGGCCATCTAGCCCCTCGAGCCTGTCCCGCCATTCAATAAGATCATGGCTGATCTGAAGTGGATCAGTTCCACTTAACCGCCTGATCCCTATAACCCCTAATTCCCTTACATTGAGGGAGAATTTAGTATGGCCAATTTAGCAAGACCAGCACATCATTCGGACTGTGGGAGGAAACCGGAGCACCTGGAGGAAACCCACGCAGACACGGGGAGAATGTGCAAATTCCGCAGAGACAGTGACCCAAGCCACGAATTGAACCCGGATCCCTGGCGCTGTGAGGCAGAAATGCTGGCCAATGTGTCGTAGTGCAACTCTCCACAAGAGCATCATGCCCGTGCTCTATCCCCGTAACCTTGCTATTTAACCATGGCTAATCCACCTCACCTGCACATCTTTGGATTGTGGGCGAAAACCAGCGCATCCGGAGGAAACCCACGCAGACACGGGGAGAATGTGCAAACTCCACACAGACAGTGACCCAAGCCGGGAATCGAACCTGGGTCCCAGGTGCTGTGAGGCACTGTATTTCCCATATCATGGCATCTGTCTGCAACTGTTGGGAGTGGAGGGGCTGCTCAGGCTCCCTTCCGAGCCCAGCGCCCCTGTCCTTAGCCTCTTGTGCAAAATACGTTCAGAAGGACAATTCCAGAAATATTTGAAATGTTCCCATTCTTTGTTGGGCCAGATCACTATCTGACTGGTTTGAGCCCTGGCTATGTCCTCCAAGGGATTCAGGTTCTCTACTTCGCTGTAGCAAGGAGTAAAAGCTATTTTCAATGTCATTATTATGCAGCATATATTATAACACAATTACTCGACCAATTCACTTTGAGTTATGCCACAAGACACAAAGAGTTTGCTCCAACAGCTTAAATATTAGCACTATGATGTTTTGCTCTATTATTTCTTATTTGTAAATGTATATCGGTGCAGGCACTTTCTTGTCGAGTCGAAATTCCACAGAAGTATCAAAAGCTGCACTCGGAAAGGGTGACCTGAGCCTCTCAAGAGGCATGTTTATATTCTGCCCTTCCCCCTTGAACAATTGTGGGCTCTTCGATGTGTGCATTCCTTGAAAAACCTACATTCTCCTGTATCAATGTATTTTACCAGTGAGCACCTCCCATTCACTTGTTAAGAGAGATCTGACCCATTCAATGTTTAAGAGGGTCACCTCTACCCATTCAGGAACAGGAGCTGAAATATAGCAAATGCACTCGATGTTCAGGCAATGCCATTCCAGGGAGTATTGGATAACCTGCTTTGAACTGAGCATCTTCCGATGAGTAGTGAGCGGGGAAATATGTGGTATTAGTGTAACACTGTCGTGAATTGCATACAGGTCATCTCCTGCTGTGTTCTGCCTGAAATTGTCTGAGTAAGAAGTCTCACAACACCAGGTCAAAGTCCAACAGGGTTTATTTGTTAGCACAAGCTTTCGGAGCACTGCTCCTTCATCAGGTGAGACAAATTGTCTGAGGCAGAGGTTTTATTTCGTATTTCTGCTAGATTTTACATGCCCCTGTCTCCATCAACGGTGATGAAGTAGAAATGGTCGAAAGCTTCATGTTTTTAGGTGTCCAGATCACCAACAACCTGTCCTGGTTTTCCCCCCCCCCCACACCCTATGCCGACACTATGGTTAAGAAAGCCCACCAACACCTCTACTTTCTCAGAAGATTAAGGAAATTTGGCATGTTAGCTACGACTCACCAACTTTTACAGATGCACCATAGAAAGCATTCTTTCTGGTTGTATCACAGCTTGGTATGGCTCCTGCTCTGCCCAAGATTGCAAGGAATTACAAAAGGTCGTGAATGTAGCCCAATCCATCTCGCAAACCAGCCTCCCATCCATTGACTTTGTCTACATTTTCCCCGTCTTGGAAAAGCAACCAGTATAATTAAGGACACCACGCACCCTGGACATTTTCTCTTCCACCTTCTTCCGTTGGGAAAAAGATACAAAAGTCTGAGGTCACGTACCAACCGACTCAAGAACAGTTTCTGCTCTGCTGTCATCAGACTTTTGAATGGAGCTACCTCTCATTAAATTGATCTTTCTCTACACTCTAGCTATGACTGTAACACTATATTCTGCACTATCTCATTTTGTTCTCTATGAACGGTATGCTTTGTCTGTATAGCGCACAAGAAACAATACTTTTCACTGTATACTAATACATGTGCCAATAATAAATCAAATCAAATCAAAAACATTAGCTCACAGGTGAGGTTATAGGTGCGATGTGGCGGGTGAGGGGTCATATGAGGGGAGATCCAAGTAATTAATGGTCACTTATGGACCTCAAGCATCCGCTAACAGAGTGTTACCCATAGCGATTGCCGTGTGCCCATGCCATGTGCCATGTGCCCATGCCGTGTGGGAATCCTGAAAGTTTTGCTACAAGGGTTGGTGTTGGACACAGGAAAGGTACCTTTTTTGCTGTCTCCCTGACCACATTGGAGGCTCCTCCCCCAAGGTCATCCTTCCCTCTCCCCCTACCCCTCTGAACCGGCTCCCCAGTGTCCTCATTCCAGCCAGGTTGATTGACCTCGACAAGACACCCATCCATGGACTTACCTGGGTACCTTGGCTTGGTGGGATCACCAGTACTTCCTGCAGTGGCATCGCTCCTGGAGGTCCAGTTGGGACCACAGAGCTGGTCCCACATCTGATTGGCTGGCAGCTCTCAAAGGTGGGACTTTCTACCGAGACAGGTGTGCCTTAAGGCAAATAACATTACCCTCAGCATGAAACTGGTGCGAGGCAGCCATCAGAATCGTGGGCAGGCTCTTGCTGACTTTTAAGCAGGGGCTGGGGATGGCAGGGAGCATGGCACCCTGCAAAACCTAGTCAGCTGTGAGCCATTTGGTAATATCCTCACCTTTGAATCAGAAGGTTGTGGCTTCAATTCCTGGTCCATAGACTTGAACACAGAACCTAGTCTGACACTTTAGGATAGTACTGCATGGTCGCAGGTGAGATGAGACATCAATCCAAAGGCTAATCTCCCCTCTTGGGTGGTTATAAAAATCCCACGGCATCTTTGTAAAGAAGAGCAGTAGTTTGCTCTTTAGTGTCCTGGCCAATCAGTGTCCCTCAACCAACATCACAGAAACAGGTGACCTGATTGGTTATCATATCCTATTGTGTGCCAAATGGCTGCTGTCCTTCCTATCGTTACCATAGTGACTATACATTATTGTTTGTAAAATACATTGGGACATCTTGGGATTGTGATAGGTGCTATATAAATACAAGTCTTCCTTTTTTTCTTAGTTACAAGTAAACTAAGAATTGATAAGGTTTAAAGATTATGGCACTGGGATAGCATAATCTCTGAATATAATGTTTCCAATGGGAAGCACAATAGTCAGCACTGCTGCCTCACAGCGCCTGAGACCCGGGTTCAATTCCGGCTTTGGGTCACTGTCTGTGTGGACTTCACACGTTCTCTCCGTGTCTGTGTGGGTTTCCTCCGGGTGCTATGGTTTCCTCCCACAGTCCAAAAGGTGTGCTGTTTAGGTGGATTGGCTGTGCTAAATTGCTGCTTAGTATTGGGGGATTAGCAGGGTAATTACATGGGGTTACAGTGATAGGGCCTGGGTGGGGTCATTGTTGGTGCAGGCTTCCTGAATGGCCTCTTTCTGCACTGTAGGAATTCTGTGAATTATATGTCGGTTTTATAACATGTTCACTGAATTAATACTGCACTGCACAATAATGAGTCCTGTAAAGATGCCTCTTAAGTCCATAACCCTTGCATTCCACCGGCTCCTGCTGTTCTATTTCTGCAGTATCTAGCCCAGACAGGTTTGTTACATTCACGTTTTTATGTTCACTGCAAGCTACTTATTTGATTTAATTCTTTCTCCTGTTCTGATCATCTCTCAAACTCTACCAATTCCTTCTGATGCGTCCGTGCCAGCGACAATTGCGAGAAATTAAGACAATATGCCACTCAAGTAAATTGTGATAAAATTGCACACATCCTTCAAATTGTTGCTTCACAAACACTTAATGGAGTCATTAATGCACGCTGTAGGACCAACATTCGGAATGCAAATATCAGCGGGGAGCTGCATCCACCTGCTCCTGCTTAAAAGGGCTTGCTTCACAGAAGAAGAATGATCTTCAGAGGAAGGGACAGACATGTAGTTAAGCTGGAGCTTGAGATGCATTGGTCGCAGCCAAGAGGTGTTACCCTCTATCCCCGATCACCCTCCAGCAGAAGCAGATGTCGGGTCTGGCCTGTAGAGGTGGTTACCAATGTGAATGGAATGACAAACGCGTATAAAGGAACGTGAGCACACAAGGTGATGGAAAGGTCAATTGCCTCGGGTAGTTTGGCAAAATAAGGTTGACCCAACATTGCACCAGATCAGGCAGGCTGGCAAACCTTCCAGGCCATAAAAGAATTTCTCCTCACCCAGTTCTACCCGAACTGATGTTGCAACTGGAACATGTCTGGAAATGGCCATTTACAGTGCAGCATGGTGGCGCAGCGGTTAGCACTGCTGCCTCACAGCACCAGCAACCTGGGTTCAATTCTGGCCTTGGGCCACTGTCTGTGTGGAGTTTGCATGTTCTCTGCGTAGGTTTCCTCCGGGTGTTCTGATTTCCTCCCACAGTCTGAAAAATTTTAAGTTTATTTATTATTGTCAACAAGTCGGCTTACATTAACCCTGCAATGAAGTTACTGTGAAAAAAGATGTGCGAGTTAGGTTGGTTGGCTATGCCTAAATTGTCCCTTAGCCTCAGAGAGATTAGTAGGGAAGGGTTACAGGGATAAGGCCTGGGTCGGACTGTTGTCGGTGCAGGCTCGATGGGCTGAATGGCCTCCTTTTGTATTGTAGACATTCTATGATTTCAAAGCTTCAGGTATAGAATCATATTGCACTTGATTCAATAGATGTAGCACTTGAGGTGAAGGGGATCAAAGGATATGGGAGGTAGGGGGGATCAGGCTATTGAGTTGGATGATCAGCCTTGATCATAAAGAATGGTGGAACAGGTTTGATTGGCTGAATGGCCTCCTCCTGCTCCTATCTTCTATATTTTTATGTTTGATTGCTGCCTCTTTAATCTGAAACATTAGTTGCAGACCTATCTAGAAACAGAGCAAGTTTACTTACATATAGACAGATGTCAACTAATTCTTAAAGGTGACAGATCAAGTTGATAAGATCTTTAAAAATATATGGATTGCTTGGGTTTATAAATAGAGGCGAAGAATACAAGAACAAAAATGTCATGCAAGAACTGGTTAGGCATCAACTGGAGCATTGTGGACAATTCTGGGCACCTCTTTGGTCGGTGCAGACTCGATGGGCCGAAGGGCCTCTTTCTGCACTGTAGGGTATCTATCTATCTATCTCTTAGCCTCAAGTGCTATATTATAGAATCAAGTGCTAACCATTGTGCTACTGTGCTGAAAGGTGAAAGAAATTAATTTTCTAAATAACTTCCAAAGAAATATCGGACCGGCATTTGACGATAAGGAATTTACAGGGTTACAAATAAAAAACAAAGATGTGGGAATAAACAGTTCAGCTCTTTCAAAGATCTAGCACAGATATGACAGACTGAATGGCCCCCTTCTGTGCTATATGTTTCCAGGATTCTTTGACATCCCCTGTATGATGAATAAATAAATTTCTTTACACACAAGCTGTGATGTGGGATAGACATTTGGCTGTGACTCATTGATGAGTATTTCCAAAACTCTGAACACTATTTCTCTGCTTGCCTGTGGCAAGTAACTCACCTCCTGACTCCCCAAAGCCTGTCCACCATCTACAAAGTCTGCAGTTTGATGGAATACTCCCCACTTGCCTGGATGAGTCCAGATCCAACAACACTCAAGAAGCTCAACACCACCCAGGACAAAGCAACCCACTTGATTGGCACCCTATTCCTAAACATTCACTCCCTCCACCATTGGCACACAGTGGCAGCAGTGCTTACCATCTACAAGATGCACAGCAGAAACTGAAAAAGTCTCCTTTAAGAGCACCTTCCAAACCCACGACCGCTGCCATCTAGAAGGCCAAGGGCAGCAGATACATCATCTAGAAGTCACTCAGTATCCTGACTTGGAAATAGATTACTGTTCTTTTACAGTCGCTGGGCCAAAACCCTGGAATCACCCTGTGGGTGCAGCACTGTGGGTGTACCGACACCACATGGAATGCAACGATTCAAGAAGGCAGCTCACTACCATCTTCTCAAGGTCAATTAACGATCGGCAATAAATGCTGGCTTAGGCAGTGGAGCCTGAGGGCAGGACTTTTCTCCCTCTCCGCGGCGTGTTTGGCAGGAGATGGCACACCGCTCGTTGGCGGTGGGATCTCACGGTCCCACCATTGTCAACAGGGATTTCTCATTGAATGCAGCCTTCACCGCCAGGAAACCTGTGGCGGGGTGGGGGGGGGGGGGGCGGGGGGGGACGACGGTGGGGGGGGGTGGGGGGAGGGGTGGAGGGGTGGAGGGGGGGCTATCAGTGAGACTGTAAGATGCCGCCGGCATGAACGGCAGCAAGATTCCGGCGTGTATCTCACAAATGAATAAGATAAAAACTGACTGAGATGCCGAGGTTTCACTTAGGGGAAGACATCCTTTAGTTTGAAAGGATTTATAATGACCTGTCATTCAACAGAAAGCAGGATCAATGTTATGACTAATTTCCACCCTGATGTAGTCTCCAGTTCCCAGCGCAGCAGGACGTAAACTGCACATTGTCAATTTGTGCCTTTTAACAGGTACTCAGTCTAATCTCCTGTTTAGGTTTGCCAGGATGAGAGATGACTGCAGCTGAAGAATGGAACATTTTACTTTACAATTGCTGTCGGCAGCAGTCATTCCTCATTGCATAGCAGAGTACAAATCCATAAATAGGCCACATGCTAATTGCTTTATCTCTCAAGTATGTAACTGTTGCTGCTGTTTCTCAAGCAGACTTTTCAGAATGTTTAATCTTTTTTTTATACGACTTTATAAATAAATATAATCACAATGTTAGATGCTGTGGGGGTGGGGTGGGGTGGGGTGGGGGGGGGGGCGCGGGGGGGTGCGGGGGGGTGCGGCCGGGGTGAATTTTATGAAGCCCACAAGAGCAGGAAAAGTGGCGCTGGGGGTGGCTTAATTCGGCGGGGAGCAAAATTCCGATTTCCAGATGATGGGTCAAGATACAGAGATAAAGGCAGGTGTGTGTGTGTGTGCGTGGCGTGACAGAAATTATGCTGGTCTGTGACGTGCTCATAAAACATTTGCATACCTTGAATACTTATTAACCGGAAACAGTTTTCAATATTGCCCAATATTGAGTAAACTCATGGTGCTCAGTCCACAATGTCTTAAAGGTGACGTGGACCTTTCGGCATTGTGACTTAAGATCATTGTGACTAAGGGCGGCATGGTGTCACAGTGGTTATCACTGCTGCCTCACAGCACCCAGGGACCCGGATTCGATTCCCAGCTTGGGTCACTGTCTGTATGGAGTTTGCACATCCTTCCTGTGTCTGCGTGGGTTTCCTCCGGGTGCTCTGGTTTTCTCCCACACTCCAAAAATGTGTGAGTTAGGTGGATTGGCCATGCTAAATTGTCCTTTAGTGTCAGGGGAATTAGCAGGGTAAATACTAGGGGTTATGGGCATAGAGCCTGGGTGGGATTGTGGTCGGTGCAGACTCGATGAGCCGAATGGCCTCCTTCTGCACTGTAGGGATTGTACGATTCTATGATCAGGTTTCTATGTTGACGTTTATCATTTAAGACGATGGGTGATGAAAAGTTGGTGCTTGGATGTAGGGAGGGTGGGCAGTGGGTGTTGTTCGGGTGCTGGGTGGTGTGATGGAAGGAAGGGGGTGCTGTGGTTATATATAAAGGGGCTGGGTGGATGGGTCAAGCAGGGATTGAAAAATGGATGGAGGGCCTAAAGGGCAGAGTCGATATTATCAATAGTTAGATCCTGAGGATAGATTAGAGGGTGCTGGGTGGCAGAGAGAAGAGTCGCACTCAAAGGGAGAAGCTGTATTCAGTATGGGAGACAGGTATTTGGAAATCCCATGGGATGGGTCACAAGAGTGAACAAAAGCAGGAAGGATAATGGGAGGGTTCAGGTCAGAGTGGGAACTGGGATGATCATGAGTGTGGGAAGGAATGGCATGTGTTTCGGGCCCAAGCTAATGTGGATATGAAGGGGGTTAACGGAGGAAAGAAGAAATGTTGTGTTGGTTAGGTCAAGGGTGATGAGGGCAAGTATGAGGGAGTGTAGAAGATGCAGGATCGGGTTTCAAATGTAACCCACAACATAGTGGCTCTCTGAAAATGTGTTCAGTTACAAGGATTGCAGAATATAGTGGGATGAGGGTCATTTTGTGTGTGAGGAGTTAATGTTGTGCACAACTGGTCGATTAAAGGGACTTGCTAATAAATAGTTAAATGGATGAGAAACAAGGGTGCGCATGCTCTGACATGTATGTCTGTTCCCTCCACACAGTGTAATTGATGTAATAACATATTAATTCCTGCTGCATTCCCTGTCACCGCACAGGCAGAGAGAATGTGAAAGAAGGGAGTCCTTGCTGTCCAATAACAGAGACCTCAAAGCATCAGGCAGAACCAGATGGCGAAACTAGAAAATTGAAATGAGCTTTTCGTGGATACCAGGAGAAATGTGCCAGGGACAACCTAATCTACACAAGATTAACACAACAATGATGCTGCTGTGTGACCATCGCTCCTTTCCCTGATCTCCATTGCCTCCTCGGGACGTTGAACTAGCCCTGTCATCCTCCCTTGATGAATTAACTTTAAACCTACGTCCTCGACCACCTCCGAGAATAGAATGGGAAGCAGAGATTTGTCACACACAGTTCCTTGAGTGTGCTGGCAGCAAAGACATCTTAGGTACGTGGACATTGATGCGACAGCTTGCCTTACCCAATTAGTCTGATCCACCATCATTGCTTAGGTGCATCTGTCTCATGTATTCCCCAATGAGAGTTAAATGAGCCAATGTTCGCTGGAGAGATGGGGTTCCAATTGTGTCTGGATTTAAAGTCATGTTCCACAGAATGATCATCGGAGAAGTAACAATTCACATGAACATTGCATCACGAATGCGCAAAAATGCAACACATTTCATTCAGGAAAATTGCCCGTGTCCTTATCTTCTCTCTCGCTATCACATTGTGAGAACAGTTCTCAAGATATCTCAATGATTATGAACGATTAAAGAAAATAAATTATAGACATAGAACATAGAACAGTACAGCACAGAACAGGCCCTTCGGCCCACGATGTTGTGCCGAGCTTTATCTGAAACCAAGATCAAGCTATCCCACTCCCTACCATCCTGGTGTGCTCCATGTGCCTATCCAATAACCGCTTAAATGTTTCTAAAGTGTCTGACTCCACTATCACTGCAGGCAGTCCATTCCACACCCCAACCACTCTCTGCGTGAAGAACCTACCTTTATATTGTGCATATTTTATCAAGTGAGACAGACATGGGAAACTCATCTCTGCAACCTTATAGTTCATACTTCCTTTCAACTTTCTTTCCTACCATTATGTCTCGGGGTGGCACGGTGGCACAGTGGTTAACGTTGCTGCCTCACAGCGCCAGGGAGCCGGGTTCGATTCCCGGCTTGAGTCACTCTCTGCGCGGAGTTTGCACGTTCTCCCCGTGTCTGCATGGGTTTCCTCCGGGTGCTCCGGTTTCCTCCCACAGTCTGAAAGACGTGCTGGTTAGGGTGCATAATAAATAATAAATAAAATTATTATCTCCGTGCGTTGGCATCTCCCTGTCTTCTTCAGGGGAAGGAGCTCTTGCAGGGTGGTCCAGAAACCTCAGCTCGCTATTACCCATTTCCTGCTTCACTGAATCCAAGACTAGAGCAATGGATTGCGTGTGGATCAAATGTTCGATTTGGCTCTCCATCGCAGTCGCCAGCCCCCCCATGGGTGAGGCTCGTACACTTGGCAAGTGGCAAAACTCATGGTATACATAGACTCCAACATGCCCTGTGCAAAGCTGTGCATAATTGCTGGTACCGCCATCATATTTCACCCTAGCCTTGGCTGCAATTCCAGCAGCTTCTTGGGGACATGATCAGAGATCCAGCCCTGCCGTCTATCACCAATTGTGCTCCCTCCTTGCCAGAGATCCCACCACTTCCTCCCTGGTGGCTGTGTGGCACCTCATGCCTGGAACCCCTCTTGTTGTCTGTTCTCGTGGGTATTTTGGGTGCACTTTTCCTACGTACCAAAGTGCAGAGTTAGTAAGATGTCAATGAACATCTAACCCTCTTGCCTGCCTGCATGTCCATCACACATACTGCCCATCATTCACATATTTCATCCACGTGCACACAACAGACAAATTAACAGATGCTTTGGCCTGAATTATCACGTGGCACTGAGGCTGATCACACACTGTTAAGATTCATGCTCATACAGGAGAGGCAGTAATCCAGAGACCCATGAGGGCCCAGGTTCGAATCCCACCATTGACACAGTGGACTGGTAAGTACTGTAAATACTTGCTCACTTGTCCATTGTACAGATGGTGAAATTTGAAGTCAATAATAATCTGGAATTAAAAGTCTACTGAAACCATTGTTGTAAAAGCCCATCTGGTTCACCAATGTCCTGTTGGGGGAGGAAATCTGCCGTCCTTACTTGGTCAGGCCTACATGTGACTCCAGAGCCCAGCTCCAGACTCCTAGCTGCCACTCAGTTCAAGGGTAATTAGAGCAACAAATGCTGGCTTTGCTAGTGATGCCCACACCCCATGAAAGAAAAAAATATACATTATTAAAGACCATAAAAGAGACTCCTGTTGAAGATGTGACATTGACACGTACCCTTGGTGATTGGAGCAGGTCGTTGACCCCTTTCTTACATGGACTCTGGTTCAGTGGGTGACCCCACAGTTGATCTCCGTCCAGATCTCCCTCCTTGCCAGAGATCCCATCACTTCCTCCTTGGTGGCTGTGCCAAGCCTCATGTCTGGAACTCCTCTTATGCATCTGCTCTCGTGGGAAGGGCCTTTTTATGTCACCTTCACGAAAGAGCATCTCCTGCCTTTCCCTGATGGCCTGGAGGAGAATGTACAGGGAGCCGTCACCACTGCGTGGTAAGGTGGCACAGTGGTTAGCACTGCTGCCTCACAGCTCCAGGGACCTGGGTTTGATTCCCGGCTTGGGTCACTGTCTGTGTGGAGTTTGCACATTCTCCCCGTGTCTGCGTGGGTTTCCTCCGGGTGCTCCGGTTTCCTCCCACAGTCCAAAGATGTGCGGGTTAGGTGGATTGGCCATGCTAAATTGACCCTTGGTGTCAGAGGGATTAGCTAGGGTAAATGCATGGGGTTATGGGAATAGGGCTTGGGTGGGATTGTTGTCGGTGCAGGCACGATGGGCCGAATGGCCTCCTTCTGCACTGTAGGATTCTATGGCTGTTTAACCTTGGGGCTGGACACTCATCTCCCATAAAAATATGGGAGATATGGCAGTCTTAAGCAGTTGATCATGGCAGTGACGCACATTTCCCTGTTTAAAGGGGAGACTCTTTAATCAGCTGCCCATAGCTGCAGCATTGTCAGCTGACAGGGTTTCACCAATAAAAAAACTTCCCGACTGCTAATTCGTATACATTTTGCATTGACGCCATAAGCACTTAGAATTTTAATTATAATCGTGTGGGTACAGGCAAAAAGAGAGAAGATGGAAGTGACACATCACTCTGATTACAACATTGGGAACGCATTATATTGGAATAATTCTGGTGCTGAGGGAATGTGATATGGATGCTCTGCCGGTGTCTCGCTGTGTTTTGGTAACTCTGCAACTGTGTCGGTGTCTCTGCTGGTATGTGTTATTTATAAGAATGTAGTTTTGAAGAGAAATCACTCCCTCACATCAATGCCAACTGCGATCATTATTCAGCAGCCATAATTTTACTTCATTCCCATCAAGAGATAATGAAACAGAAAGAAAAACTTTTTATCATGCCTTTCCTGACCTCAGGATGTCCCAAAGCACTTTACAACCAATGAAGTACCTCTGAAGCGCAGTCACTGCTGAAACTAGGCTAGAGCGCTTTCTACATAACTTGGCTCCCTCATGAGACACATAAGTAATTATCTAACAAAGCGTTATTAAACACTTCAACCCCCTTTTCCTTTGAAATAATTTCCATCCTGAATCAGTACGCTGAATTATACTCCAATCACAATGCCATTTATCACAAGCTTACATGAGACAGTCTAACCTTTTAAACATTTAGTTCACTTTGTGACCTCCAGGGTGTGCTGGTAGTCTCCCAGCTGTTGAGAATCTCTTTTGCACTGTGATTTATTTGCTCTTCATCGTCTCCTTACTCAACATCATTTCTTCAACCTCAAGGAAATATATACCAATCCTCATCAACCAGAAGAAATTCCAGAGAAAGAGTGGAGGAGCAGGAGTAAGAACATAAGAACTAGGAGCAGGAGTAGGCCATCTGGCCCCTTGAGCCTGCTCCGCCATTCAATAAGATTATGGCTGATCTTTACGTGGACTCAGCTGCACTTACCCGCCCGCTCACCATAACCCTTAATTCCTTTACTGTTCAAACATTTATCTATCCTTGCCTTAAAAACATTCAATGAGGTAGCCTCAACTGCTTCACTGGGCAGGGAATTCCACAGATTCACAACCCTTTGTTCCTCCTCAACTCAGTCCTAAATCTGCTTCTCCTTATTTTGAGGCTATGCCCCCTAGCTCTAGTTTCACCCGCCAGTGGAAACAACTTCCCTGCTTCTATCTTATCTATTCCCTTCATAATCTCATATGTTTCTACAAGATCTCCCCTCATTCTTTTGAATTCCAATGAGTATAGCCCCAGTCTACTCAGTCTCTCCTCATAAGCCAACCCTCTCAATTCCAGAATCAACTTAGTGAATCTTCTCTGCACCCCCTCTGGTGCCAATATATCATTTCTCAAGTAAGGAGACCAGTACTGTACACAGTACTCCAGGTGTGGCCTCACCAGCACCTTATACAGCTGCAACATAATCTCGCTGTTTTTAAACTCCATCCATCTAGCAATGAAAGACAAAATTCCATTTGCCTTCTTAATTACCTGCTGCACCTGCAAACCAACTCCTTGAGATTCCTGCACAAGGACACCCAGGTCTCTCTGCACAGCAGCATGCTGCATTTTTTTACCATTTAAATAATAGTTCATTTTGCTGTTATTCCTACCAAAATGGATGACCTCACATTTACCAACATTGTACTCCATCTGCCAGACCCTCGCCCACTCACTTAGACTATCTATATCCCTTTGCAGACTTTCAGCATCCTCTGCACACTTTGCTCTTCCAATTTTGACACACTACACTTGGTCCCCAACTCCAAATCATCTATGTAAATCGTAAACAATTGCGGCCCCAACACTGATCCCTGAGGCACACCACAAGTCACTGATCGCCAACCAGAAAAACACCCATTTACCCCCACTCTTTGATTTCTGTTAGTTAACCAATCCTCTATCCATGCTAATACATTACCCGTAACACTGTGCACCTTTATCTTATGTAGCAGTCTTTGGTGCAGCACCTTGTCAAATGCCTTCTGGAAATCCAGATACACCACATCCACAGGTTCCCCATTGTCCACTGCACATGTAATGTTCTCAAAGAATTCCACCAAATTAGTCAAACATGACCTTCCCTTCATGAACCCATGCTGCATCTTACCAATGGGACAATTTATATCCAGATGTCTCGCTATTTCTTCCTTGATGATAGATTCAAGCATTTTCCCTACTACAGAAGTTTAGCTAACTGGCCTATAGTTACCCGCCTTTTGTCTACCTCCTTTTTTAAACAGTGGCATCACACTTGCTGTTTTCCAATCTGCGGGAACCACCCCAGAGTCCAGTGAATTTTGGTAAATTACCACAAGTGTATTTGCTATTTCTCCCGCCATCTCTTTTAGTATCCTGGGATGCATTCCATCAGGACCAGGAGACTTGTCTACCTTTAGCCCCATTAACTTGCCCAACACTACCTCTTTCGTGATAATGATAGTTTCTAGGTCCTCACCTGCCATAGCCTTCCTGTCATCAATTTTTGGCGTCTTATTTGTGTCTTCCACTGTGAAGGCCGACACAAAATACCTGTTGAATGCCTCAGCCATTTTCTCATTTCCAGTTATTACATTCCCCTTCTCATCCTCTAAAGGACCAATGTTTACTTTCGCCACTCTTTTTCGTTTTATATATTTGTAGAAACCTTTGCTATCTGTTTTTATATTCTGAACTAGTTTACTCTCATAATCCATCTTGCTTTTCTTTATAGCTTTTTTTGTGGCTTTCTGTAGACCTTTAAAGATTTTCCAATCCTCTCGGTTCCCACTAATCTTTGCCACTTTGGATGCATTTTCTTTCAATTTGATATCCTCCTTTATTTCCTTAGATATCCATGGCTGATTATCTCTTTTTCTACAGTCCTTCCTTATCACTGGTATATACTTTTGCTGAACACTGTGAAAGATCGCTTTGAAAATCCTCCACTGTTCCTCAATTGTCCCACCATAAAGTTTCTGCTCCCAGTCTACCTTAGCCAACTCCTCCCTCATCGCTTTGTTGTCTCCTTTGTTTAAGCACAAGACAATGGTATTGGATTTTACCTTCTCACGCTCCACCTGTATTTTAAATTCAACCATCCTGTGATCGCTTCTTCCAAGAGGATCCCTAACTGCAAGATCATTAATTATTCCTGTCTCATTACACAGGACCAGATCTAGGATAGCTTGCTCCCTTGTTGGTTCCATTACATACTGTTCAAGGAAGCTATCACAGATACATTCTACGAACTCCTCCTCAAGGCTGCCTTGATCAACCTGGTTTGACCAATTGATATGTAGATTAAAATCCCCCATGATAGTTGCTGTACCATTTTTACATGCATCAGTTATTTCTTTGTTTATTTCTCGCCCCACCATGATGTCATTATTTGGTGACCTATAGACTACGCCTATCAGTGACTTTTTCTCCTTACTATTTCTAATTTCCACCCAAATGGATTTAACCTTTTTTTCCATAGAACCTATATCATCTTTCACTACCGCCCTGATGTCTACCTTAACCATCAGAGCTACACCACCTCCCTTACCTTCCTGTCAGTCCCTCCGAACAGTCTGATACCCCTGGATATTTACCTCCCAGTCATGACCATCCTGCAACATTGTCTCTGTGATGGTCACCAAAGCATACTCGTTCGCAATGATTTGTGCCGTCAACTCATTTACCTTGTTTTGAATCCTACGAGCATTCAGATAAAGTGCCCTTATGCTACTTTTTGGATCTTCTTTTTGAATTCTAACACTTCCATTAATAACATCTCCTGCATTCTCCTTCCTTTTAACTTTTTTCCTGATTTTTGATGTAGTTGGAACCTTCTCCCCACATTTTGTCCTTGGTCTCTCCTTCTCGGACTCCTTACATAGGTTCCCATCCCCCTGGCATATTAGTTAAAGCTCCCCCCCCAACCCCCCGTGCCTCCCCCCCCACCCCCCCAACCGCTCTAGCAAACATTCCCCCTAGGACATCGGTCCAGTCCTGCCCAGGTGTAACCCATCCAATTTGTACAGTCCCACCTCCCCCAGAACTGGTCCCAATGCCCCAGGAATCTGAAACCCTTCCCCTGACACCATCTCTTCAGCCACGTATTTATCCGATATAGCCTGTCATTTCCACTCTGACTAGCACATGGCACCGGTCGTAATCCTGAGATCACTACCTTTGAGGTCTTAACTTTCTTCCTAGCTCCCTGTATTCTGCTTTTAGAACCTCATCCTTTTTTTACCTATAATGGGAAGCCCAATCCATCACGCAAAACAGCCTCCCATCCATTGACTCTGTCTTCAATTCCCGCTCCCTCAGAAAAGCAGCCAGCATAATTAAGGACCCCACGCAGCCCGGACATTCTCTCTTCTACCTTCTTCTGTCGAGAAAAAGATACAAAAGTCTGAGGTCACGTACCAACCAACTCAAGAGCAACATCTTCCCTGCTGCCATCAGACTTTTGAATGGACCTACCTGATCTTTCTCTACACCTGAGCTGTGACTGTAACACTACATTCTGCACTCTTTCCTTTCCTTCTCTATGAACGGTATGCTTTGTCTGTATAGCGTGCAAGAAACAATACTTTTCACTAATACATGTGGCAATAATAAATCAAATCAGATCCAATCAAATCAAAACCTTTTCAAGAGCTGGTACAATGGGCAAGTGTTACGTATTGGAAATCAGTCCACTGGGTCACATGATTACGTGGCAACATCGTCAGAGACATTTGGGAGATTTTCCCTCTCTTCCATCCTGGACAGTAGACAAGCCGCACCAATCTAATAAAGCTCCGCAAACTGGTTAAGTCATCCACCTTGTGGCAATCTTTTCATTCTTTTATCTTTGATGTATAAGTGATCTGACCATATCATTATGTGATGGTCTACTGGTATTATCCCTAGACTATTAAGCCAGAAAATCAGCTAATGTTCTGGAGACCCGGGTTCGAATCCCGCCATGGCAGATGGTGGAATTTGAATTCAATAAAAAATACCTGGAATTAAGAATCTACTGATGACCATGAAACCATTGTCAATTGTCAAAAAAACCCATCTGGTTCACTAAAGTAAAGTTTATTTATTAGTCACAAGTAGGCTTACATTAACACTGCAATGATGTTACTGTGAAAATTCCCTCGTCGTCACACTCCAGCGCCTGTTCGGGTACACTGAGGGAGAATTTGGCATGGCCAATGCACCCAACCAGCACATCTTTCGGACTGTGGGAGGAAACCAGAGGATCCGGAGTAAACCCATGCAGACACAGAGAGACGCGCAGACTCTGCACAGACAGTGACCCAAGCCGGGAATCAAACCTGGGTCCCTGGCACTAATGAGGCAGCAGTGCTAACCACTGTGCCACTGGAAGAAAATCTGCCATCCTTACCCAGTCATGGCCTACATGTGACTCCAGAGCCACAACAATGTCAGTGACTCGCAACTGCCCTCGGGCAACTAGGGATGGGCAATAAATGCTGGTCAGCCAGCGACGCCCGTGTCCCACAAATGAATAAAAAATAAATAAAAACAGCATGACCGACCTTTTTCGGTGTCATGTGATTCTATGATACGAGTTTTCACTTTCTTGTCAGAAGATATATTCCTTTCTGCTTTCTGACCATCTCTTGCTACAGTTACAGCACACCTCATGTCTGTTCTTTGTAAGGAAGGATCTCTTTTCCTTTCTCATTGTTCCATACCTTGCTTCCTTTCTCATTGTTCCATTGTTCCCACCTTGCCCAATGGAAAGGATCGACTGACATCAGGTCATCAGCTCTGATTTTAATTCTCGACGGGGACTTGTGCAGTGGGGGCTGACAGAGATGACAAGCTGACCAGTCCTCCATGGTGCACAGTACACACCATATCGAGTTCAGTCTTAAGATTGTATTTGAATCCCCATTGACGTCCTAAGATTGGAATAACCTTATTCGCTGTGCACCGTCTTCAAATGGCTGCCCGGTCCACCTATTTGGAAGTCTCAACAAATTGGAAATAGCTATAATACAAAGAACAAAGAAAACAAAGAAAATTACAGCACAGGAACAGCCCCTTCGGCCCTCCAAGCCTGCACCGACCATGTGGCCTGTCTGAACTAAAACCCCCTACCCTTCTGGGGACCATATCCCTCTATTCCCATCCTATTCATGTATTTGTCAAGATGCCCCTTAAAAGTCACTATTGTATCTACTTCCTCTACCTCCCCCGGCAGCAGACGATGGCAAAAGTGAATTTTAAGTTAATTACCTACTTAAAGGCTACAACTGGCCCACTCCCAGGTCCAACACCACCCCTGGCACTGGTATCATTGCAGTGGGTGCAGAAGCAAGCGCTTAAGTGGCTGCTTGTTGGATTCAATGAACCTCATCGCCTTCAAAGCCATCAGCATGGGAGCATAAAATCCAGCCTGGTTGTTGTTTCTGCTCAGGACTACCCTCATCAATTGCCGTTATATCTTTACTTTCTTTACTCGGGGGAGGTGATGGCCTAATGGTATTATCGTTAGACTATTAACCCAGAAACTCAACTAATGTTCTGGAGACCTGGATTCGAATCCTGCAACGGCAGCTGGTGGAATGTGAATTCAATAAAAAATATCTGGAATTAAGAATCTACTGATGACCATGAAACAATTGTCAGAAAAACCCGTCTGGTTCACTAATGCCCTTTAGGGAAGGAAATCTGCCGCCCTTATCTAGTCTGGCCTACATGTGACTCCAGAGCCACAGCAATGTGGTTAACTCTTAATTGCTCTCTGATCAAGGGCAACTAGGGATGGGCAATAAATGCTGGCCAGCCATTGACGCCCATGTCCCACGAATAAATAAAAAAACCTACATTCACATTTTACTTCTCGTGCACCTATACAGTTACATTGTACCACGTGGTTTTTATTTCTCTACGGGCTGCTTTCTCGAGGTAGGACAACTTTGGCAGTCACATCCTGTGCCATGAAGTTAAACTCTTTGGCTAATTTTGAAGAGATGCTCCTGAGGTTGATTCTGGCAGGTTTTCCTTTCCTGTGCAACAGTCAGGTTATGTGACTGGATTTTCAATGGCCAACTCTGAATCCAGACCGAGATATTCAGTCTTTCCATAGATAAGCACAGGGGTTAATGGCCTATCGTAACCTTGAACGAACGACCAGACTCATAGACGTGTAAAATGTTTTGCAATTGCAAGACCGTCTCATTCACCTTGGCAATTTTACATTCCTGTAATGAAAGACAAATGTGAAGCTCAACTCACAGTTTTCCTTATAAATCTGTTCTTCCAAGGCTACTACTAGCACTGGCATCCACCCAGAGTTCTGTGGTTTTCTCAGCATCAATATATGACACAATGGTATAACTGGTAAGTCATTTCTGTGAGACATTTCCATTCCTCATATTCTGGTGCAGTTTTGTGTCTTTCACCACTAATTCTTGCACTGGTCTCCGTATGAAGGGTAAAACCTAATTTACATGATTTCCCTCAGGAGCTACTCACAGAAGCGATGCTTTGCAGTAGAGGTGCCATCTGGATAGCTTTGACCTTGTCTGGCAATGCACCATTTATTCCCCCAAGTCTCAAACCAAGGAAAAAGTTTCTCCTTCTTAAATTCACACTTTTCAGATGTAAAATCTTCCTGCCCTGCCGACAGGGCACCCCCCCCCCCTTTCCCCCCACCCCGTGGGGCTCGTGGTGGCGTGGGGTGGCTTCAATGGTGGCATGGTGGCATATGGCATGGTGGCATAGGGGCAGCACGGTGGCACAGTGATTAGCACTGCTGCCTCACAGCGCCAGGGAACCCGGTTCAATTCCAGTCTTGGGTGACAGTGCGGAGTCTGCACATTCTCCCCGTGTCTGCATGGGTTTCCTCCGGGTGCTCCGGTTTCCTTCCACAGTCCAAAGATGTGCGAGTTAGGTGGATTGGCCATGGTAAATTGCCCAATGGTGTCAGGGGGACTAGCTAGGGTAAATGTATGGGGTTATGGGGATAGGACCTGGGTGGGATTGTGGTCGGTGCAGACTCAATGGGCCAAATGGTCTCCTTCTGCACTGAGGGCTCTATGATCCTATGATTCTCGGGTGACTGGCTGCGTGGAATTTGCACGTTCTCCCCTGGCTTTCCTCGGGTGCTCCGGTTTCCTCCCACACTCCAAAGATGTGCAGGTTAGGTGAATTGGCCATGCTAAATTACCCTTTAGTGTCCCAAGATGGGGTATAAGCAGGGCAGATACGTGGAGTTATGGGGATAAGGTTCAGGGTAAGATGCTCTTTCAGAGAGTTGGTGCAGACTCGATGGGCCAACTGGCCTGCTTCGACCCTGTAGGGATTCTATGACAGCGGTGGAAACAGAAGATCCCGCCGCCAACCAACAGTCGGCTGCCTCCCCCCATCGAGAAACACACCTTCACCCCTGAGATCAAGGATGGTAAATCTTTCTGTTCCACAAACTGCCCATTCATATTTTATTTGGGTTCAAGATGTTTTTCTATTCATTTTGAAGGAATTTTAATATTTTTGTGACAGCAGCATTAGGTAGATTGGTCTATAGTTCTGTGGTGAAAGCAGTGATTGTGCCTTGAAGGGCAACATAGCAGACTTGAAGGACCAATGAGGACCGAGTGTGGGTAATCACCCCAGAGAGAGAAGGCTCCAGACCTTGGGGCGGGAGGACAGTTTTCCCGACATCAGAATCTGATACATGTCCTCCCACTCAATTTCCCTGACTCCCTCCCCACCCAATCTTACAGGGTCAATTCAGTTCCACCCAATGATGTGAGAAGGAGATTTCAGTACAATGATAATTGGTAACAATGCAATAAATTATCACTGTAATAAATTATACTTTCAGTGTTGTACAGAGGAGAAACATGAAAACACATGGGGAGATGATGGTCCACAGATATTATCACCAGACTATTAATCCACGAATTTAGCTAATGTTCTGGGGACGTGGGTGTGGTGAACCATCGTTGGTTCCCACTGGATAGTGCTGAGCCAGGGGCTGGCCAGTACTACAAGGATGTACATATGTTACTGTTGGGTTGTGCTATTGTTGCTGTTGGGGTTAGGGTGGGGTTGTTACACCTTTGTACTGTAGTGTTGTGGCACATCCCAGTCGGGCTCCCCCTCCTGGGAGAGTTATAAGAGTCCCTGCTCTGGCCGGGACCCCTTCAGTCTGGGATAGTGTATATAAGTACTGGTAGCTTCGTTAACAGTAAATAAAAGCCGTTCATTTACTGAGCTTCAAGCCTCGTGTCTGAATAGCGCATCAGTGGGTTCGAATTCCGCAACGGCAGATGGTGGAAATTAGAAAAGAATAGAATCCCTATAGTACGGAAGGAGGCCATTCAGCTCATCGAGTCTGTACTGACCACAATCCCACCAGGGCCCTACTCCCGTAACCCCATCCATTTATCCTGCTAATCCCCTGACACTAGGGTTAATTTAGCATGGCCAATCAACCTAACCCACACATCTTTGGACTGTGGGAGGAAACCGGAGCACTCGGAGGAAACCCACGCAGACACGGGGAGAAAGTGCAAACTCCACACAGACAGTGACCCGAGGCCGGAATCGAACCCGTGTCCCTGGCGCCATGCGCCTGGTAAAAACAATTCTGGAATTAAGAATCTACTGATGACCGTGAAACCATTGCCAACTGTTGGAAAATCCCATCTCGTTCACGATTGTTTTTTTAGGGAAGGAAATCTGCAGTTCTTACCCGGTCTGGCGTACCTGTGACTCCAGACCCATAGCAATGTGGTTGACTCTTAACTGTCCTCTGAAATTGGCGAGCGAATCACTTGGTTCAAGGGCAACTAGGGATGGGCAATAAATGCTGATGTGGAGATGCATCTCCACATCATGACTACCATCGACGCCACAAACTGCCGGCTCCAAGTGGAGAAGATCTCCAAGAAGATCGCGCATATCGACACAGACATCAAGTTTCTACAAACATGCAAGAAAGCAGACAAGATACCGAAAGGACTACGGATCACGAACCCACTCAGGTCAACCTTTAACACGGACTACGCTGAGAGACTTTGCCGTCGCACCTCTCTCACCCTCCTCAATAAATGCTGGCCAGCCAATGACATTCATGTTCCAAGAATGATTTTTTAAAACCCTCATTTGTAGAGACGCCAAAGGAAACAGCAGCTAATGGACCTAAATTCTCAGATCACATTCACCCTGACCACTCAATACTTTATAAAATGTAGTTTAAACAAGATAAGATTAAGTTTTCATCTTAATAAATTTATATATAAGCAAGTAAAATGTGTATTCCAAGAAAGCACAAATTAAAGTTAAAGAAACAAATGTGAAAATGGTTTTGAAGGTGCAAATCACAGAGAATCATAGAATCCCCACAGTGCAGAAGGAGGCCATTCAGCCCATCAAGTCTGCACCGAGCACAATCCCAACCAGACTCTATTCCCATAACCCCTCATATTTATCCTGCTAATCCTTCTGACACTCGGGTCAATTTTAGCATGGCCGATCAACCTAACCCGCACATCTTTGGACTGTGGGAGGAAACCCGAGCACCCGGAGGAAACCCACACAGACACGGGGACAACGTGCAAACTCCGCACAGACCTGGGGCCGAAATTGAACCCGGGTCCCTGGTGCTGTGACGCAGCAGTGCTAACCACTGTGCCATCGTGTATAGAGTTTCAGTAGCAAGAAACCACATCTATACTGAATAATACAGGTTGTTATGACACAGGTTTCTCGAATAATTCAAAATGTATTTGGGCTAGATTAATGGAAGTGAAAATAAATGAGCCTGATTTTTATTTAAATACAACTCGATTGAGGAAATGGCCCGGAGGTAGGGCAGGTTGTGAGCAGTGAGAAACTCACTAAAAGACAAGGTTGTAATGGGTGATAACGAAATAACAGACTTGTTAAATGAGAGCCTTGTATCGGTTTTCAGAGTGGCAGCAAAGGGCAAAATACCAGTGACACAAGGGAATCTAAAAAAAAGTCAAGGAAAGGAACTCAGCGGATTTAACATGAGTTAAAAAAAACTGGACAAAATAATGGAACTCAAGATCGACAAATTTCAAATTTGATTGTTCTCACTTCAGAATATTAAAAGAAATAGGTGAGCAAATTGCAGAAGCATTAGTCATAATTTTCTTCATTCCGATGGATTATGCTTTTGGATTGAACATTTTCAAAAGCCATTCCATTCCTTAAGAAAGAAAAGAGGGAGAAATGAAGAGATCGCAAATCTGTCATCCTAACGTCAGCCCCGGGGGAGGTTATTAACATCTATCAGCAGAAACAGAGCGACTGAGTGACGAGTATCAGTTGATCAGAGAGTGAGCATGGATCTGTGAAGGGTAGACAACCTCTGATTAAAGACAGTGAATCTTTTGAGGAGGTGATTAGTGCCATGAATGGAGGAATATTTATAGGTGATGTCCATGTGCACTTCCAGAAAGCAATTGATAAGGTTCCACACTGGAGGTTATTAACCAGAAATTAGAGCGCATAACATTGGAGGTAACTTTGTCACATGGTTAGTTGGATAGTAGAAGACAAAGAATAGAGCTAAAGCACCAAATTCTGAAGATCCAGAGCAGGGGTCTCCAAACTACGGCCCGCGGGCCACATCCGGCCCGCAGCGGGCTGCACCCGGATCGGAGTTTGGAGACCGCTGATCTAGAGGGTTGAATATGCACAAGACCAGATGTACTGCAGATTGTCAAGTTCTGACCACCTACCTTCTGTGCCATCTCACATTGAAAACTGATGCCCTTTCTTTTTGTCGGTCCAACTTAGCCAATCACAATGCAATTAGTGCAGTGAATCCAATAATTATTGTCTTGGCATTTTCCATGTATTTTGCCCATCATCACGTGTACAGTTGCCTAAAAACCCCTTGTGGTCTCGTCAGTGGAGATTTGCTGCTCTCTACATAGCAGGAGGGAGGATGTTCAATCAATCAGATTGAAAAATCCTCACTGAGACACATAGGGCGGAATTTTCCCACCTTGCCCGCCGCGTGAATCGTAGCAAGCGGGACAGAAAATTCAAGGAAAGAACTATGGGCCTTGGGTGGAAAGGTGGCACAGTGGTTAGCACTGCTGCCTCACAGCGCCAGGGACTTAGGTTCAATTCCCAGCTTGGGTCACTGTCTGTGTGGAGTTTGCACATTCTCCCTGTGTCTGTGTGGGTTCCCTCTGGGTGTTCCGGTTTGATCCCACAATCCAAAGATGCATGGGTTAGGTTGATTGGCCGTGCTAAATTGCCTCTTAGTATCAGGGGGTTAGTAGGGTAATTAAGTAGGGTTATAGGAGTGGGGCCTGGGTGGGATTATGATCAGTGCAGACTCGATAGGCTGAATGGCCTCCTTCTGCACTGTAGGGATAGTATGAATTTCCAGTCTTGGAACGAGCACAGCCGGAAAATCCTGTCTATGGACACAAACTCGGAAGTAACAAATATATATTTTCCTTAAATCATTGCACAGAAAGCAAAATACACATTGGATCATTATATAGGATGAAATGAGAGACATAAAAGAGAAAACAAAGAATGTATGAAACATTGTTGATATTTATTTTTGCAAAAGTCTGAAACATGAGAGGCACAATCTTACTGGCTGTTCACGCTCTGCTCCCGCTGCAGCGAGGTCGGAGAATTTGGCGCCCAGCCAAATCTCCGTTCACTGCAGAGTGATGGGAAAATCCCACCGGTGTGAAGGGTGATAATAGAATCCTACAGTACAGCCAATCGAGTCTGCACCAACCACAATCCCAACCAGGCCCTATCCCCATAACCCCATGCATTTACCCTAGCTAGCCCCCCCCCGACACTAAGGGGCAATTTAACATGGCTAATCCACCTAACCCGCACATCTTTGGACTGTGGGAGGAGACCAGAGCACCCGGAGGAAACCCACACAGACACGGGGGGAATGTGCAGGCTCCGCACAGACAGTGACCTAAGCTGGGAATTGAACCCGGGTCCCTGGCGCTGTGAGGCAGCAGTACTAACCATTGTGCCACCGTGAGCCAATAATATTCTGGTCAGAGCTGGGGATGTAAGTCAGTGGTGTATATCAACACATAGGGTGGAATTTTCCCACCTTGCCCGCCATGTGAATCGTAGCAAGCGGGGCAGAAAATTCAAGGAAAGAACTATGGGCCTTGGGTGGCACAGTGGTTAGCACCGCTGCCTCACAGCACCAGGGACTTGGGTTCGATTCCCGGCTTGGGTCACTGTCTGTGTGGAGTTTGCACATTCTTAAGAACAAATTGGTTATTCTTGATTCTACAAGCTGTAACTTTTCCATTTGCCTTTAAAGGGAGAATAGTGGGTTATTAGCCTAAACCTTGGCCTTCATTTAGATTTCAGTGCAGATTCTATCAGTGCAGCCCTGGCGGGGAGCAGGAAATTGCTGATAACTGTTTCAGGATCTCTGCTTTAATCTCTGTGCTTGTGCAGATGTTGCGGTTTGCTCTGCCCCATAATAATGGCAAGTGCTGACAGCCTCACCATTATGAGTACAGCAAAACATGAACCAATGTATTTCCAATACCCTTCGGCTGTAATCCTGAACATCTGTTAATAAAGCAAAACTATTTTAGCCTGTGTTGTAACGTTGGTTTCAAACAAATGTTTGTAGTACATTGCTGGTACAAAGTAAGAGCCTTGTTATATGTTCCAAGTGAATTGAAAGTACAATTATGCCAACCTTACTGAGCTCAGCAAGGTTAATGCACCAAAATACTGTCACTCTCTTCCCCTTCTCTTTGTCAGCACTTGATAGTAAATAGTAGAGTGAAATTCATTTGGAGGATCATTGCCATTAAGCAGTCAAGAGAGTGGGCACACAGCCCCCGCTGTACAGGCAACTGCAGCTCCGCCTCAGTGAAAATATTGCAGGTAGTAAATCTGAAACCAAAACAAAAAGTGCTGCAAACAGACTGCAGATCGAGCCACATCCAGAGAGGTAGAAACATAGTTCATGTTCTAAGCTGAATATGAATCGTCTTGAGATAAAATGCTTGCTGTGCCACATTCTCCAATTTACTCCTTCTTTGCTCCTACTGTGGGGTGGCGATGGCCTAATGGTATTATCACTAGACTATTACTCCAGAAACTCTGCTAATGTTCTGGAGACCCCGGTTCAAATCTTGCCACAGCAGATGGTGGAATTTGAATTCAATAAAAAATATCTGGGATTAAGAATCTACTGATGACGATGGAACCATTGTTGATTGTCGGGAATCTGGTTCACTAATGACACTATGGTCAGCTTGGACCTGTTGCTGGGGGAGGGTCCAGCACGAGGGGTCGTCGTTTAGGGGTAAACCTATTAGAACTGAGGTGAGGAGAAATTTCTTCATCCAGAGGGTGGTGAATGCATGGAGTTCACTTCCACAGAAAGTGGTTGAGGCCAAAACGTTGTCTGTATTCAAGAAGAAATTAGATATAGCTCTTGGGGCTGAAGGGATCAAGGAATATGGGAGGAAGGGGGGGTTCAGGATACTGAATTTGATGATCAGCCATGATCATAATGAATTGCAGAGCGGGTTGGAAGGGCCTATGTCGATTTTCTTTTCTCCATGCTCCAAAAACAAATTAAAATTGAATCCAATTCATGGTCTCCACAAGAGAGACATAATAGATCTAAGCTGAGAAGAAAAGGCATCCCATTGTTGACTCTTCTTCTGAGTTAACTCTGATGCTTTATTTGTATTTTGTGTCTCGTGTGGAAGCTTTCTGTGCACTAATTGGCTGTTACATTTCCGACATTGCATTAGCGAAAACACATCAAAAATACTTCATTGTTTGTAGAGCAATTTGAGACGTGAAAAGTGCTAAATGACTGCAAATTTATCTTTATTTTCACTGCCTTTCAAGGCCCCTGGATGTCCCAAAGCCCTTCACACCCAATTTTTAAGTGTAGTCACTGTGCGAGATTTTCCAGCCGCGCTCACCCTAAGGCCGGAAAATCCCGCCCGAGGTCAACAGACTTTTGCATGCTCCGTGTCCCGCCCGCCACGATTCCCGTGGTGGGCGGGATGGGAAAATCCCACCCACTGTATAGCAAACCCAGCAGCCAATTCACACACAGCATTATCCCATAAAGAGAAACAAGATAATGACCAAATAATCTGTTTTTGTGACATTGCTCGATGGTTAAATATTGTGTAGAACTCTGTTGCTGTTGCACAAAATACCACGGAATCTTTTATATCTATCTGAGTGGCCAAACAGAACCGTTTAGCATCACCTCTGAATGATGGCACTTCTGACAGTGCAGCAGTCCCTCAGCACCGCACAGAAGTGTCAACACGGATTATGCTCTCAAGTTTCTGGAGTGCGACATTGTTATACAGCTTTAATTTAAACACCTTCTAAGCATTCCAGTGTAAGGAGACAAACAAGGACACTAATTCAATTATTTCTTTATTTAACACTCCTAGTACCCACTCAAACATAAACAGTTGCAACTCATTAACTCTTTACTGAACTTTAATTCCAACTAAACATCAACTTTCAACTGAACTTTAACTCTTAAACTGCACTTTATCTCTAACTGAACATCAATTTTAACTATTTAACTGAAAATGGATACTACCAAGTTAGGAAAACCTTGGCCAAGAACTATCCCCGCTGCAGAATCAATAATCTTCTCTCTGAAGCATTCTTCAGGGTACAAGCTTTGTTGCGATGGTTGGTCTCTTCCGGGTTATCGCTGCCAAACAAAGGACTCATGTGTCTTTTATCCACAACTCTCCACTTGCTTCCGGAAGATTCTCTGTCATCAGCCAATTGTGTGACCAGAAATCGATCACATGGCTCAAACGTCCAGTGAAATTACTTCTGAACGACGCCATGATGCTTAGTTCATTTTACATGTCCCAAACATAGTAGCCATAAAAATCGGGGCCACACTGTCTCAGTTAATGTGAACAACTTCCCTGATCTGACCAACACAGGAAGCTTCAGATCACAGCTCCCAGACCAGAGCCTCTTTATGACCTGCATCTGGTTTTAATCTATAAATTGATCAAAATTCCCAGCATCCTTCACTCTCAGCCAGAATAGCCATTTTAAAGCCACTATTGCCATTATTGTTGTTCAATCAATGTTGTCGCCGTTCTTTCTCTGTCCACAAAATGAATCCAGAATTTTGTTGGACTCGGGGGCAAGTCTACTAAGTGAAGACTGACATGTAATTAATACATTTCTAGGGAATTACTATTATCCAGGCAGACTGAATGGACAATCTCTGGATTATGTCTTCTCAATGATACTGTATGACTCTCTTGTAAAATGTGTGGGTTACTTACACCATTGTCAGCTTTTGTCCTGTCTGTACGACAGTGCACGTTGAATAATTTTCCAGCCTCGCAGCGCTGGTTGAAATGTATGTGCTATCTTTGATCTACAGAAAGGCAAATAAATCGGGAGAGTTCCCGCTGCTGATCACAATTTAATGAGGTTCTCGAGAATGCATCTGAGCTTAACTGCAATTATTTTTAATAATTGGGTACCTGTCAGTACTAGACTCACGTGTGAAAGAGGCAGCTTAGGCAACTTACTGGAAGAACATGGGCTGGCAACTGAATGAGTCAGAACATCCAAGAGAAGCATTTTGATTCGCGTTTGCGTGCAGCGTCTGTCCAGTGCCGGCAGCGTCAGCTGGAGACTGGCAGAGATCGATGTTACATCACTCATGTGGCTGCATGACCTTCCTAAAGATCCAGGAGCTGTTCATAAAACAAACACGTGATGTAGCATTAATGATATCAGTGGTGAGCCACTCAAAAAGGCAGTGAACTTCAGAAAGGAGCATATCTGCACGATCTCCATGACGAAAAGAGTTCCAGTTACTGTGAGGCAAAGCCCAGGAAAACCCAAAATTGACTTCAGTTTCATGCTAAATTAGTTGATCTCAGGAACGATCCCGAACAAAGGAACTGCCAACAGTTTGTCGCATTTAAGACTGCCAAAGAAATCTCCAAGAACAAAGCTGTTGATTAATACTTTGCCCAGGTCACTGTTCCTCATGTACAAGCCTCAATATTTGTTGAATTGCCGGCATCTCCACCTCTCCTAAAGCTGACATTGACCCACACTGACCGGGGTGGCACCGTGGCACAGTGGTTAGCACTGCTGTCTCACAGCGTCAGGGACCCAGGTTTAATTCCGGCCTTGGGTCACTGTCTGTGTGGTGTCTGCACGCTCTCGTGTGTCTGTGTGGGTTTCCTCTGGGTGCTCCAGTTTCCTCCCACGGCCCCGAAGGATGTGCTGGTTGGGTGCATTGGCCATGCTAAATTCTCCAGAGTGTGGTGACTGGGGGATTTTCACAGTGACTTCATTGCAGTATTAATGTAAACCTACTTGCGACACTAACAAATAAACTTTAACTTTATTTTCTTCCCAGCAAAGGTTACCATAATTTAATTGGAATGTGAACCGTAGACTTTTACAGCACAAATGAGGCCATTCAGTCCAATGTGCCGATGCCTAGTCTACCCATTTACCAGATACTTTTTTTCACATCCTTCTTTTTCAAGTATTTACCTCTTTCTCTTTTAAAAGCCTATCATGAATTCTGCTCACCTCACTTGGACAATTTTGCTGCCTCTGAAGCCAGTTATACTGAAGCCAGTTATACTGAAGCCAGTTATACTGAAGCCAGTTCACTAACCAGCTGAGATCAGAAAATTCACAACAGATTAATGATCAGACCTGGGATCTGAGGAGCTCGATGATTCAGTTCCACACTGAAGGGTTCAATTATTGACTGGACCATGGAATATGCAACATTTTCTATTCACCTACTGAGTTCTGGTCAAAAGATTGGCAGTAACTTTGGAGGTAACAATCCGTGCCTATGTGGTGAACCATCGTTGGTTCCCACTGTGGGATTGTTCTAATGTTGTTGTTGGGCTAGGGTGGGATTGATACACCTGTGGTTGTTACTGTTGTGACACATCCCAGTCGGGCTCCGCCTCCTGGGAGAGGTATAAGACCCCCTGCTCGGGCGGGACCTCTTCAGTCTGGGATAGTGTGTTAAAGTTCTGTTAGTTCCATTGTTAGTTAATAAAAGCCTTCTTTTACCGAAGCTTCGTGCCTCGTGTCCAATTGATGTGCATCAGCCTATATGCAGCAAGACCTGGACATTACCCAGGCTTGGGCTGACAAGTGGCAAGTAACATTCACACCATTGCATTGGGATACCATTGCTCGGTCTTTTCTCCTTGGAGAGACGAAGGATGAGAGGTGACCTGATAGAGGTGTACAAGATGTTGAGAGGTATAGATCGGGTGGATTCTCGGAGGCTTTTTCCCAGGGCCGAAATGGCTGCTACGAGAGGACACAGGTTTAAGGTGCTGGGGAGTAGGTACAGAGGAGATGTCAGGCGTAAGTTTTTCACTCAGAGGGTGGTGGGTGAGTGGAATCGGCTGCCGTCAGTGGTGGTAGAGGCAAACTCGATAGGGTCTTTTAAGAGACTTCTGGATGAGTACATGGGACTTAATAGGATTGTGGGTTATAGGTAAGCCTATATATAAGCCTAGGTAGGTAGGGACATGACCGGCGCAACTTGTGGGCCGAAGGGCCTGTTTGTGCTGTATTTTTTCTATGTTCTATGTTCTATACCTTCGAACTTGGATAATGTTTGAAATGATACTTGAAACCTGTACATCTGATGTGCTCAGTGTAATTTTACAACATGTAAATTTTAAATTTGAAGTGTCACAAGTGCCAGGAAATGACCATCTCCAACTAGAGAAGGTCCAACCACCACTCTTTGACATTCAATGGCATTACCATTGCTGAATCCCACACTATCAACAGTCTGGGGCTTACCATTGACCAGACAGTTAACTGGACCATAACCAATTATTGTGGCTACAAGAGCTGATCAGAGACTGAGAATTATGTAGTGAGTAACTCACCTCCTGACAGCCCCCCAAAACCTGTCCACCATCTGCAAGGCACAAGTCAGGAGTGTGATGGAATACTTTCCACTTGCCTGGATGAGTGCAGCTCCAACAACACTCAAGGAGGTTAACACCATCCAGGATAAGGCAGCCCCGCTTGATTGGCATGCCATTCACAAACATTCACTCACTCTGCTATCAATGCAAAGTGGCAGCAATATGTATATTCACAAGATGCAGTGCAGCAAGTCACTAAGCCGCCTTCAACAGCGCATTCCAAACCTGCGACCTCTACCGTCTGGAATGACAAGGGCAGCAGATTCATGGGAACTCCATCCTGACTTGGAAATATATTGCTGTTCCTTCACTGTCCCTGGGCCAAAGTCCTGGAACTACCTCCCTAACAGCACTATGGGTGTACCTGCACCACATGGAATGCTGTAGTCCAAGAAAGTGGCTCACCGCCACCTTCTCAAGGCCAATTAGGGATGGGCAATAAAATACTGATCTAACCAGCGATGTGCACATCCCGTGAAGGAATTTTTAAAAAATGATCCATGCATGCTTAACAATGGATGTAAGAAGTTTAACAACACCAGGTTAAAGTCCAACAGGTTTATTTGGTAGCAAAAGCCACACCAAATTTGCTACCAAATAAACCTGTTGGACTTTAACCTGGTGTGGTTCAACTTCTTACTGTGAGGCAGCAGTGCTAACTAACCACTGTGCCACTATGCCGTGTTTGTGAACTAACCTCCACTCACCTGATGAAGGGGCAGTGCTCCGAAAGTTCGTGTGGCTTTTGCTACCAAATAAACCTGTTGGACTTTAACCTGGTGTTGTTAAACTTCTTACTGTGTTTACCCCAGTCCAACGCCGGCATCTCCACATCATAACAATGGATGGCCAAATCATTTTTGGATAACATTATCTTGTCTCATCCAAGAATGTCAAGTTACCTCAGCAAGAATCATGCCTTCAAAGGAGGAAAGGAAAAAATACCATTTTACGGGAAAGAAACTCCATAAGAATGAAACTCTTTAAAGGGAATATCTCCTGAAGCAAAGGACATCCTCTCTTTCCTTTTGGAATCACTTCCCTACGCTTCCACTGAAATCATAGAATGTTTAAGTATAAGGTATGAGGAGAGGTTGGATAAACTCGGATTATTTTCACTGGAAGGACGGAGGCTCATTGGCAATCTGATAGAATTCTACAAAATTATGAGAGGCATAGACAGGGTGGATAGTCAGAGGCTTTTTCCTCGGGTGGAAAGGTCGACTACAGGAGGGCAGAGGTTTAACGTGAGTGGTGGTAAGTTTAGGGGAGATATGTGGGGAAAGTTTTTTACACAAAGAGTGGTGGGTGCCTGGAATGCACTACCAGTGGAGGTGGTGGAAGCAGATACATTAGCAACATTCAAGGCGTATCTTGATAGACACATGAACGAGAAGCGAACAGAAGGATAGAAACTGCGTATCGGCTCTGGCTTGGTGGGTCGAAGGGCCTGTTCCTGTGTTGTATTGCTCTTTATAAAAATAGTTTTCCAAAAAAAATTTTACCATCAGAGTTTATTTTCAAAGTCCGCAATGGATTTTTGAAATTAAAAGAATCATGGAAAAATTTATAAATTTACATTAAAAAATTTGCTTCGCAAAATTGGACAACATTCTGACTTCAGTCTGCTTCCAGGTCGCATCTCGATTTGAGGATTGCCAAACCATGGCTTATGCTGTGAGTTTTCTGCTGAGCAGGTTCAGGAGACAGATCCCAGGTCTAACTCGGCCTGAACAAGGATCTAAACCAATGTTGTTGGCATTACTCTGAACCACATGCTCGCTGTCTAAGCTAACCTCCCCCTCCCATTCCCATCTCAGAATTAAAGATTTTTTTTAAAGTTTGTTTATTAGTGTCCCAAGTAGGCTTACATCAACACTGTAATAAATTTACTGTGAAAATCTCCTGGTCGCCACACTCCGGCGCCTGTTGGGGTACACTGAGGGAGAATTTAGCACGGCCAATGCACCTAACCAGCACGTATTTCGGACTGTGGGAGGATAGGGCCTGGGTGGTTTTGTGGTTGGTACAGACTTGATGGGCTGAATGGCCTTCTTCCGTAATGTAGGGATTCTATGAAACCGGAGCACCCAGAGGAAACCCACGCAGACATGAGGAGAACTTGCAAACTCTGCACAGATAGTGAGCCAAGCCGGGAATCGAACCTGGGTCCCTGACGCTGTGAGCCAGCCGTGCTAACCATTGTGCCACCAGGCCGTCTCCAATACTAATTAGAGAATTACAGAATTACTAATATTAAGAAAGGTACAGGTTCTCATTCAATGTATGCATGTCTCCCACAGATTCTGTGCCTTTACTTGGATATGCTTCCAAGATCAAGAAAGGGTTAGCTGCTGGACTGAAAAGTAAGACTTGAAATTTGGGGTTTTATGTTTGGTATCTTGGGACCAATTTTAGCTGCTCAGTGAGAGGCAACAATTAATATGGATGAACTTTCCAGGAGGACATACTTTGCAGTTCTAAATGAAAAATGTTCTTTCACGTCTCCTACATAAGGCTGAGACAAATCTCATCCTTGTCAGAGGAATCGTCTTGTATTATCTCCCGCCTCCCCACTATTTCTGACAAGATTACAGGTTTCTGCTTGTCTATTCACCAGCTTGTCATTCTCCACACAGGCGTTTCAATAGGAGGTGTAATAAATCGAGGGCAACTGGATGTGGCTCAAAGTAACAAAGACTTTATTGCCAACGATAAATAAGTATTTACAATTAAAGGGTCAGACAGAATACACTATGTGATTATACACTCCTCACTGTCTCCAACTGAGGATCCGCCCCCGACCCAGGATACACGCCCCGCACTCAATTGGCTCAGCTTCCAGCCTCGACACTCCGCAGCGTCCTGCCCGATCATGTGGCTCTCAGGGGACGCCCCCCCTTAAAGGGGCCACACTACCACAGGAGGAAACTCATGAAACGGATAGTGCAAAATGGAAGGGCAGGAACTATTGCTTGGTTGTGTTGTCTCCATCAGCACAATTCATCAGGAGCAGGCCAAACCAACTCAGAGAATTGCAGCACTTAAACTCATGAGGTGGAGATGCCGGCGTTGGACTTGAGTGGGCACAGTAAGATGTCTCACAACACCAGGTTAAAGTCCAACAGATTTATTTGGAATCACGAGCTTTCGGAGCACTGCTCCTTCATCACTCACCTGATGAAGGAGCAGCGCTCCGAAAGCTCGTAATTCCAAATAAACCTGTTGGACATTAACCTGGTGTTGTGAGACTTCTTACGTTTGAACTCAAATTGAGTTTGGTGCAAGTCCAGATTCTGCAATTGTCTTATGAGGAAAGGTTGGACAATAGGCTTGTATTCACTGGAGTTTAGAACAGTAAGAGGCAACTTGATCGAAACCTTTAAGGCCCTGAAGGGTATTGATAGTGTGGATGTGGAGTGGATGTTTCCTCTTATGGGAGAATTTAGAATTAGGGGTCACTGTTTAAAAATAAAGATTCACTTATTTAAGACGGAGATGAGGAGAATCTTTTTTCCCACAAGGGTTTTGAGTCTTTGGAACTCTCTCCCTCAAAAGACAGTGGAAGCAGAGGGCAGGATTTTCCACTCACCCCCGCGTCACGTTCACAGCAGCTGAGGCGGCCTACCATTGTCTGGAGGTGAGACCTCCTGTTGGAGATCCCATCAGGATCCCTGGTGGGGTTTCCCATTCTATGCACCCCTCGTTGCCAGGAAACCCGCAGCGGGGGTCCATCGTAGGCTGCTCCGGAAGATCCCATTGGCGGGAATGTCTGGAAAATTCCGGCCTTCGAATATTTTTAAGGCCGAGTTAGATAGATTCCTGATTAACAAGGGGGTGAAAGGTTATTGGGAGAAGGCTGGAATGTGGGGCTGAGATCACAATCAGATCAGCCGTAACAGTATTGAATGGCAGAGCAGGCTTGAGGGGCTGAGTGGCCTACTCTTCCCCCTTATACATGTGTTTGTATGTCTGTATGATGCCCTAGTTTAAAAAACATAGTCCTGAATTCCCCCCCTCACCCTGGTTTATTGGTGACGAATGAGCGTAAAATTCCTCAGATGGGCTTCCCCTAGCTTCCCACCCTCTCTGACCTCTCAGCAATTCCCCGCTGGGGTGGACGAGGTCTCGGACAGCCTGCCACCCTTGCCCCAATCGAGGCCCTGAAAAGACTGATTATTGCCCACTGAAGGACCATTTCCCACCCCGCCTCAATATTTATGCTGTCGGGGGGAGTTTTCAAGTACAGGGGATGCCCGAAAATAATGGATTCAAGCCTCGGAGGGTTGCCTGAAGTTAAAAGGGGGTTTCTGATGGAGCCTCTGACCCTCATGTGAATTTCCACACACTTCTGTTAATTTTCTGTGGGTGTAGATCCAGGACAAGACCTTTAGGAGTAGTGCAGACCAAAGTCACTCGCTGCGGAATTTGCAGCGACTCATTTTTGGTGATTTTAATAACAGTATCAGTGAGAGCTTCACTGTGCTTTCCATATCTTTGAATCTTTTGAAGTATTAGAATTTAAAAAGCTCCCATGATTGCATCTTCTTGAACATTTTGTGCCTGATGTGTTTAAATGACAGGTTAATGGTTTCAAAATTTAATTTTCGTGAAAAGGGATTTAAAGAAGAAATGGGTTTGAGTTCTTCATTTTCCTTAGGCCTCAATTGTTAACACTGATTTCCAATTGTTACAATGTTTTTCATTCTGACATATGTTAATGAGATTAATGGGAAATCTTGGCAGAATTGATGTTGGCAAGACCAGTCAAGAAGTTTGGCATGCATTTTTGGTGTATCGATCCCTTTACACTGAACACTTGACACAAAACACAAATAAGTCATCAGAGTTAACTCAGAACAAGAGTCAACAAAGGGATGCCTTAACTTCTTAGCTTAGATCTATTATGACTCTCTTGTGGAGACCATGAATTGGATTCCATTTGTATTTGAATTTGTTTTTGGAGTAAGTAGAAAAGAAAATAGAAATTGGCTCTTCCAGCCCTTCGAGCCTGCTCCACCATTCATTTTGATCATGGCTGATCATCAAATTCAGTATTCTGATCCCACTTTCCTCCCTTTAGCCGCTGGAGCTATATCTAATTTCTTCTTGAATTAGAGTCATAGAGTCATATAGGTTTACAGCATGGAAACAGGCCCTTCGGCCCAACTTGTCCATGCCGCCCTCTTTTTTAAACCCCTAAGCATTTGACCCATATCCCTCTATACCCATCTTACCCATGTAACTGTCTAAATGCTTTTTAAAAGACAAAATTGTACCCGCCTCTACTACTATCTCTGGCAGCTTGTTCCAGACACTCACCACCCTCTGTGTGAAAGAATTGCCCCTCTGGACACTTTTGTATCTCTCCCCTCTCACCTTAAACCTATGCCCTCTAGTCTTAGACTCCCCTATCTTTGGGAAAAGATATTGACTATCTCGCTGATCTGTGCCCTCATTATTTTATAGACCTCTATAAGATCATCCCTCAGCCTTCTACGCTCCAGAGAAAGAAATCCCAGTCTATCCAGCCTCTCCTTACAACTCAAACCGTCAAGTCCCGGTAGCATCCTAGTAAATCTTTTCACACAATGTTTTCACAGAATCATAGAATCCCTGCAGTGCCAAAAAGGCCATTCAGCTGATTGATTTTCCACTGCCCACAATCCCAGCCAGGTCCTATCCCTGTAACCCCACGTGTTTATCCTGCTAGTCTGCCTAACACTTCAGGGGCAATTTAGCATGGCCAATCCACCTAACCCACACATCTTTGGACTGTGGGAGGAAACCAGAGCACCCAGAAGAAACCCACTCAGACACGGGGAGAACGTGAAGACTCTGCACAGACAGTGACCCAAGCTGGGATTTGAACCCGGATCCCTGGCATTGTAAGGCAGCAGTGTCAACGCCCCGCCCCTGGTTTTGGCTTCAACTACTTTCTGTGGTAGTAAACTCCACACATTCACCACTCTCTAGGTGAAGAAATTTCTCCTCACCTCAGTTCTAAAAGATTTATCCCTTATCCTCAAACTATGACCCCCTTAGTCTGGACTCCCCCAAGTAAGGAGATAGTTTAGGGCTTGCCCTGTGCACTCTGCACTCAATTAATGCTTGTCATACAATCAATGCAGTTATCACATGTAGCGATCATTTAGTGATTGAATTAACACGTATTAAAGGTTGCAGACTTAACAAGGCAAATAGGCAACCTATGCAGAGCATTTAACTCAGGGAAAGTGTATCTTAAATGTAGAAAAATGTAGAAAATGTAGAAAACAGGTGTGCTAAAGCCTTTCAATTGTTATTTTACATCCTGCTAACCTGATTGGAAATGCTGTTGATACCTTCCTTTCATATTAATGAGGTTTACCAAAGTAATTGGGGTGTTGAGGAGATTTAACAAGGAGGCAGGTTAATTGCTTTTTATTGTCTGGATGGGTGTGGGGGCAGCGGAATAGGCTGGCAGAAAGAGGCTGGGTGAGGGGTGATGGCAAGAGGCTGGGTGAGGAGTAGTGGCAACAGGCTGGATGAGGGGTGGTGGAAAGAGGTTGGGTGGAGGGTGGTGGAAAGAGGCTAGGTGGGGGTAGTGGCAATAGGCTGGGTGGGGGTAGTGGCAATAGGCTAGGTGGGGGTAGTGGCAATAGGCTAGGTGGGGGTAGTGGCAATAGGCTGGGTGGGGGGTGGTGGCAACAGACTGGTTGAGGGTGGTGGTGAGGATTGGTCAGCAAGTTTACTTTTAAGAACTTTTTCGCATACAATTTGTTCTTAAAAGTAAACTGGCTGAACAATCTTCACCACCACCCTCCAAACAAAGGCTAGTGGAGCTGATTGAATAATCTTTCTTTGTCATGTGCAAGTGACTATGATGACCTCTAGAGTGTGAAGGATGTTAGGTGTTTCACATTTGTAGGTGAGAGGCTGTACACACATGTTGACCACGCTGACCGCCAGGCACTGTGAGATGGTAAAATTGTGCCCATTGAATCAAGGCTTTTTCTTTTCAAACAAGAGTAAAGGAGGTTTTCTCGATGTTCTCGTCAATGTTTATGCATTAAGCACGGTGGCAGAGTGGTTAGCACTGCTGCCTCACAGCACCAGGGACCCGGGTTCGATTCCAAACCCAGGTTACTGTCTGTGTGGAGTCTGCGCATTCTCTCAGTGTCCATGTGGGTTTCTTCTGGGTGCTCCAGTTTCCCCCCACAGTCCAAAAATGTGCAGGTTAGGTGAATTGGCCACGCTAAATTGCCCCTTTATGTCCAAAGGAGTGTAGATTATGGGATTAGCCATGGTAAACCTGTGAGGCTACGACAATAGGGCGAAGGGGAGGGTCTGGGTGGGTTATTCTTTTGGTGAGTTGGTGCAGACTCGATGGGCCGAATGGTCTCTTTCTGCACTTGTGGGATTCTATGATTCTATGATTCTAAGCAATACATTAACTTGTAAACAGAGTAAATCTAAAGTAGCAAGGAGAAAGAATTTCAGATGAATGGTTTAGGAATTTATTGGTATCTCACACTATAAGGACTTTAGATATTTCAATGGTTTTAAAGTTATTCTCTGGCCTAATCAAGTGTTAATACTTTTGATCTTTGAGTGTTTGGTGAAGATTGTGCATCGTCATTCCAATAAAAGACCCAGTGTAAATAACAATATTTAATTACTTGTTAAATAACTCATAACAGTGTTTCAAATGCCTATTAAGCAGTAGAACAATGATAAATGTTTTTCATAAATTACGATTGTAAAAAGCTTTTTCATTTTGACTTGTAGACTCAGCAGCTTGATTCTTCTTTTCTTTCCAATAGAAAGATTGAAAGAAGAAGCTTGCAAAGAACAATAGATGATGTTCAAGATAAAAATAAATTACTGCAGATGCTGGAATCTGAAACAATCATCACGCAAACCAGCCTCCCATCCATTGACTCTGTCTATACTTCCCTCAGTAAAGCAGCCAGCATAATTAAGGACCCCACGCACCCCGGACATTCTCTCTTCCACCTTCTTCCTTCAGGAAAAAGATACAAAAGTCTGAGGTCACGTACCAACCGACTCAAGAACAGCTTCTTCCCTGCTGCTGTCAGACTTGTGAATGGACCTACCTCGTATTAAGTTGATCTTTCTCTACACCCTAGCTATGACTGTAACACTACATTCTGCACCCTCTTGTTTCCTTCTCTATGAATGGTATGCTTTGTCTGCATAGCGCACAAGAAACAATACTTTTCACTGTATGTTAATACATGTGACAATAATAAATCAAATCAAAACAAAATCAAAAACAGAAAATGCTGGAAAATCTCAGCAGGTCTGAACAGCATCGAGGGAGAGAGTATGGAGCCAATGTTTCGAGTCTGGATGATCCTTCATCAATGTTAGCTTTATCCTCTCTCCAATAGATGATCTGAGCTTTCAAGGCTAGTAACTCACCCTCTGCTCGCTGCAGGTGTCTCCTGAACTTATTTAAAATGGGCCAACTTATTTTTCCCCAATTTTCTATTTCCTCTGCAATATGCTTGGGTATTCTTGTGCTATGGTTTCATAAATAAAGTAGCCTTCCTTTACCATGTGCAAGTGACTATAATGCCCTATACAGCGTGCATGATGGTATGTATTCCTTATTTATGTGTGAGATGCCGTATTGTTAATGGTCCCTCACGCTCACTGGAAATACTCTCATTTCTTCGTGCAAAAGCTAGGCTGACACTCCACAGTGCAATACTGAGAGAATGCTGCACTGCCAATGGTGCTCGACTTTGAACCAAGGCTCTGTCTTCCCTCTCAGGGGAATGTAAAACACCCCTCAGTACTATTTCAAACAAGAGCTTCCCTTGATGTCCTGGCCAACATTCACCCCTCAGGCAACATCACTAAAGCAGAGACAAAAACAGAAAATGCTGGAGAAACTCAGCAGGTCTGACAGCATCTGTGGAGAGAGAATAGAGTCAACGTTTCGAGTCTGGATGACCCTTCATCAGAGCTGAAAGCAAAGAAAATGAGGGCGGGGGGCTGCTGTAATTGGATAAAGGAAATGTAAATGATGATGATGAAGGCTAGGAAAGGTACTAAAAGCATTAGATGAGGCGTCTTGGGAATTCGTAATAATCAACACCCACAAAGGCTTATATCAATATACCCAGAGCATCTTGAATGTGTGTGCCACATTCCAATGTACTATAGAAATCTTGTCACAGGATGTGCTGAGGGTAAAGTTTAAAATGTATTTATTTGTCACAAGTCGGCTTACATTAACACTTCCATGAAGTTACTGTGAAAATCCCCTAGTTGCCTCATTCCGGCGCCTGTTCGGGTGCACTGAGGGAGAATTTAGCATGGCCAATGCACCTAACCAGACGTCTTTTGGACTGTGAGAGGGAACTGGAGCACCCGGAGGAAGCCCATGCAGACATGGGGAGAACGTGCAAACTCTGCACAGACAGTGACCCAAGCTGGGAATCAAAGCCGGGCCCCTGGTGCTTTGAGACAGCAGTGCTAACCACTGTGCCACCATGCTGCCCATGTTGTTTATTTAGGTAACGTATTAATTACGGGAGCTTCTGAAGAAGAACACTTAGCAAATTACAGGAGGAAGTGTTGAACAGACTTAAAAAAGCTGGGTTAGGGCTCAAGAGAGAAAAATGTACATTCCAAACTTACAAAGTAGCATATTTGGGATTCATGGTCGATGCTCTGACTGCTTCCGATGGAGAAGGTTAAGGTGACCCAGGGGCACCACCCCCAGCAACATATCAGAACTAAAGTCATGCTTAGGTTTGATGAATTATTATGGACGATTTATCCCCAACCTGTCCACACTGCTGGCACCCTTACATGTGCTTCTCAGGAAGTACCAAAGGAGACATTGGAGTGGGTTAAAATGGCATTGCAGTCTTCAAGTCTTTTGGTCCATTTCGATCCTGTGAAAGAAATAGTGTTGACCTGTCACCCCTCACCGTATGGAACAGGAGCAGCATTGTCCCCTAGACTGGAGGATGGTGTAAAGAGGCCTATCGCTTTTGCTTCAAGAGCACTAACAGACACTGAGAATGTCTGTTCTCTGATTGAAAAGGAAGGTTTGGCTATTATCGTAGAATCCTACAATGCAGAAGGAGACCATTCGGCCCATCGAGTCTGCACCGACCACAATCCCACCCAAGCCCGATCCCCATAACCCCATGCATTTACCCTGGTGAGTCCCCCTGACACTAAGGGGCAACTTAACATGGCCAATCCACCTAACACACACATCTTTGGACTATGGGAGGAAACCGGAGCCCCTGGAGAAAACCCACGCAGACACGAGGAGAATGTGCAAACTCCACGGACACTGACCCAAGCCGGGAATCGAATCCGGGTCCCTGGCACTGTGAGGCAGCAGTGCTGACCACTGTGCCACCGTGCTGCCCCTATTATTTATGCGATGAAAAAGTTTCACCAGTAACATTTATGGATGTCACTTTATGATAATTACCAACCGTAAGCCACGTTTAGGTTTGTTCAGAGACAACAAAGCCAATCCCCCCATTGCTTCAGTGAGGGTCCAATGTTGGCCTCTACTGTTAATGGCAGACAACTATATGATTCAACATAAGCCAAGCACTCACATTGCCAACTTCCTTTGCCACAAAGTATTCCACCGCCACCAGAGCCCCAAGAAATTATACCACTCTTACCTTTCTGGACACATTAACGGTATCGACACAACAAATCAAGTTGAGGATCCAAAGGGAACCCATATTATTTAAAATCAAATGGATGCTCCTTCATGTTTGGCATCATGACAAATCCGAACAATTTCGACCTTTCCAAGTCAGAAAGGGTGAGCTGAGTTGTGAGGGTGGAATATTATTGTGGGGAGCCAAGGGAGGTCATTCCTGTTCCTGCTTGAACAGTATTCCTCCAAGAATTGCACTGTGCACATCCCAGTATGACAACAATGAAAATGCTAGCCCAGAGTTATGTGTGGTGGCCCAGGATCAATAAAGACATTGAAGACATCATTCGACAGTGTTGAGTGTCAAGTACAGTAAAGTTTACCACCCTCAGCTCATTTGCACTTGTGGGAATAGCCAGGTCAGTCGTGGTGGAACTCCATGTTGATTTTGCGGCCATGGGCAGCATGTTTTTCCTCATTGTTGACGCTCATTCAAAATGGATGGACATTCCTGAGATGAAGACCACAATCTCCTTAGCCAATTGACAAACTACAGCAGACATTCACCACATGAGTTGCCTGAAGTGCTGCTCTCTGACAAAGGGATTTCATTCATGAGCGAGGAGTTTTAACACCTCATGCAATCCAATGAGATTCAGCATGTTAGAACAGCTCCCTACCACAAGACCTCAAATGGGTTAACTGAAAAAACTGTCCAGACATATAAAGCTGCGATGAAACTGGATGCTCTTTCCTAGGGCAGAAAAGTCAAGTAGTAGGGGACATAGGTTTAAGGTGCACGGGGAAAAGTTCAGAGGAGATGTGAAAAGTAAGTTTTTTACGCAGAGGGTGGTGAATGTCTGGAACACGCTGCCCCAGGGAGGTGGTGGGAGCAGGTACAATAGCGGCATTTAAGGGGCATCTAGACAAATACATGAATAGGATGGGAATGGGAGGATACATAAGAACATAGGAAATAGGAGCAGGAGTAGGCCATCTAGCCCCTCGAGCCTGCCCCGCCATTCAATAAGATCATGTACGGACTCCGTAAGTGCATACAGTTTTAGTTTAGGCAGGCGTCATGATCAGCGCAGGCTTGGAGGGCTGAAGGGCCTGTTCCTGTGCTGTACTGTTCTTTGTTCTTTGGAAAAAAAGTCCTCCGCACCTTTACAACTTCGACTGGCCCATTTTCTACAAACGTACAGAGCAACTCACAATCCTGCCAGGAGTTACCCACAATCCTGCCAGGAGTTACCCAGAAACCGGCCAGAAGTTACCCACAATCCTGCCAGGAGTTACCCAGAAACCGGCCAGAAGTTACCCACAATCCTGCCAGGAGTTACCCACAATCCTGCCAGGAGTTACGCCTGTTGAATTGCTCATGGGATGTGTTGTTATTGTAAAATATTAATTAAGAACTTAAAGGGGAAGGTGTGTGGTAGTATGTCCCTTTAAGGGGGAGTGTTATTGGGGGGGTCACATGACTCATCTGGCCAATTGCGACAAGTCATGTGAATTAAGAGTGGGAGCACGGGATTTCTGGAACTTGGAGTCGGAGGGTGGGTTTTTCGGACCGTGCTCACCCCGAAACCCGGAAATCCCACCCAGGGTCAATGGGCCTTTGAGGTCTGAGGAGTCGTGGAGTTTGGAAGCATTCTTATCTCTGTCTTGTATATAGTTATTTTTCCCCAGGTAAACCTCTGTTTATTTATCTGGCCTGTTGGTGATCAGTTCCTTGCAGTTATTACAATGGTCTCGCTTTGCAGCAAGCAGTGTACACTCCCCAACTGAGGAATTGAGAGAACAGCAATTCTTCTTTCAATTCAAGGAAATTTTATTTTGTTGCATTACAAATAATATCAGCTGTTGTCAGCAGCGGATGATCTCGAATTATACAGCCTTGTTTCCTTACTTTACCTGCCTTTTGAAACCCTCCTCAAGGCTTCATCGTGCAGAACTGTCACTGTTTCCACGCAACGTGGCTGTATGGGAAGCTTTTAAGAAATTCTTATTCTTAATGTCTGAAATCTTTGTATCCTTTCACTTTCAGTATAGAAGGTGACATGTATTCCTTTGAAATGCTTTGCAGTTTTTGCATTTCATAGAATCCCTACAGTGCAGAAGGAGGCCATTCGACCCTACACCAACAAAAATTCTACCAGGGTCCTATCGCTGCAACCCCACATATTTATCCTTCGAATCCCCCTGACACTAAGAGGCAATTTAGCACGGCCAATTCACCTAACCTGCACATTTTTGAACTGTGGGAGGAAACCAGAGCACTCAGCGGAAACCCACGCAGACACGGGGAGAACGTGCAAACTCTGCACAGACAGTGACCCAAACTGGGAATTGAACCTGGGTCCATGGCGCTGTGAGGCAGCAGTGCTAACCACTGCACCACCATGCCATATAGACGGTGTGGTGTATAGAACATGCCAGAGATGGAAGAAGAATAAATATCCACTGTAAAGTCATCAGTGCTGGCATATAGCTTTAAGAAATAGACATCTTTTGTTACCTACTTTACCATCATGCTTTTGTAGTCAAATAGACCTAGTTCAAATCTGAAAACAATTGCTGATGCACTAAGGGGGAACGGAGATTGTTAAAACTTGGATAATCACATCAGGAAGTCATCATCAGATAAGGAAATGCTACTGACAGCTGCCAGACCAGCTGAGATTTTCCAGCATTTTCTCTACTGATGGTGATTACCTGAAACAATGGGAAAGGCAGAACTGGTAAGCATACAAATTAGGAGCACAAGTAGGCCAATCAGCCCCTCGATTCTGCTCTGCTACTCAATAAGATCATAGCCCATTGGATCATAACCTTACTAACCTGGGTTCAAATCCCATCACGGCAGATGGTGAAATTTGAATTCAATATGTTATCACAAAGATTGGACGGGTGGTTAACAGTGAGGCAGTGTCTTGGGCAAAAGAAGATATAGACAGAATGGTCAAATGGGCAGATAAGTGGCAGATGGAATTTAACCCTGAGGTAATACACTTTGGAAGGGGTAATTTGACAAGTACTCAATGAATGGTAGGACACTAGGAAATTCTGTGGGACAAATGGACCTTGGCATGTTTGTCCACAGATCTCTGAAGACGGAAGGGCATGTTAATAGGGTGGTGAAAAAGGCATATGGGATACTTGCCTTGATCAATCGAGGCACAGATTAAAAAAGCAGGCAAGTCATGTTGGAGTTGTATATTACTTTGGTGAGGCCACAGCTGGAGCACTGTGTGCAGTTCTGGTCACCACATTATCGGAAGGATGTGATTGCACTGGAGGGGGTGCAGAGGAGATTCATCAGGATGCTGCCTCGGATGGAACGTTGAAGTTATGAAGAGAGGTTGGGTAGGCTCGGGTAGTTTTCGTTGGAGCAGAGAAGACTGAGGGGCGACCTGATCGAGGTGTAGAAGATTATGAGAGACATGGGCAGAGTGGATAAGGAGCAGCTGTTCCCCTTAGTTGAAGGGTCAGTCACGAGGGGACATAGGTTCAAGGTGAGGGGCAGGAGGTTTAGGGGGGATGTGAGGAAAAACTTTTTTATCCAGAAGGCGATGATGATCTGGATTATGTTGCCTGGGACGGTGGTAGAGGCAGGTTGCCTCACATCCTTTAAAAAGTGTGTGGATAAGCACTTGGCACATCATAACATTCAGGGCTATGGGCCAAATGCTGGCAGATGGGACTAGATGGGTGTTCAGGTGTTTCTAATGTGTCGGTGTGGACTCGATGGGTCGAAAAGCCTCTTCTGTGTAGTATCGTTCTAGGATTCTATGATTCAATGATTCAGTTCAGTCATGTTGGGACTTTGTACTTCCTAGCGACCAGCCATTCGGGGAACTGACAAAGATCTGGGTCTAGACTTCTTTCCTTAGCATGAGAGAAAAAGGCACAAATCCAGATCCCAAAAGAAGGAGAAAAATAAACATGCCTTATATAAATCACACAGAATTATATGTGTAAAATCACTGAGACAGCCCCATTTGGCAAGTTCCACACGGTCTTAATACTCCACCTGTAAAATGCACACCCTGCATTCTTCATTCTGTAATTTTCTCTGTGATTAGTGAATAGTTAGTAAAATGCTTTGTAATACAAGCTGCAATTTGCCAAGCTATTCCAATCTCATCAATGCCACAAAGTAAAGGCTGCCTAATGATAATTGGACACCATTATGGTAATTTGATGAGTCACACTTTTGTTTATTTCTAAATGTGCATTTGCAGAAACACAGGTCCCTGGCATCTTCAATTCAGCACATTTACTGTAAATGATCTGGAAGTCACGTCGGGACAGGTGGGCTTTGAAGTTCTGTAAAGATAAAAGCAAACTACTGCGGGTGCTGGATTCTGAAACCAAAGGAGAAAATGCTGGAAAATCTCAGCGGGTCTGGCAGCATCTGTAAGGAGAGAAAAGAGCTGACGTTTCGGGTCCAGACGACCCTTTGTCAAAGCTAAAAGGCACAGAAAGTGGGAGATATTTATACTGCAGGGTGGGGGAATGAAAGGGGAGTCATGGCCATAGAAACAAGGGGAAAGGCTGCTGATGGCAGCCCATAGAGAGAATAGAAGGTGTGAATGGCCAAACGGCAGAGAAACTGAAATCAGAGGGTCAGCTGTGACAGATGAAGATGTAGGGGGGAAGGGGGGGATGGGTGGTAGAGAGGTGAAATGCAGAAAAGGGGGGGGGGGGGGAAGGGGAAGCAAAAGGGAAGAAAAGGTAAGGAAAGGGGGATAAAATGGGGGAAAGAGTAGCGGGGAAGAAAAATAAAAGAAAGATAAAGAAATAAAAGGTAGAGAATAGTAAAAAAATAAATAAAAGGGAAACAGAGGGGTGGAGGAGGGGGAGAACTAATCATCTGAAGTTGTTGAATTTGATGTTGAGACCAGAAGGTTGTAAAGTGCCGAGCTGGAAGATGAGATGCTGTTTCTCCAGTTTGTGTTGAGCTTCACTGGAACATTGCAGCAGGCCAAGGACAGACATGTGGGCGTGGGAGCAGCATCGTGTGTTAAAATTCTGTAGCTGCCTGCAAGCTGATGAAGAACTGTTCTCTTATCTTTACTGTCCAACAACTCTCTTCACTGGAGCCCCTCTCTCTTTGTCTCTCCATAGATGCAGAACATGAAAGCCTCAGATTCAGAGATTTTCCAGCTCTTCCCGCCTGTGGGATATTCTGGTCCTGCCAAAGCCAACTCCCCCAGCAGCAGGTTCCCCAGGGGTGGGATGGGTGAACTACAGAATCCATAGAATCCTTTACAGTGCAGAAGGGGGCCATTCGGCATTGCGTCTGCACCGACGCTCTGACGGAGCATCCTACCCAGGCCCACCTCATCCCCGTAACCCCACACATTTCCCATGGCTAATCCCCCTAACGTACTCATCTTGGGACACTAATCTGCACCTCTTTGGACTGTGGGAGGAAACCGGAGCACCCGGAGGAAACCCGCGCAGACATGGGGAGAACGTGCAAATGTCACATAGACAGTGACTCAAGGCTGGAATTGAATCCAGATCCCTGTCCTTGTAAAGCAGCAGTGCCAGCCACTGTGCCACCCAAAGCACCGTAGGCATCAGCAGGACAGGAAAATCCCACTGGCAGCCAACAGCTTGTCTCCGCCATTGGAAAACACATTGCTGGGAGGCTGGAAAATCCAGCCATTGCCTGTGCTAAGTTAATGCAAGATTGGCAGTTCCTTTGATGGCTCAGTTGCAAAATACATCATCCAGTGTTTCAACAAGGTGGAAGTGATCTCAGCATCTCTGGACTGGGGAGATAAAATCCAATCAGCATTCCTGCTCCTCTCATTGCCTGATGCCATGTGTGGGAAAATGTTCACCCCCCCGCTACAACCAAATAGTCAATCAACATTTTCTGTCTTGGCTGAACAATATCACCCTGTGTTTGATATTGTATCTCTGTTCTGAAGTTAGTGTTTGTAATGCTAAGAGTTGTAAAATTGCATGGTCTGTTAAAAGAGATAGTCCTTTTTCTGTACTGAAGAGATGCAGGCGCATGCAGTACACAGACTGAAACATTGCATCGCGAGGCCAGGCAGTAGTGCTGCCAAGACAACAGGTTGTTTTTGAATTTTAACCAATCCGTTTAAACTAGGCATTTGAATAGCAGCAGCCTATCGGATTTGAATTTGATGCTTTGGTAACCTGTAAACGAATCCTATTGTGGGGATTTTGGTATGTCATCAGGCGTGAGAAAGACCTGGTATGTCATCAGCTTGAGAAAGACACAGCCAGCAAATGTCTCTGCCAGCATAGCAGCCACATTTATGTCTTAAAAGAAAGCCTCATCTCAATAGTGAAGACAGAAGAAATCAGCAAAGAAGGCAGAAGATTCCAGAAGACGACAAACCTGGTTGAAATTTCGAGTGGCTAAAGATTCTATTTTTTTTGTTCATAAATGGGAATTGGATTTATCTGAACAGTATTCCATTAGGCTAGTGTTTTATCCGGTCGTTAATAGCTTAGTTAACCTGTTCACTGTTAGTTAGATAAATAAAGTGTTACCTGTTGCTTTTACAGAGTCTCAGGCAGTTATTTTGATTTAACAACTAAAAGTTGCTGAAGTGCCGATATAACCCCTTCTCACACTCACTTTAACAGATTATGAAGCGAGGTACTTCTCTTTGAGTGGTTGAGTGTTCGTTCTCAGAGATGAGATCAACCTAGGAAGGGGCAGGTTGATCTCATTTTTTTTCTTCTAAAAAAAATGAGATTAACCTGCCCCTTCCTAACAATCTGAACATGATAAACTATTGGAAGGCCCTTCACTGGAGCATTATGAAGCAAAATAGAACAGCAAACTGCACAAGGCCATTCTAGCACAGATGGCGAAAAGTCCAGTGAAAGAGGTAAGACTTTGCAGGGTGTTTTAATGGGGGAAAATGTGTTAGAAAGGCAGAGAGGTTTAGGGAGGGAATTCGGGAACTTGGGGCCCAGGAGCTGAAAGTACAGCCACCAATAGTGGAGTGATTAAAATCAGGGATGATCAAGAAGTCAGATTGAGGAGTGCAGAGATCCTGGAGGATGTTAGGACTTGAGGAGATTATAGGGCTAGGGAGGAGGATTCAGAATGCCCACTTTGGAGAGGTGACCCGTGACCCAATCACGGGTCATCTCCAAGGCAGGAGATAATCAGTGGGCTTCAGAAGTAAAATACAAAAGTAGGCCCAGACAGTTTGCGCTCCCTGATGGGTTGGTACAGCTGCCAGAGGAGGTGGACCCTGTCAGATCTGCTAAAGGATGAATGGGAAGGCGAAAATCAGCCTTTTTAGGAGAGGGGACTGTAACTGGAGGGGAGGGCAGGAGGGTACATCTCCAATGCATCCTGATACTGAATGGGAAGTACATTGGGGAATTTCTATAACAGATCATCACTGCCCAACAACCCCCAACAAAAATTATTGGCCTCAAATTGTTGACTTACTGATGCGCGATTAAATCACTCGGGAGGCTAGATTGTACCCGGGAAATAAAGGCTTTTATTGCTAACAAGAATGGAGCACACTATATACAATACAATCCCAGACTAAAGGGTCACCAGGCAGTGCAGTGACCTTTATACTTCCCCAGGTAGGCGGAGCCAACTGGAGTGTATCACAGAACAATATCAACAGGTAGAACAGTCCAACCCTAACCCCAACAGTGATAACAGTAACATATCTACAAACACCCATAGTGCTGACCATCCATGGCTCAGCACTCAGTGGTAACCAACTATGGTTCACCACACTTACTGACCTGAACTTTGCCACCCCACCTGCCATGGGAATTGGAGCGGGCAAGGGGCGGTCAATGCAAATGTCCGCTGACCTGGGGTGGGATGTTACAGTTTTGGGATGAGCGAAGCCATAAAATCCCATCCACTGTCTCCTGCAACCCAGGAATTCTTGGGCCATACCCTTGAAGGAATTAATACAGATTCCACCAAGTCCATCGATTTCCAAGGCTGGTCAGAGTGACTCCAAGCTCCTGAGGCAAGAAGAGAAAACTCATCATAGAATCCCTACAGTGCAGAAGGAGGCCTTTCGGCCCATCTAGTCTGCACGGACCACAATCCCACGCAAGCCCTATCTTCCTAACCCCACATATTTAACCTGCTAATCTCCCTGATACTAAGGGGCAATTTATCATGGCCAATCCACCTAACCCGCACATCTTTGGACCGTAGGAAGAAACCAGAGCACCCAGAGGAAACCCACACAGACACGGAGAGAACATACAGACTCCACACAGAGAGTGACCCAAGCCGGGAATTGAACCCGGGTCCCTGGCGCTGTGAGGCAGCGGTGCTAACCACTGTGCCACCGAGCCGCCCAAAAATGCATTCTGTTCCTGACTGTTGTTCAGCAGCTGCTATTGGAATCGCACCAACATTGATGCCAGGTAATGCCAGGATTAATCTCACCTGCGATGCATTCTACGCAGTTAAACAACCTGTTGATGCTTTCAGCAAAAACTCACACTTCAATAAAGGCCACTTGAGTGAGCCCTGGAGGAGGCAGCAGATGTTGGTGGGATCGTACTCTAGAAAGGAATAAATATCATCAGGAAACAGCAGAGAATCGGCGAAGAAAATATACAGATTTGCAGCAATCACTTCAGCCGTTGGACTGTCATTCCTGGTCACACACGGTGCTAATGGGATATTTAAGCTCAGTGTCACTTCGGTGGGATTTGTTCCCATGTTGCTGGTTGGCTGCTCACAGAGACGGTGATGTAGTAGTAATGCCAATGGAATAGTAATCCGGAGCCACCGGCTAATGCCAGTGACCGCGGCATCTACTGAGGCCGTGTCAAAGAGCCCTGCTGGCCAGAAGATGCTCCACCAAGCTCGTCAGGGCCAACAAGACAGCAATTTTCCTTCAGTGTTGCTGCCAGTGAGGGTCAGGGGGGGGGGGGGGGGGACCAAACACCACAATGAAGCACTCGCAGGCAGATGTTTAAATCACCATGGACACCGGGTGGATTTGCCACCGGTAAGTTTTTTGTTCATTTTCTCAAAGTGACATTTTGTTTCTGCGTTACTGTCTCCAACCATTTCATGTTCTGTTTCTTGTTTGGAAGTAAGTATTCTGTTGCAATGACCTGGTGTCCTTCATGTTTTCCAGAGGTGCAGGCCTCAGCAGTGCCTACTGATGGACAACAGGGGCAGGAGACTTCATTCCAGAGGCTGTGAGGTGACATGGGCTCATGGCATTGCCTTCTCAGAAAAGTGTGTGAAAGAGGCGATACCCTTAGACTGAGATTGAAGCCAAGCCCTGGTAGCCATGGTGAATGAGTCAATGCCTCCCTGACAGTTCATCAAGGCTGCCTCCTTGTTCTCACCCTCTTTCCGTCCTTGTTCCTCATCAGATCCATCTACAGACTCTTACTCTGAGGTGTGTGGGACTGCCCTGGTGTCCTCATCCTTGAATGGGTCTCCCTTGCCCAATGCCAGATTTTGCAGTGTGCAGTTAACCATGACAATAAGTGACGCTCGCTCTGGAGTGTATTGCATGGACCCCATGGGATGGACCAGAAAGTGAAACCTCATCATCAGTAGCCTTATTGTCCTCTTGACCCTTATGGATGCATGACACAGATTGTATCTCTCCTCCCCTCTTCCATCTGTCTCCGAGGGTTCCAAGGGAGCGGATACCTTCTGTCACCCAGCAACCTACCACCATGCTGAGCTGGAGCCATGAACAGCCTTGGCAGCTGGGAGTGTCGTGGTATGGACGCATCATATGGAAGCTGCCTCGGTACCTCGCACAGACTTGCTGCATCTAGATCCCGTGGCTGCATGCTGTCTGGACCTTCTTGGAGTGATATCCCTGGCTATTCACAAAGGCATCTGGGTGACCCTCTGGTGCCTTGGTGGCTACATAGGTGCAGTCCAAAGCACCCTGGATACGGTGAACCCTGTGAAACATCTGGCTCACTCAGCCAGGCTGGTTTGGTCCATCCGGTAATGGGTGAATGTGCAGACCCAGAGTGACAGATACCAGCTTGACACAGCTATGGACCGCTGATCGGAACACTCTGCTCAGATCCTCCACTGACCCCTGGAAAGAATTCAATGAATAAAAATTAAGGGCAACTGTCACATTCAGAGCCAATGGCATTGGGTGCCCAACCGCTCAATTGGGAGAAATCTCCGGCCCAGTAATGTGGCATTGGATGTCAGGCATGTTGAGGTAGCTGGATCGCTGCCTGTACATCCTAGCAGGGTGGTGGAATCCTCTGTGGGCCTGTCCTCCTTGTCCTCCCTGCTGGCCCTAAACCCCTTGTTCCCGTACCTCTCCTCCCAAAGATCTCTGTTGCAACGCTGCCTCTGGACACCTGGCCTCTTCTCCCTTCGGCCCCTCTTGTCCTCCTCAGAGGAGGTCCCATCAGTGGAGCACACAATCCCCATTTGCTGAAATGCGAATGGCACTGCTCCGTGTGCTGGATGTGGCAATGGCAGGAATGCTCCAACAGAATTACCAGAACAAAAAGAGTTGCCAGAACACAATTAGCAATGCAAATAGATTGCAGCAAACCAGAAGAAAAGGTTGAAATCTCAACAGTAAAGCTACAGCAAAATCTCACCTGAACTCCTAACAACTCACATAGCCAATGGATGAGAAAAGTGAAAAAATGGGATAGCCACTTGCCTGTGTTACCCATGCGCCAACCTGAAAACCACACGGACAATGGGTGGAATCTTACTAAAAAGTGGCAAAGTTTTTTATTTTTTAATTATTAGTGTCATAAGTAGGTTTACGTTAACACTGCAATGAAGTTACTGTGAAAATCCCCTAGTCGCCACACTCTGGTGCCTGTTTTGGTACACTGAGGGAGAATTTAGCATAGCCAATGCACCTAACCCAGCATGTCTTTCGTGTTAGAATATAACCAATGATAGCATTGGATCTGTTGTAGTGTGACCAATGGTAACATAAAGTTTATTTATTAGTCACAAGTAAGGCTTACATTAACACTGCAATGAAGTTACTGTGAAATTCCCCTAGCCGTCATAGTCCGGCGCCAGCTTGGGTCAATGTACCTAACCAGCATACCTTTCAGAATGTGTGAGGAAACCCACGCAGACACGGGGAGAATTCCACACAGGCAGTGGCCCGAACCTGGGTCCCTGGCGCTGTGAGACAGCAGTGCTAAGCACAGTGCAACTGCGATGCCCATGCTGTAAGAGTCAGCTGACCCAATAAACTATGTAACCAATGACAAAATGCTGTCTAACTACGCTGATAAAACCCAGCTGCACTGAGTGGCGAGCTGGCAGTGCCAACCTGTGCCGGGGAATCCCCACGACAGGTTGACATCTGGGTGAACCTGCTGTAAATCTTGTCGAGGTAACGTCACGTGGGCAGGTTTGAAAACACGGTGAGGGATAAATATCAGGCAGGGGGGGGGGGGGGGGGGGGGGGGTGGGGCGGGTGGAGGAGAAGGTGGTTAATGATATTAAGTCTATTCATGCATTAAAATGAGGTTCCTGTCCTGTGTGGGCGTGAACCTCACGATGGCACCGACAAGGGATGGGGAAAATCGCAGAACGCAATCTCACCGGAGAGAATCGTGTTTCCCAATTCTCTCCAAATCTTCCGTCCACGTTGTCGTTCTCTCTGACGGAGAAGGCGGGCTGCAAATCATCCCCAGTGTTAAATTCCAGTCAATTGGATTCTTAATTCCTTTAACTGGCTGCTTAGTCGTCAGCAGGCGTGCATCTGACTCCCATTCACACCCGCCAGCCGAAATATCACACCATGATGTTGGGATGTGCCCCCAATGTCTTCTCACACAATTTCACATGCTTCTGGGTTACTGAACACCCGCCTGAAGGCTGGAATCAAACCCAGGTCCTGATGCTGTGAGGCGGCAGTGTTAACTACTGGTCCCCAGAGTGTTACCTAAAGTCTCTGGATTACTCGCCCAGTGAAAATGCCACGATGCCACCACCTCCCCTAGACTTTTACACTCGCAATGCATTCTGGTCAAATTCGATTAAGAATGATGAGATGCAACTGCTGTCAGGATTAGCGGAGACTGGGCGGAGAACAGTTAGCCTGAAGGATGTGGAGAGTTTCAATAGAAATTTCTGAAGCTAAAAATGAAGTTTTGGATCAATATTTTTAGCATTCTACCTTCTACTATGGGCGGCATGGTGGAACACTGCTTGCCTCACAACGCTAGGGACCTGGGTTTGATTCCTGGCTTGGGTGATTGTGCGGAGTCTGCACGTTCTCCCCGTGTCTGCGTGGGTTTCCTCTGGGTGCTCTGGTTTCCTCTCAGTCTGAAAGATGTGCTGGTTAGATGAATTGGCCATGCTAAATTCTCCCTCAGTGTACCCAAACAGGGGCCGGAGTGTGGCGACAAGGCGCTTTTCACAGCAACTTCGTTGCAGTGTTAATGTAAGCCTACTTGTGTCACTAATAAATAAACAAAAACTGAGTAAGGTAATGTTCTAGCTTATGTGCTTCAGTCTCGAGGCTTGAACACACTCGGAGGTGAGAGTGCTACCTACTGAGCCAAGGCAGACACTTGATAAAACAAAAAATTAGCGATAATAAGAAGCCAGCTAAGCACAATCTCCACACTTTAATTAGAGCTTGTGATAAATTATTCTCGTTAACTTCAATTATAGTAATGATACAGTTCTCATCAGTAAGACTCTTCAATCTTTTAGTGCATCTTCAGTGAATCTAACTCTCAGGCTTTGCTTAGTAATAGCCTGGTTATTATCTGACCATCTGTGCAATAGGTTGTGAAAGCAGCCCTCTGGCAAGCTTTGTTTATGGGAGAAGTTCCTGAAAGCACGCACAAGAACATCTGACTGAATAGTTACTCACAATCGTGAATTAGTCAGTGTTTTAAATGGAAAATTTATTTTTATTTTGTGCCCACGCACGATGGATAAATGCACGTTTGTTCAGAGCTGCACAGGCTGACATGGACTTTATTTATTTTTGCCTCATCCCAATCTTGACATCGGGGGAGGGGGTGGGACCACGTTCTGGGAATCCCGCCCCTTTTCTTTACGAGATGCATTTTTTTCTGAACTCCCCTTTAGCTTCAATGCCTCCCGCCGCTCTGATATTTATTTACTTTCAGGTGGCTGTTTCCAGATCACTTTTGCCAACCCACAAGTCGGGCGGGATTTTATGGCCTCACTCGGGAAAGATCGTAAAATCCCGCCCGAGGCCAACGGAGATTACCGCCATCATCTCAGTAAAATTCTCCAGATTAAGATTTTTACTTTTGGACCATCTTTATCCTTTTCTGTAACCATTCTAAATCTGATTGAATTATGATCACTGCTACCAAGGTGCTCCCCCATTGATACTCTCTTTCATCTATCCAGCTTCATTCCCTAACTAAGTCCAGAATTGTCCCTTTATTTGTTGGGTTTGCTAAACTTTTTTTATTCTTTCATGGGACGTGGGCTTCACTGGCAAGGCCAACATGTGTTGCCTATCCCTAATTGCCCCTTGAACTGAATGGCTTGCTCTGCCATTTCAGAGGGCAGTTAAGAGTCAATCACATTTCCATAGGTCTGGAGCCACATGTAGGCCAGTCTGGGTAACCACGGCAGATTTTCTTCCCTAAAGAACATTAGCGAACCAGATGGGTTTTTTATGACAATGGTTTCACAGTCATCATGACTTTGAGCTGCCACGGTGGGACTTGAACCCGGGTCATAGAATCATAGACTCCCTGCAATGCAGGTGGAGGCCATTCAGCCCATCGAGTTTGCACCGACTTTCTGATAGAGCAACTTACCCAGCCCCACCCCCTACCCTATCCCTTAACATCACATATTCGCCCTGCTCATCCCCCTAACCTATACATTTTGGGACACTAAGGGGCAATTTAGCATGGCCAATCCGCCTAATCTTTGGACTGTGGGAGGGAAACCGGAGCATCCAAAGGAAACGCACACAGACACAGGGAGAACATACAAACTCCATACAGACAATCGTCCAAGGCTGGAATCAAACCCAGGTCCCGATGCTGTGAGGCGGCAATGTTAACCACTGGTCCCCAGAGTGTTACCTAAAGTCTCTGGATTACTCGCCCAGTGAAAATGCCACGATGCCACCACCTCCCCTAGACTTTTACACTCGCAATGCATTCTGGTCAAATTCGATTAAGAATGATGAGACGCAACTGCTGTCAGGATTAGCGGAGACTGGGTGGAAAACAGTTAGCCTGAAGGATGTGGAGAGTTTCAATAGAAATTTCTGAAGCTAAAAATGAAGTTTTGGATCAATATTTTTAGCATTCTACCTTCTACTATGGGCGGCATGGTGGAACACTGCTTGCCTCACAACGCTAGGGACCTGGGTTTGATTCCTGGCTTGGGTGATTGTGCGGAGTCTGCACGTTCTCCCTGTGTCTGCGTGGGTTTCCTCTGGGTGCTCTGGTTTCCTCTCAGTCTGAAAGATGTGCTGGTTAGATGAATTGGCCATGCTAAATTCTCCCTCAGTGTACCCAAACAGGGGCCGGAGTGTGGCGACAAGGCGATTTTCACAGCAACTTCGTTGCAGTGTTAATGTAAGCCTACTTGTGTCACTAATAAATAAACAAAAACTTTGTGGACCTGAACCTCTAGCTGCCTCGGGGGATATAACATTCCCCAAGTACCCCCGCTCTCCATACATCCACCTGCAATGAAGCTTTCTCCAAATCTAGTGTGGCATTCCTCATTCCATCATCGTTGAGTCGGAGCATGATTACCACAGGATGGAGCAGAGAAAGATAATCAAGCAGCATTTAAACTGGCTGGACCTCTTCACAAATCACCACCAATGGGGGCAACATAGCTCGCATAAGGATCACAATGAGGTAGAAAAGGGTGTTTGATCAAAGAGGCAGTAGGGGCACTCTCCCATTTATTGCATGAGGACTTAGTAACATAGAACTATAGAAACTAGAAGCAGGAGTCAGCCACTTGGCCCATCAAGCCTGCTCCACCACTCATTTTGATCATCAAATTCAATATCCTGAGCCTTCCTTTCCCCCATATCCCTTGACACCTTCACCCCCAAGAGCTACATCTCATTCTTTCTTGAAATCACACAATGTTTTGGCCTCAACTACTTTCTGTGGTAGTGAATTCCACACATTCACCACTCTCTGGGTGAAGAAATTTCTCCTCACCTCAGTTCTGAAAGCTTTACCCCTTATCCTCAAACTATGACCCCTAGTTCTGGACTCCCCCACCATTGGGAACATTCTCTCTGAATCTACCCTGTCTAACCCTGTTAGAATTTTATAAGTTTCTATGAGATCCCCTCTCACTCTTCTAAATTCCGATGAATATAATCCTAACCGACTTAATCTTTCCTCATATGACAGACCTGCCATCCCAGGAATCAGCCTGGTAAACCTTACTGCACTCCCTCCATAGCAAGGACATCCTTTCTCAGATAAGAACACTAAAACTGCACACAATACTCCAGGTGTGGCCTGACCAACGCCCTATACAATTGCAGCAAAACATCCCTATCTCTATACTCAAGATTGAGCAGAAGAATTTCAATGTAATTTATAGTGGAATATGTCACGATGCAATCAAATTGCAAAATTCAGGCACGCTGACCTCTTTAAGTGGAATAAATCAGAGTAACCAGTGGGAACAAGTCACCAAGTTGATTTCCCCAAGAGTGACCCAAACAGCAGTTAGAGGGGTGCTACATCAAAGTACATATCTCAGAGTGCTCATCAGGAAGAACAGTCAAGTTTTTAAAGGCTAGTTTTTCTAACTGGCTTGGCTTTTTGGGAAAGGCTTGATGCCATATTCCAGTTTGAGAATAAAAATTGTAGGCAACTTCACAATAAGATGAGGCCAGTACCGGACTATCATGGGGAGGTGTCTCCAGCTGCTTTGGAGGTGAAAATGCACAAGAGGATGGCATTGTGATGCTACTCTCAATGTTGCCTGCAACTTTCCTGTCTTGGACTTCAATCATTCTCTCCTCGGTTACATGGCATCCAAGTCGGACTCAGAGAAATTATGGTGCCTCTAGGGCAGCACGGTGGCACAGTGGTTAGCACTGCTGCCCCTCAGCACCAGGGACCCGGGTTCAATTCCGGCCTCTGTGGAGTTTGCACATTCTCTCCGTGTCTGCGTGGGTGTCCTCTGGGTGCTCCGGTTTCCACACTCCCACGATCTGCGGGTTAAGTTGATTTAGCCATGCTAAATTGACCCTGGTGTCAGGCGAATAGCAGGGTAAATACACGGGGCTACGGAGATAGGGCCTGGGTGGGATTGTCGTCAGTGTAGGCTTGATGGGCTGAATGGCCTCCTTCAGCACTGTAGGGATTCTATAATTCTATGAATTCACTTCACTTCTGTTCCAGGTCCTGCTGCCTGCTTGGGTCACTTCTGCCATGTTCCCCTTCATTTACACAGCCAGTCAAGCCAGCTGACTGGCTACTTACTGGCCTAAGTGCTTTCTTTCTCACTTGCTGCTACCCCAGCAAGCCACTGCAACCCTCAGCCAGAACTATTTAAAGGCTGCGCGTACATTTCCATTACACTCCAACACATTCTTTGCATTTTATGCTGGTTGATCATCCAATTGCTATTGCAATTGAACTGACCCAAAACCGCCCTGTATGTTTCATTGCCATTACTACATATTATAGTGGCTCCTGGAGTGGCTCAATGGCCAGCTGATCTGCCCACTTAGCTGGAAAGTCCTACGTTCAAGTCCCAGTCTAGAGGTTGTTGGCTTTGAAGGAACCGAGCCCCAAGCTAGGGTGCATCAGTACCAATCCCTGGCCCAGATGAATGGCAAGGGTTAGTAGCAAGAAGGGCATCTGACTCTAAAACCACCCACAGAATCCAGAAATGATTATTGATATCATAATAGGGCCCCGTGGTAATATTTTATGTGTTTAATGGATTCCTGGGACAAGTTTACTTCCACTGATCTTTTTTTCAGTAAAATATTGTTTTAAAGAACTCAAACTCTGAATGTGGACATTACGGTTCAGAACGACATGTGACTGAAGTCATGCATAGACTGAGAAAAGCAAGTTTCCTTCTGTCTCGGGCATGAGTGAACCAGCTGAGTTTTTGCATCAGTCCAACAGGTTCATCATAGAATCCATACAGGGGGGAAGGAGGCCATTCAGCCCATCGAGCCTGCACCGACAACAATCCCACCTAGGCCCTATCCCCATAACCCCATCTATTTACCCTAGCTAGTCCCCCTGACACTAAGGGGCAATTTAGCATGGCCAATGAGACTAACCCACACATCTTTGGACTGTGGGAGGAAACTGGAGCACCCGGAGCAAACCCACGCAGACATGGGGAGAATGTGCACACTCCACACAGACAGTGACCCAAGCCGGAATCGAACCCGGGTCCTGGCGCTGTGAGGCAGCAGTGCTAACCACTGTCTCGCGGTGTCACTTTTTCTCCAGCCAACGTTTCATTTCCAGTTTTTAAAAATAATTGATCGAAAATACCAAAGTGGAACATGAATTTATATTCTCTGGATTATTGATGAAAGCCTCTGGATAATATTACGCTAGCCTAATCAATGATTTATGATTTTTAAAAAGCCCAATTGCTTTGTTCGAATTTTCCATTGCATTTATAGCAGACTTTGGGAAATTGAAGAGTTGAATGACAATCACCTCGAGGAGGCCTACCACAACCTCGATTTAACTATGCTGCCTCATAGTGCCAGGAACCCGGATTCAATTCTAGCCTTGGGTCACTGTCTGTGTGGAGTTTGCACATTCTCCCCGTCTTCTGCGTGAGTTTCCTCCGGGTGCTCCAGTTTCATCCCACAGTCCAAAGATGCGTAGGTTAGGTTGGTTGGCCAAGCTAAATTGCTCCATAATGTCAAGGAGATTAGCAGGGTAAAAATGTGGGGTCACAGGGATAGAGGCTGGGTGGGATTGTTGCCGATGCAGGCTCAATGGGCTGAATAGCCTCCTTCTGCTCTGTAGGGATTCAATGATTCAATGTTGAGGCTTTTGCTCTTCTGCAGGTTCGAGCATACGCTATATGTAGCATATTCCATGCCAAGAATGCCAAGTATAACACTGCAATCAAATCAAAACTGCAACAGCTAACTGCCAATCACTGGGGCTCTGCTATTTATGGAGAATTGTGGAAAGAACGGGAGTGTCTGTCATTGGCCAATAACCCTTCAAGTACAGGAAACTCAGAGGTACAGCTGAGCTTAACAGCAGGACCTTATTTGAATTTTTGTACCGATTTGCTAGCCTGGAATATTGGACAGATTGGGCTGGCTGATTGCTTGATATTGCAGACTAGAGCTGGAGTTGGATAACCGAGTCTGGTTGGATATAATCCTGGAGAGATGGCAACCTTGGCTGAGGACCGGAGAAGAGGAAGGGAGAGATTGTGAGGGGAGGTGTAAGGTTCCTGGGGGAAGACATATAAACAGTCAAAGGATGGTAAAAGGAGAAGTTGGACTGATTAGCAACGAAAAAACGGATTTACACATGCACGCAGAGGACATGGCAGGAAGACTATTTATTTTATTGTTTCACGAGACCTGGGCATCGCTGAGCAGACTAGACCAGCATTTTTATTGCCAATTCCCAAATGCCCTTGAGAAGGTGGTGGTGAGCCAACTTCTTGAACCGCTGTAGTCCTTGAGGTATAGGTACATCCAGGGATGGAGTGCCAGGGCATTGACCCAGCAACAGTGAAGGAACAGTGATATAGTTCCAAATCAGGCTGGTGAGTGGCTTGGAGGGGTCCATGCAGGTGGTGGTGTTCCCATGCCACTGCTGCCCTGTCCTTCGAGGTGGTAGAAGTTGTGGGTTTAAAAAGTGGTGTTGAAGGAGTTTGGTGAGTTGCTGTAATGCATCTTGTAGATGGTACACACTGTTACAACACTGCATTAGTGGTGTAGGGCATGCCAATCAAATGGGCTGCTTTGTCCTGGATGGTGTCAAGCTTCTTGTGTTGTTGGAGCTGCACTCATCCAGGCAAGTGGGTTCCACTCATTCCTAATTTGTGTCTTGTAGATGGTGGACAGGCTTTGGGGAATCTGGCGGTGAGCCACAGAATCTCTGAGCTGCTCTTGTAGCCACAGTGTTTATATGGCTAGTACAATTCAGTTTTTGTTTAATGGGAATCCCCAGGACGTTGTTAATGGGTGATTCAGCAATGGTAATGCCATTGAATGTCAAGGGGAGATGGTTGGATTCTCTCTTGCTGGTGATGGTCATTGCCTGGTACTTGTGTGGCATGAATGTTACTTGCCACTTATCAACCCAAGTTTGAACATCATAGAATCCTAAGTGCAGAAGGGGGCCATTCAGCCCATCGAGTCTACACTGACCACAATCCCACCCAGGCCCTATCCCCATAACCCCATGCACTTACCCTAGCTAGTCTCCCTGACACTAAGGGGCAATTTAGCATTGCACATCTTTGGACTGTGGAAGGAAACCGGAGCACCCGGAGGAAACCCACACAGACACGGGAAGAACGTGCAAACTCCACACAAACAGTGACCCAAGCCAGGAATTGAACCCGGGTCCCTGGTGCTGTGAGGCAGTAGTGATAACTACTGTGCCACTTTCCCATCCCTGGAATGTTGTCCAGTTCTTGCTATATTCAGCCACATACTGCTTCAGTGAACACTTTGAATCTGTCTTGATTAAGGAAGATGATGCTGACAAAGTTATAATGAAAGTTGAGATATTGGTCGGGCTAAAAATTGATAAAGAGGGAGTATTAGAAATGTTGCCTGAACTTAAATTTAATAAGTCACCAGTAAAATATGGGAACTATCTTGGGATACTGAGGGAAAGAAGAATGGAAATTGCTGAGACACTGACCAATCTTACATTCCTCCTCAAGTATAGGCTCTGTGCCAGAGGACTGGAGAGTTCCAAATGTTACCTTTTTAGTTCATGAAAAGGGTGTGAGTATAAACCCACCAATTTATGGCCAATCAGTTTAATCAGGAGAAGCTTTAAAATACAATAATCCTAGCCCAAATTTACAGTAATTTGGACAATTATGGGTTAATTAAGGAAAGCCACCATGTATTCGTTAAGGGTAAAATGTGTGGAAATAATCTGATTGAGTTTTTTGATGAAGTTACAGGAAAGGTTGAAAAGCATCGCGAGGTTAACATGGTGCTGCATGAACTTTCAAAAGACCTTTGATTGACATCAGGAAGTCAGGCTTGTGGAGTGTGAAGTGAAATGTTTTGATAGGAAGAACAAGGAAAGGCAATAAAAGTTAAAGGATACAAATCTAAAAGGGCTGCAGGGACAGAGGTGCCTGGGGTACATACAAATTGTTGAAGATGACAAGCGGTCAGGTACAGGGAATTCTAAACTTTATAAACAAAAGCAAGTCTGACGTATATGTGACTCCCGACCCACAGCAATATGGTTGACTCTCAACTGCCCTCTGAAATGGCCGAGTGAGTCACTCAATGCAAAGGCAATTGGGAATGGGCATTAAATGTTGGCCTTGTCAGTGACACCCACATCCTATGAGAGAATAAGTAAAGAAGTAAGATAAGACTTTTACAAAACATTTTTAGTCCTTGGTACGCAGGATTAGGGAGAATCCCAAGGTTTTTTATACATATATAAGCAGGAAGAGGGTAGCTACGGAAAAGGTAGGGACAATGGAGGGAATTTGTGTGTGGAGCCAGATGAGGTGGGTGAGACCCTTAAAGAGTACTTTGCATCAGTATTCACAAAGGAGAAGGATGTGGTGGATGGTGAGCGTAGAAAGGAGGATGTTGACATTCTAGGACATGTTGAGATAAAAAGGGAGGAGGTATTGGAGGTTTTGAAAAACAGTAAGGTGGAGCAGGGCCAGATAGGGTCTATCCCAGAATACTGAGAGAGGAGAGGGAAGAAATTGCTCAGGCCTTGGCCAAAAACTTTGTATCCTCCTTAGCCATGGGTGAGGCACCAGAGGACTGGAGAGTAGCTGACATTGTTCCTCTGTTTAAGAAGAGCAGAAGAGACAATTCGGGAAATTACAGGCCTGTGAGCCTTACATCAGTGGTGGGGAAATTGTTGGAGAAGATTCTTAGGGACAGGATGTACCCACATCTGGAAGAGAAAAGGCTTATTAGCGATAGGCAGCATGGTTTTGTGAAGGGGAGGTCATGTCTCACAAACTTGATTGAGTTCTTTGTGGAAGTGACAAGAAAAATTGACCAGGGCAGGGCAATGGATGTTGTATACATGGACTTTAGTAGACCCTTCGATAAGGTTCCTCATGACAGGCCGATACAGAAGGTGAAGTCATGTGGGATCCAAGGCGAGCTGGTAAGATGGATACAAACTGGCTTGGGCATAGAAAGCAGAGAGTAGCAGTGGAAGGGTACTTTTCTAACTGGAGGTCTGTGACAAGTGGTGTTCTACAAGGATCAGTGCTGGGGCCTCTGTTGCTTGTAATATATATATAAATGATTTGGAGAAAAATGTAAGTGGTCTGATTAGTAAATTTGCAGATGATACAAAAATTGGGGGAGTAGCGGATAGTGAAGAGGATTGTCAGAGGATATAGCAGGATATAAATCGGCTGGAGACCTGGGCCGAAAGATGGCAGATGGAATTTAACCCAGACAAATGTGAGGTGATGTGATTTGGAAGGTCTGCTGCAGAAGGAAAGTATATAGTAAATGATAGAAACATTTGCATACAGAGGGATCTACACGTGCAGCTCCACAGTTCCCTGAAGGTGGCAACTCAGGTGAACAAGGTGGTCAAACATAGAAACATAAAAGATAGGAGCAGGAGGAGGCCATATGGTCTTTTGAGCCTGTTTCGCGCCATTCATTACGATCATGGCTGATCATCCAACTCAATAGTCTAAACCTGATTTTTCCGCATAATCTTTGATCCCATTCTGCCTAAGTGCTATATCCAACCGTCTCTTGAATACATTCAATGTTTTGGCATCATCTACTGTGGTAATGAATTCCACAGGCTCACCACTCTTTGGGTGAAGAAATGTCTCCTCACCTCCGTCCTAAATGGTCTATCCTGAATCCTCAGACTGTGACCCCTGGTTCTGGACTCCCCCACCACCGGAATATCCTCCCTGCATCCACCCGGTCTAAACCTGTTAGAATTTTATAAGTCTCTATGAGATCCCCCCAATTCGTCTGAACTCCAGTGAAAACAATCCTAACCTAGTCAACCTCTCCTCATACGTCAGTCCCGCCATCCCCGGAATCAGCCTGGTTAACCTTCGCTGCATCCTTCAAGAGCAAAAACATCCTTCCTCAGAAAAAGAGACCAAAACTGCATACAATATTCTAGGTGTGGCTTCACAAGGCCCCCGTATTGTCACAACAACGCATCCCTGCTCCTGTACTCGAAACCTCTCACGATGAAGGCCAACATGCCATTTGCCTTCTGCATGCTTACCTTCAGTGACTGGTGCACAAGGACACCCAGGTCCCGCTGCACACTCCCCTCTCCCAATTTGCAGCCATTCAGGTAGTCATCTGCCTTCTTGTATTTGCTTCCAAAGTGAATAACCTCACACTTATCCAAATTATACATCTGCCAATGATTTGCCCACTCAACTAACCTGTCCAGATCATGCGAAGGATCTCTGCATCTTCATCACAGTTCACCCTCCCACCCAACTTGGTATCTTCTGCAAACCTTGAGATGTTACATTTTGTTCCCTCATCCAAATCATTAATATATATTGTGAATAGCTGGGGTCCCAGCACCGATCCCTGTGGCACCCCACTAGTTACTGCCTGCCAATTTGAAAAGCACCTATTAATTCCTACTCTTTGTTTCCTCTCTGCCAACCAGTTTTCTATCCATCTCAATACACTTCCTCCAATCCCATGTGCTTTAATCTTGCACGATAATCTCTTGTGTGGGACTTTGTCAAATGCTTTCTGAAAGTCCAAATATACCACATCGACTGGTCCCCCTTGTCAACTCTACTAGTTACATCTTCAAAGAATTCCAACAGATTTGTCAAGTATGATTTCCCCTTCATAAATCCATGCTGGCTCCGTCTGATCCTGCCACTGCTTTCTAAATGCTCTGTGATAAAGTCCTTGATAATGGATTCGAGAATTTTCCCCACTACTGATGTTACTGGTCTATAATTCCTTGTTTTCTTTCTACCTCCCTTTCTGAATGTTGGAGTGACATTTACTACCCTCCAATCTGCAAGGACTGTTCCAGAGTCTATAGAATCTTGGAAGATGACCACCAATGCATCCACTATTTCTAGAGCCACTTAAGTACTCTGGGATGTAGATTATTAGGCCCTGGGGATTTATCCACCTTCAATCCCATCAACTTTCCCAGCACTATTTCTCTACTAATATTGATCTCCCTCAGTTCTTTCCTCTCACTAAATCTTGCATTCTCCAACATTTCTGGCATTTGATTTGCGTCCTATTTTGTGAAGACAGAACCAAAGTATGTATTCAGTTGCTCAGCCATTTTTTTGCCTCCTATTATACATTCACCCATTTTCTGCCAATAGGGGACCTACATTTGTCTTCACCAACCTCTTTCTCTTCACATATCTACAGAAACACTTATGGCCCGATTTTACCATCAAGTTATGCCTGTTTTCGGGCGCGGAAACTGGGTCAAAGTCGGGCGTGAGGCGAGTAGCGCGATCAGTGAGCGGCCATTCCCCCTTTACCAAGGGCTGAAAATGGCTGTGAGTGGGACCAAGCCCAAAATGGGTGCAACATCAATTTAAATGTATTTGCATGCATTTAAATTGGCTTAATGGGCTGGACGCCCAAACTTACCGGCGCTTCCCCCTTTACCACCGCATTCGCCTGTCCAGATTTGGCGTGAAACAGACATGGTCCGCAAAGGTCTGATTCGGGCGCTCCAGCTTCTGAGGAGGTAATTTCAGAGCTTCCAGCGGCTCCCTGATTCAGACCGGTGGTGGAGGGAGGCATGCCAGATAGCTCTCTGGTGGGGGGAAAGGAGGCGGATCACGTGGCTTTCTGGTGGGAGGGCGGGGGGCCGGGGGGGGGGGTCCACTGTCATTCTGCGTGTGATCGGTGGGGGGAAAGGGGGGCAGAGGGCTGCAATCAGTCTGGGTAGCGGGGGGTTGGGGGGAATAAGGGAGTCAGTTATGTTGTGGAGATGGGGAAATATCTGTGGGGGCCGGTGGGGGGGGGGGGGGGGGGGGGGGGGGGGAGAGGGGAGGCATTATCCAGCTTGGGAGCAATGTGACAGGGGAGCGTTTGTCTATTTTGTTTCTGCACATGCGCAGTTGAAGGCTCCGATCGGAGTTGCAGTGTTTTGGGCGCGTTCAGCCCCTCCCACAGGTTTCTGTAGCGCGATTCAGAATTGCTGCTATTTTTTAGGCAGAGTGTGTATGGGGGTCCCTGAGAACGGGTTTAAAAGTCGGATCTGAAACACTCCCAGTTTCACGTCCACCCAGCACTTAGAATCAAAATGGTAAAATAGGGCCCTTAGTATCAGTCTTTATGTTCTCGGCAAGCTTACTTTCGTACAGTATTTTTCCTTTCTTAATCGATCCCTAGGTCCTTCTTTGCTGAATTCTAAACTACTCCCAATCCTCAGACCTATTATTTTTCTTGGCCAATCTGTATGCTTCTTCCTTAGATTGGATACTCTCTCTAATTTCCTTTGTAAGCCATGGATTGGCCCTCTTGCCCATTTTGCTTTTGTGCCAGACAGGAATAAACAGTTGCTGCAGTTCCTCCACGTGCTCCTTGAGTGTTTGCCATTGCCTATTCACTGTCATCCCTTTAAGTAACTCTCCCCAATCTATCAAGGCCAACTCATGCCTCATATCCTCATAGTTTCCTTTATTAAGATTCAACACCCTAGTCTCCGAATCAACTACCTCACTCTCCATCTTGATAAAACATTCTGTCATGTTATGGTCGCTCATCCCCAAGGAGTCTCATACAGCAAGATTGGCAATGATTGCCTTCTCATTACACAGTACCCAGTCTAAGATGGCCTGCTCTCTAGTTGGTTTCCCCACATATTGGTCAAGAAAACCATCCCGTATACACTCCAGGAATTCCTCCTCTACGGCATTGTGGCTGATTTGATTTGCCCAATCTCTGTGCAGATTAAAATCCATCTGACGAAGGAGCAGTGCTCCGAAAGCTTATGGTATTTGCTACCGAATAAACCTGTTGGACTTTAACCTGGTGTTGTGAGACTTCTTACCCAGATTAAAATCACCCATGATCACTGATATTCCCTTATCACGTGCATCTCTAATTTTGTGTTTAATGCCATTCCCAACCTCACCTACTGCAGTTTGGGGGTCTATATATGACATCCACTCATGTTTTTGCCCCTTGGTATTTCTCATCTCTGCCCATACGGACTCCATGTTGTCAGAGCTCATATTCTTTCTCACTATTGTATTAATTTCCTCTTTAACCAGCAGCGCCACTCCACCACCTTTTCCTTTATGCCTGTCCTTCCTAAATATTGGGACATTCAATTCCCACCCCTGGTCACCCTGCAGCCATGTCTCTGTTACCCCAATTATATTGTACCCATTTATATCGACTGCATGATTAGTTCAGCCATTTTATTGCAAATGCTCTGCGCATTAAAGGCACAGAGTCTTTAAGCTTGTCTTTTTAACATTGTTTGCCTTGATCCCATTATTTTTCTCTATAATCCTGTTTGAACTTTGTCCTAGGTTTCTCTGCCTATCAATTTTCTCATTCCTTTTTCTACCTTTTGTTTTTGTCCTTTCTCCCTCCTTACATAGGTTCCCATCCCCCAGCATATTAATTTAAATCCTCCCAACCGCTCTAACAAACAGGACATCAGTCCCAGTCCTGCCCAGGTGTAACCCATCCAATTTGTACAGATCCCACCTCCCCCAGAACCGGTCCCAATGCCCCAGGAATCTGAAACCCTCCCCCTGACACCATCTCTTCAGCCACATATTTATCCGATATATCCTGTCATTTCTACTCTGACTAGCACGTGGCACCGGTAGTAATCCTGAGATCACTACCTTTGAGGTCCAATTTCTTAACTTTCTTCCTAGTTCCCTGTATTCTGCTTTTAGGACCTCATCCCTTTTATTACCTATGTCGCTTGTACCAATGTGTACTACAACCACTGGCTGTTCGCCTTCCCCCTTCAGAATGTCCTGCAGCCACTCCGAGACATCCTTGACCCCAGCACCAGGGAGGCAACATACCATCCTGGAGTTTCATTTGCAGCCACAGAAACGCCTGTCCATTCCTCTTACAATTGAATCCCCTATAACTATTGCACTGGCACGCTTTTTACCCCTTCCCTCTGCAGCAGAACCAACCGTGGTGCAACGAGTTTGGCTGCTGCTGCTTTCCCCAGAGAGGTCATTCTCCTCAACAGTATCCAAAGCGGTGTATCTGTTTTGCAGGGGAATAGCCACAGGAGATTCCTGCACTACCTGCCTATCTCTCTTGCTCTGTCTGGTGGTCACCCATTCCCTTCCTGCCTGCGGAGTCTGAGCCTGCGGTGTGACCACCTCTCTATACGTGCTATCCACGATACTCTGACTCGCGAATACTCCACAGTGTCTCCAGCCGCCGCTCCGGCTCTGAAACTCGAGCTTCCAGGAGCTGTAGCTGGAGACACTTCCTGCACACACGCTGACCCAGGGGACTGGAACTGTCCCCAGCCTGCCACATGGAGCAAGAGGAACAAACCACAGCTTGGAGCTCTCCTGTCATGTCTTACCCCTTTAGATTAAACTTTTGAAAGATGTTTTGTTTCAGATATATACAATTTTCTAGGGCCTTTCTTTCCTGCTCTTTGTTACTACCGAGTATAACCTTTTCAAACTACAAACCACAGAAATTACACAGAAACACTATAATATTGTACAACAACAAGAACCACAATGCCAAGAGTAAAAAGAAAAGAAAAAATTACTTACCAGTCACCAACCAATCACTTACCTGTTGGCTGTGATGGCACGGTTCGATTTCCTTCTAGCTCTCACTTGCCCTCGAGTCTCCTTCGCCTTTCCCAAAGATGAGCACTTCTTTCCCCTCGGCACCAAATTCCCGTTCAGCTCCAAATTCCCGGTACCCTCACTCTGGCTGAAACTCACTCCGGCTGCAGTCTCTCTCCCACTGGCGTGCGCAGGCTCACTGGTCATGCGCTTGCTAAAACCACTGCTTTATATGCAGTTGAGGTGAGCTGGGATGTTTCACGCACCAGTCTAAAATTCCTAAGTGTTCTCACCTATTGAGGCCCTAATCAGGCTTCAATTGATTGATAGATAGCTGCCACTTAGATAACTGGGTCTGTTGCATATTGAAATTTAGACTAGATTCCTGATTTTTAAAGAGAAAAAAAAGAGAAACACTTAATAATAATTACCCACTCAGCTCCAAATTCCCCATGCCCTCACTCCAGCTGCACTCTCTCCCACTGGCTTGCGCAGGTTCACTCAAGAAGGCGTATGGCATGCTGGCCTTCATCGGTCAGGGCGTTGAGTATCAGAATTGGAAAATCATGTTGCAGCTGTATAACACTTTGATAAGGCCGCATTAGGAGTATTGTGTACAATTCTGGTCGCCACACTACCGGAAGGATGTTGATGCATTGGAAAGGGTGCAGAAGAGATTTACCAGGATGTTGCCTGGTTTGGAGAATATGGACTATGAAGAAAGGTTGAACAAACTTGGATTGTTTTCACTGGAGCGTCGGAGGATGAGGGGGGGGACCTGATAGAGGTTTACAAGGTTATGACAGGCTTGGATGGAGTGGATAGTCAGAGTCTTTTTCCCAGGGTCGAAGGATCAATTACTCAGGGGCATGGGCTGAAAGTGAGAGGGGGAAAGTTCAAAAGAGATGTAAGCGGCAAGTTTTTCATACAGAGGGTGGTGAATGCCTGGAACGCGCTGCTGGAGGAGGTGGTGGAAGCAGATTCTATAACAACGTTCAAATCGCATCTGGATTGATACATGAATAAGCAGGGAATAGGGGGATATCGACCACATCAGGGATTTTCAAAGTAACTTCATTGCAGTGTTAATGTAAGCCTACTTGTGACTAATAAATAAACTTTGACTTTGCTTTACGTAGAGGCAAGAAAATATTAGATTAGAGAGACATCTGTGTCGACACAGACTTGGTGGGCTGAAGGGCCTGTTTCTGTGCTGCACTGTTCTTTATTCTTTGTTCTTTGGTTTGATCGCAGGTGGAGCACTGTGTTCAATTCTGGGCAGTGCCCTTTGGAAAGGATGTGAAGATATTGGAGAAATTTCAGAAAAGATTTACAAAAATGGTTCTGGAGCTGAGAGATTTTAGTTATGTGGACGTATTAATGATGTTGGCATGATTCTTCTTGGAGAAGAAAAGATTCAGAGGAGACCAATAGATTTATTCCACATCATGAGGGGTCCAGAGAGAATGGAGAGAAACTGTTCCAGTTGGATGAAGGGTCAAGTAACAGAGGGCACAAATTTAAGGTGAATGGCAAAGGAATGGAATGCAACAGAAGGGTAAATGTTTTTTTCCATCACGATAGTCAGAATCTAGAATGCACTGTCTGAGAGTTTTATTATTGTCACAAGTAGGCTTACATTAACACTGCAATGAAGTTACTGTGAAAATCCCCTAGTCGCCACCCTCTGATGCCTATTCGGGTACACTGAGGGAGAATTTAGCATGGCCAATGCACCTAACCAGCACGTCTTTTGGACTGTGGGAAGAAACTGGAGCACCCGGAGGAAACTCACGCAGACATGGGGAGAACACGTAGACTCCACACAGACAGGAACTCAAGCTGGGAATCGAACCCAGGTCCCTGACACTATGTGCAGCGATGCTAACCACCATGTCACTGTGCCTGCCGAGAGTGTGATGGACAGATTCAGTCATCGCTTTCAAAAAGGAATTGCATAATTATCTGATGAGATCAAGGTTATGGGATAATGATTGGGACTAGCTGAGTTGCTCTTGGCAAAATCAACACCCTCTGCCTATGTCCTGTTTGTTTTTGGTATTAAAATTGCCACCGTGATCTTTAATGTGTGATCAACCACTGATATCAAATATAGAGCCTGACCAGTCTAATTGCTTCTGGATATGGCCAGATTTTCCTGTCGTTACTTCACACAGATTTATGTGAGTGAGCTCCTGGTCCTAGTTTGTGCATAATTCACAAAGTTTCAATGGAACCAACTTCATGTTATAAATCCAATGCAACACAGTATTTCTTTTAGACTTAAGTACGCCACAATTAGGCCTGTCACCAATATATTTAAGAACTCATTGTTGAAGGCATAAAGAACTACAGGAACTAATAGACATTTTGGCAAAATAAGTAACTGATATGGAACCCAAGTGAACTCCAGAGAAGTAAGTGTTGATACGCAGCAACAAATCAGGAGGAATGGACGTACTAATCATTGGTGAGTGCATTGAAGAAGTCCGTCAATTCTACTGTTTGGCACCTTTCCAAGTATTCAGAAGAGATGAGACCTAATCAGGATACCAGCAAGGAAATGAGCTGAAAGGTTAAACAAGATGCAGAGGAACAGAGACACATCTTTCAGACTAAAGAGACTGCCGGAAGCTTTTATGTGAGCAGTCAATTGTTGTGAAGTATGGACATTGAAAAGACTCAACACAGAAATGTCGCAAACCTTTGAAGTTTGGGGTCCTGCAGCCTCAGAGCCCAATGGACCACAAAGAGCATAGCTGCTTGAAAGGCGGAGACTGAAGAATGAAGCTCACCAAGGAAACAAGAGGCAACTCTGGGCCAGGAAAGGTCACCCGGAGAGAAATTAAAGTTCAGAGAACAAGACGAAGACTCTGTAGGGTGAGGGAGCTGATATTTTCATGTCCACCTTTTTCCAGTGTCTATTTGATAGCTTGGTACAGAGCTACAGCCCACGCCATTTGGCCGTAATCTTACCTGTACACCTGTCCATGGGCGAGGCTTGTGAAACTGAATTCTCGGTTGGCCTCATGTGGATTTTACAAATTTCGTCCCAGCGAGGTTGTAAAATCTCGGGCAATTTATCTGGTAGTTTCTTCAATTTGCAAGATGGATGGTCGAAGGAGTTGCAATAAAATCGCACAGTAGTAATGACACATGTCAGGCAATATTGGCGCAGTCACAAAAACAGAAAAATGCTGGAAAATCTCAGCAGTTCTGAGAGCATCTGTGGAGAGAAAGTAGAGTCAACGTTTCAAGTCTGGATGACCCTTTGTCAGAGCAGCTGTGAATGATATTAAATATTGTGCAATGTTCAGCAAACATCTCCACTTCTGATCTCATGATGGAGGTGATTGAAACATTTGAAGATAACTTGGTCTAAGACACTATTCTGAGGAACCCTTACAGCAATTTCCAGGATCTGAGATAATTGGTCTCCATCAATCACGACCATCTTCCTTTATGGTGGATATGACTCCACCCAATAGACATCTCTAACCACCACCCCAACCCCCACACCCCCGCCACTTCCCTAACCCGTCAGTTTTGCTGGGCTCCTTGATGCCACACTTGATCAAATGCTGCCTTGATGTCAAGGGTAGCCACTCTCCCCTCCCCTCACCTCTGCAATTCAATTATTTGTCAATGTTTGGACTAAGGCCATCGTGAGATCTGGAGCTGAGTGACCCTATTGCAACTCACATAACAATGAGTACGTTTTTTGCTGAGTAAGTTCTTCTTGCTAGAACTGTCAATGATGACATTTAAGTTTAGTTAGACAGTTTTGTCATAATGATGTTACACTGTTGAACAGAAGCTGAGGTGGTTCAGTTACGATAGCAGGAAAATGCCATTGCTTTAATGAAGTCCAAAGATGTGCGGGTTAGGTTGATTGGCTGTGCTAAATTGCCCCTTAGTGTCCTAGGATGCATAGGTTAGAGGGATTAGCAGTGTAAGTATGTGGGGTTACAGGGACAGGGCCTGGGTGGGATTGATGTCAGCCAGACTCGACCGGCCGAATGGCCTCCTTCTGCGCTGTAGGGATTCTACGAACTGCACTGAAAATCCCAAATGTGCACAGATGGTAAAGTTCCAAAGGCTTAAGTTTTAAGTTTATTTATTAGTGTCACAGGTAGGCTTACATTAACGCTGCAATGAAGTTACTGTGAAAATTCCCTCGTCGCTACACTCTGGCGTCTGTTCGGGTACACTGAGGGAGAATTTAGCATGGCCAATGCGCCTAACCAGCATGTCTTTCGGACTGTGGGAGGAAACCGGAGCACTCGGCGGAAACCCACGCAGACACAGGGAGAACATGCAAACTCCACACAGACAGTGACCCAAGCCGGGAATCGAACCTGAATCCCTAACGCTGTGAGGCAGCAGTGCTAACCACTGTGCCACCGAGCAATGACGATGACACATTACTGATGATCAAGAGCAGACTGATGGCGCGGTAACTGGCCTGATTAGATTTGACCTGATTTTTGTGGACAAGGCACAATGGACAATTTTCCACAGTGCTGATTGGATACCTGTACTGCGGCTGTATTGGAAGAGCTTGGCCAGGGTCGCAGCTGGTCCTGGAGCACAAGCTTTCGATACTATAGCTGGGATATTGTCAGCAGCCTTATCCTGTGTGGTATCCCGTGCCTTCAGCCATTCTTGATGTCATGTGCAGCGAATTGAATTGGCTGAAAACTGATATACAAGATAGTGGGAACATAAGGAGGAGGATGAGATGGATCACGCACTTGGCACCTCCAGCTGAAGAATAAAAGGCAAATTATTGTATTTGTTTATCTGTCTCTGCATGGAATAATTTGCCAAAATAAATCTTCCAAGTTCCTTTGATGTTCCAGAGTCTGCAGTACGAGAGGCTAAGAGGGCAGTAGAGTAACCAATACCAGTCTGAGCCAATTATCTGCAGTGCCATCCTTTACTGCACCTATTGTAATGTTTTATATCATTAATAAAGAGGCACTTCACAGCAGTACAATTATGTTTTTAATTCATTCAATTTGCAGTTTTGCAACATGGTAATTCTTGAAACCACAATGTATCTCTGGCTTCAAAATGACTCTAAATATCATTATGTTCATACATCATTACTTAATTTATTATTAGCACCTCATCAGCATTCCCCGAACCTCTGCACTATATAGTTATAACAGGATTAATTTGTATTGTAAGCAGTGATTGTAACCTTCCCTACAGACCATTAATACATGATTTAAATGTAAGTTCGGTGATTATGTTCAAATAAATTAATTTGTGAATATATAATTTGTTGTGACATGCAGTAATTGGTTCTTGGAAATCTCAATGGGGCTTGTGAATAAAAAACGCACAGATTTTAAATGTTTAAATCTTAGGTTTGAGTCAAAACATTTAAGTTTCGAAAAAAGATGACTGCTCCTGCCTTGTTAATTGCAACATTTTCATTCAAAGGAGAAAGAATAGACAGCACCTTCCAAACCCATGACCGCTACCATCGAGAGGAATTACATTTGGGAGGATGTGATAAAAATCAAAGGGACAAGGCAAGAGAGGAAGGTATTATTAAGAGAAATGAAAAATAGACTGTGACAGGAAGGGATAGTGAGTACCGCAACGAACTACAAAAGGTCATGAATTTAGCCCAATCCATCACGCAAATGAGTCTCCCATCCATTGACTCTGTCTACACTTCCCTCGGGAAAGCAGCCAGCATAATCAAAGACCCCACGCACCCCGGACATTCTCTCTTCCACCTTTTTTCTTCGGGAAAAAGATACAAAAGTCTGAGGTCACGTACCAACCGACTCAAGAACATCTTCTTCCCTGCAGCTGTCAGATTTTTGAATGGACCTACCTTGCATTAAGCTGACCTTTCTATAGACCCTAGCTTTGATTGTGACACTACATTCTGCACTCTCTCGTTTCCTTCTCTATGAATGGTATGCTTTGTCGGTACAGCGTGCAAGAAACAATATTTCTCACGGTATGTTAATACATGTGACAATAATAAATCAAATCAAATCAAATCAAAACTAACAAAATTTAACAGTAAATCAGCAGATGAGACTTGAGGTGGAATTTTCCTGTCCCGCCCACCATGGGAATCGTCATGGGCGGGACACGGATCATGCAAAGGTCCGTTGACCTTGGGTGGGATTTTCCAGCCTTGGGGTGAGCGCAGCCAGAAAACCCCGCCCTATAGGTTATAAAAAGAATATGAGGATAAAACTAAAAGCTCTGTATCTGAATTCACGGGGCATTTGAAACAAAATAGATGAACTGAAAGCACACATAGAAATAAATAAGTACGATTTGATAGCCATCATGGAGACATGGCTGCAGGAGGACATCGATTGAGACCTGACTGTTTAAGGATACAGGATATTTAGGAAGGACAGGAAGTGAGGAAAAACTAGAAGGGAGGTTCTGTTAGTTAATGATGGAATCAACATAATAGAGAGAGATGACCTAAATTCAGGAAACCAGGATATGGAAATGGTTTGGGTAGAAGTGGTAAAGGCAAGAATTCACTTGTGGGAATGGTGTACTGGCCTCCTAACAGTAATCACACAGCGGGGGGAGCATTAAGAAAGATATAATTGGAATTTGTCAGAAAGGCATAATGATAATCATGGGAGATTTTAATTTACATATAGACTGGAAAGGTCAGACGGGCAAAGGTAGCCTCGATGAGTGGCAGAATCTTATCATAGAATCATTGAATCCCCACAATGCAGAAGGAGGCCATTCGGCCCATCGACCCTGCACCGACAACAATCCCAACCAGGCCGGATCCCCATAATCCCGTGTATCTACCCAACAAACCACTCTGAGGCTCGGGTCACTTTAGCAAGGTCAATCCACCTAACCTGCACATCTTTAGACTGTGGGAGGAAACCACAGCACTGGGAGGAAACACACGCAGACACGGGGAGAACGTGCAAACGCCACACAGTCAGTGACCTGGCGCTGTGACAGCTGTTCATGTGGCAGGATTTTCTGGCTCTGCTGCAGTGAAAGGAGATTTAACTGACCGTCAAATTCTCCATCCTTCCTGCAGCTGCAGTGGGGTGTGAACAGCTGGTAAGATCGCCCCCGAGGAGTTCACAGAAGTTTCCAGGATAGTTGCTCAGAACAGCATATTCTAGAGCCAACTACACAGGTTGTACGACCCTTGAGCAATTGGTGAAGGCCAGCTTTGATATCTGTGGCCATAATGTGACCTAATTTTACATTTGGTTCGAGGGAGAGAAGATTGAAGCCAAGATTATGTTTTTAAAATTGAGGGTAATGTGGGCAGCATGGTGGCACAGTGGTTAGCACTGCTGCCTCACAGCGCCAGGGACCCGAGTTCAATTCCCGGTTTGGGTGATTGTCTGTGTCGAGTTTATACATTCTCCCCATGTCTGTGTGGGTTTTCTCCAGGTGCTCTGGTTTCCTCCCATAGTCCAATGATGTTCGGGTTTGGTTGATTGGCCATGCTAAATTGCCCCTTAGTGTCAGGGGGATTATCAGGGCAAATATGTGGGGATATGGGGCTAGGGCCTGGGTGGAATTGTTGTCAGTGCAGGGCTGAATGGCCTCCTTCTGCACTGTAGGGATTCTATGATTCCATGAAAACAAAGCTGGCGAATGTGAAATGGCAAATTAGGTTAAGGGACAGGTCAATAAAGATGTAATGGCAAATGTTTAAGGGGATATAACAGAATACACAGAAAATATACATTCCAATGAGTCAGAAATAATGGCAGGGATTGACAAACCATCCAATATTAACTAGAAAGGTTAAAAATGGTCTCAAAGTTAGAGAAAAAGCATATAATTGTGCACAAGATTGGACAGAATATAAGGAACAGAATATGATGACTAAAATACTAATAAGAAGGGAAAAGTTAGAGTACAAGAGAAAATTAGCCAGTAACATAAAAATAGATAACAAGAGTTTCTATGAATATTTTTTTTAAATGAGTTAACAAAGTGAGCACTGGTCCCAGAGAAAGTGAATCTGGAGACCTGATGATGGAAAATACGGAGATGGCAGATGAATTGAGCAGGTATTGGCAGAGCAGGCTCGAAGGGCTGAATTTTCCTACTTCTACTCCTAATTCCGATGCTCCTAATTCCTCTGTTCCGGAGTATTTGCATCAGATTTCACTATAGAGGATACAAGGATATAGAGGGCAGCATGGTGGCACAGTGGTTAGCGCTGCTGCCTCACAGTGCCAGGGACCTGGGTTTGATTCCCGGCTTGGGTCAGTGTCTGTGAGGAGTTTGTACGTTCTCACCGTGTCTGCATGGGTTTCCTCCGGGTGCTCCGGTTTCCTCGCTAAGTCCAAAAGATGTGCTGGTTCGGTGCCATGATAAATTTTCCCCCAGTATACCCGAACAGGTGCCAGAGTGTGGTGACTAGTGGATTTTCACAGTAACTTCATTGCAATGTTAATGTAAGCCTACTTGTAAAGAATAATAATAAATAAAGTTTGAAACAAGTTGATGCACCATCAATTGAGCAAAGACTAGTTTGTATGCAAGAACAAATAGGCTTTTATTAGCAAAAGACTTGGAGCACACCCATGCCGATGAACTGGTCCAGACTGAGGCAGGGGGGTGGGGAGCAGTTGCCTTTATACTTGGACCAGGGAGAGAAGGAGTCTCGGGTAGGGCCGGCAGGGATGTGTCCAGGCATGTCACGTATACAGGTAATAAGCTAACAGTGGTTTACCACACAAGTAACTGAGAAGCAGCTGTAAACCTGGAAATGGAAGGGAAGGAGGAACTCAGGAAAATTACAGTCACCAGAGAAATGATACTGAGTAAATTGTTGGATCTGTGGGTTGACAAGTGCCTGGGACCTGATGGACATCATCCAAGGGTTTTAAAGTGTCTAGTGAGGTAGTTGATGCATTGTGTTTAATTTTCCAAAACTCTTTAGATTTGGGGAAGGTTCCATTAGATTGGAAGGTAGCAAATGTAACTCATTTATTCAGAAAGGGAGGGAGACAGAACACAGGAAACTACTGGTCAGTTAGCTTCACATCTGTCATATGGAAAATGTTGGAAGTTATTATTGGAGATGTTATAGAAGAGCAGTTAGATAAGTTCATGGTCATCAGGCAGAGTCAACAAGGTCTTGTGAAAGGGAAATCATGTTTAACCAACGTTTTGGGGTTCTTTGAGGAAGTAACAGGTGTTGTGTATGAAGGAGAACCAGTGGATGTACTGTACTTAGATTTCCAGAAAGAATTTGATAAAGTGCCACATCAAAGGTTTTTCAGAAAATAAAAGCTCATGGTACGGGGGGTAACATATTGGCATGGATGGATGATTGGCTGGCTAACATGAAGAAGAGAGTAGGCACAAATCGGTCTTTTTCAGGTTGGCAAAATGTAATGAATGTTCTGCCACAGGGATTAGTGATGGGACCTCAATTGTTTACAATTTATATAAATGTTTGGATGAAGGGGTGGATGAGATGGCTGCCAAATTCGTAGATAAAACAAAGACGGTAGGAAAGTAAGTTGTGAAGAGAACATAATAAGGCTACAAAAAGATATCGATAGGTTAAGTGAATGGGCAAATGGAATATAATGTGGGAAAATGTGAAATCGTCCATTTAAGCAGGAGGAATAAAAGTGAAGCATATAATTGAAACGGTGAGAGATTGCAGAGCTCTGAGACGCAGAGGGATCTGGGTGTCGTAATGCATGAATTGCTAACTGCAAGTATGCAGATACATTTATTGCAAGGGGAATTGAATACAAAAGTAGGGAGGTTATGCTTCAGTTGTACTGGGCACTAGTGAGACCACATCTGGAGATCCACAACAGGATATACAGGCATTTAGAGAGACAATGACTGATTAGGGACAGTCAGCATAGCTTTGTGAGTGGGAAATCATGTCTAACAAATTTGATTAAGTTTTTTGAAGGGGTAACCAAGAATGTAGATGAGGGCAGTGCAGTTGATATTGTCTACATGGACTTTAGCAAGGCCTTTGACAAGGTACCGCATGGTAGGTTGTTGCATAAGATTAAATCTCACGGGATCCAGGGTGAGGTAGCCAAATGGATACAAAATTGGCTTGATAACAGAAGACTGAGGGTGGTTGTAGAGGGTTGTTTTTCAAACTGGAGACCTGTGACCAGCAGTGTGCTTCAAGGATCGGTGTTGGTTCAAGCTGTTACTTGTCATTTATATTAATTATTTGGATGAGAATTTAGGAGGCATTGTTATTAAGTTTGCAGATGACACAAAGATTGGTGGCATAGTGGGCAGTGAATAATGATTGCAATGGGATCTTGATCAACTGGGCCAATGGGCTGACGAATGGCAGATGGAGTTTAATTTAGATAAATGCGAGGTGATGCATTTTGGTGGATTGAAACAGGGCAAGACTTACTCAGTTAATGATAGGGAGTTGGGGAGAGTTATAGAACAAAGAGATCGAGGGGTACATGATCATAGCTCATTGAAAGTGGAGTCACAGGTGGACAGGGTGGTGAAGAAGACATTTGGCATGCTTGGTTTCATTGGTCAGAACATTGAATACAGGAGTTGGGACGTCTTGTTGAAGTTGTACAAGACATTGGTAAGGCCACACTTGGAGTACTGTGTACAATTCTGGTCACCCTATTACAGAAAGGATATTATTAAACTAGAAAGAGTGCAGAAAAGATTTACTAGGATGCTACCAGGACTTGATGGTTTGAGTTATAAGGAGAGGCTGGATAGATTGGGAGTTTTTTCTCTGGAGCATAGGAAGCTTAGGGATGATCTTATAGAGGTCTATAAAATAATGAGGGCCATAGATCAGTTAGTCAATATCTTTTCCCAAAGGTAGGGGAGTCTAAAACTAGAGGGCATCGGCTTAAGGTGATAGAGGAGACATACAAAAGGGTCCAGAGGGGTATTTTTTTCACACAGAGGGTAGTGAATGTCTGGGACGAGCTGCCAGAGATCGTAGTAGAGGCGGGTACAATTTTGTCTTTTGAAAAGCGTTTAGACTGTTACATGGGTAAGATGGCTTTCGAAGGATATCGGCCAAACGCAGGCAATTGGGATTAGCTTAGCCGTTAAAAAAAAAGGCGGCATGGGTAGCACAGTGGTTAGCACTGCTGCTTCACAGCTCCAGGGACCTGGGTTCGAATCCCTGCTTGGGTGACTGTCTGTGTGGAGTTTACACATTCTCCCTGTGTCTGCGTGGGTTTCCTCCGGGTGCTCCGGTTTCCTCCCACAGTCCAAAGACGTGTGGGCTAGGTTGATTGGCCATTCTAAATTGCCCCTTAGTGTCCCAGGATGCTTAGGTTTGAGGGATTAGTGGGTAAATATGTAGCGTGATGGGGATACGGCCTGGAAGGGATTGTGGTTGGTGCAGACTCGATGGGCTGAATGGCCTCTTTCTGCGCTGCAGGATTCTACGATTCTAAGTTGGGCCAAAGGGCCTGTTTCCATGCTGTAAACCTCTATGACTCTGAGTACTGTGTAGAGTACTGGTCACCTCTTTTAAGGAAAGATATAAATACCTTGGAAGCAGTTCAGTGAATGTTTACCAGACTGATACCTGGAATGGCTAGGTTGTCTTATGAAGAAACGTTGGATAGGCTAGGCTTGTATCTGCTGGAATTTAGAAGAGTTAAGAGGTGACTTCACCTAAAGGGTTATAAACCTTCACCCAAAGGGTTGTGAATCTGGCATTCCCTGCCCAGAGAAGAAGTTGAGGCTACCTCATTGAATGTTTTTAAGGCAAGGATAGATACATTTTTGAACAGTAAAGGAATTAAAGGTTATGGTGAGCGGATGGGTAAGTGGAGCTGAGTCCACAAAAAGATCAGCTATGGTCTTATTGAATGGCGGAACAGGCTCAAGGGACCAGGTGGCCTACTCCTGCTCTGAGTTCTTATGTTCTTATGACTTGATTGAGAGATCCTGGGTGGTATTGATGTTGAGATGACGAGTGGAATTTTGCCGTCCTGCCCACCACGGGAATTATAGTGGGCGGGACACGGACCATGCAAAGGTCCGTTGACCTCAGATGGGATTTTCCGATTTTGGGGCGAGCATGGCGAGAAAATCCCATCTAATGTTTCCTCTTATGGGAGAATCTGGAAATGGGATCAGTGTTTAAAAATAAGGGGGCGTGCATTTTCTTTTATTATTCATTCATGGGACATGGGCATCGCTGGCTGGTCAGCATTTATTGCCCATCCCTAGTTGCCCTTGAGAAGGTGGTGGTGAGCTGCCATCTTGAATCGCTGCAGTCCACGTGCTGTGAGTTGACCCACAATGCCATTAGGGAGGGAATTCCAAGATTTTGATCCAGCGACTGCGAAGGAATGGCGATATATTTCCAAGTCAGAACGTCGAGTGGCTTGGAGGGGAACTTGCAGGTGTTGGCATTCCCATGTATCTGCTGCCCTTGTCCTTCTAGATCGAAGTGGTCGTGGGTTTGGAAGGTGCTGTCTAAGGATCTTTGGTGAATTTGAAACAGAGGTGAGGCAAATCTTTCTCTCTCCTGAAGAGGTAGTGGAAGCAGAGTCTTTGAATATTTTAAAGGCAGAGGTAGATAGATTATTGGTAAGCAAGGGGGTGAAAGGTTATCGGCGGTAGGTGGGATGTAGTTTTGAGGTTACGGTCAGATCAGACATGACCTTATCAAATGGTGAAGCAGGCTCGAGAGGCTGAAGGGACTACTCCTGCTCCTTGTTCATATGAAGGGTGGACTGACGAGTGAGCATTTGTGGCACTGATAACTTGTGCTGCAACCACATGTTAACTTCAAAAAGACCTGCACAGAAGTGTTGAGAGGGTTCTGACATCACAATGTATTGTCAGCACCCAAATGACTGTTGTGGGTCAGTGCACACATAGAACTGGCACTGTGTAATTGGTCCATTCAGTCACACTGGTTCCTGCTTTTCAGTGGGAAGCCCGTTTGGTAGGAGTTGTATATTGGGAAAAGACACTAGGGAGCACCGAGGGTTTAAAACAATGGAACTTTTATCACAGAGTTGCGTTCGTGGCTGCTTTTCCTCAGCCTGTTTCCCGTGCTAGTGACCTGTGACCAAGCTTCTGGTAAATACATGAATACATTAATGCGACAGAGCTTCAGTAAGCTAATAAGAATTAATACACAACAATAGACACATCAGGTCGCTGCATATCAAGTAGCAGCTTCAATGCTTATTTTAAGTCTCCCTGGAGGTTTTACATTCTCAAAGCTGCGCTCCATCTCGCTTCTGCCCTGTCTACTGAGAGCACTGTATTTGTAAATAGGACACTGGTCACAGCTCCCTGCTGACTGGCTCTGGGAGGTAGAAGGGCAGGATCAGAGGATATATACGGTTAAGGGGCTGCACGGTGGCACAGTGGTTAGCACTGCTGCCTCACAGCGCCAAGGACCCTGGTTTGATTTCCGCCTTGGGTCACTGTCTGTGCGGACTTTGCACATTATCCCCGTGTCTGCGTGGGTTTCCTCTGAGTGCTGTGGTTTCCTCCCTCAGTCCAAAAGACGTGCTGGTTAGGTGCATTGGCAATGCTAAATTCTCCCTTCATGTACCCAAACAGGTGGTGGAGTGTGGCGATTAGGGGATTTTCACAGTAGCTTCATTGCAGTGTTAATGTAAGCCTATTTGTGACACTAAAAATTAAAAACTGTGCGATTTTTTTGTTTTGATTCTCCCATTGTCCATGTGGTTTTCAAGTTGGTGCATGGGCAACTCAGGCAAGTGTTAGTGTAAGCCTACTTGTGACACTAATAAATAAACTTTAAACTTAAACATTTGGAACTTCACCATCTGTGCACATTTGAGATTTTCTGTACAGAAAGGTACTGCAAACAATGGATGCAGACTGGCTGGGTCATAAAATTTGTAACGGCAAACATGAACAAGCGACAGGAAAAAGGAACAACAGATTTAACAGAGAGATGGGGCGATGCAGCAGTAGAGCTACGATCATTGAAGCAAAAGCATTTTCCTACTACAGTAACTGAACTATCGCAGTTTCTGTTCAACAGTGTAACACCATTATGACAAAACTGCTTCTCACATTGTCCACCATTGAAATTCAGTGTGTGTACTATAATATAGATGGTAGCCATGATGTGGAGAAGCCGGCATTGGACTGGGGTAAGCACAGTTAGAAGTTTCACAACACCAGGTTAAAGTCCAATAGGTTTATTTGGCAGCACAAGCTTTCGGAGTCTCAAGTTCCTTCATCAGGTGAGTGAGGACTTGTGTTCACAAACAGGGCATATAAAGACACAAACTCAATTTACAAGATAATGGTTGGAATGCGAGTCTTTACAGGCAATCAAGTCTTAAAGGTACAAACAATGTGAGTGGAGAGAGGGCCAAGCACAGGTTAAAGAGATGTGTATTGTCTCCAGCCAGGACAGTTAGTGAGATTTTGCAAGCCCAGGCAAGTCGTGGGGGTTACAGATAGTGTGACATGAACCCAAGATCCCGGTTGAGGCCGTCCTCGTGTGTGCGGGACTTGGTTATCAGTTTCTGCTCAGCGACTCTGCGCTGTCGTGTGTCGTGAAGGCCGCCTCAGGGAACGCTTACCCAAAGATCAGAGGCTGAATGCCCGTGACTGCTGAAGTGTTCCTCGACTGGAAGGGAACACTCCTGCCTGGTGATTGTCGAGTGGTGTTCATTCATCCGTTGTCGTAGCGTCTGCATGGTCTCCCCAATGTACCATGCCTCGGGATATCCTTTCCTGCAGCGTATCAGGTAGACAATGTTGGCCGAGTCGCAAGAGTATGTATCGTGTACCTGGTGGATGGTGTTCTCATGTGAGATGATGGCATCCATGTCGATGATCTGGCACGTCTTGCAGAGGTTGCTGTGGCAGGGTTGTGTGCAAACTACCCAGCCTTCAGGAGAACAGTGACCACGACACCACACAACCCTGCCACAGCAACCTCTGCAAGACGTGCCGGATCATCGACATGGGTGCCATCATCTCACGTGAGAACACCATCCACCAAGTACACGGTACATACTCTTGCGACTCGGCCAACGTTGTCTACCCTGATACGCTGCAGGAAAGGATGTCCCGAGGCATGGTACATTGGGGAGACCATGCAGACGCTACGACAACGAATGAATGAACACCACTCGACAATCACCAGGCAGGAGTGTTCCCTTCCAGTCGGGGAACACTTCAGCAGTCACGGGCATTCAGCCTCTGATCTTCGGGTAAGCGTTCTCCAAGGCGACCTTCACGACACACGACAGCGCAGACTCGCTGAGCAGAGACTGATAGCCAAGTTCCGCACACATGAAGACGGACTCAACCGGGATCTTGGGTTCATGTCACACTATCTGTCACCCCCACGTCTTGCTTGGGCTTGCAAAATCTCACTAACTGTCCTGGCTGGAGACAATACACATCTTTTTAACCTGTGCTTAACCCTCTCTCCACTCACATTGTCTGTACCTTTAAGACTTGATTACCTGTAAAGACTCGCATTCCAACCATTATCTTGTAAATTGAGTTTGTGTCTTTATATGCCCTGTTTGTGAACATAAGTCCTTACTCACCTGATGGAGGAGCTTGAGACTCCGAAAGCTAGAGCTGCCAAATAAACCCGTTGGACTTTAACCTGGTGTCGTGAGACTTCTTACTATAATATAGAAGCATTTATTTTCCCCAACTCAAATGTAACTGGCTTTATTTCATGCATTCTAGACTTGGGGGAGTTGCTAATTTCCATAGGATAATGCGTGATCGCAGCACATTCCCATTATGAAGGGAAGTAGAAGTTTGGCACCTTTCTCTTCAGTCCCGTTTTTAAATACAACACATCACTGGTTAATAATGAAAATAGCTTTTTATTATTAAACCAAGCTTTTCACTGCAAAAAGCTTGGCTTTGGTTTAATAATATCAATGCCAAAGTGTGAGGAAGAGTGTGTGGAATAAATCAAAGGGTAATGTCCAGGAGACACCAAGATTTGGTTTTAAAAGCCTGGAATTTGAGACCATTATACATCTTTTTAATTTGAAATAAAATTGTGTTATTGTGTTGTTAACTCGATCTCTGGGAGGTTTCGTTTCATTGTTTATGGTGAAGGGGAGGCAATTTGTTAACCTCGGTGAGGTCTTGGGCGATTTTTTTTTAAAGGATCTTTTCTTCTCTTTAAAATTATGACCAGGTTGTTTATCCTGTCTGGAAGTAATTGGTTCCTTGAACTGGTCTCCTTGCCCAATTAGCCGCGACTGCTTGTGAGGCCTGAGAGTGAGCGAGCGAAGAATTCCGTTAAGATCAGATATTCTTGTCCGGCATAGTTAGAGACTGTGGTAGTTTGGAAGGAAATGCACTGAGCCTGTTCCAGTGCTGGGAGAAAGGGGTGGTTGTGACAATACTGCCCTCTCCTGATCATAGCTCTATTGCTGCATCACCCCATCCCTCTGTTAAATCTGTTGTTTCTTTCACCTGTCATGTTTGCCATTACAAATTTTATGCCCCTGCTAGTCTGCATCCATTGTTTGCAGTGCCTTTCTATCCCCGATCTATTTTTAAAAATTCCTACAGTGCAGTAGAGGCCATTCAACCCATCGAATCTGTACCGACTCTCTGACAGAGTATCTTTCCCAGGTTCCACTTCCCCGCCCTATCTCTGTAATCCTACACGTTTACTATGGCTAATCCATCTAACCTTGGGACACCCAGGGAAAATTTACCATGACCAATCCACCTAACCTGCACATCTTTGGACTGTGGGAGGAAACCGGGGACATGGGGAGGAAGTGCAAACACCACACAGACAGCCCAAGGCTGGAATTGAACTCGTGTCCCTGAAGCAGCAGTGCCAACCACTGTGCCACCGTGTTGGCCATGTCTGCTCTTTATCATTGCCACTTGGGCAGCCCTGCTTACTTCTCCAATCTGGCGCTGCTTGTACAGAGTGCTCAGTAACAACAACAATGACTTACATTCATATAGCTCCTTTAATGTCATAAAATATCACAAAACTCTTCAGTGAGGCAAGATAAATATGACAGTGAGCCACTGAGGAGACAGTGGAGCACGTTCAAAGATGGATGATATTCAGGTCCGAATAGATAGAGTGATCCTGTTGGATCTTGGTGTGATGCTTGCTATGAGTTTCCTCTGCGAATCCTTCACATTTAATATCCCTCTACTGCCTCCTTCCTCTGGCACCAGTGGTACTACCACATACTTCAGTCACAATGACGCTTGGTCAAGGAGCTAAGTTTTCGGAATGTTCCAATAGGGGGAAAGCAAGGTGGGGAGGGAGAAGGGCATCACCATCTCTTTACCATCTCTCTACCATCAAAGGCAGAGCAATTAAAATCGAGGGCACTCAACAGACCCAAGTTAGAGGAGCGTAGATATCTCGGGTTGGAGCAGATTATAAAGATAGGGAGGGGCAAGACCATGGAAGGATTTTCAAACAAAGTTTGGAATTTAAATCAAAGCGCTACTTTAACTGGTAATCAGTGTAGTTGAATGAACAAAGGGGACTTGAGTGAACAGAATTTGTTGCAAGCCAGCTCCTGGGTACCAGAGTTTTAGAAAGCCTCAAGTTTAGGAAGAATGAGCTGTGTGAGGCTGGGCCAGGGCGGGTTAGAATAGTCAAGTCTAGAGATAACAAAGATGAGGCTTTCAGCAGCAGAGGGGCTTTGGCAGGGCACAGTTGGGCGATGTTAAAAGGCAGCCTTACTCACCCATACACAACCTGAGGGAAGCTCATCTCAGAGTCAAAGAGGAAAGCAAGGTTGTGAAGGTGCAGCTCAGCCTCTGACAGTTGCGAAGGAGAGGGATGGAGTCAATGATGAGGGCACTGCATTTGTGGCAGGGTCCAAGGGAAGTAGCTTCAATCTTGCCAACTATTAATGGAAGGAAATTGGATGTTGGAGAAACAGTCTGACAGTTTAGAGATGGAGAGGGTTGGGTGCGGTGGTGGTGGGGGGCGGGGGGAGGTGGGGGGCTGCGGAGAGATTGAGAGAGGTACTGGTGAGGAAAACAGGGAAGCTGATGCTGGCTTTGAAGGTGATGTCACCAAGGGGCATCACGTAGACCAGAAGTAAGAGGGGACCAAGGATCGACCCGCGGGAAACACCCAGTTGATAGTGCTATTCTCCTGAGACCATATGGTACAATGGGTCTGAGACCCTAAATCCACTATAGTTATAGTCCCATTGCTCACAATATTCTGTGGAACTCAACAACAGCCACTTTAACGGAGAGACCCAAAGGTGGATAGACAAACAACCAAAGTCTCCGTCCTCGCTGGCAGCTGGGATTCTCCAGTGCCGCTGAAGGTGAGTGGAGTATTGGCTGGAACGCCAAGTTCCCCATTCTCGATTGCAGCAGGCAGCTTTGGATGAGATTGGAGAATCCCGCCTGAAGTCCAGCAGCTCTCAAAGCAAGTGATAAATTTGATATAATAATACTTTACTGTAAAAACTGGCATGTTTTAAAGTTTATTTATTAGTGTCACAAGTAGGGTTACATTAACACTGCAATGAGGCTGCTGTGAAAATTCCCTGTTCGGGTACACTGAGTGAGAATTTAGCACGGCCAATGTACCTAACCAGCACGTCTTTCGGGCTGTGGAAGGAAACCGGAGCACCCGGAATAAACCCACACAGACACGGGAAAGAACGTGCAAACTCCACACAGACAGTGACCCAAGTTGGGAATTGAACCCGGGTCCCTGGCACTGTGAGGCATCGATGGTCGTCATGATGTGGAGATGCCGGCGTTGGACTGGGGTAAACACAGTAAGAAGTTTAACAACACCAGGCTAAAGTCCAACAGGTTTATTTGGTAGCAAATGCCATTAGCTTTCGGAGCACTGCTCCTTCGTCAGATTCGTCAGAACCAACGAAGGAACAGCGCTCCGAAAGCTAATGGCATTTGCTACCAAATAAACCTGTTGGACTTTAACCTGGTGTTGTTAAAACTCTTACTGTGAGGCAGCAGTTCTATCCACCGTGCCACTGTGCCCCACTTCACTGAAGTTCACTGAAGAAGAAGTATTCACCTTAAGACTTTCTATTCCCTTTCAATTTTGAGTGATTCCTCGTCCCCGTATAGCACGGAGTAACGCTGGGGCACCAATGCAAAGTTCAGCAGAAGTTGGATTCAGCCAGATTTTCATTTAGGTTAGCTTGTGATGCCCTCTGGTGGTTAACAATACATCAAGCATTGAGAGACCAAACTCGCAGCATCTGCTGTTCCAATGATTGTGCAGCTTTGACCAAAAAAACCCAAACATTTTGTCGATCGAAAGAGCACGAAAAAGGCAGAGTGTGAGAGGATGACGTGACTGGGTGGGAAATCAGAATGAAGCTGAGAAGGTTGTAATTCTGTAAATGGGGATGGGGTCGGAGGCTGCTTGGGAAGGTCGGTCTGGGTCTCAGGTTGTGTCTGGGCTCCCAGGAGCAGGTTCCATTATTTTCAATAATCCAAGTTCCAATTGCTTTTGAAATACAAAGCTGGGTGATATTTCTTGATGGAATGTCACCAGTATGAACCCTGCAGTAAGTGGATGTGGCTGCATCGGTCTCCAGACAGCTGAGAAATTTGATATATATTAAAATGAGAGTGCACTGAACAAAAATTCTCCCAGTAAATTAAATATATCTTTCCCCTTTCTTTTGCTGTTTATTTCTCCAACCTCCTCTAGAACATAGAACATAGAAAAGCTACAGCACAAACAGGCCCTTCGGCCCACAAATTGCGCCGAACAATTTCCTTACCTTCTAGGCTCATCTATAACCCTCTATCTTACTAACCTCCATGGTGACACAAAGGTTGGAGGTGTTGTGGATAGTGTAGAGGGATGTCTCTTCAAGGCATTGACTCATATTGGCAAAGTTCTCTCATGTAGGATTTTACACTGCACTGAGGTCTCTCTCCAGTGTCAATAATGGGAAATAATAATAACCCCCCACTCACCTGCCTCCCCACCCCCGCTCTGCGAGTTGCCTCACAGCATTTTGATGCCCAGTGAGCTGTTGAGTGGCTCAAGGAGCATCCTCCACCTCCACCCAGGCAGGAGGTCTCACTGCCAGGAGGCAACCAAGTGCTACTGGGAGCTGTTGGCCCTCCCATAGGCTCGGAGCATTCGTAAAAGAAGCACTTTCCCTCCTCTCCCCTTTCCTGGCCAACAGCCTGAAGAGTGAAAGCTGCAGGCCTTCACAATTGGTGCCAGCCTCTGCCTGTCACAGGAGGGTGCGCAGGGAGGAAGGCCCTTAAGGAGCTGGTTAAGGTGCCCCAGACCTTCCCGTCCATGTATAACATTTTGGCAAAGGAAGGGGTGTGCAGCCATGTGCCTCATGGCGTTACACCCTACCTTACACATCCCGCTGACCTTTCAACCCATCCCCTGGGGAAATGTACAATACAGTGCTAGAGGTCCAAGGGGAGGCAATGGTGTAGTGCTATTGTCGCTGGACTAGTACCGATACCCAGGGAAATGCTCTGGTTCGAATCCCATCAGGGCAGATGGTGAAATTTGAATTGAGTAAAAATCTGAAATTAAAGGTTCAATGATGACCATAAAACCGTTGTCAACTTTCATAAAAATCCATCTGGTTCACTGATGCCCTTGAGGGAAGGAAATCTGCCGACCTTACCTGGTCTGGCCTACATGTGACTGCAAAGCCACAGCAATGTGGTTGACTCTTAAATGCCCAGAGGGATGGGCAATGAATGCTGGCCCAGCCAGCAACGTCCACAACCCATGAACAATTGCCTTGTATTATATGGGGCTCAGAAATGCCAATCCAGTGTGCTTCCTGTATGGATGAAGTGGGAAAGGGATGATTAATGGGAATTGAGCAAACCCTTTGAACACAGGGCAGCGTGAGAGCCGGGGTACTTACAGGAGAAATGTACAGGAAACATAAGAACTAGGAGCAGGAGTAGGCCATCTGGCTCCTCGAGCCTGCTCTGCCATTCAATAAGATCATGGCTGATCTTTTCGTGGACTCAGCTCCACTTACCCGCCCGCTCACCATAACCCTTAATTCCTTTACTGTTCAAAAATTTATCTATCCTTGCCTTAAAACATTCAATGAGGTAGCCTCAACTGCTTCACTGGGCAGGGAATTCCACAGATTCACAACCCTTTGTGTGAAGAAGTTCCTCCTCAACTCAGTCCTAAATCTGCTTCCCCTTATTTTGAGGCCATGCCCCCTTGTTCTAGTTTCACCTGCCAGTGGAAACAACTTCCCTTCTTCGATCTTATCTATTCCCTTCATAATCTTATATGTTCCAATAGATCTCCCCTCATTCTTCTGAACTCCAATGAGTATAGCCCCAGTCTACTCAGTCTCTCCTCATAAGCCAACCCTCTCAACTCCGGACATTTACCAACATTTACTCCATCTGCCAGACCCTCGCCCACTCATTTTGACTATCTATATCCCTTTGCAGACTTTCAGCGTCCTCTGCACACTTTGCTCTGCCACTCATCTTAGTGTCATCTGCGAATTTTGACACACTACACTTGGTCCCCAACTCCAAATCGTTAATGTAAATCGCAAACAATTGCGGCCCCAACACTGATCCCTGAGGCACACCACTAGTCACTGATCACCAACCAGAAAAACACCCATTTTCCCCCACTCTTTGCTTTCTGTTAGTTAACCAATCCTCTATCCATGCTAATACATTACCCGTAACACTGTGCACCTTTATCTTATGTAAGCAGTCTTTGGTGCAGCACCTTGTCAAATGCCTTCTGGAAATCCAGATACACCACATCCACAGGTTCCCCATTGTCCACTGCACATGTAATGTTCTCAAAGAATTCCACCAAATTAGTCAAACATGACCTTCCCTTCATGAACCTATGCTGCATCTTACCAATGGGACAATTTATATCCAGATGTCTCGCTATTTCTTCCTTGATGATAGATTCAAGCATTTTCCCTACCACAGAAGTTAAGCTAACCGGCCTATAGTTACCCGCCTTTTGTCTACCTCCTTTTTTAAGGAGGTAGACAAAAGGCGGGTATCATGAACTGCCTCCCAGACTTGAAGCAGAATAAGCAAGCCAAAAACTAACCAAAGGAAAATCAAACATGAATAACAATTAAAGTTACTTAAACAAAAAAAAAGTATATTTGTAAGAGAGAAATAAACAGAGCTTCTGGAACGTCAAGGGGTGTAAACATAAGCCGAACATCTATAGGGCAGTCAGGTTAACTTCGGTGGTGAGGGATCTTCTCAAATAACCATACAAGACAAAATTACAACACAGAACAGTACAGCGCAGGAACAGGCCATTTGGCCCACAATGTTGTTCCGGACATGACGCCAAATTAAACTAATCCCTCTGCCTGCCCTTGGTCCAAAACCCTCTGTTCCTTGAATATTCATTTGCTTATCTAAAACCCCCTTCAATGCCCCTATCATATCTGCCTGCACCTCCACCCTTGGCGGCATGTTCCAGACACCTGCCACTCTCTGTGTAAAGAACCTGCCCCTCACATCTCCTGTGAACTTTCCCCCTCTCACCTTAAGTGCATTAATTGTCACAAAAGCAGAAAATGCTGGACAATCTCAGGAGGGTTGACAGCATCTGCGGAGAGAGAACAGAGCCAACTTTTGGAGTGTCGAAATGTTCTGCTCTCGCCCGGGACTGGGATTCTCCGGTCCCGCTGCAGTGAGTGGAGTTTTGACCGAGAGCCAAATTCTCTGTTCTCATTGGCAGCGGCGATGGGGTATCCAACATCGGAGAATTCCAGCCATTGGCCCTGTTCTCTCTCCACAGATAACGTCAGATCTGCTGTTCAAAGACATGTGGGTTAGGTTGATAGGCCAAGCAAAATTTCCCCTTCGTGTCAGGGGGACCAGCAGGATAAATACTTGGGGTTACGACGATAGGGCCTGGGTGGGATTGTTGCCGGTGCAGGCTCGATGGGCCGAATGACCTGCTTCTGCACTGTCGGGATTCTATGCCGCGAATTTCCAGCATTTTCTGCTTTTTGCTTCCGATTCCAGCACCCGCAGTATTTTGCTTTAAAATTAAAATTAATAGTCACTTGGGAAAATTCAGGTTATTTAAGGAAAACCAGCATGGATTTTTTTAAGGGAAGCAGGCCAAGGAAACAGATTGAAATGAGGCCGAGAGCGGATTGGAGGAGACAGAGAGGGGAATAGACCCAGTGGAGGAATCGAGAGGGCAAAAGGAGGTCTTGAGGAGAAGTGAAAAATAACACAGGAAAAGAGAAACTGCCACAAAAAGAAGAGAGGGAGAGACGTTAAATAAAATGTTCAGAGTCACACAATACCCAATGCTCAAAATGAAAGCTTTGCTTGTAAATGTAAAAATGCCATGTGTTTCTCGCTCCTCATTCTGCCAGACCTGCTGAGTATTTCCAGCATTTTCCATTTGGATGATGGATGCCAGATGCGTTTAATTTACTTCAGTTTTAATATTTCAGTAAAAATGCGTACATTAAAAATAGGTTGTGTCCTGAGATTCGGCTGTTCTTAAGAGCAATTTTTGGTTCCTGTGGAAAAGATTGGATTTGCTGCTCCCCCAATCGGTGTGCTTGAATGTCAGAAGGCACTAAAATCCAATGTCCGCCCCCCACCTGTCAGGGGAGGTATTGAGCCAATTAATGGATAGATTAATGGCCGTTGTCAATAATTAACGAGTGTTGGGGGGAAGGTCCAAACCATGTGGTAAGCCTGTCAGCTTTATCTGAACAGGCTGGTGTGGGCAAGTGGGTGGACCTTCTCTGAACACTCAAGCCCATCGTCCTGCACCAGTTCTGAGGCCTATACATATCCGCAAGTCCAGATTCACAGAGATCAGGCCATGTTTTTAAAGGGCACCCCATCCCGAAGACATCCTCCCCCTCACCCCCCCCCCCTCCCGCCAATGGACATCGAGAACCTCCCCCATCCCACCTGCCCAAGATAGATCGCTGGCATCGGGGCATTGCGTATCACCCAATAAGTCCCCTTTCATGCTCCACCACCCTGACTCTCTTCAGGTCCCATTCCTCCTCAGGGCCCATCCCTGACACTGTCCCTGGCAGCCTAGGGTGGCACAGTGGCACAGTGCTTAGCACTGTTGCCTCACAATGCCAGGAATCCGGATTCGATTCCTGGCTTGGGTCACTGTCTGTGTGGAGTTTGCATGCTCTCCCCGTGTCAGCTTGGGTTTCCTCCGGGTGCTCCGGTTTCCTCCCACAATTTGAAAGACGTGCTGGTTAGGTGCATTGGCCATGCTAAATTCTCCCTCCCGAACAGGCACCGGAGTGTGGCGACTCGGGGATGCCCACAGTAATTTTATTGCAGTGTTAATATAAGCCTACTTATGACACTAATAAATAAACTTTAAACCCAGGCAGTGTCCACCTGTGAATTCCCATCTGGCACTGCCAGGGTGCCAGGTTGGCATTGCCAAATGGGTCAAATGACCTACTTCTGCCTCGAGTTTCTAAGTTTCCATTTGAATTTGATGATCAGCCATGATCAAAATGAATGGCGCAGCAGGCTCAACGGGCCGAATGGCCTTCTCCTGCTTCTAGTTTCTATGTTTCTCCATTTATGGAGACAAGTAGTATTTCTCACTGTGTTCCCGCTGCACCCAAGGGTCGAGGAATATTGGGAGCAGGGAAAATCCAGCTTGTAACTCACTAAGCGTATTGAAATGCTTTTTAAACATAATAATCTGGTTCCCATCCCCAGTGAGGACGGGAACCAAATTACGTCCGGGCGCAGTGGGTGGAGGCGTCCTAACGGGGGTTCATGCTGACGTTAAACGCATCAGGCCCCTCGCCCGCGATTCTCCAACTCCATGCCACCCCATCGCGGCCTGCACCAGGCATGATGCGGCTGCAAAATCGGGACCATAGTTCCATTCTGGGAGCTCCCTGTCCAGTTGTAACATCAACTGGAATCACAACAAAAGTGGGGGCTCTTGCTAGATTCAAAACGTGGATAAAGGGTGACTGGATTCTGGTTAGTAATAGTCCATTGGGGTTTTTTGCAATCGAGAAAGCAAGTTGATAGCAAAACTTGATTTGGGATTTACTGTTAAATAATGGGAACTGTGAATCCTTAAAAAAAGAGTAAGTGGGCTACTGAGGTACTGGACATGAAAATTGGAGTTACTGTCAGGAATATTGTATAGGTTTGAATCCAAAATGGCATTAGAAATTGCCAAGACTTTCCGAATGATGGAAGATGTAACTCTGACTGGTTTACGGTAAATAACTAAGAGTCAGTGAACTGAATTGGCAGATAAATTGCAATTCTGGTCCTCTGTACTTCCTAGCATCCTACTGTTCATTGTGTATTCCCTTGCCTTGTTATTCCTCCCAAATTCCTCACACTTTGCAGGGTTAAATTTCATTTGCCACTGTTTTCTTAAGTTTAAAGTTTATTTATGAGTGTCACAAGTAGGCTTACATTAACACTGCAATGAAGTTACTGTGAAAATCCCCCAGTCACCACATTCCGGTGCCTGTTCGGGTACACTGAGAGAGAATTTAACACGGCCAATGCATCTAACCAGCACGTCTTTTGGACGGTGGGAGGAAACCAGAGCACCCGGAGGAAACCCATGCAGACACGGGGAGAATGTGCAGACTCCGTGCAAACAGTGACCCGAGCTGGGAATCGAACCCTGGGTCCCTTGCGCTGTGAGGCAGCGGTGCTAACCACTGTGCCGCCCATGAGTGCTCTACCCATCTGATCAGCCTGTCTATATTGTCCTGTAACCTGATATAACTGAAGTTTCGTGAAGCATTTAAAATTGCAAGGGATGCCTGAGAGACCCTATTCTCCAAAAGGTGAGGCATTTAAATTGGCAGAAAATTTAATTAAAAATGAAACAATTAGAAACGCAAAGAGAAATGGAAATGAAGAAACCTGAATTGGAGGCTTCGGAAAAAGAAAAGGAACACAGGGAGAGCTTTTCAAAAGGAAGTAGAAATGAAGAATCTTGAAATGCAGGAGAGAGAAAGAAGGCAGGACCGGGAAACAAAACTGAGAAAGTTAGAAAAAGGAGAATGAGAAAAGGAGGGAGACAGAATTTCAGCTTCAAAAGCTGTTGGGTAAAATTCTGAATATGGAACTGATGCACATCAATTTAGACACGAGGCTCGAAGCTCAGTAAATGAAGGCTTTTATTTACTATTAATGAAGCTATCAGAACTTATGTACACTATCCCAGACTGAAGGGGTCCCGGCCAGAGCAGGGACTCTTATACCTCTCCCAGGAGGCGGAGCCCGACTGGGATGTGCCACAACACTATCATACAAAGGTGTAACAACCCCACCCTAACCCAACAGCAACAATAGCACAATCCAACAGTAACATATGTACATCCTTGTAGTCCTGGCCAGCCCCTGGCTCAGCACTATCCAGTGGGAACCAACGATGGTTCACCACAGGAACTCTGACTGGTTTACTGTAAGTAACCAAGGGGTGAATTTTCCTGTTCCGCCTGCCATGGGAATTGAATTGGGCGAGGGGCGGACCATGGAAAGGTGCGTTGACCTCGGGTGGGATTTTCTGGTTTAAGGGTGAGCACGGCTGGAAAATCCCACCTCAAGGGTGGAATTTTTCCATCCCACCCGCCACGGGAATCGTAGCGGTCGAGAGTGGACCATGCAAAGGTCCATTGACCTCGGGCGGGGATTTCCAACCTTGGGGCGAGCGCGCGGCCAGAAAATCCCGCCCTAAGTGTCAGTTAACTGAATTGGAAGATAAATTGCAATGAGGATTATCTGCACCTTATCTACCTGTCCTGCTGCCTTTGGGGATCTATAGAATGCACCCCCAGGTCCCTCTGGTCCTCTGTACTGCCGTGAGTCCGACCGTTCATTGTGTATTCCCCTGCCCTGTTAAAACAGAAACACTGGAGGTAGGTGGGGAAGGATGCATTTATAGACAAGAACCATAGAGGGGAAATGATTAAATTTATACAAACTCATCCAAAAAAGGATGAGGAAGCTCTCTTTATTTCTTTTGAAAAGAGAGCTAAACAGATGAAATGGCCAAAAGGAATTTGGGCATTACTCTTACAAAGTAAACTGCTAGGTAGAGAGACCAAGGTGTGTCTTTGTCAGGAGAGGCATCTGTAGATTATGATTTAGTAAGGAAAGCTATCCTTGTCTTTATTCACTAGTTTCCACTTTGTTAAAGTGCGCGTTGAATGTGAAAAATGTTTCTGGGCATCTCAACTGAAGTACATATTTTTGAAAAAAGAACTTTTGATTTTCACCCTTTCAAACGATGGCCAACATAATTGTAAACAAATGATGGGCATATCCATTTATCCAGAGACTGGGACCAGGGTGAGCGACAGGGAGGATGTTGCCTGGTCTCAAGGGTGTAGGCTATGAGGAGAGATTGAATAAACGAGGATTGTTTTCACTGGAAAGGTGGACTCTGAGGGGAGACCTGATAGAAGTCTACAAAATTATGAGAGGCACAGACAGGGTGGATAGTCAGAGGCTTTTTCCCAGGGTGGAAGCGTCAATTACAAGGGGGCACAGGTTCAAGGTGAGAGGGGGAAAGTTTAAGGGAGATGTGCGGGGGAAGTTTTTCACGCAGAGAGTGGTGGGTACCTGGAACGCGCTGCCAGAGGAGGTGGTGGTAACAGGCACATTAGCAACATTTAAGAGGCAGCTGGATAGGTACATGAATAGGGAAAGAATAGAGGGATACTGTCTGAGTGATGGCAGAAGGTCTTTTTTTAGTTTAATTAGGACATCATGATCGGCACGGGCTTGGAGGGCTGAAGGGCCTGTTCCTGTGCTGTACTTTTCTTTGGTCTTTGTTCTTTTGATATCCAGCAATTCCACCACTTGCCAAATCCAAAAAATGAAGGTTGGTAGGAAGAGTAATTAACCAGCAATGTGGCAAACCCACGTAATGTGGGAAAAACCAAAAGAGGAACAAATGATAAGCGCACTCATTGTTCAAAACTCAAAGCACTAAAAGAGACCATGTTTTACTGTTGCATTTACAAACCGAGGGATAATCACGCATAGACCAGGCATGAAGCCACATCGATTAAAGTTTGATCAATTAGTTATTTTTGCTGTTGCTACTCTTCTATGGGAAATCCTTTAAGCACTTCATTGGTAATTTATCCACAGAACTAGTCATGTGGAAGCTGATTTCAAATTTTCTGTTGTTGCTCAGGAATAGAAAATTAATGAATGTTTTCCTCTCTGCTACACTTTTCTTTGCTGTCAGCCTCAAAATAATTCATTTGTCTCTTTTCCGGCACAGAGATGGATAGAAGGTGAAGAAAGCAAGTGTGGACATCATCAAATTGAAATGGGTTTTTATTTCTGTATTCGAGGCCACTCAATGTGGCAAATAACTAACTAAAGGATTTATTGATAAGAAGAACTATATAATACAATACAGCATAACTCATACAGGTCCGCTCCTAACAACGCCCTGACTCCAACTGAAGCCCCTCCAGCCCTGGGAATGTCCGCCCTCCCTCCCGATTGGCCCAGGTTCACACACTCACACTCTATGGGCTCCGGCCCAGTCTCATGGCTCACGAAGGATCATCTCTTAAATGGGCTAGGCTACCACAATTTTATTAACACTGTCACATTACACTGGCCATCGGGTATGCCAGGCAAACTGTCTTTGCACAAAGACACCCACTGAGGAGGATGGAATGGAAAGCAATATAACTGTGTAAAATCAGTGGAACATTTCCCAGTAATCCACTGCAGAATAAATTCCTGTCATCTTTCATTGACAATGTTACAAATTTACTATCAAAGACTTTCGATGTTGAGGGGAGGAATTTTCCCATATTGTTTCAAAGTGTCAGGCTTAGTCTGAAAACCGGCGTGTAGCTTCTCAGCTGCACAGACCAGCTTTTAGTCTGGATCTTGCGCCTCTTTGAGTAAAGAAAGTGAGTGGGTGAGGTTTACGCAATCACTCTGGGTTGACGGGGACTCTTAGAGCCAACAAAGGCTCCACAGGGATTGCGATGCCATCTTCAAAGGGTGCCCTGATCAGCACAGAAATTGAATGGCCCTCAGCAACCCCCCACCCATGTAAACCTCACAAGCAGAGGGGGCTCCCCCACACCTCCACCGCAGCAGAAGCGACAGGGCTCTCCCTCGTTTCCACAATGCCAACTTTGGTCCCACTCCTTCACAGACATTGGGTGGCCCTCCCCATTACCAATGCCCCTCGTAGGCACTGGGGTGACGGCAACCACCTTCCCCCCCCCCCCCCCCCCCCCCCCCCCCACCTCCCCCCAGTACCATTATAGTCTCAGGGATACTTTCCCCTCTCACAAGCATCAGCCCTCCCCAACACACATAAGGGGAGACCCTTTCATGGGGCTGCCAGAGGGCCAACCTTGGCACTGCCTCCTGGGACAAGTTGGCACTGCCAGGGTGACAGTTGCCAAGTTGGCACTGCCAGGTTGACACTTGCCAAGTTGGCACTGCCAGTTCGACACAGTGCCAACCTGGAAGTGCCAGCCTGTCTGGGGGCAGTGCCATGGGAGAGGGTCTGCCCGGGAATGTCCCTCTGCCCCTGGGGGCTATACTTACCTTTGAGCCCCTGGGGGTGGGGGAGGCGGGGGGAAAGCCCCTCGACTGAATTTCACTTTTCAAAACCTGTTGTAAACGTTGCCAATCAGGCTGTTAATTTTTTTGATTAAAACTCCACACGGTTGGTGTTATTTTTGCTGTTACTTAACCGTCTTGTTATTTCTTGGACAGCTGCGTTCATTCCATGAGATGATGTCCATTGCATGCGATCTTCCGAGGAATTTCACCCTGTTGCACTCTGGATTGCATATTCTTATATCTAAATTAGCAGAAAACAATTTTAAGATTGATTGATCTCAGGAATTCTGAGGTTGAACATTGTGACTGCTACTGCCCCTCCCTCCCTCAGGGCCTAGTGGGCAAGGTCGACCATAAGTGTGAACGTTGGGGTCCTGTGGTGGGAAATGCATTCCAATAGCAATTTGAGGGCAGTGCTGAATAGACAGTGCACTGCACACACGACCCAACTCAACATCCAGTGAGGGGCTACCCAGATCATCAGTTTGGATTTATTTTTATGAGGCTAGGAGATAAAGAGGTTATTCCCACCACTGTGGGAATGCTTTCCATCAACAATGCTTATTTAATGATGTGAAAGGTGCAAGGACATGATGGAAGAGTAGCTCACTCGGACTTGTTTCTCAGAGTTATAACCTATCCGCAAAATCAAAGTCATTTTATATTCTAATAATTCACAGAGCCATGGTGTGGCTGTGAGATGAAGACATTGTGAAGGGTAAAGGCTGTAAACTCAGGTACCCTCGACCTGAGGTTGTGGCAGTGTGTTACAGTTCACTCAGAAAACCCAGGTTGCTATAGTTGTAGTTTTAAATACATGCTGTTTTCTGGAGCTATGGGTATCGACGGTTTAAAGTTTAAGTTTATTTATTAGTGTCACAAGTAGGCTTACATTAACACTGCAATGAAGTTACTGTGAAAATCCCCTAGTCGCCACACTCTGGCACCTGTTCGGGTACACTGAGGGACAATTTAGCACGGACAGTGCACCTAACCAGCACGTCTTTCAGACTGTGTGAGGAAACCGGAACACCTGGAGGAAACCCACGCAGACACGGGGAGAAAGTGCAAACTCCACACTGACAGCGACCCAAGCTAGGAATTGAGGCAGCAGTGCTAACCACTCCAACTTTCTTCCCATCATTTGGCTGGCCAGGAATCTCTCCTGCTCTTGCCATCTACCATTGGCATGTGTTGGAAGAATTTGCGGTGTGGTTCTTGGCCTATATGAAAGCACCTTCCTTGGCCATCAAGCCCTGGGGTAAGACTCAAACACAGTACTTCTGGCTCAGAAGCAGGGGTGCCACCCACTCCACTATGAGTTTGAGGCTGTATGACATGTCAAAAGTATAATTCACATTGTCTGTTGCACTATCATTGGCAACTGTTGCATATCATAGAATCATAGAATCCCTACAGTGCAGAAGAAAGCCATTCGGCCTATTGAGCCTGCACCAAAAAGAATCCCACCCAGGCCCTATCCCCATAACCCCACATCTTTTTTTAAAGTTTATTTATTCATGTCACAAGTAGGCTTACATTAACGCTGCAATGAAGTTACTGTGAAAATCCCCTAGTCACCACAAGCCGGTGCCTGTTCGGTAAACTGAGGGAGAATTTGGTATGGCCAATACACCTAACCAGCACGTCTTTGAACTGTGGGAGGAAACTGGAGCACCCGGAGGAAACCCACGCAGACACGGGTGGAACGTGCAAACTCCACACAGACATTGAGCCAAGCCGGGAATCGAACCCAGGTCCCTAGCGATGTGAGGCAGCAGTGCTAACCACTGTACCACCGTGCCACCCCCGTGGGTTCATTGGCAATAAATACTGGCCAGCCAACGACGCCCATGTCCCACGGATGAATTAAAAATAACGTACTTACTTAGGAGTAGTTGCTCTGGTCCTATGCCAGACGACGGATGGCAAGACTTCACCCCCCTCTCCCCACTGGGCAGCCATGGGCAGCATCCAGGTCACCAGCGCTGGTCATGTCGGCAATCGCTTTCAGCTTTTCTTATTGATCATTTAGATTCAACTGCGCTGTTAAAAAAGAGAAGTAGGTCAAGAACATTTGTGCCGGACAATGAGGAATGATCAAAGCTGAATACTTGGCAGGTTGTGAGAGAGCTGTCCCTGTTTAAGCTCTGGATTTACAGCAAGCCAGACTGAGGCTGGGTGGTGAGTCTATTTGAATTAGCAGAGTGAAGAATTAATGACAATTGAAGCAAATTGGCCAAACAGAGACTGTTTTTCTTTGGGAGATTTATTTCTGTAAAGGATTTGATCAGTCTTCAATCAGTTCACATGTCCTATGAATCAGAAGTGGATGATTTTAATTCATTTAAATGTGCTGCATGGCACATAAAAATGTAATTTATTTTGGCTCAAGGTATTTTGTACTAACCAAAGAAGAATTTAGACTTAATTTTCATGTTTATCAGGGTGATTATGACTAATAGTTGTGTTAACCATGCACTAATCACGAGGCCTCAATTGCTGACACATAACTCACCACAAGCGCTCCCTCAGAAATAATATTCCAACCTGTGAACCTGACTCCCAGTGATGGAAACTGCTCCACCATGGGGTCATTCCATTCAAAGCGCTGGTTAAATATGAGGCTGCACATTGGATTGGTTTAATGTTAAGATTAATGTTTGCGTCAAAAACCGAATAGTTAGAGGCAGAAACCATTACTGAGAGTGTTCTTGGCACTAGCTGTCCTCTTTGAACAGAAATATTTAACACCGTGGCAAACATTCAAGGAGTGATCTTCCCAATTTCCAAGAATAATATATGTTGCAAAACAATTTTGACCTAAACTACTTTTAAGCCTTTATTTTTAAAATCCTTTTTTAATTTATTCAAGGGACATGGGTGTCGTTGGCTGGACCAGCATTTATTGCCCATCCCTATTTGCCCTTGGAGGGCAGTTGAGAGTCAACCACATTGCTGTGGCTCTGGAGTCACATGTAGACCAGACCGGGTAAGGATGGCAGATTTCCTTCCCTGAAGGACATTAGTGAACCAGAGAGTGTTTTTCCACCAATCGATACCGGTTTCATGGTCGTCAGTAGATGCCTAATTCCAGATTTTTTTCTATTGAATTCAAATTCCACCAGCTGCCGTGGCGAAATTCGAACCCGGGTCCCCAGAAACTGGGCCCTTTCCCAAAGGCACGACATTTTGCTGATCACAGGCCCACAGGGCGCTCTGTTATTTCCACCACATGGCCAGTCTTCAAATATGGACCATTACAATGGTGACTGGTGCTTATTTGAGCACAGAAGGCATTGCAGCTGATCCAGGCCCACCTCTTCTTCCCCAATATCATTGTCTACCCAACCAGAGTTGCAGGATGATCAGGACAGGATACTGATTGGTGGTAGTTTTGATCAATATAAATTGAGACGATCCAATATTTCCAGGTGGCTTTCATGAAACAGTCGAATCTCTACTGTGTAGAAGGAGGCCATTCGGCCCATAAAGTCTGCACAAACTATCCAATAGAGCATCTTACCCAGGCCTTATCCCCATAACCCCACACATTTACCATTGCTCATCCATCTAGCCTACACATCTTGGGACACAAAGGGGCAATTTAGCATGGCCAATCTACCTAACCCGCACATCTTTGGATGTGGGAGGAAACTGGAGCACCCGGAGGAAATCCACGCAGACATGGGGAGAACGTGCAAACTCCACACAGACACACAATGACCCAAGGCTGGAATTGACCCTGGAGTGCCTGGTGCTGTGAGGCAGCAGTGCTAACCATTGTGCCACCGTGCCACCCATCACTTAACTTTCATTCACATCATGATGGCCTCTGAATCAAAAAGTTTAAGTTTATTCATTAGTGTCATGAGTAGGCTTACATTAACATTGCAATGAGGTTAATGTGAAAATTCCCTAGTTGCCACACTCTGTCCCAACCGCCATGAGAATCAGAATGGGTGGGCCGGGGGGTGGAGAGGGTGGGTGGGGATGGACCGTGCAAAGGCCCGTTGACCTCGGGTGGGATTTTCCGGTGTTGGGGTGAGTGCGGCTGGAAAATCCCACCCGCGGAATCTTCAGATTGGACTCTCACTTCTGCTTGTACTTTTCCAACCACTGAGATGAGCAATCTCCTATCATTCTGGCCTTGAGTCGAACTCAAATTCCAAAAGTGAAATTATAATCTGCCTGTGTCGAAATAATTCAAAAACAAACGTCAATTGTGAGAAGGAATTTCTTTGTTCACATTGACCAAATATCTTTCATCCCTCTTGTAGAGCATGTTCAGTTCCCCCCCTCTCCCCTCCACCCCCCCATCTCTTACTCATGGTTAACCTTGATTTTAAATCTTGACACAGAAAATGGTTACATAAGGGGAGGCTACATGTTTTTTCAATTATTCAAGGGGTGTAGACTTCTCTGGCTGGGCCAGCATTGTTGCCCATCTCGAATTGTCCTTGTCTGTATTGACCGTGACAGCTCATTGTCAGAGCAACTTAGGTAGTGTTACACCACCCCTCCCCTCCCCACACCCCACCCCCGCCCCCCATCCTTTCCCCAAAGCCTAGTATTTTCTTTTCCTTTGGATGTGCATATCCAATTCTCTTTTGAAAGCCATGCTTGTACCAGACTCTAAGGCAGTGCATTCCAGATCCTAACTGCCTTCTGCATAAAAAAGCTTTTCCTCATGTCGCCATTGCTTCTTTTGCCAATGACCTTACATTTTTATATATTCGTTGAAAACACTTCAAGAGTAAGAGGAAACACATGGATCCTGAAAACTCACAAGTTCTCTCGGAGCTGGTGCCAGGTCTGCGCTCACTGATGGTCTGATTGTGGTTTCAGTGGGAAACCAACTAATAAAGCCTAACCCCTGCAGGCACATCTCTGACGTAAAGCAAGAATAACCCAAATCCCAATGGGTTTGACCAATTTTCTCTTGCCTCTTCCTGCAGCTCAATTACTCCCTAAAATGGAGGAAGCTGCACAGGTAAGAACGTATCAACACAACCATGTAGTTCGAGACTTGAAGGAAATGAGTGACAAGAAATAGTCAAGAGAGCTTGGAACTGTCACCTTGCTTCAACTGATTCAATTCTTCTGAAATCCACAGAAAGAACGAAACTTCCTAGTCAGACTGTCGGCAAGCCATAAATTTCCTTCAAGTGAAAAGGAATGAACAATTGCAAGGACAATTAAAAGATTCCTTTAGGCAAAGATTTAAAGTTTTTATTTCATTTATTAGTCACAAGTAAGGCTTACATTAACTGCAATGAAATTACTGTGAAATTCTCCTCGGCACCACACTCCGGTGCCTGTTCGGGTCAATGCACCTAACCAGCACATCTTTCCGACTGTGAGAGGAAACCGGAGCACCCGGAGGAAACCCACGGGGAGAATGTGCAAACTCCATACAGACAGTGACCCAAGATGGGAATTGAACCCGGGTCCCTGGCGCTGTGAGGCAGCAGTGCTAACCACTGTGTCACTGTGCCGCCCGATCACTGATCAGCTGGAGGCAATGGCATTCCTGGGTCTCTAGAGTCAATCCTCCTGTTCTTCAGAGCTAAAGCCAACGCACAGATTTTCACTATAGGTCCCATAGTGTGAAGGGATTTGATTTTGATTTGATTTATTATTGTCACATGTATTAACATACAGTGAGAAGTATTGTTTCTTGCGCGCTATACAAACACAGCATACCGTTCATAGAGAAGGAAAGGAGAGAGTGCAGAATGTAGTGTGACAGTCATAGCTAGGGTGTGGAGAACGATCAACTTAATGTGAGGTAGGTCCATTCAAAAGAACAGCAGGTAAGAAACTGTTTTTGAGTTGATTGGTATGTGATCTCATAGAATCTAGAATCATAGAAACCCTACAGTGCAGAAGGAGGCCATTCGGCCCATCGAGTCTGCACCGACCACAATCCCACCCAGGCCCTACCCCCACATATTTTACCCACTAATCCCGCTAACCTATGCATCTCAGAACTCTAAGGGGCAATTTTTAACCTGGCCAATCAACCTAACCCGCACATCTCAGACTTTTGTTTTTTTTCCCCGACAGAAGAGGGTGGAAGAGAGAATGTCCGGGGTGCGTGGGGTCCTTGATTTTACTCGCTGCTTTCCCAAGGCAGCTGGAAGTTAGCAGAGTCAATGGATGGGAGGCTGGTTTGCGTGATGGATTGGGCTACATTTATGACCTATTGTAGTTTCTTGCAGTCTTGGGCAGAACAGGAGCCATACCAAGCTGTGATACAACCAGAAAGAATGCTTTCCATGGTGCAACTGTAAAAGTTGGTGAGAATTGTAACTGACATGCCAAATTTCCTTAGTTTTCTGAGCAAGTAGAGGCTTTGGTGGGCTTTCTTAACTATAGCGTCGGCATGGGGGACCAGGACATGTTGGTGATCTGAACACCTAAAAACTTGAAGCTCTCGACCCTTTCTACTTCACCTCCATTGATGTAGACAGAGGAATGTTCTCCACTAAGTTTCCTGAAGTTGATGACAATCTCCTTCGTTTTGTTGACATTGAGGGAGAGATTATTGTCCTTGCGTGAGTTCACCAGATTCTCTATCTCATTTCTGTTCTCTGTCTCGTCATTGCTTTGAGATCCAACCCACTACCGTGGTGTCGTCAGCAAACCTGCCCAGTTATATTTGGGAGGGGGAGTTTTTTAAAAATCTTTTGTCCCATTGAATGCAGAGGCAGTCCTGTAGCATGTAGGAAACCTGCAGTGAATCTGTCAGTGGCTTCTTCACTCAGCCACGGCATTTACAGCTGACTTCCAGTTTTCCGGTGCAAACAGGTATGATGATGAGTCCTCTTAGGCTGAATGATGTAGAGGCACCTGCGAAGATGACAGTTGAAGTATTGTGGAAATGGAGGGACAGAGGAAGCAACTCGATGAAGGGCTTCCTGATGTGCTAAGACTGCAACTCAGTTCACAAGTGCCTCCCTAAGCCTGGTGCTGCAGCATGTGGAGATAGTCATATCTGCTGATGCAGAGGGAGAAGCCTGGCTCAGAGAACAAGAAGGCATGGCTGGAGATTGCAGAGGTGGTTAACAGCAGCAGTGTGGTCCCAGACTCCTCGATACAGTGCTTGAAAAGTTTCAGTGATGTAATCATAGAATTCCTACAGTGCCGAAGAGGCCATTCGAACCATCATGTCTCCATCAAAGCTCTGACAGAGTATCCAACCCTGGCCCTCTCCCCCACCCTATCCCTGTAACCCCACACATTTACCATGGCTAATCCATTTAACCTACACATCTTGGGACACTAAGGGTATGCTTTTTCTTTTGCTTTTATGCTGTCCTTGACTTCCCTCGTCAGTATGGGTGCCTCGTCCTCCCCTTAGCATGTTTCCTCCTCCTTGGGATGAATTTCTGTTGTGTCTCCCGAATAACACCCCTGGGATTTTTCCTGCTTGTGTAGTAACAAGGTCACAAAGCCACAGGTTAAGACAAGAGGCAAGGCAAGAAGACAAGGACGGCACGGTAGCACAGTGGTTAGCTCCAGGGACCTGGGTTCGATTCCCGGCTTGGGTCACTGTCTGTGTGGAGTTTGCACTTCCTCCTCGTGTCTGCGTGGGTTTCCTCTGGGTGCTCCGGTTTCCTCCCACAGTCCAAAGATGTGCTGGTTAGGTTGATTGGCCATGCTAAAATTGCCCTTAGTGTCCTGAGATGCGTAGGTTAGAGGGATTAGTGGGTAAATATGTTGGGATATGGGGTAGGGCTTGGGTGGGATTGTGGTCGGTGCAGACTTGATGGGCCGAATGGCCTCTTTCTGTACTGTAGGGATTCTATGAAGAGGAGAAATCAAAGACTGAAGATAAAGAAGTTGAAGTTCAATTATCAGTAAACATTTTTGATCAGACAGTTGAGAAACAATAAGAACAGGGGGAGGATGAAGTAGATAATTTTAGTTCAGTGAAGTTGGCAGAAATATAACAGAAAGATATAGAGATAAAACAGTTATATCAGAAAGTATACACGGAAGAAGAATCTGCATGTATACCAAAATGTTATTACCTTAAAAACGATGCCTGAATAAGGAAATGGAGACCTTTACATAGTCAGGTGATGGAAAATGGGCAGAAGTTTATCAAGTGGTATTACCAGTGGGTTATAGAAAGGAGGTGTTGTAGTACACGAGGTACCAGTAGGAGGTCATTTGGGAGTAAGGAAAACTCAAGCTAAAATACAGAAACATTTTTATTGGCCTGGACTGCATAAAGATGAGATTGAATTTTCATGTCACGCATGTCAGGTAATAGGAAAACCTCAAGCGGTGATAAAACCAGCATCCTTAATGCCCATTCCAGCGTTTGAGGAACCTTTAACATGGGTCTTAATTAATTGCATAGGGCCCCTCACTAAAATGAAAAGTGGGAATCAATAACTATTGGCCATAATGGATATGTTTATAGATTTCCAGAGGCCATTCCATTATGTAACATTGCAGCTAGAAGTATTTTAGAGGAGTTACATGAATTTTTTATGAGACATGGACTACCCACAGAAATACAATCAGATCAAGAGTCAAATTTTACATCAAAGTTATTCAAGGAGATTATGGATAGTTTAGGAGTGAAACAACTTAAATCAACTGCATACTATCCAGAATCGCAGGGAGCGCTAGAGCAGTGGCATCGAACTTTAAAGACAATGTTGTGGGCTCATTGTCAAGATTATCCAGAGGATTAGGATAAAGGAATTCCATTTGTACTTTGTGCAATTAGGGATGCACCTAATGAGGCAACTAAATTCAGTTCATTTGAATTGAATTTTGGTCATGAGGTAAGAGGACCACTTAAATTGATTAAAGGGAAATTGCTGAGGCAGTGTTCTGAGACTACTTTATTGGACTAAGTGCCAAATTTTAGTGAAAGATTGAATAGAGCAGATGAGTTGGCTAAACAACATTTAAAAGTGGTACAGCACGTGATGAAACAGGAAGTGGATAAGAAACCAAAAATTTGTTGGTTTGCTAGTGGGGATAGAGGCTTAGTATTGCCACCAGGGATAGGTGAACCTTTAAAAGCAAGGTTTAGTGGGCCTAATCAAATTGAAAGGAGATCGAGTGAGGTGAATTATTTGATAAGAGCGCCAGATAGAAGGAAAACTCAGTGTGTCATGTGAATATGCTCAAAGAGTATTTTGATGGGGAAGGAAAGCAGGAATAGAGTGTGTTAGTGGTTACAACTCAAAGTGAAGAACCAAATCCAGATGATTCTGAATTTGACATTCCTCAAATTAAATTGGATAATGAGGAAGTTATCAGAAATTGGAATAAATTATTGAGTTGCCATCTGGAGGGAAATCAAAATGATCTGAAGGAGTCATTAAAATCACATGGGCAGGTATGTGGGAATAAGCTGGGAAGTACTAAAATAGTTATGCATGATGTAGATGTAGGAAATGCTGTTCCAATTAAGTAACATCCTTAAAGGTTTAACCTTTTAAAGTTAGCACGGGTTCAAAAGGAGATTGGAAGCATGCTTAAAAATGCCATAATTGAAGTGAGTTGCAGTGAATGGAGATCACCTATAGTGATGGTACCAAAACCAGATGGTACCCACCAATTGTGTGTGGACTATAGGAAAGTTAATGCAGTTACGAAGTCAGATTCATACCTATTCCTCAGTTGGAGGACTGCATTGCGAAGGCAAGCGACTTTTATCTTCAAACTTTACTTACTCAAAGATTACTGGCAGGTATCTTCATCTGAAAGGGCGAAGAAGATTTCAGCTTTCATGACACCAAATGGTTTATACCAGTTCAAAGCCATGCCATTTGGAATGTAAAATGCCCCAGCCACATTTCAAAGATTAACCAACAAGGTCATTACAGGATTACCCGATTATGTGGTGTACATAGACGATTTGGTGATTTTTAGTCACTTGTGGAAAGAACAGTTGGAGCACCTGAATTGTTCGATTGACTACAAAAGGCGGGCTTGGTGGCAAACATGGCTAAGAGTGAGTTTGGAAAAGCCCAAGTCATATTTCTTGGCCATACAATTGGACATAGCCAGATGGCCCCACAGGATGTGAAGACAAAGGGAGTTTCGAATACCATCGATGAAAAGGGAAATAGTGAGATTTCTGGGCCTGAGTGTTATTTTACAGGAAATTCGGCCGGATTTTAGCAGTGTCATTGCTCCACTGACTGACCTGCTGAAGAAGTGTAGCAAATTTCAGTGGATGGTGGAGAGTCAGCAGGCACTTGACAGCCTGAAAGCTGTGTTAACCGCTGCCTCTGTGTGGGCAGGAGGGGGTTGGGGGAAAATTTAATCAGGTGCCCTTTAAAGATCGCAACCCACTCTCTGTGGAACTGGCCTTAAGTTAAAGTTTATTTATTAGTGTCACAAGTAGGCTTACATTAACACTGTAATGAAGTTATTGTGAAAATCCCCCTGTCGCCACACTCCGGCGCCTGCTCAGATCCACTGAGGGAGAATTTAGCATGGCCAATGCACCTAACCAGCACGTCTTTCAGACTGTGGGAGGAAACTGGAGCACCCGGAGGAAACCCATGCAGACACGGGGAGAATTGCAGACTCTGCACAGACAGTGACCCAAGCCGGGAATCGAACCCGAGTCCCTGGCACTGTGAGGCAGCAGTGCTAACCACTGTGCCACACCATGCCTTGTCTCATCTATCAGGTCCGGCTTCCCAGAGTGACGGCATAAACCGAGCTGCCAGATTTTCTGTGCGTTAAGAGATCTGGTCTGAAAACTCAACAGTGCCTCTGGAGAGACACACACTAGTTTTCAGTCAGAGCCTGACATTGTGACAAATCATAGTAAAATTCTGTCCATTATGTTGGGGAATAAGGAAATGCAAAAGTATTAAACAGAAGCTTACAGACCCCTGGATCTGCAGTCTGTCGAGATAGCAGATGCATTGGTTTTGATCTTCCAAAATTTCTCAGATTGCAGAATGGTCCATATGGATTTGACTGGAATGTAGCAAATGTGATCCTGATGTTTCAGCAAGGAGGAAGAGAGAAAATCGGGAACTATACGGTAGTTAGCTTGTCATCAGTAGTAGAAATAATGCTGGGATCTATTATTCAGGAAATGCCAGCAGGCAAATTGGAAAATCACAATAAGAGTAGACAGAGTTTCCATAGCTTTATGAATGGGAAATAATGGGTGGGACTTTTCTCCTTCTATGTGGAATGCTCTGCAGTGGCGGAATCTTATGGTTCCACTGTTGTCAACAGGGTTTCCCATTTAACGCACCACTTGCTGCCGGGAAACCCATGGCAGGAGTGCGTTGTTGGCCGGACCGTAAGGGGGTGAGCGGCATGAGCGGGAGAAGATTTTGGTGAATATATTTGGATTTTCAGAAGATGCCACAAAATAGGTTGCTACACAAGGTTCGGGCTTTTCATATTATTATCTGAATAGAGGATTGGTTAATGGGCAGAAAGCAAAGAGTAGGAATAAATGGGCCATTCTTGGAATGGCTGAGTATAACTGGTCGAGATCTGGTGAAAGGTCACAAACCTGAAACATTGGCTGGGATTTTCCATTCCTGCCGTGTGGGCGTGATGCAGAATTCAGACAGACAGCCAAGCATCCATTGACTTTGGTGGAAATTTCCAATCCCGCTGTTTAACTCTGTTCTCTCTCCATGGATGCTGCCAAACTCACCGAATATTTCCAGTATTTTCTGCTTTTAATTCAGATTTTCCACTTATGCAGTATTTTGTTTGGTGTAAAATGGTGAAATGATTGGGTAAGAATTAATCTGACAGAATAAATTCAGGGGAAACATGAAATTATCCACCTTACTGGAAAGAATGGCAAAGCAAAATATATTTTTAAAGGTTGAGGGATGAGTGAATGTTGGTATTCAGACTGTCCTTTTATATGAATCACAGTTAATCTTCAGGAGTAAGCAATTAGGAAGGCAAGTGGTGTGATAGCCTTTATTGCAAGAAGGTTGGAATATAAGACTAATGAAGTCATGCCACAATTAGATGGGACTTCAGTGTGGCGATATCTACAGGACTGTCTACAGCTTAGGCCACCTTAACTAAGGAAGGATATACTTGCCTTTAGACAGGACGCAATAAATCCTAGAATGGGGGTATTCTCTGGAATTTAGAAGGATACTTACCTTGCAGGGGCGAAACCAGGATCAGGCAGGGACATGGCTAGCCCATTGCACTCTGGGTGTGTTGATGTCTGTGATCATGGTTTCCCAGAGCTAGGGTCGAGTCGGCGATCAGGATAGCCAATGAGGTTAAACTGAGGCTTTATCTGATGAAATCTTTCAAAGCCATCTCGGTCTTCTGGCTAAGATGAAGCATTAGATCAAGACCAGGAGGGGGTGTAATGCCTCATCCTGTCAGCTTGGATCTTGTTTGATCAAGCGCAAGATTGGATGTATATTTAAAGCAAAATACTGCGGATGCTGGAATCTGAAACAAAACCAGAAAATGCTGGAAAATCTCAGCAAGTCTGACAGCATCTGTGGGGAGAGAATAGAGCCAATGTTTCGAGTCTAGATGACCCTTCATCAGAATGAGAGGAGAGATTGAATTGATTAGGCCCTTAGTCAGAGCTCCGACGAAGGGTCATCTAGACTTGAAACATTGGCTCTATCTCTCCCCACAGATGCTGTCAGACTTACTGTGACTTTCCAGCATTTTCTGTTTTCGTTCTGGGATGTATATTCTTGTCTTGTCAGCTTGGATCTGGTTTGTGTCTCGTTTGGGGACTCTGGCCGGACTTAATTGACTTTTTTGATTAGGAATTAAGTACCAAAAGGTACAAAAGAAAGTTTAGAAGGATGATATATGACCTCATGGAAATATAAAACTTCTTAGAATATGTGACAGGATAAGTGTTGGGAGGGTTGTTTCTTCAGCTGGACTCGAATCTCGAACCGGGGTGTAGCTTTGAGGGCTGGAATTTTACCCGATTCCGGGGTGGGCGAGGCTCGCAGTTTGGCATTCTCCATTGGCCTCGGGCGGGATTTTACGAACCTCAGACAGGCGAGGTGGTAACAAATATCTCAATCATTTGAGACTGAGGCAAGGTGAAGTGTCTTCACTTGAGGCTGCTGTATCTCTGGAATCTCTGCTTCTGTGGATCCTTGTCTTTGCCACGTGGTCCCTTGCTCTCTCTCCTTCAAAAATGTTTGATGGTCTAATGTTTGAAGTGGGATTTCCTTTGTCCCCTGGACTCCACTCTGCAGAATAAGCTTCTCCAATGCTTTCATGCATTGCATGGTGCACATTGCTAATGTTGACTAAAACATTAGAATAATTAATCCTGATATCCCATGTGCATTTATTTTAATGCAAGTTACATTACAGACAAGTGAAACAATAATACGGTAGATTCAGGGTCATGCTTAACCACACTGCTAAGCTCAAGCAATGACTGGTTTACCCTTTCTTAGTGCAACTATGTTTTTAGCACTAATTTCTTACAAACACTAAAACTACAATTGTAATCACCTTCAGGTCTAAAACACTGGTTGGTTTTCTTCATTTGAGATCGACAAATATAGTCCCCTCCTTATTTACCTCCCAAAATTTAAATTGTGGCTTGTGAGTTGAAAATAACTCTTGCAGTTGCAGAGATCCAGCCTCCCGGATCATTTTGAGGAAGTGATATTCCGAGATACTGGAGGACACAGTGTACCTGGACTTCCAGTATATCTTCCCACAATTCCCACCTTCCAGTATACCTTCCCACCTTCCCGAGGTGAAAGGCCACATATGAGGCCATTGGTACCCTGGTTAGTGACGTACTAAGCCCTATGGACTCAGGCCAGAGCCTTCATTCTTTGAAATCTACCTAAAGGGCATCGATTCAAAAGCACAACATGAGTTGGTCAAATTTGCAGGTTTGGGGAGATTGGCTGTAGATTGCTACGGTACATTGGTAGGAAAGGTTGAGAGGGGCATGGGCCAAATGTGTGATTGTTCAGACTGGTACATGGCTAGGAAAGTTTAAGAGGGATATGGGTCAAATGCATGCAAATGGGATTAGTTCGGTTTAGAAAACCTGATTGGCATGGACAAGTTGGGCCGAAGGGCCTGTTTCCGTGCTGTATATCTCTATGATTCTATGATTAAGGATAAATTTAATGGGTTGAATGGCCTTCCTCGTTCTTTTGTAGTATTCTGTCCTCAAAATCAATCAATGATGATGATTTTTGAAATCCAAATTTTGATCATTTGTTTGAACAGAAACAGAAGACTTAAATCCAAGATCCAGAGATAAAACCGAAAATTATTCATAGGATTAAACAACAGGTACAGGTATGCAGGTTATTAATATGCGTGCTTGCTTCCAGTTTGTACATGTGGTCATGGAGGCTGGACACACTTAGTAATAAAATTATTTGATTAATGTGGCCGCTCAGTCATGCAGTCTAATCTCAGCCAATAACTTCCATATATTTCTTTTGACCAAGAAAAACGACCACATCACAGAATATGATGCAAAATTTTATAAGAGAACATTTGAACTATCTCTCTCTAAATGCTGTTTATATGATTTCTTGATGAAAACTGCAGTGGTTTAGTGCAATAATAAATAAGCTTGCAACACCCAACATAGAATTCCAGCAAGACGCATGGGTCCAATGAACAAAATACAAATTTTCACCAGATTTTGGTCATATTTTCTGAGCCAGGTACAGTAAGTCAAGAATCTTTTCAACCTTTCAACCAGTTTCCCATAATCTCCTGGGAAACTGGGTCAATATTAAATGCCCATCAGTCTTAATTGGCCATATTCCTCATTTGAAGGATAGAGCAGTGGTTACACTACTTCACAGTAAGGAGTCTCACAACACCAGTCCACTACTTCACTCCAGAGGCCTAGGTGACTAATGAGCTCAAATTTGGGCATTTGAATTCAGTTTCTAAAGTAAAAATGGAAACACTGTAAAAAGCTGGTACCAGTAAAAAGTGCGCATGAAGTTCCTAAAATCCCAACTGATTCACCACTGTCGTTCAGGAAAGGTGACCCACTGTCTTGTACCGAGTCTGACTTCCGAAGGGGTCCAGCAAGACTTTCGGTGGATCACCTCATTACAGTGATCCATCACCACCTGCTCAGGGCTAACAAATGGCTAATAAATGCCAACCTGGCCAGTGATGCTTACATCCCAAGAAGGATTTTTGTTTTTTAAGTGAGGAAACTCTGGGCATATTCTGGTTTTAGACTTGTGGCAGTTAAAATGTCCTCCCTTTTCAGTTTAGTTTACAGTCACAATAGGTTCAACAATGGAGATATCGGTCCTTGCAGAGTTGGGTTTAAACCTCAAGTTTTGAACTTGACTGATTCTCTTCTGGCTCCTGCCTTCAATCCACGCCTCTCTGTAGGGAGGGGGGGTGTAGGAAAGGGGCTGGGCGTGGGGAGCGGCTCGCCTCCGTTTGCAGATATCCAACAAGGACTTCAGTTCAGCTCGGAAGTTTGCATTCAGCCAGCAGTAGATAAAGGGGTTGTAACAAGTGCTGCTCATGGCCACCCAGTGGAAGGCAAAGTATATTGCATTGTTGGTGTTGATGGCCTTGCTGGAGACGAGGACCACATAGCAGTTCAGGGGAAACCAGCAGACAGCAAACACCACCACCACCAGCATCAGCATCTTCAGCGTCATTATCTTCTTGCGCCGGTGAGCAAAGTACTGCTCCACGGTGATGTCCCCGATGGCGTTCCGTAACCACAGCTTCTTTGCAACTGTTGTGTAGGCCACAGTTATAATTAAAAGTGGCAAAACATAGAGGAGGATGAAGGTAGACAGGTCCATATACTTCCAGTACAGATCTGCTGGCTGCGGGAAATTGTGGAGGCATAAACTTCGTACCTTTTCTTTCCTGGAATGCAGAGTAGATAAATGGGTGAGTACATGAGGAAGGAGATAACAGTTCAACCTGGGTGGTATCACACGGATCACCCATTCTACACCCACTGTACAGTCCCACAGACCTCAAAAGAATATCTCATTGAAACTTACAGAATGCTGAAAGGCCTGGTTAGAGTGGACATGGGGAAGATGTTTCCATTAGCAAGAGAGACTAGGATCCAAGGGCACAGCCTCAGAGTAAAGGCACAACTTTTTAGAACTTGCAGCTGTATAAGACCCTCGTCAGACCCCACTTGGAGTACTGTGCTCAGTTCTGGTCGCCTCATTACAGGAAGGATGTGGAAAAGATTGAAAGGGTGCAGAGGCGATTTACAAGGATGTTGCTGGGATTGAGTGGCATGCCTTATGAGGATAGGCTGAGGGAGCTCGGTCTTTTCTCCTTGGAGAGACGTAGGATGAGAGGAGACCTAATAGAGGTATATAAGATGTTGAGAGGCATAGATCGGGTGGACTCTCAGAGGCTTTTTCCCAGGGTGGAAATGGCTGCTACGAGAGGACACAGGTTTAAGGTGCTGGGGTGTAGGTACAGGGGAAATGTTAGGGGGAAGTTTTTCACACAGAGGGTGGTGGGCGAGTGGAATCGGCTGCCGTCAGTGGTGGTGGAGGCAAACTCAATAGGGTCTTTTAAGAGACTCCTGGATGAGGGCGGCACGGTAGCACAGTGGTTAGCACTGCTGCTTCACAGCTCCAGGGACCTGGGTTCGATTCCCGGCTTGGGTCACTGTCTGTGTGGAGTTTGCACATTCTCCTCGTGTCTGCGTGCGTTTCCTCCGGGTGCCCCGGTTTCCTCCCACAGTCCAAAGATGTGCGGGTTAGGTTGATTGGCCATGCTAAAATTGCCCCTTAGTGTCTTGGGATGCGTAGATTAGAGGGATTAGCGGGTAAAATATGTCGGGATTTGGGGGTAGGGCCTGGGTGGGATTGCGGTTGGTGCAGACTCGATGGGCCGAATGGCCTCTTTCTGTACTGTAGGGTTTCTATGATTCTATGATTTCTATGAATACATGGGACTTAATAGGATGGAGGGTTATAGGAACATAGGAAATAGGAGCAGGAGTAGGCCATCTAGCCCCTCGAGCCTGCCCCGCCATTCAATAAGATCATGGCTGATCTGACGTGGATCAGTACCACTTACCCGCCTGATCCCCATAACCCTTCATTCCCTTACCGATCAGGAATCCATCCATCCGCGCTTTAAACATATTCAGCGAGGTAGCCTCCACCACCTCAGTGGGCAGAGAATTCCAGAGATTCACCACCCTCTGGGAGAAGAAGTTCCTCCTCAACTCTGTCTTAAACCGACCCCCCTTTATTTTGAGGCTGTGTCCTCTAGTTTTAACTTCCTTGCTAAGTGGAAAGAATCTCTCCGCCTCCACCCTATCCAGCCCCCGCATTATCTTATAAGTCTCCATAAGATCCCCCCTCATCCTTCTAAACTAGGTAGGCCTAAAAGGTAGGGATATGTTCGGCACAACTTGTGGGGCCGAAGGGCCTGTTTTGAGCTGTAGTTTTCTATGTTCTATGTTTTCTATGTAGGTTGCCTCTATTTAATTTCTGGGTACACGTGACTATCAGACATTACACTAGGATGTTGATCAAAACCTGCGAAGTGACCTCAGTGACTTTTCCCTACAATAACATGATAGTCGTGATATATAGACCATTTAATTACTATATGGTTGGTTAATTGACTATTGACTCCTATTTCCCATTGTTAATTTCAGTGTTGCCACTGGAGCACCTTGCTATTTCAGGTATCCCTGCGCCAGTAACAAACAATCTCAGTTCAGAATGGGTAGTATTTTGTGGATTGAAGGCCCAGGCAGTAATTTGATGGTACCATTGTGGTAGTGATCAGTTAATACACCTCCGCAGCAATGTGTGTGTACTGTTAGTTAACACAGCTCAGGCAGTGACTGAAGCTAAAGGCATCCAAGACCTCATTTACGAATTTGATGAGGTAACATCAGACTTTTCTTGACAGATGCATCATAGGAAGCATCCTTTCCAGATGCATCACACCTTGGGTATGGCTCCTGCTCCAAACAAGACTGCAAGAAACTACAAAGGATTGCGAACATAGTCCAGTCCGTCACGCAAACCAGCCTCCCATCCATTTACTCTGTCTACACTTCCTGCTGCCTCGGGAATGCAGCCAGCATAATTAAGGACCCCATGCACCCCAAACATTCTCTCTTCCACCTTCTTCCATCAGGAAAAAGATGCAAAAGTCTGAGGTCACATTCCAACCAAATCAAGAACAGCGTCTTCCCTGCTGCCACCAGACTTTGGAATGATTTGATTTATTATTGTCACATGTGTTAGTATACAATGAAAAGTATTATTTCTTGCATGCTATATAGACAAATCATAGAAATCATAGAAATCATAGAAACCCTACAGTGCAGAAGGAGGCCATTCGGCCCATCGAGTCTGCACCGACCACAATCCCACCCAGGCCCTACCCCCACATATTTTACCCGCTAATCCCTCTAACCTACGCATCCCAGGACACTAAGGGGCAATTTTTTTTTTAACCTGGCCAATCAACCTAACCCGCACATCTTTGGACTGTGGGAGGAAACCGGAGCACCCGGAGGAAACCCACGCAGACACGAGGAGAATGTGCAAACTCCACACAGCATACCGTTCATAGAGGAGGAAAGGAGAAAGTGCAAAATGTAGTGTTACAGTCATAGCTAGGGTGTAGAGAAAGATCAACTTAGTGCAAGGTAGATCCATTCAAAAGTCTGATGGCAGCAGGGAAGAAGCTGTTCTTGGGTCGGTTGGCACGTGATCTCAGACTTTGTATCTTTTTCCCGACTGGAAAAAGGTGGAAGAGAGAATGTCCAGGGTGCGTGGGGGTCCTTAATTATGCTGGCTGCTTTTTATTAAGTTGATCTTTCTCTACACCCCAGCTATGGCTCTAACATTACATTCTACAACCTCCCCTTTCCTTCTTCCCTATGTACTCTACAGACAAAGCATACTGTTCATAGAGTGCGCAAGTAACAATACTTTTCACTGTACCCCAATACATGTGACAGTAATAAATCCAATCAAAGATGTTACAGTTCAGTAGCGTAAGCTGCTGTAACAGCTACAAAAACAAAGTCCTGCACATATTGGAAAGCTGAAACAAAAACAGGAAATGCTGGAAATACACAGCAAGTCTGGCAGCATCTGTTTCAGGCTGAAATGTTAATTCTCTTTCTCACTCCACAGTTGCTGCCAGATTTGCTGTATCGGTCCAAGATGTTCTTCTTTGTTTTTATTTATTATTGTAAACTTTGAACATCTGAGTAACAACAACAACCCACTGTGCTGGACCGTGTCCCGGTCTTTAATAACTTGTCCTTGGCATCTCACTTCCCACTGTTCCCATCGTTTCTCCTCTGTGACTCTGAAGGATTTGGTGGTGCTGATAACGTTCCGATTGTGACGGTTTCTACTTCTGTGGCAACACTTTACCCCCCCCCCCCTCCCCACCCCCCCCCCCCCTCCCCACCCCCCCCCCCCTCCCCCACCCCCCCACCCCCCCCTCCCCTCCCCCCCCCCCCCCTCCCCCACCCCCCCCTCCCCCCCCCCCTCCCCCCTCCCCCTCCCCCTCCCCCCCCTCCCCCCATGCTGGTTAGGTGGATTGGCCATGCTAAATTCTCCCTCAGTATACCCGAACAGGTGCCGGAGTGTGGCGACTAGGGGATTTTCCCAGTAACTTCATTGCAGCGTTAATGTAAGCCGACTTGTGACACTAATAAATAAACTTAGAAAACTAAACTTTACATTCACTCAATCATTGACACTGTAAAGGTACGTCGGTAATAAGATGAGTTGTGCCTTCATTTAACATGACCAACTTCATGGGTATCAAGACTATTCAGCATTCTGTGACTGTATGTGGGGTGATGTAGGGAGCATTGCTGCCTCTGTCACCTCCGACCATTGCACCTGCACAACCCATTTATGAGCTTCCTCCCTCAGTTCCTCTTTGACTTTATTTCTGTTGCATCTGATGCATCGGAGAACCTGCGAGCTCTTCCTGCTGTTGGATTCACCTCTCCTCCCTCACGAGCTTCGTGTCAATTGTTGCAATCTTTTATCTGGTGCCGTGTTTACAACATTCCAAAATGTGCAGCCTCCTCTGAGAGGTCAGCTGACACGCAGCCAGAATGTGGCTGTGGGTCTTTATTTGGATTGATAGAATCATAGAATCCTACAGTGCAGAAGGAGGCCATTCGGCCCATCGAGTCTGCACCGACCACAATCCCACCCAGGCCCTATCCCCATAACCCCATGCATTTACCCTGCTGGTCCCCCTGACACTAAGGGACAGTTCAGCAAAGCCAGCCCACCTAACCAGCACATCTTTGGAGTGTGGGAAGAAACCGGAGCACCCGGAGGAAACCCACGCAGACACGGGGAGAATGTGCAAATTCCACGCAGACTGTGACCCAAGCTGGGAATCGAACCCGGGTCCCTGGCGCTGTGAGGTAGCAGTGCTAACCACTGTCACCATGCCACCCAGTTACTATTGTGTCTTTACCTGAGACACCATTTTCAACTTAAGACCATCAAGGCTATGATGTGACACAGATACTTTGAAGATTTTATACTGATTTGATTGCTGTGCACTTCCAATTCTTTGATCTTGCAATTGGATTGGGTGAAGAGTAACTGAAAGGTGCATCCCCACTCGCCTGCTATTTTCTCGGGAATTGTCCTCAGTGAAGCAACACTCCAGTCATACAGATTTTGTGTAATTATTTGCAAGCTTGGCTCCCTGTGCTAACACTTCCCTTCCATACAGTTCAGCTTCTCTGCCATGAGAATCATTGGGACTGGCTGACAATATCACTTATAGATTTCCCTTCCCCAGATTTCGCCCCATCTCTCCTAAAGGTGCCAACTTAAACTAAATTTGGCAGATGATGAAACATAATGCCAATAAGCAGCACACTGTTGAGCACTGCTGCCTCACAGTGCTAGGGACCCGGGTTCGAATCCAGCCTTGGGTGACTGTGGAGTTTGCACATTCTCCCCGTGTCAGCACAGGTTTCCTCTGGGCACTCCGATTTCCTCCCCATGCCAAAGATGTTCAGGTTAGGTAGATTGGCTATGCTAGATTGCCCCTTAGTGTCCCAAGATGTGTAGGTTAGGGGATTAAATATGTGGGGTTATGGGGATAGGGTCTGGGTGAGATGCTGTGTCAGAGAGTTGGTGCAGACACGATGGGCCGAATGGCCTCCTTCTGCACTGTGGGAATACAATGAATACAAAGCAAAGGCTGTCACTGGCCCTCGGTGGGGTCTTCTTGTCCCATTAAAGTCTGAGGCATTTTGCACAGTTTGTCCATCCCACCACTGGGGAACCAAGGGCGAGGGTCAACTTCAGCGGGATGGCAAGAGTCTGCTGGCAGCGCGGTGGCACAGTGGTTAGCACTGCTGTCTCACAGCGCCGGGAACCAGGGTTCCATTCCAGACTTGGGTGACTATGTCGAGTTTGCACGTTCTCCCCGTGTCTGCGTGGGTTTCCTCGGGTGCTCCGGCTTCCTCTCACAGTCCAAAGATGTGCGGGTTAGGTTGATTGGCCATGCTAAATTCTCCCTTAGTGTCAGGGAGAGTATTGAGATAAATACATGGGGTTATCAGGATAGGGCCTGGGTGGGATTCTGATCGGTGCAAACCTGATGGGCCGAATGGCCTCCTTCTGCACTGTAAGGATTCTATGATTCTATGGGGAGGAAAATCCCGCCCTTGGTGACTGGTACTGTGCTTTTTTATTCTTTAAATCTCAGTGAGCCCTTTAAAACAAATGTCTTTGGTCTGGTTATCACCGTTCATTGATTGTTTGTGAATAAACAAAACTAAACATGGCCTGAATTTGGGGGTCATCAGTAAATCAATGGTGTTGACCATTGACCTTGAAGAAAGTTGGTCACAAAGACCTAGCAATCCCTGTGCTGTGGTATTCCCTCTTTCTTGATGACACTTTATTTCCGGCACCAGGTCAGAGGGACAGGTGTTTAGTAATGTCGAGAAGCAGGGCGAAAAGCCAATCACATTGAAGAATTCTCACAGACAGCAAACCAGGGTATGAAACACATTAGTTATTGGAAGCTGAATGATCATAAACAAACTTCCAAAAAAAATAATTACATTAAAAAAGTATGGAATGTTTATCATGCTGGAAAATTTGATGTTACACAAATATAAAATTAGTTTTCCAGGGCCAGAAAGGATGCTTAGCAGCAGTTATGACACAGTAGACTGTTAAAAACCCATATGTAAAGCATTTATGAGGCGTATTTTTTCCAGGTTATTTTATAGTGATATTATAGCAATACAGGGGATGTTCTTGCCAGTTCAATGAATAAAAAGTTCTGCAGGGACTTCAACAGCGCACCTGGTGGAGAAGCAGGGAATTGCTAGCAGCAGCTTCTGGGTTCTATATATGTGCTGATAACATAAGTTGCTGTTATTTTTTTAAATTCATTTGTGAGACTTGGGCGTCACTGGCTGGCCCATCCCTAACTACCCTCCATTTCAGAGGGCATTTAAGAGTCAACCACATTGCTGTGGGTCTGGAGTCACATGTAGGCCAGACCAGGTAAGGACGGAGGATTTCCTTCCTTAAAAGGACATTAGTGAACCAGATGGGCGTTTCCGACAATCGACAATGGTTTCATGGTCATCAGTAGATTATTAATTCCAGATATGTTTTATTGAAATCAAATTCCACCATCTGCCGTGGCGGGATTCGAACCCGGGTCCCCAGAACATTAACTGAGTTTCTGGATTAATAGTTTAGCGAAAATACCATTAGGCCATCACCTCTCATAGGTTAATTTTTAAAATTCATTTACAGGAGTGAGCGTCGCTGGCTGGACCAGCATTTATTGCCCATTTCTAACTGCCCTCCATTTCAGAGGGTATTGGAGAGTCAACCACATTGTTGTGGGTCTGGAGTCACATGTAGGCCAAACCGGGTAAGGGTGATAGATTTCCTTCCCTAAAGGACATTAGTGAACCAGATGGGTTTTTAACTACAATTGACAATGGTTTCATGGTCATCAGTAGACTTTTAATTCCAGATTTTTTTTATTTAATTCAAATTTCACCATCTGCCGTGGTGGGATTTGAACCCAGGTCCCCAAAGCATTACCCTGGGTCTTTGGATTGCTCATCCAGCGACAATACCACTGCAGCACTGCCACGACGTCACTTCATTACAATCTCAAAATCCTGGCCAAATATTTCCAGTGCACTAATGTGAAATGGGATATAATGAAAGGTAAATATTCCCTGGTCGGCTTTGCTTTTTGCCTCACCTGTATTCAACTCTGAATAGCTTCTGGAAGATTGCATGTGGGAGAGAGAAGCAGGTTGCCATGATCCAAATGACGATGATGCAGATGACTCCTTTAGCTGTAGACATCCTAGGTTTCAGTGGGTGCATGATAACCTGTGCAAAGCAAAGCACAAGGGAATCAAACCTCTACAACCAGTGACCCATGCACCCTGGAACAGACAGGCAATGTATACCCCTGTGTACAAAGCTTCCAGATGCAAATTAATTACCCTTTCTTCCTTCAATATTTCTCCACCATCTGCTAGACGCATCACGGCATGCTGGGGCACGGTTTCACAGATGCCAACTACCAATGGCAAACCTCAATCAGGAAACTACTCTTCGCATGTCTGGGAAGCAGCTGTGGATAATTTGACCAGACAGGACATCAGGGCCGATACAGCTGTTAACAAATGTTCACATGCAGGAATACACAGCTGTGGTGAACAGCGAGATATGGCAGTGGTTTTCCCTCAATCAAAGGGCTCTGAAATCAATTACGTGTGACTTCCAAACGGCTGCTAAGTGGCAAGTAATTATGAAATTGCGGTGCAGAAATTGCGGTGTGACACGGTACTTCAGCAGCTCTGCAAGGAGAAAAAGCCCGTGCTGTTTTGTCCACAGCTGCAATGCAAGGTGAACCGGTTAGTTTTTGTTCTCGTTGCCGAAACAGTGATAAATGAGATATTGTATTTCCAATCAGGCAGTTTTACTCTCCCTTTCAATCTGTAGAGGCTGCCAGATTTGTTCTGACTTCACTGCTCGAGCACACATCCTGAAATGTATAATCTGCCTCAATAGAGGTTTAAGATCATCTCTAACACAAAAGGGTACTGCTTGAATCACTGAGATTTAGCTAAACTGTGCTAAACTATTCAATTCCCACTTGAAGAATAATGAGTCACATCGATGGCAGTGCAGGCAGGGAAAGCAAAAATATGATCCAAACACTCAGCGGGTCCGGCAGCATTTGCAGAGCAATAAAATTCTGGATATTGGACTGAGTTTTCCTGGTCCAATGCAAGTCGGATTTGGAGCTGGAGGGAGGTCGGGGCAGTCGGCAGAAGTCGGGTCAGGATGGCTCACTGGTGCCATCCCACCTCCAGGGGATTTTCCCAGGGTGGGCCGGGAGCATGGTGATCACAGTGGTTAGCACTGCTGCCTCACAGTGCTAGGGACCTGGGTTCAATTCCCGGCTTGGGTGACTGTCTGTGTGGAGTCTGTACGTTCTCCCCATGTCTGCGTGGGTTTCCTCCAGGTGCTCTGGTTTCCTCCCACAGAGTAAGAAGTTTAACAACACCAGGTTAAAGTCCAACAGGTTTATTTGGTAGCAAAAGCCACACAAGCTTTCGAGGCTCTGAGCCCCTTCTTCAGGTGAGTGGGAATTCTGTTCACAAACAGAACTTATAAGACACAGACTCAATTTACATGAATAATGGTTGGAATGCGAATACTTACAACTAATCCAGTCTTTAAGAAACAAAACAATGGGAGTGGGGAGAGCATCAAGACAGGCTAAAAAGATGTGTATTGTCTCCAGACAAGACAGCCAGTGAAACTCTGCAGGTCCACGCAACTGTGGGAGTTACAAATAGTGTGACATAAATTCTGATTCTAGGATCGCATGATAAAGACTCAGGAGGAAAAAAGCAGAAATATTTATGTGAAATAGTGTGACATAAACCCAATATCCCGGTTGAGGCCGTCCTTGTGTGTGCGGAACCTGGCTATCAGTTTCTGCTCCGCGACTCTGCGCTGTCGTGTGTCGCGAAGGCCGCCTTGGAGAACGCTTACCCGAATATCAGAGGCCGAATGCCCGTGACCGCTGAAGTGCTCCCCAACAGGAAGAGAACAGTCTTGCCTGGTGATTGTCGAGCGGTGTTCATTCATCCGTTGTCGCAGCGTCTGCATAGTTTCCCCAATGTACCATGCCTCGGGACATCCTCCCACAGTCCAAAGATGTACAGATTAGGTGGATCGGTCCATGTTAAAGTGCCCCTTAATGTCAAGGGCGTTAGTGGGGTAAATACATGGGGTTACGGGGATAGGGCCTGGATAAGATGCTCTGTTGGAGAGTCGGTGCAGGCTCAATGGGCCGAATGGCCTCCTTCTGTACTGCAGGGATTCTGTGATTAGCCTGTTTCAATTAGGACAATTAAGGACCCAATTAGCCACCATTTTCCAAAGGCAGTGGCTGAATGCAGAATTGAAAGCTCCATCAAGGTGGTTCCTCAATGACAGCCAAAGGGCCAATGGAACCAGAGAATGTAAGCCCCAAGGAAAGAGCAGCCAGGGTGAAAGCTTATTGCCATACCCTAACCTATCCAATGGAGGAGTTCCTCTCACCATGTCAATGGCCCAACTTGTGGTAGGCCTCTTCATTCTCCAAATTGCAAAAGACATCCAAGGGTGTTGAGGCACCCTTAAGATTGCCTTTCTATTCAGCAGCGTCCAGCTTTCCTGGTGGGGCTGCTGGCCATGATGTGGAGATGCCAGCGTTGGACTGGGGTAAACACAAAAAGAAGTTTAACAACACCAGGTTAAAGTCCAACAGGTTTATTTGGTAGCAAAAGCCACACAAGCTTTCGAGGCTCTGAGCCCCTTCTTCAGGTGAGTGGGAATTCTGTTCACAAACAGAACTTATAAAGACACAGACTCAGTTTACATGAATAATGGTTGGAATGCGAATACTTACAACTAATCCAGTCTTTAAGAAACAAAACAATGGGAGTGGAGAGAGCATCAAGACAGGCTAAAAAGATGTGTATTGTTTCCAGACAAGACAGCCAGTGAAACTCTGCAGGTCCACGCAACTGTGGGAGTTACAAGTAGTGTGACATAAACCCAATATCCCGGTTGAGGCCGTCCTTGTGTGTGCGGAACTTGGCTATCAGTTTCTGCTCAGCGACTCTGCGCTGTCGTGTGTCGCGAAGGCCGCCTTGGAGAACGCTTACCCGAATATCAGAGGCCGAATGCCCGTGACCGCTGAAGTGCTCCCCAACAGGAAGAGAACAGTCTTGCCTGGTGATTGTCGAGCGGTGTTCATTCATCCGTTGTCGCAGCGTCTGCATAGTTTCCCCAATGTACCATGCCTCGGGACATCCTTTCTTGCAGCGTATCAGGTAGACAACGTTGGCCGAGTTGCAAGAGTATGTATATACTGCTGGCCACAGGGCTCTCTAATTGGGTCTCCCATATCAGGAACCCTTGATGGCCAATCAGGGTGCCAGCAGTCAAGAGGTTGTGCTGCCTGACAGTGTCCCTGATTGAGTCTCCAAATGATTCAACCTTTTGTTTCAATCAATGACCTCTCATCAGAACCATGCTTTTTTTCAGGTGTGGGCTGTACTTAATATTTCACATTTCTATTATTCATTGCCTAAGCAAATTTTAAAAATTGAGTTGCATTGAAAATATAGGAGCAGGAACATCCATTTGATGTAAATCGGAATGGCAGGAGCAAAATACTGGAAATCTGAAAAAAGAACAGAAAATGCTGGAAATGCTCAGCAGGTCAGACAGTATCCGTGTAGCAAGAAACAGAGTTGGCCTTTCAGGTCTGTGACCACCCAGTGGAACTGAGCTCCATCCTGAGGACTTCACCAATCCAGTCTTTACTGTGGGCGAGCATCAAAAAAGATACTATTAATTAGTCTCTGCTGGAACTGTACGTGGGTGGACATTAATGAACATGCAATCAGGCTTTGTTTCAATGCAAAACAATGTTTAGCACGCCTATCTTCACAGAAACCACAATAACTGCAAAATGTGGTGTTCAGCCAAGATGATAGAACACATATGTTCTATTTGCTGATGATGCTTGGACAATCTCAACTCAATTCTGAGCACTTGCCAGTGTACAACCTTCTGGAGTGCAGGTAAATTTTCCAAAGTCGATGGCTGAATGCAGAATCTGGAAACTCCATTGAGGTGGCTTCTCAATGGCAGCCAAAGGGCCAATGGAACCAGAGAATCTAAGCCCCAAGGAAAGAGCTGCCAGGGTGAAAGCTCATTGCCATACCCTAACCTATCCAATGGAGGAGTTCCTCTCACCATGTCAATGGTGAGGGAAAATTTGTCAATGAAAATTTACAACAAAAACCTTTCTTTTTCCCACTTGCGGCTCCCAGGTTTATTGGGGTGGTAAACTGCTCAAGGTGGAGACTCTCTTCCAGTACAAGCTGCTGTGAAAACCGTTAATGAATTCCATCCACAAAAATATCACACAAGACTGAAACATCAAACAAAACACCCAGGCTAACTTGGAGCCTCGCCAAAAGCTTGCAAACAAGCATGTCAGAGAGATTAGCAGGGTAAATAAATACATGGGGTTGTGGCCTGGGTGGGATTGTTGCCAGTGCAGGCTCAATGGACTGAATGGCCTCCTTCTGCTCTGTAGGGATTCTATTATTTGAATCCTCCATCATAGTGGGAAAAGACCCTGAATTCTTATCCAACAGCAGGAGGTTGCTTTATATTAATTTTGTGTCCTTTAGTGTGGATACTGTACCTGATGTCTGTCCAATGCGATAGCAGTGAGGGTCAACACACTCACATGTACAGAGCAGTACTGTGCAAACCGACTGACGTGACACATCAACTTCCCAAATACCCAGTTACTATTTACGAACCGGACCTGCAAGAGAAACAGGAAATCATCATTCTGCAATATTTATTAAATCTCCAATGGATATTTTGTCCTTCAACACCAAGAATTTATAGAATCATAGAATCCCAAGTGCAGAAGGAGGCCATTCGGCCCATCGAGTCTGCACCAACCACAATCCCTATCCCCATAACATTTACCCTAGCTAGTTCCTCTGACACTAAGGGACAATTTAGCATGGCCAATCCACCTAACCCACACATCTTTCAGACTGTGGAAGGAAACTGGAGCATCCAAAGGAAACCCCATGCAGACATGGGGAGAATGTGCAAACTCCACACAGACAGTGACCCAAGCCGGGATTTGAACCCGGCTCTCTGGTGCTGTGAGGCAGCAGTGCTAACCACTGTGCCACCCCAATATATATATACAAGACCATAAAACCATAGGATATAGGAGCAGAATTAGGCCATTTGGCATTGAGTCTGCTCTTCCATTCAATCATGGCTGATAAGTATCTCAACCCCATTCTCCCGCCTTTCCCCTGCAACCCTTACCAACCATGAACCTACCTATCTGTCTTAAATACACTCAATGACCTGGCTTCCACAGCATTCTGTGACAATGAATTCCACAGATTCACCACCCTCTGGCTGAAGAAATTCCTCTTCATCTCAGTTCTAAAGGGTCGTCCATTTCTGAGGCTGTGCCCTCGGATCCTAGTCTCAAAGTGTCCTATATGATGGTATAGACACATTTTGGAACATATTGTAGCTGGCATGTTGCTGTCTAATGAAGGATATACTCTGATTTACTGTGAGAACTGGCATAGGAGATTGATCGGCAATTACATAAACGCAAGTCAAAGATAATAAACAGCCTAATTGCCCACTGACACGCCACCTTTTGATATTCAAGTCGACCTAGAATCCTGCTGGATTTCAGTGATTTTGCCTCAAGCATTCCTGTCTCTTTGAATAAATAAGTTTCTTCTAATATCCAATTTGAGTTATCATTAATTTAATACCTCAACTTCACCTACTTGGAGGCACAGACTTGGGGTACAGCTCCACTCCAGAGAGTTCAGAAAGCCCATTGGCATTTTACTCAAGTTGCCATTGTTAACATGTGAACATCAGCAGTTTATTCAATCATGAGCCAGATTCTGGAGTTCTCCGGCCGTTCACGCCAACGGGATTCTCCAGTCCCGCTGCAGTGAATGGAGATTTCAGGCTGAGCGCCAAATTCTCCATCCTCGCTGGCATCAGGGCGTGAATGGCCAGAGAACTCCGGCCTCTATCTTTACTCAACATCCATACACATGCAATTCCAGCAGGAGATTCCAGTTAAAATTTAGGAGTAGGAACCCAGTCTTTCATTGGAGCAGAAACACAATGGCAAAGAAAGAACTAAGAACGTTATAGCACAGGAACAGGCCCTTCGGCCCACCAAGCCTGTGCCGACAGAAGTTTTGAAATAGACAGCCAAAACCAAAAATTAAAGGCCAGACCTTTGGAATCTGTAAACTTCATTACCTCATTCAATGGTACATTTACCCCCAACTGTGCTGTTAGAGAAGTCTTTAAAAAATTAATTTGCTTTAAAAAAATAGAAAGCCACGCTGAGTTAATGTGGTGAAGCATATTATCAGGTCTGAAGGTCTATGTCTTATAGGATCGTAGGTTGCAGACTTCAAGAGAAAGGAAGATTGCAGACAAGCAGCCTTAAGTAACATGCAGCTGGCTAAGTAATCTGATGTGGAGATGCCGGCGTTGGACTGGGGTAAGCACAGTAAGGCGGCTCACAACACCAGGTTAAAGTCCAAAAGGTTTATTTGGTAGCACAAGCTTTCAGAGTGTCACTCCTTCTTCAGGCTCACTCCGAAAGCTTGTGCTACCAAATAAACCTGTTGGACTTTAACCTGGTATTGAGAGACTTCTTACTCAGTAATCTGAAACAGTGCTTTAAGTATACCACAACATGCTGAAGATGTTCCCCTTATTGGAGAGACTAGAACCAGGGACACTATGAGATTGGGGAAGATTTTCTCTCAAAGGGTCTTTGTCTGTGGAATTCTCTTCTCCAGATAGTGGTGGAGGCTGGGTCATTGAATATTGTTAAGGCCAAGTTAGATAGATTCTTGACTGAGAAGGGAGTTAAATGTTATTGGGGCAGAGAGGGAAGCAGAATTGAGGCCACAGTGAGATCAACCATGATCTTATCAAGCAGTGGCGCAGGTTTGAGGGGCCAACAGGACGAGTCCTGCTCCTAATTTGTGCGCTTGCAAGTTTGTATCTAACATGGGTGGCACGGTGGCACAGTGGTTAGCACTGCTGCCTCGAAGCACCAGGGACCTGGTTTCAATTCAGGCTTTGGGTCACTGTGTGTGGAATTTGCACGTTCACCCCGTGTCTGTGTGGGTTTCCTTCGGGTGCTCCGGTTTCCTCCCACGGTCCAAAGATATACAGGATAGGTGGATTGGCCATGCTCAATTGCCCCTTAGTGTCCAAAAGGGGATTAACCAGGTAAATACGTGGGGTTATGGGGATAAGGCCTGGGTAAGGTATTCTGTCAGAGAGTCTGTGCAGACTCAATGGGCCAAATGGCTTCCTTCTGCACTATAGGGATTCTATGAAGATGGACAGATCAGATGAGCTCAAATCGGTTGAAGTGCTGAAAATAAAGTCAGGCAGACAGATTCAGTACACAGCAGTGTATTACATGGGCTATGAACCAAAATCAACCTTGCAAAGCCAGCTAGCAAATTTCTCCAGTAAGCAGTGAAATCTCATGAATAATTGACAAAGATTCTGTCGCAAAATAAATCATTTAAAAAAATGAATCAGTGTTTTCAGGTATTGCGAGTAATCTGAAAACTGCAGCACAGTTGTGATCTTGAACTGATAAACTGGACCCGTTAATAATAATGGGCGGCACGGTAGCACAGTGGTTCTCACTGCTGCTTCACAGCTCCAGGGTCCCGGGTTCGATTCCCGGCTCGGGTCACTGTCTGTGTGGAGTTTGCACATTCTCCTCGTGTCTGCGTGGGTTTACTCCGGGTGCTCCGGTTTCCTCCCACAGTCCAAAGATGTGCGGGTTAGGTTGATTGGCCAGGTTAAAAATTGCCCCTTAGAGTCCTGGGATGCGTAGCTTAGAGGGATTAGCGGGTAAATATGTGGGGGTAGGGCCTGGGTGGGATTGTGGTCGGTGCAGACTCGATGGGCCGAATGGCCTCCTTCTGCACTGTAGGGTTTCTATGATTCTATGAATAGTACTGGACCCTCCCAGTGAGGAAGCAGTTGTGAAAGGCACTCAGAGTTTAATTAAAGGTTAATTATTAATTAGTGACATCAGTTGATTTAATTGGAAGTAGAAGCCTGGAATGCTTATTCCTGTCCCAATTTAAGACAATGTTAAAGACTGTCAGATCCAGCACATGGGAGCAGGCTGAGAAGAACAGGGCTATTTCCAACAGCAATATACTCCTTAAAATCGAGAGGGTTTAGACTGCAGGAAGATGCAACATTTGTTTGAATTATTCTCTGGGTCACTGTTCACTTTAACCGTCAGGTTTTAATGTGCAAACTCTCACTGACAATGATGCCACATGTCACTGCCACACTTTGCACGAAGGACGGCATGGTGACACAGTGGTTAGCACTGCTGCCTCACAGTGCCAGGGACCCGGGTTCAATTCCCGGCTTGGGTCACTGTTCTGTGCAGAGTTTGCACATTCTCCCCGTGTCTGTACAGGTTTCCTCCAGGTGCTCCGGTTTCCTCACAGTCCGAAAGACGTGCTGGTTAGGTGCGTTGGCCATGCAAAATTCTCCCTCAGTGTACCCGAACAGGTGCCAGAGTGTGGCGACTGGGGGATTTTCACAGTAACGTCATTGCAGTGTTAATGTAAACCTACTCGTGACACTGATAAATAAAGTAAAAAAACCTCACATGCGCAGATCAAGACTAATTCTTGGAGATTTGATTGGGCTCTGGAGGAAGGTGAAGTAACATTAAGGCAATCATAGAATCGCAGCATCCCTACAGCACGTAAGGAGGCCATTTGGCCCATCGAGTCTGCACCGACTCTCCGACAGAGCATTTTACCCTGGATATTCCCATAACCCCATATGTTTACCCTGCTAATCCACCCAACCTACACAATATAATATCCCGGAGGACTTTGGGATTATAACACCATTACATATCAAAAGTATTTGGGAATGGTTTTATCCTAAAATCTTGGGTGTCTGCCAGACATAGAACTGGCACTAGAATCAAGCACTGATGTGCGCATTGATGATGGAGATACCTTATACCTAATGGGGAATTCAACAACCGTTCAATCTAAGCGGGGTGTCACATTCAAAGAGAATGTGCTTCAGGGAATCAGTGTTGCAGCCTTGTCTCTATAACCCACCATCCCTTTGAGCATCACCGAATAATCCCCAAGTGTGCTAACACCCGACTCTCCATAATCTCCGAGAGCTGTGTTCACGCACTCCCCAAAACTCAGCCTGGCAGCACTGACTGTTAAATATTTCAGGGTTCACTTTCCTTCCCATCAAGCTTTCTAGCAGTTAGCAGCAGGGATATGGCATTAATATGTAATAAAATGCCTACGCTCTCTCCTCTGAGAATTCAGAGACATCCCAAATGTACTGGGTGACTCATTTATCAATTCAAATAATTCCTCATTTGCATTTGCTTTTTGAAAAACCAATACCCCGCTGCCAAGATCTTAGAAGTGAGCAATGGATTTGTTGAAAAACCAAGATTAATTAGCATTTTTTTAAAAAACAATTAGAAAACATGGGGCAATTTAAAACACTTCTGTCTGTCAATGTATCAAGGACAGCAGATCCCCAACTCTTCCCTAGCACCAACCCCCCCCCCCCCCCAAGCCAAATAAAAGGTTAGCTGAAATACTTTGTCCTTAAGAGTGAAAAATTGTCTGCATGCAATCTTAGCTCCTATTAATTCTTGAGACTTCCAGAATGTTTTTGGCGTTCAGGCTTACCAAAGTGAAGGGGGTATTAAGAAGGGTGATCATGATGTCTGCTACTGCCAGGTTGACAATGAACAGGCTCGTGGCAGTGTGCATCCTCTTGTTCTTGATCACCACTTGACAGACCAGGACATTCCCGAACAGGGAGATGACAATGATGACAGAGTAAGCCACGATCAGCAGAGCTTTGACGGTGGGGTTCTGGGACTCGGCTTCATACTTGGTGTGGTTGCTGAAGATGCCCCAGTCCTCGATGGTCAGGTTGCGCCAGTTGAAGAAGGCAGAGGCGTTGGAGAGACCGTAAAGCGCCGAGAGAAAGTCACTGGCATTGCCTTCCTCCGAGCCCTTTCGGAAGGAGCTGGTCACGTAAGGCAAGGGCAGCCACAGATAGCGACTCATTGCGATCGTTGAGACAAGACTTTCAGCAACTTGGAGGCATCCCGGGGTCTTGTGCAGCCATCAGATCCACAGCTTTGCAAAGTGACTGGGTCTGCCTCTCCCTCGCTGTCTGTTACAATGCAATAAATCGCTACAACATCCCCTTACTCTGTGAAATCTGCCGTGATGGGGTGAAACATGCCCCTGTCCTGTAGACCCTATCCCCTCTCTCTGGAGCATTGCGGCTTTCTAACCCTCACCTTCATTTATACAGAGGCTGAAATTGCAAACAAGAGGCGGGGTTTCGACAGCAACCAATCGGATCGCCTCCTGGCAACCAATCAGCCAATCCAAGTGCTCCATCCGCCTCCGAATTGTATCACCTTAGCAGAAAAAACTGGTCCAAGAACTTTCATCCCTTTCCCCAATCCCAATTCAGCCAGCCAGCCAGCAAGATGCTTCCCAATGAATGAAAAGTAGCCTTCAATTAAAATTACCGACTGTTAAACCTCTCATTGTAGCCCTCAGCGGCAAATACAGAGCAGTCACATTTGTAAAAGTTATGCAACACAGGTCTCACTTCAGACACGCAGTTCACAAAGTAATGAATGTTCTATACAAATGCTCTCTGTAAAGAGAAAATTCAGAACACAGTCATTTCTCGCTGTTAACAATTTCCCTCCCATCCAACCCCAGCCCAGCTCTCTGAAGGTTAGATGTAGCAAGCTGCCTGCAATTAATCTCCGGAAAAACAATAAGTTAACCCCTGATTTCAACTCAAAAAAGTGCCTTTTACTCAATTCCCAGCCCCCAAAATCGTTTCATCAGGGGATCATAGAATCCCAACAGTGCAGAAGGAGGTCATTTGGCCCATCGAGTCTGCACTGACAACAATCCCATCCAGGTCCTATCCCCTTGTATTTACCCTGCTAATCCCCCTGACACTAAGGGGCAATTTAGCATAGCCAATCAACCTGACCTGTACATCTTTGGACTGTGGGAGGAAACCGGAATACCTGGAGGAAACCCTCACAGACACGGGGAGAACGCGCAAACTCCATATAGTCACCCGAGGTTTGAATTGAACCCGGGTCCCTGGCGCTGTGAGGTGGCAGTGCTAACCATTGTGCCACCGGGCCGCCCATGCGGAGATGTTGAGATGAGAGAGCACATTAGTAACTAAAGACCTCACTTCATTCACCACCAATGTCACCCACTGAGATATAGTCAGGACTTGAGGCATTGGTCTAATGATATTGTCGCTGGATTAGTAATCCAGAGACCCAAGGTAATGCTCTGGGGACCCAGGTTCGAATCCCACCACGCCAGCTGGTGGAATTTGAATTCAATAAAAAGCCAGAATTAAACGCCTGATGACCATGAAACCATTGTTGATTGTTGTAAAAACCCATCTGGTTCACTAAATCTGCTGGCCTTGCCTACCTGTGACTCCAGATCCACGGCAATATGATTGACTCTTAAAATGCCCTCAGGGATGAACAATAAATGCTGGCCCAGCCAGCAACACCCACATCTCATGAACGAATGACAAAAAACCTCATATTGAATAATGTCAAGATTCGTGCTATCTCTGCTGCCCTTTTTAACTGAGCAGCTGGGGTGATGGGAGGTTCCACTTTTACACATCAGCTGATCAGGTGTGGGATGCAGCCAATGGGGTAGGGGAACAGCTCAAAATATGCCTTTAGACGTACAGCTCAGAAGAAAATACATTACAATGAGTCAACTCTCATCAAAGGCAGGACGATCACTGACGGACATCAGGCAGCCCCACAAAGGAACAAAAAATCCCTTTCAAATTGTCCTTCTGACTCACTGGGCAATTGCTGCTTTTTAACTGGTCATAGACACTGGAAAATGCCAAGTTTGGACGCTCAGTCTGTGTAGCATTAGTTGATTTTAGCCAGGGTGGAGGCAGGAGGAACACTATTTGCTATTGCGGCCCTAGAGAAGGAAGCTTTCAAAAGGCATTGATAGGCCAGATGCAGAGAAACTATTTTCCCTCATGTTGAGATTAAGAACAAGGGGTCATGATCTTAAAATCGATCATTTAAGAGGGAAATTGGGAAGCACCTTCGGACATAAGGAGTCACCAAAGTCTCAGCCCCAAAAGGCTGTGGATGCTGGGGAACCTGGAGCTTGCAAAACTGACACCCAAGATTTTTGGCCAAGAAGCGATTGAAGCTAGGACAGTAAATGGAGTTGAGGTACAGGCCAACCATGGGTCTAATTGACTGGAGGAGTAGGCTCGAGGGGCTGAATGTCCTACTTCTATTCTTGTATGCTTAAAAAGCCAAATGATCCAAAGCGCTCACTCCTGACTCCTGATAGGGAGTGGATTTCAAGTGAAGGTAGAATCAGACTGAGATTTTTCCATACACAAGAAGGTAAAAACTAGAAGGAGGAGTCGGCCATTCAGTCCCTCGAGCCTGTTTCACCATTCAATACGATCATAGCTGAGCTCATCTCGGCCTCAACTCCACTTACCTCCCGCCCACCACAGCCCTTCAAATCCTTTCTAAATAAAGATCTGTCCACCTCTTCCTTAAATTGACTCAAAGCCCCAGCATCCACCATCCACTGGGGTAGTGAATTCCATAGACTCATGATTTTTTGGAGAAGCAATTTCTCCTCATCTCTGTTTTATATCTGCTGTCCCTTATCCTAGAACTATGACTTCTTGTTCTAAATTGCCCTACAAGAGGAAACATCCTCTCCACTTCTACTCTGTCAATCCCCCTTATCATCTTGTACACCTCAATTGGATTTCCTCTCATTCTTCTAAACTCCAGAGAATATGGAGCAAATGCACCGAACCCTGGCACTGGGCAGGCAACACAGCCTTCAAGGCTTTCTGGCTACAGAGAACACAGTCTATTCTCCTGACTATACTATCCCCAGCTATGACTACATTTGTCTTTTCTCCCCCAACTTGAATGGCTCCCTGAACCATGGTGCCGTGGTCACTTTGCTCATCCTCCTTACAGTCCCCGTTCTCGTCCACACAGGGAGCAAGAATTTCGAACCTGTTGGACAAGGGCAAGGGTTGAGACTCCTGCAATGCTATTTCTTGGATCTCTCTACCTGCTTCACTCGCAGTCACACCCTCCTGTCTCTGACCACTGACAGAATTTAAGGCAGTTAATCTAAGGGGTATGACAGCTTCCTGAAACGCAGCATCCAAGTAACTCTCCCCCTCTCTGATGTGTTGCAATATCTGAAGCTCAGACTCCAGCTCACTAACCCTGAGCTGAAGTTTCTCGAGCAACAAACATTTGTTGCAGAGATAGTCGCTATGAATCACAGTGGGGTCCACCAGCTCCCATCTGTTGCAGCTACAACACATCATCTGGCCCTGCATCCACATTTTATTTAATTCGAATTCATTTAATTTAGAATTTTGATTTGTTTTTACTTATACCACTGATTATTACTTTTTGCAATTTCTGTTTTCCTAGCCCTCACTTTCAAAGAAGAGAGAAAGACTCATCTACCAGAGGCTTACCTGTGATATCACCCAGATGTGTCCACTCAGCACTGTAGTGCTACTGCAACTTATGCCCCAGCTCACCTGCCTTGGCCTGCACCTGTCCCCACTGATCTGTGGACAAAGTAAGGAAAAAAACATGGTGGCACGGTGGCACAGTGGTTTCACTGCTGTCTCACAGCATCAGGGACCTGGGTACAATTCCGGCCTTGGGTGACTGGTTGTGTGGTGTTTGCACGTTCTCCCCGTGTCTGCATGGGTTTCCCCTGGGTGCTCCGGTTTCCTCCCACAGTCCAAAGATGTGCAGCTAGGTGGATTGTCCACGCTAAATTGCCTCTTAGTGTCTAAAGATGTATAGGTTAGGGGAATTAGCGGGGTAAAGATGTGGGGTTACAGGGATAGGGCCTGGATGGGATGCTCTTTTCAAGAGTCAGTGCAGACTCGATGGACCAAGTGACCTCCTTCTGCACTGCAGGGAGTCTATGAAGTCACAGCAATACCCCTTCCTCCAATTTTCTGATCTCCCATGCTTGCCTTAGCTCCCAAGTACTCAGAGCAAAATGGCACTCCACGTAAAGGCACTGGCAAGCTTGTTTTTATAGTCTCAGCCTTCCGTGTGAAAAAAAAGTCTGAACCGGGTTATCAACTTCCCCAATTTAATCCCCTGGCCCCAGTGAAAGTTTCCAGTGCTCAGTTGGGTTAAGCCTGATTGATCGCTCACAACCCTAGGCTTCCTTTAGAATGTCACCGCCAGCAGAAGCCAGTGCGTTCAGGAAAAAAAAAAGAAAACACTCCAAGGAAAACTTCTGGAGCTTAATTATTTCACTGGGGACAAAATAATTCCCCATAACTGATTCCTGTTTCTTCATGGTTCATGAGTGAAATGACACAACGTGTGACTGAGAGATTGAATTTATGTGCGCTCTGATTGTAACAGAACCGTCAGAGGATTTGGAATACAGTGTTGCACAGATATAGGAAGGAGGGGGATGGTGGACAAGGGGCTATTGATCTGAAATCAGTCAGTCTGGAGGGAAATTGGAACACTATATTAATATTAAACAGATTCATTTTCATGCTGTTAAAAATGTGAAAATGTGCCGGCCAACTTTATAATTCTACCTTACGTTAGTCATTTAATATTTAGCATTGCAATCCATCTGGCAGCTCATGTTTTTGCATAGATATTTCCTGGTGTGCATATGGCTGGCCCATATGCACCCTGACAGTCACAGTGCTGTATAAGCATACGAAAACGAGTAATTGGATGAAGTCACGCACACCATCAATCTAACTCAAACAATTTAATTACCTGCCGAAAGATCCTGCAAAGTTATTGCTGGCTGTCCGTAAGTATATCAAGTAGATGAACAGAATACTAATGCAAACAGGTAGCCTACGTTATATATGCCTGCTGAATTCCTTCCTTGCTATACCACGCCTTGGCCTTGACAGTTCAGGACTCAGCATTACTTGCATGTCATATTTTCTATTCCACTGTCTCTGTTCATAGACTCATAGAGTCATAGAGCAAGGAAACAGGCCTTTCAACCCAACTGGTCCATGCCGACCATGGTGCTAGTCCCAATTATCCATGTTTGGCCCATATCCCTCTAATCCTTTCCCATTCAAATGCTTTTTAAATGTTGCTATTGTACCGATGTCAACCACTTTCTCTGGCAGCTCATTCTATATTCGCACCGCCCTCTGTGCGAGAGGGGATTTTTACAGCAACATCATTGCAGTGTTAATGTAAGTGCACTTGTAACACTAATAAATAAGCTTCAACTTAAAAGTTGCCTCTTAGGTGCCTTTTAAATCTCTCCCCCCTTAGCCATATGCCCTTCAATCCCATTCCTAATCACATGTTTACCAAGCTTTTCTTATTCATTCGTGGGACATGGGTGTCACTGGCTGACCAGCATTTATTGCCCATCCCTAGTTGCCCAGTGGCAGTTGAGAGTCAACCACATTGCTGTGGCTCTGGAGTCACATGTAGCCAGACCAGGTAAGGATGGCAGATTTCCTTCCCTAAAGGGCATTGGTGAACCAGATGGGTTTTTCCGACAATCGGCAGTGGTTCATGGTCATCAGTAGAATCTTACTTCCAGATATTTTTGATTGGATTCACATTCCATCATCTGCCGTGACTGGATTCGAACCCTGGTTCCCAGAACATCAGATGAGTTTCCGGATTAATAGACTAGCGATGATACCAGGAGGCCATTGCCTCCTTTTATTTAGGTTGTCAATTGACACATCTGATCCTTTAATTTTATTGCATATTTTCCTTACCTTTCACCCGATCCTACAGCTTGATGTCGTGAGGAAATGTTAAAATTTTAGCAAGAGGTAACCTCATGCTCAGAATGTATGAACAGCAAATTTGACCCAGGAAGCACTATGGGGAGCTTGTCATTGCACCCCAGAAGAAATAAACTTTACATTCAACACGGGTTCGATTCCCGGCCTCGGGTCACTGTCTGTATGGAGTCCGCATGTTCTCCTCGTGTCTGTGTGGGTTTCCTCCGGGTGCTCCAGTTTTCTCCCACAGACCAAAGATGTGCAGGTTAGGTTGATAGGCCATGCTAAATTGATCCTTTAATGTTTGGGGGATCAGCAAGGAAAATACATGGGGTTATGGTGATAGGGCCTGGATGGGATTGCTGTCAGTGCAGGCTCGATGGGCTGAATGACTGTAGGGATCTAACATTCAAAAAAAGATTAATCAAATTGCAATCACAAAAATATCATACAATAAGAGGTGGCACAAAAATGTTGTAACTTTACTTGCAACTAGATAACATTGAATATTTTACCTGACGAATTCCAAGCAGCCAGAATGTTGTTATGCAGGAGATTATTACCAAGTCACTTGGTGTTTCAATGCACCTCTGTTGAACTCTAATAAGCAGATGGAGCTGGGACTGACTCACAATTTCGATATTTCTACATCAAGGAGCAGGTGTGAGAGCGAACACTTGGCAGATTAGACAGTTGACGGGGAATAAGAATCTTTTGTTTCCCCCCCTTTCAAGTTTTCTCACCTCTCCTGAACATGATGAATCATGCTGGAATGCAACTCCAAAGGTGCCTGAGAATACAATGCCTGCGTGGGCATTCTTCCTGCGTGAGCCTTGACAATGAACATTGGCAAGACCATCAGGCATTCACAGCCCGAACGCACTCCTAACCAGAACAAAAGACTTCTGACACACTCTTTCCAGCTGGCGTCAGTTATCAAGAGCAAAAGTGCTGGTGGGTTTTTTGATGTGCTTATTACATGAAGAATGTTAGTGTGGGGCAATGGAACAATTTCCGTTTCCAGTATTTGGCGCTGGATTTTTTAAATCCCAGGTGGGGGTGAATGCAGAGGCGGGTGGGCGTAACATTCTGCACCGCCAGCCCGCATACCGGTTTGCCCAAGCCATTTTCCCCGAGGCGGGATTGGGGGGTTGGCAGGTTTACCTGCCCACAAGCTATGTTGTTCCTCACGTGACACTTGCTGAAGGCCAATTAATGTCTCTTGTCAGAAGACAACTGGAATTTGCTGGGACTAAACCAGTTGCCTGGAGGCAGTCTCCCAGTGGCAGACCAAGGCCCCAGGACTCCAAGCAGGCTTCGAGGCCCTTCTGAACTGCTTGGTCTCAGCTGCAGCTGCAGACCTCTCTGTAGATGGTGTGCTCCTTCACAATAGCAGACCAGTATTGTGGGGAAGTTTTAACATAAAGGTTAAAGTAGTTGGAGAGAGGACGCCTCCATTTTGAGGCACTCCCTTTCTCTTCAAAATTGTGGGGGGGATTCTCCCAAAATAATTCTAAGTGTCAAATCTGTGTAAAAACTGAAGTAAATCACACTGCTAATTTATTTTTATTCACTCGCGGGACATGGGCATCGCTGGCAGGCCAGCGTTTATTGCCCATTCCTAGTTGCCCTTGAGAAGGTGGTGGTGAGCTGCCTTCTTGAATCGCTGCAGTCCACGTGGTGTGGGCTGACCCACAATGCTTTAGGGAGGGAATTCCAGGATTTTGACCCAGGAACTGCAAAGAAATGGCGATATATTTCCAAGTCAGGATGGGTGAGTGGCTTGAAGGGCATCTTGCAGAAGGTGCCACGTAAGTGCTGCCCTTGTCCTTCTGGATGGAAGTGGTCGTGGGTTTGGAAGGTGCTGTCTAAGGATCTTTGGTGAATTTCTGCAGTGCATCTTGTAGATAGTAGACACTGCTGCTGAACGTCGGTGGTGGAGGGATTGAATGTTTGTAGACGTGGTGCCAATCAAGCGGGCTGCTTTGTCCCGGATGGTGTCAAGCTTCTCGAGCGTTGTTGGAGCTGCAGCCATCCAGGCAAGTGAGGAGTATTCCATCGCATTCTTGACTTTTGCCTTGTAGATGGTGGACAGGCTTTGGGGAGTGAGGAGGTGAGTTACTTGCCACAGTTTTCCTAGCCTCTGACCTGCCCTTGTAGCCACTGTGTTTATGTGGTGAGCCCAGTTGAGTTTCTGGTCAATGGTAACCCCAAGGATGTTGACAGTGGGGGATTCAGTGATTGTTACACCATTGAATGTCAAGGGGCGGTGGTTAGAGTGTCTCTTATTTCAGCGGGAGTTTCAAAATGAATCTCCCACACTCTTTGCACTGCAGAGTGCCTCAATGTGAATCACTGTAAAAATCAGGGGGCAGGACCTGTTCCTGCTGGAGAGACTGGCAGCATAGCACTGAGTGGGCCATTGCGCATGCGCCGAGGTGTCGGTGCCGGGGTCGGCACATGCGCAGTGGCCCCACATTGCCAACCTCCCGATTGCTGGCCAGCCCCACGACCCCTGTATCGCCCTCCATTTCCCCCGCAACCTGATCACTGGCCCCCCGAACATGCCCGGGCCAGCCTCGACATACCCCGCCCCCAGCCCATCTCAATGTACCCACCTCCCCACCCCACCATAGCCCCAAACTCCCGATCCCATCCTCCCGATCCCAACCCCTCCTGGCAGCCTCTATCACCAAGCTCTCCGCAGTCCCAACCCTTCCCGAGCAGGCTGATGCCCCCCTCCACTCCAATGGTCAGCAGTGATCGCTGGCGTCCATCCCTCTGTCACTCATCCCAAATGCAGAGTGGCAGCGAGAGTACCCACCCCCACTGATCACCCACCAGAGGCCCCACCCTCATTAGGCATCACCCACTTGGCATTGCCCTATGTCCAGTGGGCAGTGCCAATGTGTCCCCGGGCATTGGCACTTTGCCGCTTGGGCAGTGCCGGGGGCCCAGGCTGATTCTTCCAAGGTGGCAATGTCCAGGGGCATCCCCCTCAGCACCCAACCTTCTGGGGAGGTCTTGATTGCCCCCCCTCCACTCCAGCGGGGTCGGGGCACCAGTTCCCCGCAAGTGGGGAGCTATACTAAACCCTGCTGGAGTGAACCACTCCTGGTTGGGGGCGGTGGGGAGTGGGGTGGGTTGTGGCGGGGTGGGGGGGGGGGGGGGGGTGGGCTGCCTGGAGAGGCTAGCGGGCACACAGACCTCAGTCCCGAGCTCGCCAATGATATTCAAACTGTATCTAAATTTGAATTTGGATAGATTATGCAGCTCTGCGCCGATTTCTGGTGGGGGGGCAGACGGTGCTGGATATCCCGCACTGGGAGAATCGCGGAAACCGTGGTGCCCAGCAGAAAGCCCGCGAAACGGCCTGCGCTTGAGACTCCTGGCCCACTGCGCCCCAAAAGCAGCGCAGCAGGATAGGAGAATATATTGATCCGAGCAATGTAAATATATAATGGAAGTTGAAATATTTGTCTGTTGAGAAAGGTAAAAGGGATCTGTTTCATTTTGGTTTTATGCTCTTTAATCATAACAGTCCTTCTCCCTGATTTCTATGCCCTCATTGTCTCTCTCACGAGTGGACACTGACACAAAATATTCATTTAAAACCCTCCCTCTGTCCTCTGGCTCCACATACTAATTACAATTATGGTCCTTAATGGGCCCTATTCTTTCCTAGTTATCCTTTGACCTTTACTGCACTTGTGAAGCAGTTCAGGATTTTCCTTTATCCTACCTGCCAGTATCTTTTCATGTCCCCTTTCACTCTCCTAATTTCACTTTTAAGCTCCCTCTTGCACATTTTACACTTCTCCAGGGCTTCTGCTGTTTTGAGCCCTCGATGTCTGCCATAAGCTTTATCCAATGCTGTGTATCCCTTGATACAGTAAGAAGTTTCACAACACCAGGTTAAAGTCCAACAGATTTATTTGGTAGTAAATACCATAAGCTTTCGGAGCACTGCTCCTTCGTCAGATTTGCATTCTAATTAGTATTCTGTAACTTGATTTCTGTGTCTGTGCACTGTTTGAGAGCACATTTCCACTCCATCTGACGAAGGAGCAGTGCTCCGAAAGCTTATGGTATTTGCTACCAAATAAATCTGTTGGACTTTAACCTGGTGTTGTGAGACTTCTTACTGTGTTTACCCCAGTCCAACGCCGGCATCTCCACATCATGATATTGATATCCAGGGCTCACTGGATTAGCTGGTCCCACCCTTTTTCTTCATTGGAACATGCCAACCGTGGATTCTCCTTATTTCCTTCTTGAATATGTCCCACTGTTCCATCACAGGTTTACCTAAAAGGGTCTGCTCCCAGGCCACTCTGGCCAAATCATATCTGATCTTATTAAAATCAGCCTTCTTCCAGGTTGGAACTTTGATTTCTGGTCCATCCTTGTCCTTTTCTATAACAATATTGAATCTAATGAAGTTATGATCGCTGTCTGCTAAGTGCTCCCCACTGATCGTTCAACCACTTACCTGGATTTGTTATCTAAAATTAAGTCCAGGAACGCCCCCTCCCCCCCTCTCCTTCCTCACGCCTCTCACCTCCCCTCCCCCCACCTTGCATGACTTTCGATGTACTGGCTTAAAAAGTTCTCCTGGATACATTTTAAGAATTCTACTCCCTTCAAATCTTTCACACTATGACTACCCCAGTTAATATGAGGGAAGTTGAACTCCACCACTCTCACCATCCTATTACTTTTGCACTTCTCTGAAATTTGCCGACATATCTGCTCTTCTAATTCTCTCAGATTGTTAGGGGACCTATAGAACATTCCCAGCAATGTGATTGCTCCTTTTTGGTTTTTAAGTTTGACCCATATGGTTTCATTTGAAGAACCTTCCAAGATGTCGTCCCTCCTTTACTGCTGTAATTGATTCTCTGAAGAAAGTTGTGACACCCCCTCCTTTTTTAGCTCCTCTCCCGTCTCACGTGAAGATCCTGCAATATTGAGATGCCAATCCTGCCCCTCGCTCCACCAAGTCTCAGAGACAGCAATAAATCATACCCCCATGTTTTAATTTGTGCCCTCAAATCATTTGCCTTGTTCATCAGATTCTATGCATTAAAATAAATAGCATTCAATTTTGCCTAACTCCTTGGTGCCTGTAACTGCTTTGCCTTCCTGACTCACCTGCTGCCTCTTCTCATTTTGGCTTTGCATCTCCCCCGACTTCTCGCAGGATCCCACCCCACCCCCTGCCAACCTTAGTTTAAACCCTCCCCAACAGCAGTAGCAAACCTCCCTGCAAGGACATTGGTCCGATTTCCGTTCACGTGCAACCCGTCCGCCTTGTACAGGTCCCATCGTCCGCCAAAAAAGGCCCCCATGTAACAGAAATCGAAAGCCCTCCCTCCTGCACCATTTCTCCAGCCACACATTCATTTGGACGAACCTTCTATGCTCACTAGTCCAGTATTAACATTCGCTGGGATCGTAACAACATAATGCCTTTAACGTAATGAAATGCCATAAGGCACTTCATATGAACGTTATAAATCAAAGTAGAACCACATAGGAAATATTGGGCTGGATTTAAGGTGGGTGTTGAAAGTCTCGCCCATTTGTTGGAGAACACGGCAAGAAATCTGAGTCGCTTCTGTGGGATGGAGGTCCAAACCAAATTAAACACCTCTCAGGCACTCAGCTGGTCAACGTCAGGTCTTCCCTGGAATTTCAAATCCCAGCGGTGGAAATCCCATCCACTGGAAGCTGCTGGTTATTTAGAGGCTAACAGCTTCCACTGGGAGTGCTATCTGCTGCCACTAATGTTCTGAGGATTTCACCAGGGATTTTGGTCGGATCCCTGGACAGATGTGAGAAAGGGCCAGATGGGGAAGGGCTTTCAGGGGGTAAGGGAGTTGGAGATAAGGGCAGGATTGTGGCTTTCAGCAGTGTCCCCACCTCCCCCAGCCCTCGTTACTGATGTTAAATCACTTGATTGGGCAGAGAGTGCTTGACAACAAGTGACATCCCCGCAAGCTTGTGATAGGGTTTGCTGGGTGACCTTCAGGAAGCACAAGGAAGCCATGCGACTCCCATTTAATCCCTGAGCCAGCATTACATTCGAGTGAGATTAGAGATAATTGTTGTCAATAGACTCATCAATTAAATTAATTGACATCACGTAACGTGCAGATAGGTTTTTTGCATTGGCCCCTTCCTGCCTCCAACTCAAATGTGAGAGGGTTTCCCGCTGTCAGCAAACTGATACAAGGCTTCTCCTGGGATTGAGTGGATCAGCTGCCATGCCCGAGCAAGATCGTAAAGTATCAACCATAGAATCATAGAGACATAGAACGCAGAATAGGTCCTTCAGCCCATCGAGTCTGCACTGACAATAACTACCACTAAAGTCGTTCTGATCCCATTGTCCAGCATTTCTCCCATATCCTTGAATGCTATGAGGTTTCAACTGTTTTCATCCAAATACTTCTCAAAGGTTGTAAGATTTTCAGCCTCCATTACCTCCCAAAGTATTGCATTCCAGATTCCCACCACCCTCTGAGTGAAAAAATGATTTTTCAAATCCCCTCTGAATCTCTTGCCCCTCACCCTAAAATTATGTCCTCCTCGTGATTGACCCCTCAACCAAGGGGAACAGTTGATTCCCATTCACCCTGTCCATAGCCCTCATAATCTTACACACCTCAATTAAGTGGCCCTTCAGCCCTCTCTGCTCTGGAGAAAACAATCCAAGCCTATCCAGTTTCTATTTATAGCTCAAATGCTCCATTCCAGGCAGCATCCTGATGAATCCTCTCTGTAGAAGGGACAACAGGAGTTTACAGGAGGTGGGGGCTGAACTTTCATGGTGATTGTACAAAATATAAGTTTTTCCAATTTCTGAAATACACACACTAACTCAGGACTGACATTGACCAGGATTTCTTTTCCCACACAGGGCTCAGTTTGCGAGCCACAATGGAATGCAAGTGTGAAGGCAGCTGGTTAGAAGGTCCGCCTTGGTTCTCAGAGGCAGCCGCCCAGCTCCCAACATCATTTCGAGGCCCCCACTAAACTCTTCCCCATCCATGCTCTACTTTAGCGATGGAAAAGGAAAAGGATAGGTATATACCGCAGGGCAAGAGTTATAGCTGGGGGAAAGGAAATTATGATGCGATTAGGTGAGATTTAGGATGCATAGGATGGGGAAGGAAACTGCAGGGGATGGACACAATTGAAATGTGGAACTTGTTCAAGGAACAGCTACTGCGTGTCCTTGATAACTATGTACCTGTCAGGCAGGGAGGAAGTGGTCGAGCGAGGGAACCGTGGTTTACTAAAGAAGTTGAATCTCTTGTGAAGAGAAAGAAGGAGACTGATGTAAAGATGAGACGTGAAGGCTCAGTTAGGGCGCTTGAGAATTACAAGTTAGCCAGGAAGGACCTAAAGAGAGAGCTAAGAAGAGCCAGGAGGGGACATGAGAAGTCTTTGGCAGGTAGGATCAAGGAAAACCCTAAAGCTTTCTATAGGTATGTCAGGAATAAAAGAATGACTAGGGTAAGATTAGGGCCAGTCAAAGACAGTAGTGGGAAGTTGTGCATGGAGTCCGAAGAGATAGGAGAGGCGCTAAATGAATATTTTTCGTCAGTATTCACACAGGAAAAAGACAATGTTTTCGAGGAGAATACTGAGATACAGGCTATTGGACTAGACGGGATTGAGGTTCATAAGGAGGAGGTGTTAGCAATTCTGGAAAGTGTGAAAATAGATAAGTCCCCTGGGCCGGATGGGATTAATCCTAGGATTCTCTGAGAGGCTGGGGAGGAGATTGCAGAGCCTTTGGCTTTGATCTTTATGTCGTCATTGTCTACAGAAATAGTGCCAGAAGTCTGGAGGATAGCAAATGTTGTCCCCTTGTTCAAGAAGGGGAGTAGCGACAACCCTGGTAATTATAGACCAGTGAGCCTTACTTCTGTTGTGGGCAAAGTTTTGGAAAGGATTATAAGAGATAGGATTTATAATCATCTAGAAAGAATAATTTGATTAGGGATAGTCAACACGGTTTTGTGAAGGGTAAGTCGTGCCTCACAAACCTTATTGAGTTCTTTGAAAAGGTGACCAAAGAGGTGGATGAGGGTAAAGCAATTGATGTGGTGTATATGGATTTCAGTAAAGTGTTTGATAAGGTTCCCCACGGTAAGCTATTGCAGAAAATATGGACGCATGGGATTGAGGGTGATTTAGCAGTTTGGATCAGGAATTGGCTAGCTGTAAGAAAACAGAGGGTGGTGGTTGATGGGAAATGTTCATCCTAGAGTTCAGTTACTAGTGGTGGACTGCAAGGATCTGTTTTGGGGCCACTGCTGTTTGTCAGTTTTATAAATGACCTGGATGAGGGCGTTGAAGGATGGGTTAGTAAATTTGTGGAAGACACTAAAGTCGGTGGAGTTGTGGACAGTGCGGAAGGATGTTGCAGGTTACAGAGGGACATAGATAAGCTGCAGAGCTGGGCTGAGAGGTGGCAAATGGAGTTTAATGTGGAAAAGTGTGAGGTGATTCACTTTGGAAGGAGTAACAGGAATACAGAGTAATGGGCTAATGGTAAGATTACTTGGTAGTGTGGATGAGCAGAGCGATCTCGGTGTCCATGTGCATGGATCTCTGAAAGTTGGCACCCAGGTTGATAGGGTTGTTCAGAAGGTGTACGGTGTGTTAGCTTTTATTGGTAGCGGGATTGAGTTTTGGAGCCACGAGGTCATGTTGCAGCTGTACAAAACTCTGGTGCGGCCGCATTTGGAGTATTGCGTACAGTTCTGGTCGCTGCATTATAGGAAGGATGTGGAAGCATTGGAAAGGGTGCAGAGGAGATTTACCAGAATGTTGCCTGATATGGTGGGAAGGTCTTATGAGGAAAGGCTGCGGGACTTGAGGCTGTCTTCGTTGGAGAGAAGAAGGTTAAGAGGTGACTTAATAGAGGCATACAAGATGACCAGAGGATTAGATAGGGTGGACAGTGAGAGCCTCTTTCCTCGGATGGTGATGGCTAGCACGAGGGGACATAGCTTTAAATTGAGGGGTGATAGATATAGGACAGATGTCAGAGGTGGGTTCTTTACTCAGAGAGTAGTAAGGGCGTGGAATGTCCTGCCTGCAACAGTAGTGGACTCGCCAACATTAAGGGCATTTAAATGGTCATTGGATAAAATATGGATGATATTGGAATAGTGTAGGGTTAGATGGGCTTTAGATTGGTTTCACAGGTTGGCGCAACATCGAGGGCCGAAGGGCCTGTACTGCGCTGTAATGTTCTATGTTCTATGTTCTATGCTCCTTCAGATCACCAATGCCACCTCATTCCTTATGTATCCTCTATTGCCTTCACCTAGTATCCATTAGCTACAATCTTCGGAAGCCATGCTGTTGCAACGGAAATTCTTTTAAGTACACTTGTAAAAAAAAAGAAACCTGCAACAATCTTGTAAAATGATTGTTCAAACATTTGTTATTCCTACTGAAAAAAACCCCATACTTCGAAATAAAAAATAATAACCACTTAAGTGACTGTCAAATTGTGTAAAGAAATAATCATGTAGTCATAAGTCACAGCAAAAGCAGATTATGATATTACATCCACTTAAAACTACCAATCATTCTCCTGAGGAGTTGTGTCAATAGAACATCTCAGTTCAGGCCATTTCAGACTTTGTAACTCAACCAAGTATTCAAAATGGCAAAGCAGATTGCCTGTCAGTTAATGGAAGGGGTTATAAAGGGGCTGGTGCTTAGCTTTTGTTCAACTTCTAACAGCAGGGAATTTTCTTTCAAACTCAGTGCTATTTGTACATTTAAATCACAACAACAAGCATTAAAAGGGAGTTTAGCAATTTTCTACATTTTTGAATGCATTATGGCACTTTCTCCAATAGATAAAATACTGTACTGCATGTCAATACTTCCACAATGCTGGTCAACGTAATAATCAACTTTTTACCTTGTCAGGACAGATCCTTGTGATGAATCATTGAATTAAGAACACACCTATATTACAATACAGCATCTAATAGTGATATTTGAAGGTGTCAAAACGTTTTGCACTTACCTGCCAGAATGTTCCCAACTCCTCAGCAGGCTTCCACCAGTGTTATGAACTCACCAAGGAAGTGTATTTTTTTAGGGATTCCAAACCCTATGCCAGTGCACAAAAATTGTGTGGGAGGAAATATAATTTTGCCGTGGGCCTCACAATGATGACTATGAGTTTGGTAGAAGTGCATATGTAAATTTCACCCAAGGCCATTCGGGCCCAGGACAAGGCCATATAAAAAATGGCTTGAGCTGGGACGGGTGAGGAAAATTGCTTCTCCTCCAAAGAAATGCTATGCTCTGTCTCTAGTGAGCTGATTATTGCCTAGCTCAATGGCGACGTGGTGTTCCTGAAGCAAAATGTCACCTAACAGAGTGGAAAACCCAAGGATAGGATTAGCCCATTTGTCTTCCGATGATGAAACCCAATGCACAACAGGAGGAAAACGTCCCTCAAGGTGTGATGTTGTTTATTGGCAATGATGCAAGTGGCAGCATAAGAGATAACGCACTCTCACACAACCAAAACTGAGCTGTCACCCATGCATGCTAATGTCAACAGCAAAAGGGACATCAGCCACCTCTGAAGAGTCACTCGAAGACTGGGAGATGACAGTAATTGGGATGATCTATAGGCAGTGCCAGTATGCCAGCTAACCCATTCAATGGAAGTAGCCATGTCAAACAATATTTACAGTAAGAAGTCTCACAACACCAGGTTAAAGTCAACAGGTTTATTTGGAATCATGAGCTTTCAGAGCGCTGCTCCTTCATCAGGTGAGTGGAGAGTTGGATTGATAAACAGGGCATGTATAGACAAGGACTCAATTGTAAGATAATGGTTGGAATGCGAGTCTTTACAGGTAATCAAGTCTTTACAGGTACAGACAATGTGAGTGGAGAGAGGGATAATCACAGGTTAAAGAGGTGAATTGCCTCAAGCCAGGATAGTTAGGAAGATTTTGCAAGCCCAGGCCAAATGGTGGGGGTTACAGATAGTGTGACACGAACCCAAGATCCCGGTTGAGGCCGTCCTCATGTGCGCGGAACTTGGCTATCAGTTTCTGCTCAGCGATTCTGGAGGCGGGATGCTTCACATCCTGTGTGTCGTGAAGGCCGCCTTGGAGAACCCGTACCCGAAGATCAGAGGCTGAATGCCCGTGACTGCTGAAGTGTTCGCCAACAGGAAGAGAACACTCCTGCCTGGTGATTGTCGAGCGGTGTTCATTCATCTGTTGTCGTAGCGTCTGCATTATCCCCAATGTACCATGCCTCGGGACATCCTTTCCTGCAGCGTATCAGGTAGACAACATTGGCTGAGTTGTCGACCTGATATGCTGCAGGAAAGGATGTCCCGAGGCATGGTACATTAGGGAGACCATGCAGACGCTACAACAACGGATGAATGAACACCGCTCGACAATCACCAGGCAGGAGTGTTCTCTTTCCTGTTGGGGAGCACTTCAGCAGTCATGGGCATTCAGCCTCTGATCTTTGGGTACGGGTTCTCCAAGGCGGCCTTCACGACACACTGCTCGCTGAATCGCTGAACAGAAACTGATAGCCAAGTTCCGCACACATGAGGGCGGTCTCAACCGGGATCTTGGGTTCATGTCACACTATCTGTAACCCCCACGACTTGCCTGGGCTGCAAAATCTCACTAACTGTCCTGGCTGGAGACAATACACATTTCTTTAACCTGTGCTTAACCCTCTCTCCACTCACATTGTCTGTACCTTTAAGACTTGATTACCTGTAAAGACTCGCATTCCAACCATTATTTTGTAAATTGAGTTTGTGTCTTTATATGCCCTGTTTGTGAACAGAACTCCCACTTACCTGATGAAGGAGCAGCGCTCCGACAGCTTGTGGCTTGTGCTACCAAATAAATCTGTTGGACCAAAACTGAGCTGTCACCCATGCATGATGATGTCAACAGCAAAAGGGACATCAACCACCTCTGAAGAGTCACTTGATGACTGGGAGATGACAGTAATTGAGATGATCTGTAGGCAGTGCCAGTATGCCAGCTAACCCATTCAATGGACTTTAATCTAGTGTCGTGAGACTTCTTACTGAGCTTACCCCAGTCCAACGCCGGCATCTCCACATCACTTCTTCCTCTTTAGACAGAGCTGAGTGCCATCTGGCTATTGAGGAACTAAGCTCTCACTAGTAAGGACCAGTAGCCAGAAATGTAAAGCCACATGCTGGGTGGCACGGTAGCACAGTAGCACTGCTGCTTCACTGTGCCAGGGATCTGGGTTCGGTTCCCAGCTTGGGTCGCTGTCTGTGTGGAGTTTGCACATTCTCCCCAGTTCTGGGTACCCTTTGCATTCTGCCAGATGTTAAAAGGTTGCTTTGCATGTCTAGCATGTAAAACGGTTTCCGGCTTATATCTTGGCTTGCAAGTGGGAAGCTTCCAAAGCTTGGACCCTGTTCACGAGCAGTGGGTAGTTTTGACTTTGCATAGATATTGTAAACATGGGCAATATCAAGCTGTCCATTATATCCTCCCGTTTCAGGTACCATGCCCAAAAGGGGCAGTGGCAACCATAGATTTCAATTGGATTGGTCCATGATTACCCTTGGCAACGTATTGAAATGATTTGCCATTGCCTTCTGCAGTGTGGCTGACCAGGAAACTCTCCCACTCTTAACGCCCGCCATCAGGTGAATTGGAGGGAATTACAGGCTGGTAATTAGCCTATTTGGCCATGTTATGCAAAGAACCTCCCATGGCCATCAAGTCCTGAAGGGACTTGAACCCAGTTCTCCTGGCGCAGAGATAGGGAGACTTATCACTGCACCTCAAGACCTCCCTATGGTTATTATATATGTCACCCATAACTAAAATCTGCAGAGATGTATAATGACTAGTTGACTTGATATTGTCCATTGATAGAACCGTCCAAAGCCAAAATTACCCCCACAGAGGACACATCAAGTGGAAAGTCTAATGGAATTTGGACATGAAATTTACATTTTGAAAGAATGCTGTAAAGTAAGGTAAAGTTGATTTATTCGTCACAAATAAGGCTTACATTAAGACTGCAATGAAGTTACTGTGAAATTCCCCTAGTCACCACAGTCCGGCACCTGTTCAGGTCAATGCACCTAACCAGCACGTCTTTCAGACTGTGGGAGGAAACTGGAGCACCCAGAGGAAACCTTACTTGAGAAAGGATATACTGGCACTGGAGTGGGTGCAGAGTAGATTCACTAGGTTGATTCCAGAGTTGAGTGGGTTGGCTTATGAAGAGAGACTGAGTAGACTGGGACTATACTCATTGGAATTCAGAAGAATGAGGGGAGATCTTATAGAAACATATAAGATTATGAAGGGAATAGATAAGATAGAAGCAGGGAAGTTGTTTCCACTGGCAGGTGAAATTAGAACTAGGGGGCATGGCCTCAAAATAAGGGGGAGCAGATTTAGGACTGAGTTGAGGAGGAACTTCTTCACACAAAGGGTTGTGAATCTGTGGAATTTCCTGCCCAGTGAAGCAGTTGAGGCTACTTCATTGAATGTTTTTAAGGCAAGGATAGATACATTTTTGAACAGTAAAGGAATTAAGGATTATGGTGAGCGGGCGGGTAAGTGGAGCTGAGACCACAAAAAGATCAGCCATGATCTTATTGAATGGCGGAGCAGGCTCGAGGGGCCAGATGGCCTACTCCTGCTCCTAGTTCTTATGTTCTTATAACCCATGCAGACACGGGGAGAAGGTGCAAACTGCACACAGACAGTGGCACAAGCTGGGAATCTGAAGCAAATACCCACTGCGTAATCACCAGCAAAATTAATTTGGTCTCTAAATCAACATGAAGGGCGAAATTTTCTGGCCGCATTTGCCCCAAAAAGGAAAATCCCACCCGAGGTCAACGGACGTTGGCATGGTCTGCCCCTGTCTGCTATGATTCCTGTGGGCGGGATGAGAAAACTCCCCCTGAGGTATTTAATAATTTGCTTCAATTATTTCACTGCATGGAACATCGATTCAAGCGTGAACTTTCTAAGAACGTTTGAGGTAGGTTTGCAACTTTCGAGTAAACAGGCCAGGATTGACATGTATAAGTATTAATAGTGACGTATTTTCTATTTTCACACTTTGCCTCATTATATCTCTGCTGAGTCATCAACTAAATGATTACAAGTTACAGTCAATCATTGACTTGAAACATGTTATTAAATAGTCCAGAAAGTACAGTGACTGCAGTGTTTTACTTTTGTTTTGTTATTATTATCTTCAGTAAACAAAAGATTTAATTAACTGAATTTTATGTTCTTGTTATGATTGTCCTCAATTTTCTCAGGCAGGGTGACTCATTTCACCACTAGTTTCCCCCTGCCACTTTTTATTGCAAACATCTAAAACTTCTAGTGGCATTTGAAATTGAAGCTTCTTTATCAAATCAATACAAAACGTATTCCAAAACAAGAATATTAAATCACAACCTCCACCCTCCATTACCTTCCTTACTGCAGTCTAACACTTTATGATTGCTACTATCGAATGTTGCTTCAGTACTCAAAAAGGGAACATGTGGGACCTGTGGGGGGAGAGCAGGGCAATAAATGGGTAGTTCTCACAAACATATGAATTTGAATCAGGAGTAGACCACGCGGCCTCTCAGGCCTGTGCCGCCATTCAGTAAGATCATGGCTAATTTGATTGTAACCTCAACCCCACTTTCCCACCTAAACTTCACCCCCTTGTTGGGACGGCACGGTGGCACCGTGGTTGGCATTGCTGTCCCACAGCGCCAAGGACCCAAGTTCGATTCCCAGCTTGGGTCTGTGCGGAGCCTGCACATTCTCCCCGTGTCTACGTGGGTTTCCTCCCACAGTCCGAAAGATGTGCTAGTTAGATGCATTGGCCGTGCTAAATTCTCCCTCAGTGTAACCCGAACAGGCGCCGGAGTGTGGCGACTGGGGGTTTTCACAGTAACTTCATTGCAGTGTTAATGTAAGCCTACTTACGACACTAATAAATAATCTTTTAAACTTTTGATCAAGAATCTATTTCACTGTGCCTTAAAAATATTCAGATTCTGCTTCCACTGTGACTTGAGGAAGAGAGTTTCAGAGACTAATGATGATTGTTCGAAAGAGCTAGTATATGTACAATGGGCTGAGGGGCTACCTACGGTGCTGTTTAAGTTTACTTATTAGTGCCACAAGTAGGCTTGCATTAAGACTGCAATTAAGTTACTGTGAAAATACCCTAGTCGCCACACTCCGGTGCCTGTTCGGGTACACTGAGGGAGAATTTAGCATGACCAGTGTAACCAACCTGCACATCTTTGGACTGTGGGAGAAAACCAGAGCACTGGAGGAAACTCACGCAGACGCGGGGAAAACGTGTAAACTTCACATAGTCAGTGACCCAAGCCAGGAATTGAATCCGTGTCCCTGACGCTGTGAGGCCCCTGTGCCATCCTGATAAACTTTCATCTCTCAGGAATAACTGCTCTTTTATCCACCTCTTGACTGGCCAAATATAGCGTGATTTAAAAATAAAAGTTTGAACTCCTGATTGCTGTATGATGTATGGTTGGAAACAGGAGCCTACAATTGGTGAGACTGTGAAAAACACTGAAAGGTTTACTCCCTGCTGTTAAATTCCGATAATCATAACTGGAGTGAGCGCAAAGGAAAATGGACCAGGGATGTTCCCATAGTCCTTGCTGAACTCATTGATTTTCCTCAAGGTGGGTGCTATTACTGGCCACCTCTTGACTGGCCAAAGACAGCGCGATCTAAAAAAAATGTTTTAACCCCTGATTGCTGTAACTGAAAAGAACAAACGAATGACGGGTTTTCTCAAAAATTTTAAATAATAGATTAAAGATTATTATTCAACGCCTGAAGATGTACAACAACAACACCCACTCATACAATCACACACATATACACACACACGCAAGAGAAAATTGCAATTACAAAAGCAGCATGTAATCAGACCTTAAGAGTACTTTGTCACACTTGTTCTTCTTCCAGCTCTTTTTTATTCATTTATGGGACATGGGCATCGTGGCTGGCCAGAATTATTGCCCATCGCTAGTTGCCTTTGAACTGAGTGGTTTGCTAGGCCATTTCAGAGGGCAGTTGTGAGTCAACCACATTGCTGTGACTCTGGAGTCACATGTAGGCCAGACCAAGTAATGACAGCAGATTTCCTTCCCTTAAGGACATTAATGAATCAGATGGATTTTTCCAACAATGGCTTTCATGGTCATCAGTAGATTCTTACTTCTAGCATTTTTTATTGAATTCAAGTTTCAATATCTGCCGTGGCGGGATTCGAAGTCGGGTCCCCAGATCAGTAGCTGAGTTTCGGGATTAATAGTCTAACGACGATGCCACCAGGCCATTGCCTCCCCGAGGCTGAAGGCTTGAAGCGATGCAGGCTCCAAATCCTTTTTGTTGGTCCACTGAGGAAGAGTCTGGAACTTTTAGCAAGATGTTTATTGTTGGCAGTAGCAGATTTCGCTTCTTCCACTCCAGACAAGCTGTAATATTGAAGCCCCATTGTGAAATCCTGGTCAGGTAGAGTGGGCAAGACCAACCTGATTCTTTGCTGACTGCTGGTTGTTAGGCAAAGTCTTGTTCCTACATTGGTTGCTGTAAGAGGGAAATAATGAATATGGTTTATCACAACAGTTTATTAGGGCACATAGCGAGCATGCTTTATTCAGGGATGTTTATAAGGGTTAAGTGTCTCAGCGAAAGGGAATCTATGTGCATAGGAACATAGGAATTAGGAGCGAGAGTAGGCAATACAACCCTTTGAGCCCGCTCCGCTATTCTATATGATCATGGCTGATCTCCATCTCATCCTAACTCCACTTCCCTGCCTTTTCCCCATCACCCTTTATCCCGCTTTCAATCAAACTGTAAAACTGTTAGAAGGTTTAAGTAAATTTCCACAATCTGGGGAAAAGAACATGTTGATCGCAACAAAGACTGATCACACGGTTAAGCAGCTAGCGAGTATGCCTAGTGACCCCTGTACAGCTTCAAAGCTGGTGGGGCAAAACCAACCCTGGTAGAAACAAGAGATTAGGAAGAGCCGCTAAGAGATAGGAAAGGCAGGTAATTCTCGGAATAACAGACACCCTGCCCCGTGGTGTCTGTTAATTGTTTAACCTGAATCTAAAACAAGCAATGTTGGAAATTAAACAGTATGCTGCCTATGTGATCTTCAGTCTGCTTCAGAGGCCTTTCTCTGAGGTGAGCTCTCCCAATGTGTTGGCAAATAAATGATCATTCTGTACCTGAGGGCTCCTGAGATTATTTTGTGCAATACTCTATTCCACAACAGTCTGGGTGTTCCTCCTTCTCTACTCCAACAATGAACAAAAGAACAAAGAACAGTACAGCACAGGAAACAGGCCCTTCGGCCCTCCAAGCCTGTGCCGCTCCTTGGCCAACTAGACCAATCGTTTGTATCCCTCCATTTCCAGGCTGCTCATGTGAGTATCTAGGTAAGTCTTAAATGATGTCGGCGTGTCTGCCTCCACCACCCTACTTGGCAGCGCATTCCAGGCCCCCACCACCCTCCGTGTAAAAAACATCCCTCTAATATCTGAGTTATACTTCGCCCCTCTCACCTTGAGCCCGTGACCCCTCGTGATAGTCAGTTCTGATCTGGGAAAAAGCTTCCCACCATTCACCCTATCTATCCCCTTCATAATCTTGTACACCTCTATTAGATCTCCCCTCATTCTCCGTCTTTTCAGGACCTGTTTCCTGTGCTGTACTGTTCTTTGTTCTTTTGTTCATTGTTGGAGTAGAGAAGGAGGAACACCCAGACTGTTGTGGAATAGAGTATTGCACAAAATAATCTCAGTTTACCCAATCTCTCCTCATAGCTAAGACCCTCCATACCAGGCAACATCCCGGTAAACCTTCTCTGCACTCTCTCTAATGCCTCCACGTCCTTCTGGTAGTGCGGCGACCAGAACTGGATGCAGTACTCCAAATGAGGCCTAACCAGCGTTCTATACAGCTGCATCATCAGACTCCAACTTTTATACTCTATACCCCGTCCTATAAAGGCAAGCATACCATATGCCTTCTTCACCACCTTCTCCACCTGTGTTGCCATCTTCAAGGATTTGTGGACTTGCACACCTAGGTCCCTCTGTGTTTCTATACTCCTGATGGCTCTGCCATTTATTGTATAACTCCTCCCTACATTATTTCTTCCAAAATGCATCACTTCACATTTATCCGGATTAAATTCCATCTGCCACCTCTCCACCCAATTTTCCAGCCTATCTATATCCTGCTGTATTGCCCGACAATGCTCTTCGCTATCCGCAAGTCCAGCCATCTTCGTGTCATCCGCAAACTTGCTGATAACACCAGTTACACCTTCTTCCAAATCATTTATATATATCACAAATAGCAGAGGTCCCAGTACAGAGCCCTGCGGAACACCACTGGTCACAGCCCTCCAGCCAGAAAAAGACCCTTCGACCGCTACCCTCTGTCTCCTATGGCCAAGCCAGTTCTCCACCCATCTAGCCACTTCTCCTTGTATCCCATGAGCCTTAACCTTCTTAACCAACCTGCCATGTGGGACTTTGTCAAATGCCTTACTGAAATCCATATAGACGACATCCACGGCCCTTCCTTCATCAACCGTTTTTGTCACTTCCTCAAAAAACTCCACCAAATTTGTAAGGCACGACCTCCCTCTTACAAAACCATGCTGTCTGTCACTAATGAGATTGTTCCTGTCTCTAAGAATCCTCTCCAACAACTTCCCTACCACGGACGTCAAGCTCACCAGCCTATAATTTCCCGGGTTATCCCTGCTACCCTTCTTAAACAACAGGACCACATTCGCTATCCTCCAATTCTCAGGGACCTCACCTGTGTCCAAAGAAGCGACAAAGTGAGCCTCACTAACTCTCTCTGTCAGAAACCTAGGCTGGGATTTTCGAGCCTCCGTTGCACCAGATCCCGTTGCGACCCAGACAAAAGTGGATTGACTTTCGGCAGGTGCGGACTATCCCGGCTGCGGATAGGGGCAGAAAACCCAGCCTCTAATTTATGTCATGTGGCCAGAGCATCTCTTTGTTCTCACAAATAAGTTTCTGATGGCACACACCCAAGGGCCGGGATTTTACCGCCTCACCCGCCCCAGAATCGGGGTGGGCGAGGCTCGCAGAACGGCATTCTCCATTGGCCTTGGGCAGGATCTTCCGAGCCTCGGGTGGGCGAGGCGGTAAAATTCCGGCAAAGGACTCTGAGTTGCTGTGGCAACGTATACCTTGATATGCATGTTGTCGCCTGGAGCTATGGAGATTTTGATTTCTTTCCGTCACACAGCTGACAACGAATCTCTCCCACAATTACCACCTGCCATAGGAGTGTGTTGGAAGGATTTGTATGTTGATATTTAACCTGTTCAGCCATGTTATGAATGCACCTTCCTTGTCCATCAAGTCCCAGAGTGGGATTTGAACCCAGAGTTTCTGGCTCAGAGGCAGGGACACTGCCCATTGTGCCACAAGACCTCCTCCAGAGCTGTAACCTCAGCCAATTTGTAGTTCCCCAACCTGGTGACATTAAGCATTAACTGCAGTGTACCAGCATGTCACCCTCACTGCGGTACACCCATTCATAAGACCATAAAACCATAAGATATAGGTGCAGAATTAAGACATTCGCCCATTGGGTCTGCTCCACCATTCAATCATGGCTGATATGAATCTCAGTCCCATTCTCCTGCCTTCTTCCTGTAACCCCTGATCCCCTCATTGATCAAGACCCTATCTATCTCTGTCTTATAGACACACAATGATCTGGCCTCCACAGCCCTCTGTGGCAATGGGTGCCACGGATTCACCACCCTCTGACTGGGGAAATTCATCCCCAACTCCAAACAAAGCAGGGATTGAACATGGCTCCTCGGGCAGAATGGTGGCATGCTGGTTAGCACTGCTGCCACACAGCATCAAGGACCCGGATTCAATTCCAGCCTCGGATCACTATATTTGTGAAGTTTGCATGTTCTCCCCATGTCTGCATGGGTGTCCTCCGGGTGCTCTGGTTTCCTCCCACACTGCAAAGATGTGTAGGGTAGGTGGATTGGCCATGGCAAATTGCCCCTTAGTGTCAGGGGGATTCCCAGGGTAAATACAAGGGATTACCGGGATAGGGCCTGGGTGCTTGACGGGCCAAATGGCCTCCTTCTGCACTATAGGGATTCTATTCTATTCTATTTGGCATGGCTCAGTATGACACTATATTGGTCCAAGTCCATCAGCAATGATATGGGATAATCTATGACTTGAGAGCAAAAGAAGAAGTTTCCTAGATACTAGGGATTGATGTATCCAATGTCTCATTAACCAATACAGATCACTCAATATTTATAATCTAGACATTGGACAATTGCCATTTTTATCATCTCACCTTCCAATAGATCTCGCCTTAGTATTGTATCATCATTTGGGAAGTTCACATATTTGCAGGTTTTTAATTTGAAAATGGAAAAGTATCTGTTAAATTGAAGTAACTCATTACAGAAAGATCAAAAGTTTGCAACATAGTTACATGACAATATTGAGTGAAGTTAATTTTGAGACTTAAAATTTAATAGTCTCTGGGCTAAAGAACAGGTTCAAGGAAAGAGTCTATTTATTTTACATAAAATAAGGATAACGCGTGTGGATAGAGATTGAAATTCTGAACAGTTCATTTAAGTAGTACAATATCCTTCGCCTGCAGAGCGTTCTGGGTACAACTTGTCTCTCTCAAGTGTGAAGAGTAGGACATGCAACAGAAATGTTGATCTCTTTTACTTCGAACAATAATATTTGTATGTTGTAGCTTTTATTTCAATGGGCCACAGACTCCTTGTAAAGGCCTCACAGAGGTAAGGGAAGGCTGGGGCAATGTAGAACATAGAACATAGAACATAGAACATTACAGCGCAGAACAGGCCCTTCGGCCCACGATGTTGCACCGACCAGTTAAAAAAAAAAACTGTGACCCTCCAACCTAAACCAATTTCTTTTCGTCCATGAACCTATCTACGGATCTCTTAAACGCCCCCAAACTAGGCGCATTTACAACTGATGCTGGCAGGGCATTCCAATCCCTCACCACCCTCTGGGTAAAGAACCTACCCCTGACATCGGTTCTATAACTACCCCCCCTCAATTTAAAGCCATGCCCCCTCGTGCTGGATTTCTCCATCAGAGGAAAAAGGCTATCACTATCCACCCTATCTAAACCTCTAATCATCTTATATGTTTCAATAAGATCCCCTCTTAGCCGCCGCCTTTCCAGCGAAAACAATCCCAAATCCCTCAGCCTCTCCTCATAGGATTTCCCCTCCATACCAGGCAACATCCTGGTAAACCTCCTCTGCACCCTCTCCAAAGCCTCCACATCCTTCCTGTAATGTGGGGACCAGAACTGCACACAGTACTCCAAGTGCGGCCGCACCAGAGTTGTGTACAGTTGCAACATAACGCTACGACTCCTAAATTCAATCCCCCTACCAATAAACGCCAAGACACCATATGCCTTCTTAACAACCTTATCTACTTGATTCCCAACTTTCAGGGATCTATGCACACATACACCTAGATCCCTCTGCTCCTCCACACTATTCAAAGTCCTCCCGTTAGCCCTATACTCAACACATCTGTTATTCCTACCAAAGTGAATTACCTCACACTTCTCCGCATTAAACTCCATCCGCCACCTCTCGGCCCAACTTTGCAACCTGTCTAAGTCTTCCTGCAAACTACGACACCCTTCCTCACTGTCTACCACACCACCGACTTTGGTGTCATCAGCAAATTTGCTAATCCACCCAACTATACCCTCATCCAGATCATTAATAAATATTACAAACAGCAGTGGCCCCAAAACAGATCCCTGAGGTACACCACTTGTAACCGCACTCCATGATGAATATTTACTATCAACCACCACCCTCTGTTTCCTATCCGCTAGCCAATTCCTGATCCAATTTCCTAGATCACCCCCAATCCCATACATCTGCATTTTCTGTAGAGGCCTACCATGGTGAACCTTATCAAACGCCTTACTAAAATCCATATATACCACGTCCACTGCCTTGCCCCCATCCACCTCCTTGGTCACTTTCTCAAAAAACTCAATAAGGTTAGTAAGGCACGACCTACCTGCCACAAAACCATGCTGACTATCACCTATCAATTCATTACTCTCCAAATAACTATAAATCCTATCCCTTATAATTTTTTCCAACATCTTGCCGACAACAGAAGTGAGACTCACCGGTCTATAATTCCCGGGGAAGTCTCTGTTCCCCTTCTTAAACAATGGGACAACATTCGCTAACCTCCAATCTTCTGGTACTATACCAGAGGCCAACGACGACCTGAAGATCAGAGCCAGAGGCTCTGCAATCACTTCTCTTGCCTCCCAGAGAATCCTTGGATAAATCCCATCCGGACCAGGGGATTTATCTATTTTCAGACCCTCCAGAATATCCTGCACATCCTCCTTATCAACTGTAATACTGTCTATTCTACTCCCCTGCAACCCAGTGTCCTCCTCAGCTATATTCATGTCCCCTTGCGTGAACACCGAAGAGAAATATTGGTTCAATGCTTCACCAATCTCCTCCGGTTCCACACATAACTTCCCTCTGCCATCTATAACTGGCCCTAAACTTGCCCTAACCAACCTTCTGTTCTTGACATACCTATAGAACGCCTTAGGATTCTCTTTAACCCTATCCGCCAAAGTCTTCTCATGTCCCCTTTTAGCCCTTCTAAGCTCGCTCTTCAACTCCCTCTTAGCCAATCTAAAGCTTTCTAGTGCACTACCCGAGTGCTCACGTCTCATCCGAACATAAGCCTCCTTTTTCTTTTTAACCAACAAAGAAACTTTTTTGGTGCACCACGGTTCCCTAGCCCTACCAATTCCTCCTTGCCTGACAGGGACATACCTATCACAGACTCGCAGTAGCTGCTCCTTGAAAAAACTCCACATGTCGGACGTTCCCAGTCCCTGTAATCTCCTAGTCCAACCTATGTTTCCTAATTCTCTCCTAATAGCCTCATAATTACCCTTCCCCCAGCTAAAACCACTGGCCCGAGGTTCATGCCTATCCCTTTCCATCACTAAGGTGAACGTAACCGAATTGTGGTCACTATCACCAAAATGCACACCAACTTCCAAGTCTAGCACCTGGTCTGGCTCATTTCCCAGCACCAGATCCAATATAGCCTCACCTCTAGTTGGCCTGTCTACATACTGAGTCAAAAAACCTTCCTGCACGCTTTGAACAAAAACTGACCCCTCTAACGAGCTAGAGCTATAACAATTCCAGTCAATATTAGTCAAGTTAAAATCCCCCATAACAATTGCCCTATTACTTTCACTCCTAAGCAGGATTGACTCCGCAATCCTTTCCTCAACCTCTCTAGAACTTTTAGGAGGTCTATAAAAGACTCCCAACAGGGTGACCTCTCCTCTCCTATTTCTAATCTCCGCCCATACTACCTCAACAGATAAGTCCTCATCAAACCTCCTCTCTGACACTGTGATACAATCTCTGACCAATAATGCTACCCCTCCCCCTCTTCTACCTCCTTCCCTACTTCGACTAAAACATTTGAACCCCGGGACCTGCAGCATCCATTCCTGCCCCTGCTCTATCCATGTCTCTGAAATAGCCACAACATCGAAGTCCCAGGTACTGATCCACGCTGCAAGTTCACCCACTTTATTGCGAATACTCCTGGCATTGAGGTATACACATTTCAAACCCTGCTCCACCCCACCTCTGCAATGCCGTGCATTGCAGTCCCCATCCATGCATCCCTCACTTTCAGCCCCACTACTCAGGATCCCTCCCCCCCCCCGAATCAGTTTAAACCTCCCTGCATGGCCTTAGCAAATTTACCCCCCAGGATATTGGTCCCCTTCTGATTAAGGTGTAGACCATCCTTCTCATAGAGGTCACACCTTCCCCAGTACGAGCCCCAATTGCTTAAGTACCTGAACCCCTCCCTCCTGCACCATCCCCTCAGCCATGAATTCAAACCTTCCCTCTCCCTATTCCTCTCTAAACTATCCCGTGGTACAGGCAAGAGTCCAGAGATAACCACTCTGTCAGTCTTGGCCTTTAGTTTCCACCCCAACTCCATAAATCCCTGCCTAATATCCCCTTCCCCTATCCTCCCTATGTCGTGTGTCCCCACATGTACAATAACTTGTGGTTTATCTCCCTCCCCCCTAAGAGTCCTGAATACCCTGTCAGACACATCCCGGACCCCAGCCCCTGGTAGTCAACACACCAACCCTGAGTCCCTACCTTTAGTTCCGACCCTCCTATCTGTCCCCTTAATTGTGGAGTCCCCAATCACATGTGGCAGGTGGGTGGGCAATAAGTCTGTGTGAACTGGTTGTTATGGGAAACAAGGCCCTAGGTCAAGTCCTATTCGTGAAACCCAAGTGCCAGATTTAAAGTTTATTCACTAGTGTCACAAGTAGACCTACATTAACACTGCAATGAAGTTACTGTGAAAATCCCCTAGTCGCCACACAATGGCGCCTGTTCGGGTACACTGAGGGAGAATTTAGCACGGTCAAAAACCCCTTAAATGCCCCGATTGTATCTACCTCCTCACCTCTTGTTGTACCTTCAAGTTAACTTGCTGTGATTCACGCTGAAGGACACCCAGTTCCCTCTGAATGTCAATAACTGGGCTTTGCCTGGTTCTGGTTATTTCCAATGTTATCAAACTAATAATTTCTTTGTTGTGGTGACGTTTTGTCAATTTATACTGTGTGAATAATTCACAATCCTGGCAAAGTGCACAAATTTCAATAGCAAATTACTGATTTTTCTGCAAAAGATTCAGCTTGTTTCTCTATGTCAGATTGTGAACGCAGATAGTTCAATTCAAATGCTTGCCATTTGACTCTTTCTAAAAATGAAAGATGGTTGGTACATTTCAATAGATTGCAGTCTGACTCACTCCTGTACTTTCAATCTGAGCAATGGTCTGACCTTGGCAATTGCGGCTTTGTACTTTTTTACCCAACAATGTCAGGGAATTGTCCTGAGACTTCCTCCCTGACAGCACTGTGGGTGTACCTACACCACATGGACTGCAGCGGTTCAATAAGACAGCTCACCACCACCTTCTCAAAGGCAATTAGGGATGAATAATAAATGCTGGCCTCGTCATCGATGTCCATATCCCTTGAATGAATATTCAACATTGCCGACATCAGAGCAGTCTTCTCGAAGGTCAACCCACGGAAAGCGACTGGCCCGGATGGGATACCCAGACATGCACTCAGATTCTGCACGGATCAGCTGGCTGGGGTATTAACAGACATCTTCAACCTCTCTACAACAATCTGAGGTCCCTATCTGCTTCAAGAAGACGACCATCATCCCAGTACCTAAGAAAAGCCAAGCAGCGTGCCTTGATGACAATTGGCCAGTGGCTCTGACATCCATCATTATGAAGTGCTTCGAAAGGTTAGTCATGGCACAAATCAACTCCAGCCTCCCAGACTACCTGGATCCACTACAGTTTGCCTACCCCCGCAACAGGTCCACAGCAGACGCCATTTTCCTGGCCATGCACTCAACCCTGGAACACCTAGGTAACAAGGACACCTATGTCAGACTCCTATTTATGGACTACAGCTCAGCCTTTAACACTATTGTTCCCACGAAACTCATCTCCAAACACTGTGGCCTGGGCCTCGGCACCTCCCTCTGCGACTGGATCCTGAACTTCCTAACTCACAATCAATAAGGATAGGCAACAACACCTCCATGATCATCCTCAACACCGGTGCCCCACAAGGCTGTGTTCTCAGCCCCCTACTATACTCCTTATACACCTATGACTGTGTGGCCAAGTTCCCCTCCAATTCGATTTTCAAGTTTGCTGACGACACCATCGTAGTGGGTCGGATCTCAAAGAATGACGAGACAGAGCACAGTAATGAGATAGAGAATCTGGTGAACTGGTGCGGCAACAATAATCTCTCCCTCAAAACGAAGGAGATTGTCATCGACTTCAGGAAGCGTAAAGGAGAACATGCCCCTGTCTATATCAATGGGGACGAAGTGGAAAGGGTCGAGATCTTCAAGTTTTTAGGTGTCCAGATCACCAACAACTGTCCTGATCCCCCATGCTGACACTATAGTTAAGAAAGCCCACCAATACCTCTACTTTCTCAGAAGACTAAGGAAATTTGGCATGTCAGCTACGACTCTCACCAACCTTTACAGATGCATCATAGAAAGCATTCTTTCTGGTTATATCACAGCTCCTGCTCTGCCCAAGGAACTACAAAAAGTCATGAATGTAGTCCAATCCATCATGCAAACCAGCGTCCCACTGCCTTGGCAAAGCAGCCAGCATAATTAAGGACCCCACACACCCCAGACATTCTCTCTTCCATCTTCTTCCGTCAGGGAAAAGATACAAAAGTCTGAGGTCACATACCAACTGACTCAAGAACAGCTTCTTACCTGGTGCTGTCAGACGTTTGAATGGACTTACCTTGCATTAAGTGGATCGTTCTCTACACCCTATGCTATGATTGTAACACTACATTCTGCACTCTCTCGTTTCCTTCTCTATGAACAGTATGCTTTGTCTGTATAGCGCGCAAGAAACAATACTTTTCACTGTATGTTAATACATGTGACAATAATAAATCAAATCAAATCTTTATGAGGGTTAAATGTCTTATTGAAAAGGAATCAAGATATCGGAACATAGGAATTAGGAGCGAGAGTAGGTCATTCAGCCCTTCGAGCTTGCCCTGCCATTTTATATGATCATGGCTAATCCATCTCATCCTGGGCCACGTTCACAACACTTTGTAGTTTCTTGCAGTCTTGCACAGAGCAGGAGCCATACCAAGCTGGTAGGATAGGATGCTTTCTGTGGTGCAGCTGTAAAAATTGGTGAGAGTCGTAGCAGACATGCCGAGTTTCCTCAGCCTCTTGAGAAGGGGTATGGTGACAGAGTGGGGCGATGAGATTGGGACTATTTGGCAGGGAAACTTGGCTGCGTTGCAACCTTAACGTATATTTTTCTACCTATATGTTCAATATTTCTTTCCACCCCCATGTCCTCACCACTCCCCAAAACAAAGAAACAAAGAAACAAAAAACAAATGAGATTTGCTTTGTTTTATTGCATTGACCATGTTGTAATACGCAATAAACCTATTTAAAGAAAATGTATTAGACATTTAATGATAGACTACTGGAACAACAAGCCTAAAGACAAAGGCAAAGGGTTGCTTAGTAATTTGTGAATAATTGTTCCTTTCTTGCAAAGCTTTTTGAACTTCTCAGCCATTAATCTGTACAAACATCATATTTCACTGGTTACTCAAAATAAATAGGTCCTTTTAATTGCGTCATTGCAGCTGTTATCTGCAAAAAAAACTATGATCACAATGAAGATTTGGAACAAATGTCGGCTCTGAAATTGGCCTCCCAGTAATCGACCACAGCTGGCCAGACAGATAGAATGCCGTGCATCCAAACTCGGGAGGACAGATTAATTATTGAGCTGCCAATCAGGAGACGTTTAAACCTGATCCCCAAATTTGTTGCGTTTTGTGGCAAATGGAAAATGGAAAACTACACAAACCTGGTCCGCTTAAATACTGAATGCTCAGACAATTGTTCTTTTTTGTTCATTCATGGGACATGGGCGTCACTGGCTGGCCAGCATTTATTGCCCATCCCTGGTTGCCCTTAGAAGGCAGTTGAGAGTCAACCACATTGCCGTGGCCCTGGAGTCACATGTAGGCCAGACCGGGTAAGGACAGCAGATTTCTTTCCCTCAAGGACATTAGTGAACCAGATAGGTTTTTCTGGTCGTTTCATGGTCATCAGCAGATTCTTAATTCCAGATTTTTTAAAATATTGAATTCAAATTCCACCATCTGCCAGGGTGGGATTCGAATCCCGGTCCCCAGAACATTCGCTAAGCTTCTGGATTAATAGTCTAATGATAATACCACTAGACCATCACTTCCCTAATTTACTTTCATTACTTTGTCTAATCACAAAGGAGATTTGGTAATTTAGGAAGTAATTTTTGATGGAGCAAATGAGGAGAAATTGTTTCCACTGACCCAGATTTAAGGTAATTGGTAAAAGAATCAGAGGGGAGATGGGGAGAATTTTTTAACACACCAGGTTTTGACGATGTGGGATGAATTGGCTGTATGGATGGAGGAACCAAGTTCAGCTGTTACCTTTCATGGGGAATTTGGATAGACACTAATCGGGAAGAAAATTGTACATCTATGAGGAAAGCGCAGGGACAGTGGGAGAACTTGGATAGTTCCTTCAAAGAGTCAACACCGACACAATGGGCGAAATGGTCTCTTTCTGTGCTGTAAGATTCTATGGTTTTGGTGGAAACAAAGTGTAATGACCTTAAAGAGGCCCATTAGTTTGGCCTCTCAGAGTATGAGCTCCCTGATTAAGGTAATGATTGCCTGCCCAATCAGGGAGTCCCCAATCTGTATATTATAAGGATTGTCAGGACATGAAGTTGGGTGGTAAGGTAGAAAGGCAGCAAGAAACCTAATGCAGAGACCATAAAAACAGCGGCTGGAAGAAACAATTGGAGGCCGGGGAAAAAGTACCGGTAAAGAATTACAGCAATGGTCCCCCCGCGTGATTACCAGGAATGGTTGACTCTAGGACGGGACCGGCATCGTACAAAATACGCATAGGTGAGGCCATCCAGAAAAAACATCTGGACCACTTGTAGGCCTTGAAACCATAGTTAGGACCTGCACCAACACTGACCAGCGGGCTAAGAAAATGATTTTTAACCATTCTCCCCTTCCCTTTCCCCAAACTTGCCCTCTGTTCACATTCACATCTGACAATAATCTCTCCCTCAATGTCAACAAAACAAAGGAGATCGTCATCGACTTCAGGAAGCGTAGAGGAGAACATGTCCCTGTTTACATCAATGGGAGCAAAGTAGAAAGGGTCGAGAGCTTCAAGTTTTTAGGTGTCCAGATCACCAACAACCAGTCCTGGTCCCCCCATGCCAACACTATAGCTAAGAAAGCCCACCCAATGCATCTACTTTCTCAGAAGACTAAGGAAATTTGGTATGTCAGCTACGACTCTCACCAACTTTTACAGATGCACCATAGAAAGCATTCTTTCTGGTTGTATCACAGCTTGGAATGGCTCCTGCTCTGCCCAAGACCGCAAGAAACTACAAAATGTCATGAATGTAGCTCAGTCCATCACTCAAACCAGCCTCCCATCCATTGACACTGTCCACTCTTCCCGCTGCCTCGGCAAAGCAGCCAGCATAATTAAGGACCCCCACGCACCCCGGACATTTTCTCTTCCACCTTCTTTCGTCAGGAAAAAGACACAAAAGTCTGAGGTCATGTACCAACCGACTCAAGAACAGCTTCTTCCCTGCTGCCATCAGACTTTTGAATGGACTAATCTTGCATTAAGTTGATCTTTCTCTACACACTAGCTGTGTCTGTAACACTACATTCTGCACTCTCTGCTTTCCTTCTTTATGAACGGTATGCTCTGTCTGTATAGCGCACAAAAAGCAATACTTTTCACTGCATTCTAATACATGTGACAATAATAAATCAAATCAAAATCAACTCAAATGGGCAATCCTCCCCAAAAACTATCAGGTGGTGATCTGCAAGATTGTCTCATGCTGTTAGCTCCGGCCTGAGGTGTTTTATAGTGAGTGAGAGAGCCATGAATGATCTGAGGCAAGATATGCAGCAACTGTTCTGCTTAGGAACGGGATGTTGTTTCGGGTTGTTATTCCGAGCACATGATGCCCATATGCCAAAGCGTCTAAATGTCAAGAGCATTTGAAATGAGTTTTCTGGATATCCTGTGCTTACAGAATGAGCAAAAATCAATCGGATGTTCGACTTTTTAGTCAGTCACTGAATGTGTTTGCTAACCTGCAGCTGCCCCGCTCAAAACAAAAATCAGGATTTCAGTGGTATCTTTCAAATCATCAGCAATGTCTCTGGAACAGCTTTGGATGTTCTATGCTAATTCTGCTGTGTGCGGACTGATGTGCTAAGTGTTGTGAAACCTACAATTTAATTGGCAAATGTTGTTGATCGCCGGCCCCAGATAAACAAATAAACAGTCCTGTTTATTTACAAGTATTGAAATCTCTTGTGACTAAGTTTAACTTCCCTATAGCCTCTCTCATTTAAAGTGGGAAGTATTGCAGGCACCAGTTAGACTCGGATCACTGAGCCTGGTTCCAGGATAAGAAAGTGCCACAAAACAATGAAATGCCAACTCCAGAATCCCATCTCCAAAGCATAAAGTTTATTTATTGGTGTCACAAGTAGGCTTACATTAACATTGCAGTGAAGTTACTGTGAAAATCCCCTAGTCGCCACACTCTGGCGCCTGTTTGGGTACACTGAGGGAGAATTTAGCATGGCCAATGCACCTAACCAGCACGTCTTTCAAACTGTGGGAGGAAACTAGAACACCTGGAGGAAAGCCACGCAGACAACACGCAAACTCTGCACAGGCAGTGACCCAAGGCAGGAATTGAACCCAGGCTGCTCATGCTGTGAGGCAGCAGTGCTAACCACTGTGCCACCAGTAACCTGAACTAAAGCAATGCTAATTTGAAACTATCTATAAACTGTAGACCCAAACTCATCAATCCAGTAACTTAAAATGCGGACAAAAGCACTTACAGCTCTTAATTACTTGATCAGGAACCATGGCTATTCAATTTAATTCACGACCTGTCCTGCTGCGTTGCACATGGGAAGTGAAAGGCATCTTCAGATAAACTGCGATTAGTGTCTGGGGTGTAACTTGAACAGAGCATGGAGAGATAAGTTAGTTCCCATTTGAAGTGGGAAAGATAGCTGATATTTTCCCACACAATTAATGGTTACAAAGCAAAGTCAATCTCGGGAGCAGAGAAGTAGAGTTGCTCGGAGCATAGACGTTTCTTTGCAGGGAACTCAGATTTGATGGAATTGACTAATGGATTCCTACAAGGATCTCAGCTGGGACTTCAAGTTCTCAGTGTATTTATGATTGATTCAGATCACTCAATGGAGTGACATCCAGTTTTACTCATTCATGGGATGTAAGCATCGCTGGTAAGGCTTGCATTTCTTGCCTGTCCCTATTTACACCACCACCTTCTTGAATTAATGGAAACCATCTTGTATAGGTAAACGGCCTTGTTCGACAAAGAGCTCGAGGATTTTGAACCAGTGACGATGAGGCAACAATGATGGATTTCCAAATTAAGATGGTATGCAACTTGGAGAGGAACTTGCAGTTTGTGGCGTTATCCTTGTTCTTCAGGTTGGTTGATGTCACAGAAGAAAGTGAGATATGCTCATGTGTTCGGAACGTCTCGGAGAAAGCAGCATGGAAAGAAGCTAGTGTAAGGGAATGTGCTCATAACAGGGCCGAATAGTCTCCCTCTGCATTGTACGGATTCTATGAGTTATTAAAGCCACTCCAACCCAACAACACAATGATAAATGATGGTCAGCAGTGAAAAGATGGTGATAGGAAAATCTTTGCCTTGACTGGAGATAATCAAGAAATTTGCATGCCCAAATTAGGCTGAAGCATTGTGGTACAGGAGACTCACATGACTCTGCATCGCATTGGATCTCACAACAAAGCCAGACACTGAGCAGGTCAGTACACTTGTGAAGATGATGGACGATTGGATTGGAGGAATATCACATCAGATCAGTCATGATCTCATTGAATAGTGGAGCAGACTCGATGGGCTGAATGACCTACTTCTGCTCCTAAGTATTATGGTCTTCTGATTGTAGAGACAATGTCCTAGTTACCCTGGGGGTCGATGAAGGTAAAGCCACATATGTCAAAGTTATTGAAGCATTAGAGACATTCTTCAATCTCTGCAAGAACAGGATAGTGGAATGCGCAAAATTCAATAAACATACCCAGGGACACAGGGAAGCTTTGACTCACTTATTAATGGAACACCAACACCTGGGAGTTCCCCTCCAAGTCTGGGTCAACCTCCTAGAGCTTCCTAACAGCATTGTGGGTGTACTTATAACACATGACCTGCAGCGGTTCAAGAACACAGCTCACCATCATCTTCTCAACGGGAAATAGGAACGGGCAACAAATGCTGGCCTGGTCAGTGACAGCCACATCCCGTAAGTGAATTGAAAAAAAAATAATGATTTGCACAGATTAGCAGAAGACTGAGTTTGACAACCTAAAAGAGGAACTAGTTTACAATAGAACAGGTGTTGGAGTGGGAGCTGATGCATTTTCAGGTAATTTGCAGTCCCGAGATGGCTTGACACTGGTGGAACACATTCAATTAAACAGACATGCCAAGAGCAGGAGACAAATCCAATCAGTAGTCAGAAAGAAGAGACAATGGCATCCCAAATTGACAGGGACAGGTGAGTTTGTCAGAGATAAACAAGGGAAAACGGGGAGGAGGAGAGATAAAAAGCATGAAAAGCAATTGATGGTGTGAGCGGTGCTGATTAACTGCCAATGTTGCAGAAGGGAAAGGCATAGGAATTTTCTCACCGTGGGGGACACAGATCCTGCTTCTATTTTCTATGTTTCTAAGTAATGGCACCGGGGAAGATTTTCTGCCCTTGTTTTTTGGCGGGTGGGGAAGCCGGAGGGGGCGGAGAATCCAGCGAGAATCACAAAATGTCATTTATGCCTGCATGAAAGTTGGAAACCCGATTACCGTACATTTAAATGTCATTACCGCGCCTTACCCCCAGATCTCTGAAGGTTGCCACTCAAGTGGATAGAGCTGTGAAGAAGGCCTATAGTGTGTTAGCTTTTGTTAACAGGGGGTTGGAGTTTAAGAGCCGTGGGGTTATGCTGCAACTGTATAGGACCTTGGTGAGACCACATTTGGAATATTGTGTGCAGTTCTGGTCACCTCACTATAAGAAGGATGTGGAAGCGCTGGAAAGAGTGCTGAGGAGATTTACCAGGATGCTGCCTGGTTTGGAGGGTAGGTCTTATGAGGAAAGGTTGAGGGAGCTAGGGCTGTTCTGTCTGGAGCAGAGGAGGCTGAGGGGAGACTTAATAGAGGTTTATAAAATGATGAAGGGGATAGATAGAGTGAACGTTCAAAGACTATTCCCTCGGGTGGATGGAGCTATTACAAGGGGGCATAACAATAGGGTTCGTGGTGGGAGATATAGGAAGGATATCAGAGGTAGGTTCTTTATGCAGAGAGTGGTTGGGGTGTGGAATGGACTGCCTGCAGTGATAGTGGAGTCAGACACTTTAGGAACATTTAAGCGGTTATTGGATAGGCACATGGAGCACACCAGGATGATAGGGAGTGGGATAGCTTGATCTTGGTTTCAGATAAAGCTCGGCACAACATCGTGGGCCGAAGGGCCTGTTCTGTGCTGTACTGTTCTATGTTCTATACATCATCCCTGATGTAAGGAAACCCCCTCCCCTTGCCGATGTGACATCACATAGGCAGGGTTAACAACAGGTCTGGATGAATAGGGACTTGCGAAGGGAACCTACCAGGGGCATTGAGAGATCCTATGTATGCACAGCCCTGTTGGCTTCAGTCTATGCAAAGACTTCACCCATGCAAAGACTTCATTTTAAGATATTTCTGCCTACGCAACTAACTCTGCTAATCTTAAGAAATCGGCTGCTAACTTGAGTAGATTTTAAAACTCAGAAGGCTTGCTGGGTCAGCTAAAATTGCCTGCATTCCTAAAGGGTACACAGTAGGCAAACAAGATTTTCATACCAACAGCAGCAAGACTTGTTTTCCTAGCCAGAGACACAACCTGCAAAGGACACTTACAATAACTAGGTAATGGTTGAAATACAGTTTGGATTTTAGCGTGTGTTTGTTCAGTTTAGTTTTCGGTATCCTGTTCAAGCCCAGTTACAGTGTGACCAGTACAGGGTTTGGCTTGCGTTGAAGCTAATCTCCAAGCTTTGCTTTTCCTTTTCTCGCCTTTGTCATGATTTAATTTTTCTTCAAGTTCTGTTCAATAAATGAAAACCATTTTAAAAACCCATGCCAAGTGTTGTCCCCTCATCTGTTCAAAGAAATTAATAGACCCAACAGGCACACAGATAAGTACAGTCCCCCGGGGGTGAGTGTTTAAAGGGTTTGTGTGGATTGGAAAGAACAAACTTGTGCCGAATGGCCTTTATCATTCCAATTTATTTTCATAGAATCATAGAAACCCTACAGTGCAGATAGAGGCCATTCGGCCCATTGAGTCTGCACCGACCACAATCCCACCCAGGCCCTACCCCCATATCCCTACATATTTTACCCGCTAATCCCTCTAACCTACACATCTCAGGATACTAAGGGGCAATTTTAACATGGCCAATCAACCTAACCCGCACATCTTTGGACTGTGGGAGGAAACCGGAGCACCCGGAGGAAACCCACACAGACACGAGGAGAATGTGCAAACTCCACACAGACAGTGACCCGAGCTGGGAATCAAACCCAGGTCCCTGGAGCTGTGAAGCAGCAGTGCTAACCACTGTGCTCCCGTGCTAAAATGTGATTGACTTCAAATTGCATTTGTGGGAATCTAATAGGAGGAGGAAAGGTAAGTTTAAAATTTTCATTCACTTTTTTTTTCCCTGTGTGTTTAAAGGGGCAATTATGAGTGTGAGGCCAGTATGTTGTTCCCAATGTAGGATGTGGGAGGTCCTGGAGGCTCCTAGCCTCCCGGAGGACCATATCTGTGCTGGGTGTGTTGAGCTGCGGTTCCTAAGGGACCATGTTAGGGAACTGGAATTGCAGCTCGAGGACCTTCGCCGGGTTAGGGATAGTGAGGAGGTCATTGACAGGAGCTATCGGCAGGTGGTCACACCGGGACCACGGGAGGAGGGTAACTGGGTAACAGTGAGGAAGGAGAAAACTCAGTTGATGGTGAGCACCCCGGTGGATGTGCCCCTTAATAATAAGTACTCCTGTCTGAGTACTACTGGGGTGGACAGCCCACCTGGGGGAAGCAGCGGTGGCAGTGTCTCTGGAGCTGAGCCTGGCCCAGTAGTGCAAAAGGGTAAGGAAAGGAGGGTAGTGCTAATTGGGGACTCTACAGTGAGGGGGTCAGATAGGCGTTTTTGCGGACAAAGACGGGACTCTCGGATGGTGGTTTGCCTCCCTGGTGCAGGGGTCCGGGATGTCTCTGGTCGAGTCCCAGAAATCCTGAAGGGGGAGGGAGAGGAGCCGAAGGTCGTGATGCATATAGGTACTGCTGACATAGGTAGGAAGAGGGAAGGGGTCATGAAAAGAGAATATAGGGAGTTAGGTAGACAGCTGAGAAAGAGGAATGCAAAGGTAGTAATCTCGGGATTGCTGCCTGTGCCGCGGGAGAGTGAGAACAGGAATCGGTGGAGAATGAATGCGTGGCTGAGGGACTGGAGCAAGGGACAAGGATTTGGGTACTTGGATCATTGGGACCTCTTTTGGGGCAGGTGTGACCTGTTTAAAAAAGACGGGTGGCACTTGAATCCCAGGGGGACCAATATCCTGGCGGGAAGGTTGGCTAAGGCTACTGGAGAGACTTTAAACTAGAAAGGTTGGGGGGAGGGAATCGAAATGAGGGGACTGAGAGTGAGGAGGTTAGCTCGCAAATAGATAAGGAATGTAAACAGGGTAAGAGGGAGGTTAGACGAGTGATGGAGAAGGGAAGTGCTCAGGCTGAAGGTCTGAGATGTGTCTATTTTAATGCCAGGAGTGTAGTGAATAAAGTGGATGAGCTTAGAGCGTGGATTGCTGCTTCGAATTGTGATGTGGTGGCCATTACGGAGACTTGGATGTCTCAGGGACAGGACTGGGTGCTTCAGGTGCCGGGTTTTAGATGTTTCAGGAAGGACAGGGAGGGAGGCAAGAGAGGGGGGGGAGTGGCACTGTTGATCAGGGATAGTGTCACGGCTGTAGAGAAGGTGGACGCCGTGGAGGGATTGACGACGGAGTCTCTGTGGGTGGAGGTTAGGAACAGGAAGGGGTCGGTAACGTTGCTGGGTGTTTTCTATAGGCCGCCCAATAGTAACAGAGATGTTGAGGAGCAGATGGGGAAACAGATCCTGGAGAGATGTAGGAATAACAGAGTTGTCGTGATGGGAGATTTTAATTTCCCAAACATAGATTGGAATATCCCTAGGGCTAGGGGTTTGGATGGAGAGGAGTTTGTTAGGTGTGTCCAGGAGAGTTTCCTGACACAGTATGTGGATAAGCCTACTAGAGGAGAGGCTGTACTTGATCTGGTGCTGGCTAATGAACCTGGACAGGTGGAGGATCTCTCGGTGGGTGAGCATCTTGGGGATAGCGATCATAATTCTATCTCCTTCACGATAGCATTGGAAAGAGATAGGATCAGGCAGGCTAGGAAAGTGTTTCTCTGGAGTAAAGGGAAATATAGTGTCATCAGGGAGGAAATTAGACGGGTAAATTGGAAGGAGGCATTCTTGGGGAAAAGTACCGAAGGAAAGTGGAGGATTTTCAAGGAATGTTTGTCTGGAGCTCTGCATGACAACGTTCCGATGAGACAGGGGGGTGTTGGTAGGGTACGGGAACCGTGGTGCACGAAGGTTGTGATGAACCTGGTGAATAAGAAAAGAGAGGCGCACAGAAGGTTCAGAGAGCTAGGAGGTGTTAAGGATTTAGAGGAGTATACGGGATGTAGGAAGGAGCTTAAGAAGGAAATTAGGAGAGCGAGAAGGGGTCATGAGAAGGCCTTGGCGGGTAAGATTAAGGAGAACCCCAAGGCTTTCTACAAATATGTCAAGAGTAAAAGGATGAGATGTGAAGGCATAGGACCCTTAAAAGGTGAAGGGGGAAAAGTTTGTGCGGAACCGTTAGAAATGGCGGAGCTGCTTAATGAATACTTTACCTCGGTATTCACGGTGGAAAGGGATCTGGGTGGTTGTACTGCTGGTTTGCGGTGGACAGAAAGGATCGAGCATGTGGACATAAAGAAAGAGGATGTGTTGGAACTATTGAATGGCATCAAGGTTGGTAAGTCGCCGGGACCGGATGGGATGTACCCCAGGTTACTGTGGGAGGCGAGGGAGGAGATTGCGGAGCCTTTGGCGATGATCTTTGCATCGTCGATGGAGACGGGAGAGGTTCCGGAGGATTGGAGGATTGCAGATGTGGTCCCTATATTCAAGAAAGGGAACAGGGACAGCCCGGGAAATTACCGACCGGTGAGTCTAACCTCAGTGGTTGGTAAGTTGATGGAGAGGATCCTGAGAGACAGGATTTATGATCATCTAGAGAAGTTTAGTATGATCAAAAGTAGTCAGCACGGCTTTGTCAAGGGCAGGTCGTGCCTTACGAGCCTGGTTGAGTTCTTTGAAAATGTGACCAAACACATTGACGAAGGAAGAGCGGTGGATGTGGTCTATATGGACTTCAGCAAGGCGTTCGATAAGGTCCCCCATGCAAGACTTCTTGAGAAAGTGAGAGGGCATGGGATCCAAGGGGCTGTTGCCTTGTGGATCCAGAACTGGCTTGCCTGCAGAAGGCAGAGAGTGGCTGTGGAGGGGTCTTTCTCTGCATGGCGGTCAGTGACCAGTGGAGTGCCCCAGGGATCTGTTCTGGGACCCTTGCTGTTTGTCATTTTCATAAATGACCTGGATGAGGAAGTGGAGGGATGGGTTGGTAAGTTTGCTGACGACACCAAGGTAGGTGGTGTTGTGGATAGTTTGGAGGGATGTCAGAAGTTGCAGCGAGACATAGATAGAATGCAAGACTGGGCGGAGAAGTGGCAGATGGACTTCAACCCGGATAAGTGTGTGGTGATCCATTTTGGCAGATCCAATGGGATGAAGCAGCAATATAATATGAAGGGTACCATTCTTAGCAGTGTAGAGGATCAGAAGGACCTTGGGGTCCGGGTCCATAGGACTCTTAAATCGGCCTCGCAGGTGGAGGATGCGGTCAAGAAGGCGTACGGCGTACTGGCCTTCATTAATCGAGGGATTGAGTTTAGGAGTCGGGAGATAATGCTGCAGCTTTATAGGACCCTGGTTAGACCCCACTTGGAGTACTGCGCGCAGTTCTGGTCACCTCATTACAGGAAAGATGTTGAAGCCATTGAAAGGGTGCAGAGGAGATTTACAAGGATGTTGCCTGGATTGGGGGGCATGCCTTATGAGGATAGGTTGAGGGAGCTTGGTCTCTTCTCCCTGGAGAGACGAAGGATGAGAGGTGACCTGATAGAGGTTTACAAGATGTTGAGAGGTCTGGATAGGGTAGACTCTCAGAGGCTATTTCCAAGGGCTGAAATGGTTGCTACGAGAGGACACAGGTTTAAGGTGCTGGGGGGTAGGTACAGAGGAGATGTCAGGGGTAAGTTTTTCACTCAGAGGGTGGTGGGTGAGTGGAATCGGCTGACGTCGGTGGTGGTGGAGGCAAACTCGTTGGGGTCTTTTAAGAGACTTCTGGATGAGTACATGGGATTTAATGGGATTGAGGGCTATAGATAGGCCTAGAGGTGGGGATGTGATCGGCGCAACCTGTGGGCCGAAGGGCCTGTTTGTGCTGTGGCTTTCTATGTTCTATGTTCTATGTTCTAAATGCGATTAGTTATGGTTTGATTCTTTCTACCTCTTTTCCCTGGTATCTGTTTTGCTCTGGTCTTTCTGTGTGTAATGTACCTACCTATTCTACATAAGAACATAAGAACTAGGAGCAGGAGTAGGCCGTCTGGCCCCTTGAGCCCGCTCCGCCATTCAACAAGATCATGGCTGATCTTTTCGTGGACTCAGCTCCACTTACCTGCCCACTCACCATAACCCTTAATTTCTTCACAGTTCAAAAATTCATCTATTCTTGCCTCAAAAACATTCAATGAGGTAGCCTCAACTGCTTCACTGGGTAGGGAATTCCACAGATTCACAACCCTTTGTGTGAAGAAGTTCCTCCTCAACCAGTCCTAAATCTGCTTCTCCTTATTTTGAGGCCATGCCCCCTAGTTCTAGTTTCACCCGCCAGTGGAAACAACTTCCTTGCTTCTATCTTATCTAATCCCTTCATAATCTTATAGGTCCCTATAAGATCCCCCCTCATTCTTCTGAATTCCAATGAGTATAGCCCCAGTCTACTCAGTCTCTCCTCATAAGCCAACCCTCTCAACTCCGGAATCAACCTAGTCAATCTCCTCTGCACCCCCTCCAATGCCAGTATATCCTTTCTCAAATAAGGAGACCAAAACTGTACACAGTACTCCAGGTGTGGCCTCACCAGCACCTTGTACAGCTGCAACATAATTTTGCTGTTTTTAAACTCCATCCCTCTAGCAATGAAGGACAAAATTCCATTTGTCTTCTTAATTACCTGCTGCACCTGCAAACCAACTCCTTGCGATTCCTGCATAAGGATACCCAGGTCTCTCTGCACAGCAGCATGCTGCAATTTTTTACCATTTAAATAATAGTCCATTTTGCTGTTATTCCTACCAAAATGGATGACCTCACATTTACCAACATTGTACTCCATCTGCCAGACCCTCGCCCACTCACTTAGACTATCTATAGCCCTTTGCAGACTTTCAGCGTCCTCTGCACACTTTGCTCTTCAACCCATCTTAGTGTCATCTGTGAATTTTGACACACTACACTTGGTCCCCAACTCCAAATCATCGATGTAAATCATAAACAATTGCGGCTCCAACACTGATCCCTGAGGCACACCACAAGTCACTGATCACCAACCAGAAAAACACCCATTTACCCCCACTCTTTGCTTTCTGTTAGTTAACCAATCCTCTATCCATACTAACACATTACCCGTAACACTGTGCACCTTTATCTTATGTAGCAGTCTTTGGTGCGGCACCTTGTCAAATGCCTTCTGGAAATCCAGATACACCACATCCACAGGTTCCCCATTGTCCACTGCACATGTAATGTTCTCAAAGAATTCCACCAAATTAGTCAAACATGACCTTCCCTTCATGAACCCATGCTGTGTCTTACCAATGGGACAATTTATATCCAGATGTCTCGCTATTTCTTCCTTGATGATAGATTCAAGCATTTTCCCTACTACAGAAGTTAAGCTAACCGGCCTATAGTTACCTGCTTTTTGTCTACCTCCTTTTTTAAACAGTGGCATCACATTTGCTGTTTTCCAATCTGCGGGAACCACCCCAGAGTCCAGCGAATTTTGGTAAATTACCACTAGTGCATTTGCTATTTCTCCCACCATCTCTTTTAGTTACCTGGGATGCATTCCATCAGGACCAGGAGACTTGACTACCTTTAGCCCCCTTAACTTGCCCAACACTACTTCTTTCGTGATAATGATAGTTTCGAGGTTCTCACCTGCCATAGCCTTCCTGCCATCAATTTTTGGCATGTTATTTGTGTCTTCCACTGTGAAGACCGACACAAAATACCTGTTCAATGCCTCAGCCAGTTATTACATCCCCTTCCCATCCGCTAAAGGACCAATGTTTACTTTCACCACTCTTTTTCGTTTTATATATTTGGAGAAACTTTTGCTATCTGTTTTTATATTCTGAGCTAGTTTACTCTCATAATCCATCTTCCCTTTCTTTATAGCTTTTTTCCTGGCTTTCTGCTGACCTTTAAAGATTTCCCAATCCTCTCGTTCCCACTAATCTTTGCCACTTTGGATGCATTTTCTTTCAATTTGATACCCTCCTTTATTTCCTTAGATATCCATGGCTGATTATCTCTTTTTCTACAGTCCTTCCTTATCAGTGGTATATACTTTTGCTGAGCACTGTGAAAGATCGCTTTGAAAGTCCTCCACTGTTCCTCAATTGTCCCACCATAAAGTTCTTGCTCCCAGTCTATCTTAGCCAACTCCTCCCTCATCCCTTTATAGTCTCCTTTGTTTAAGCACAAGACACTGGTATTGGATTTTACCTTCTCATGCTCCATCTGTATTTTAAATTCAACCATACTGTGATTGCTTCTTCCAAGAGGATCCCTAACTGCAAGATCATTAATTATTCTCGTCTCATTACACAGAACCAGATCTAGGATAGCTTGCTCCCTTGTTGGTTCCATTACATGCTGTTCAAGGAAGCTATCGTGGATACATTTGTTGTGGGAAATGTACTATTGAGTCAGGCTTGACGGTTTCGAGAATACAATGTTATTTTAACGAAGCTTCGTGGAGAAAAGGCACTAACAAGCAGCAAACCTTCTCTCAATGAGACAATAGGAGCGGTCCATCTTTATACCCTTTACACAATAGATAGACCGGACATCTAGCCATTATCACATCGTTGTAATCAAGTAGGTGATCGATTGTTAACACATCGTTATAGACAAATACAGACAAATACTGACATAAGCATGTTAACATCGCATTGTTCTATGAATGGATACATTTCCTTCATCAGTGACCATCAATGGTTTTAGTTTCGGTCTATTCATATAGTAATTTAAAGTAATTGGTTTTCCTGCAGTTATGTATTCCCGATCCCACCTGTAGCTAATCTCGTTATCTACCCCTATTGTCCTTATCCTAAAGAGGGCCTCAAGCCCTGGCTGGCTTCCTGTAGGATTTTATTCCTGCATGTTTAACTTTGAATAGCTGTCTGTCCTTTATGTTTTAATCTCAGGTAGCTGTCTGTACTGAAAGTCAGTGCCTGTTTAATGTCTCTTTCCCAGGTGCCTGTTTATGTGCCAGGCAACCATTTTATGTGTACCCATCTGTATATTTTTCCCACTTCACATTCTATGAACTCCTCCTCAAGGCTGCCTTGACCAACCTGGTTTGACCAATTGATATGTAGATTAAAATCCCCCATGATAATTGCTGTACCATTTTTACATGCATCAGTTATTTCTTTGTTTATTTCTCACCCCACCATGATGTCATTATTTGGTGGCCTATAGACTACGCCTATCAGTGACTTTCTCTCCTTACTATTTCTAATTTCCACCCAAATGGATTCAACCTTTTTTTCCATAGAACCTATATCTTTCACTACCGCTCTGATATCATCCTTAAATATCAGAGCTGCACCACCTCCCTTACCTTCCTGTCGGTCCCCTCGAACAGTTTGATATCCCTGGATATTCAACTCCCAGTCGTGACCATCCTGCAACCATGTCTCTGTAAAAGCCACCAAATCATACTCGTTCGCAATGATTTGTGCCGTCAACTCATTTACCTTGTTTCAAATGCTATGAGCATTCAGGTAAAGTGCCCTTATGCTAGTTTTTGTATCATCCTTTTGAATTCTAACACTTCCATTAATAACATCTCCTCAGTTCTCCTTCCTTTTAACTTTTTTCCTGATTTTTGATGTAGTTGGAACCTCCTCCCCACATTTTGTCCTTGCTCCCTCCTTCTCAGACTCCTTACATAGGTTCCCATCCCCCTGGCATATTAGTTTAAACCCTCCCCAACCGCTTGAGCAAACACTCCCCCCAGGACATCAGTCCCAGTCCTGCCCAGGTGTAACCCATCCGATTTGTACAAGTCCCACCTCCCCCAGAACCGGTCCCAATGCCCCAGGAATCTGAAACCCTCCCCCTGACACCATCTCTTCAGCCACGTATTTATCCGATATATCCTCTCATTTATACTATAACTAGCACGTGGCACCGGTAGTAATCCTGAGATCACTACCTTTGAGGTCCGAATTCATAACTTTCTTCCTAGTTCCCTGTATTCTGCTTTTAGGACCTCATCCCTTTTATTACCTATGTCGCTTGTACCAACGTGTACTACAACCACTGGCTGTTTGCCCTTCCCCTTCAGAATGTCCTGCAGCCACTCCGAGACATCCTTGACCCCAGCACCAGGGAGGCAACATACCATCCTGGAGTTTCATTTGCAGCCACAGAAACGCCTGTCCATTCCTCTTACAATTGAATCCCCTATAACTATTGCACTGGCACACGTTTTACCCCTTCCCTCTGCAGGAGAACCAACCGTGGTGCAATGAGTTTGGCTGCTGCTGCTTTCCCCAGAGAGGTCATTCCCCTCAACAGTATCCAAAGCGGTATATCTGTTTTGCAGGGGAATGGTCACGGGAGATTCCTGCACTACCTGCCTATCTCTCTTGCTCTGTCTGGTGGTCGCCCATTCCCTTCCTGCCTGCGGAGTCTGAGCCTGCGGTGTGACCAACTCTCTATACGTGCTATCCACGATACTCTCCAGCTTCCAGGAGCTGTAGCTGGAGACACTTCCTGCACACATGCTGACCCAGGGGACTGGAACTGTCCCCAGCCTGCCACATGGAGCAAGAGGAACAAACCACAGCTTGGAGCTCTCCCGTCATGTCTTACCCCGATAGCACAGTGGTTAGCACTGCTGCTTCACAGCTCCAGGGTCCTGGGTTCGATTCTCGGCTCGGGTCACTGTCTGTGTGGAGTTTGCACATTCTCCTCGTGTCTGCGTGGGTTTCCTCCGGGTGCTGCGGTTTCCTCCCACAGTCCAAAGATGTGCGGGTTAGGTTGATTGGCCAGGTTAAAAAAAAAATTGCCCCTTAGAGTCCTGAGATGCATAGGTTAGAGGGATTAGTGGGTAAATATGTGGGGGTAGGGCCTGGGTGGGATTGTGGTCGGTGCAGACTCGATGGGCCGAATGGCCTCCTTCTGCACTGTAGGGTTTCTATGATTCTATGAATTAAACTTTTGAAAGATGTTTTGTTTCAGATATATACAATTTCCTAGGGCCTTTCTTTCCTGCTCCTTGTTACTACCGAGTATAACCTTTTCAAACTATAAACCACAGAAATTACACAGAAACACTATAATATTGTACAACAACTACAATGTTGGCATTGTAGTTGTTGTACCAATCAGCACTCTCGCTTGCAGCCTCTGCTGCCTGTTTCACCCAACTCCCTGCGTTCACCCAACTCCGAAAGCATTCCTCACAGTCACACAGCACTCACTGTGCAGGCCATCTGTGAGGAGATGGTCACATCATGATAATGAATTAGTAATCCAGAGGCACAGGCTAATATCCTGGGGACATGGGTTCAAATCCCAACGTGGCAGCTGGTGGATTTTAAATTCAATTAATAAATCTGGAATTGAAAATTACTCTCAGCAATGATGACCATGAAACTATCATCGATTGTTGTAGAAATTGAGCTGATACGCCGATGTCCTTTCGGGAAGGAAATCTGCCATCCTGACCTGGTCTGACCTACATGTGACCCCAGAGCCACAGCAATGTGCCCTCTGAAATGGCCCAGCAAGTCATTAAGGATGGGCAACAAATGCCGGTATTGTCAGTGATGTCACATCCCATGAAAAAAAATGAAGAGGAAAAGCCCTTAAACCAGTTCGGAACAAACATCAGGACATTGAATTCGATGATCAGTCATGATCAAAATGAATGGCGGAGCTGGTTCGAAGGGCTGAATGGCCTCCTCCTGCCTCTAGTTTCTTAAATGTTCTCTGCTTCTCTCACCACAGATGCTACCAGACCTGCTGAGCATTTTACTTTCAGATTTCCAGCATCCAATATTTTCCTTTCTACGACTAAATTCAATGGAGTCATCAAAAAAAGGTGCGGAGTTTCCCCTTGAGGTAGTTTGGCCAGCTTTAGGGGCCAGGAGTTTCTTGGCCCTGCCAACAATGCAAACCGATTCATGTACCATTCACAAAGTTGGTCTTATGGAGACAGAGAGATTCTGTGAAGATGTAACAGTGTACCCGGTTCGATTCCCGGCTTGGGTCATTGCCTGTGTGGAGTTTGCATGTTCTCCCCATGTCTGCGTGGGTTTCCTCCCATTGTCCAAAGATGTGCAGGTTAGGTGGATTGGTCGTGCTAAATTGCCCCTTAATGTCAGGGGGACGAGCTAGAGTAAATGCCTGGGGTTATGGGCCTGGGTGGGATTGTGGTCAGTGCAGACTTGATGGGCCGAATGGCCTCCTTCTGCACTGTAGGATTCTAGGATTCTATACATTGCAATAGGAACCGTCCTGTCTGGGAAGGATCTGTCAATGGCCAGGCAACTTTTGGTAAAATAATGTGGGTGAGAGTTGGTGAGAAGGAAAATTTCCCCATGTTGTTTCTGACTTCTTGCCATAAATCTGATGGAAGATTGGTCTAAATATTGGAATAATGGTGTAAATGGCTCAAAACACAAAGTTTCTTTCTGGATTCTGCCAAACACACACCAGGAGGCATTGCCAAATTTCCAGGCAAGGATATTTTTCTCACCTGTATGAATTGTTAAACTTTCTGAAAAATACTTGCAGTAAGAATCTACAGGAATGGTGGGCTGGACTTTCATCTTGGAGGCGGGTAGCGTGAGTCAGGAAATTTCCTGGCTGGGCATATGTGACTCAGGAGAAAGTTCCAGCAAGGAAGGGACTTTTGCTCCGGCATGGGGGGGATGGGATGATAGCAGTGGTCAGGCCTTCCCCGCCCCCAGAAAGAGTTTGGAGGCAGCACAGGCATTGCCAAGTGCCAAAGTGGTCTGTTTAAAAGGCTTGCCTCTGTGCTGTGGGGCTTTGTAATAAGGACAATAAAACAATGAAAAACCTTCTAGCCCTCATCCCCCCCCCACACACTCCCCATACCCCATGAATACCACCTTAAACCTCTCAGTTGCCCCTGCTCCCCAGTGGCCCTTCATACCCCCCTATGCCCGGCTATTCCCCTCACCCAGCTCCCATTTCCACTCAAAGCCCCATGCCAAGCTATTGCCTGCCCACCCACCTCTCAAGGCCTCTATAACCCTAAGCTCAGACACCACACATCCCCATTGCCCCTCATACTCCTTATGCACAATGGCACTTCCATGTTCATTCACCCACTATACCCTCTTTACAAAAATAATGAATCCTATAGTGACTACTCGATATGTTTAAAAATGCTTCAAAAAAGTAATTCATTCATAACTTTCCACTTTCTTAAAAAAACTCCTTTCACCAGACTCCAATAAAGGAGATTATACAGACCCTTTAAAGTATCAATAACTGAATCTGTAAGTGTTTGAAAACTATATTTTGTGCAAACATTATGTAGATGACAGAACAGGTCAGAGAGAAAGAGCTGTCAATCAAGCAATGCTTTCCCTGCGGCATAGCTGTTTAACAGACTAATGGATGTCTGAGTTCTTAATGATGAATGCAAAGTGAGGTTTGGCTGAGAGCACCCTTAACCCACACAGGATGGAAATTACAGCTTCTGGGATTAGGGTCGCAAATCCTGGAATCAGTACCTGGCTACACTGTTACATCTTCACAGAATCTCTCCATAAGACCATAAGATATCGGAGCAGAATGAAGCCATTCAGCCCATCAAGTCTACTCCGCCATTCAATCATGGCTGATAAATTTCTCAACCCCATTCTCCCGCCTTTTCCATGTAACCTTTGATCCCCTTACCAGTCAAGAACCTATCAATCTCTGTCTTAAATACATTCAATGACCTGGCCTCCACAGCCTTCTATGACAATAAATTCCACAGATTCACCACCCTCTGGCTGAAGAAATTCCTCCTCACCTTAACTCTAAAGGGTTGTCCCTATATTCTGAGGCTGTGTCCTCTCATCCTAACCTTGCCTACTAATGGCCATTTTCCCGAGGCCCACTTTATCCAGGCCTTTCACGATTCTGTACGTTTCAATGAGATCCCCCCCTCATCCTTCTAAACTCCATCGAGTACTGACCCAGAGTCCTCAAACGTTTCTCATACGTCAAGCTTTTCATTCCTGAGATCATTCTCATCTCCACAAAAATTCAGCCCGAAACTTCTAAATTGATGCTGTTGAGTTTTGTAGCTGGTGCTCAGCTAAGTGAAGTGGGTCAGTGTTGGGGAATAGACATCTTCTCAAGCACAGTGTGTCAGCATCAAGCAGCTGCTGAAAAAGGGCAAGCACGTATCAGAAACAGAGTGAAGCTCAATCAACAATACCTTATCTCACCCTCAGAATAGCACATCCACTGAACTCATGTGACACCTCCGTGCTCCGCACTAGTTGTGCTCAGAGCCTGCTAAATGAGTCTGGCAGTGTCAATGAGTAAGGAACAATGAGTATTTTTGAGCTGTTACGGTAATTAGTTGAGCTCCGACCACCCGACCTACATTTCACATCAGACTCTTCAATCTACCAGAGAATGAAGATTTTTAACGGAATAATTTGGACTTAACTAAAATCCAGGAGCGGAAGTCAAAATAATAACTTGTGTGAGCTTTGCAGTGCTTCCAGAAGTTTCTAGTTTAATATCAAATTTCCAGCATCCCTGGTATTTTACTTTGTTTAAAGTAATAATGATCTCTGTGTCAAAATGTGAGCGTTTACCAAAATGAGCAGGGATTGATTTTTAGAAATCTTCCTACTCTCAAAGCAAAAACATTTCCAGAAATTGCTCCCTGCAGTTGATTTGCTGACAGATAAGCTCTTGCTGACCTGCTGTGCAGTGAAAGTAATGTCTTGATTTTCAGGCGAGTTCCAATTCCCCGCTGGGCTCCTGACATCTAAACGTTATTCAGAAACTCCTTCTTATCCTCAAGTTGTTGATCAGAAGATTTATTTTTGGAATGACAATGGCTGGGAGCTGAAACAGGTCTGAATGCTTAATTTGTTATCTGTTTCTTATGTCTCGCAAGCAAAGGGATACATAACTGATTCCAATTTGGAGGTTTATAGTTTAACAACAATAACATTCTGTATTTTTATGGTTACAGAAGAAAAGCACTTTGAAGTGGGGTAACGAAGCAGCAATGGATGTTGAGGCAAAGAAGGATATTAGGAAGGGATGTCATCAAAGAAGTGTGTTTTAAAGGTGGTTGTAGAAGAGGAGAAGCAGATTTATTTATTCCTTTTAAAAAACTTATTCATTTGTGGGACATGGGCGTCGCTGGCTGGCCTGCATTTATTGCCCAGGTGAGCTGCCTTCTTGACATGCGGTAAGAAGTCTCAGAACACCAGGTTGAAGTCCAACAGGTTTATTTGGAATCACCAGCTTTCAGAGCGTTGCTCCTTCATCAGCTAAGTGGAACAGCCCTCCAAAAGCTCGTGATTCCAAACAAACCTTTTGGACTTTAACCCTAGTGTTGTGAGATTTCTTACCGTGCCCACCCCAGTCCAGTCCAGGCATCTCCACTGCTTGAAATGCCACAATCTGTGGGTTGACCCACATTGCCGTGAGGGAGGGAATTCCAGGATTTTGACCCAGCGACTGTGAAGGAACGGCGATATATTTCCAAGTCAGGATGGTAAGTGGCTTGGAGGGGAACTTGCAAGTGGTGGTGTTCCCATGTATCTGCTGCCCTTGTCCTTCTAGATGGAAGTGGTCGTGGGTTTGGAAGGTGCTGTCTAAGGATCTTTGGTGAATTGCTGCAGTGCATCTTGTAGATAGTAGACACTGCTGCTACTGAGCGTCGGTGGTGGAGGGAGTGGATGTTTGTGAATCTGGTGCCAATCAAGTGAGCTGCTTTGCCCTGGATGGTGTCAAGCTTCTTGAGTGTTGTTGGAGCTGCACCCATCCAGGCAAGTGGGGAGTATTCCATCACCTAACCCTGACTTGTGCCTTGTAGATGGTGGACAGGCTTTGGGGAGTCAGGAGGTGAATTACTCACTGCAGTATTCCTAGCCTCTGACCTGCTCTTGTAGCCACTGTGTTTATGTGGCGAGTCCAGCTGAGTTTCTGTTCAATGGTAACGCCAAGGATGTTGACAGTGGGGGATTCTCTGATGGCAACTTCATTGAATGAACCAGATGACGAGGTGATGGGACTTAAGGGGAAACTCCAAATTATGGGGCCAACCTGGCAGGTTTCCTTCCACGGGCTGGTGGCAGGAAGGGGAAGTCCCTCCTTAATGAGCTCCCTCAGCCCATTGTAGAGCCCCCTTCAAGGTGCAACCCCCACAGATTCCCCTTTCCCCCATGGCCTCTCACAACCCCCGCCCTGCTCACTGAGGCCTGGTGCGTCCCCAGACACCTGCAAAGTCGCAATCCAATGCAAGATCACTGCCCCAAGCTCTGGGTGTACTACCGACAGTAGCCACTGCTGCCAGTGGCACTGCAGGCACTGGAGAGCTGCTGGCCTCAGACAGGCTGGGCAGCTCTCTGAGGTGGGACGACCTGTGCATCTGGGATGGAATTTCCACTCCCATTCCATTCGCTGCCCGTTAACCATTAAATGGCTGTGGGGTCGCCTTTCTTCTGCTTGGCTGACACCCTACAGACCTTTTCACCAGAGTAGAGAGGGAGCGTGGAGATTTCTCAGAAGGAGAAAAGAGTAAAAACTGGGAAATAAGAATACTTGTCCGAACTGATTTTTCCAATTGGGCTGTAAAATCCAGCCCATTATCCTCCACATTTCTCTCAAATTGTTCCTTTAGGTTGGAAATTGGCATGTCCCTCTGCAATTTAAGATAGGTAACAGAAGAAAACGAGAGAATTATAATACCTGTGGTTGGGAAATTGCTAGTTAATAATAATCAGGGATAGAGTGATGGAACACCATGAACACACTCCTGACTTGTGCCTTGTAGATGGTGGACAGACTTTGGTAATCCATGAGTTACTCATGGCAGAATAGCGAGCCTCTGACCTTCTCTTGCGATCATAGTATTTATATGGCTGGTCCAGTTCATGTTGGGGTCAAAGAGAAGCGCCCGAGTTGATGTTCATGGGGGTTTCAATGCGGGTAATTCTGTTGAAAGCAAAGTGGAGATAGTTAGACTCTCCCTTGTTGGAGATGTCATTACCTTGCGTTTGAGGTTCAGATGTTATTTGCCACTTATCAGCCCAAGCCCAAGAACTAACGTAGGGGGGAGCTATACGATAAATGGCAGAACCATAAAGGGTGTAGATATGCAGAGGGACCTGGTTGTGCAAGTCCACAGATCCTTGAAGGTGACGTCACAGGTGGAGAAGGTAGTGAATAAGGCATATGGCATGCTTGCCTTTATAGGACGGGGCATAGAGTATAAAGGTTGGGGTCTGATGTTGCAGTTGTATAGAACGTTGGTTCGGCCGCATTTGGAATACTGTGCCCAGTTCTGGTCACCACACTACCAGAAGGACATGGAGGCTTTAGAGAGAGTGCAGAGGAGGTTTACCAGGATGTTGCCTGGTATGGAAGGGCTTAGTTATGAGGAGAGATTGGGTAAACTGGGGTTGTTCTCACTGGAAAGACGGAGGATGAGGGGTGACCTAATAGAGGTGTATAAAATTATGAAAGGCATAGATAGGGTGAACGGTGGGAAACTTTTTCCCAGGTCGGTGGTGACGTTCACGAGGGGTCATAGGTTCAAGGTGAGGGGGGGGAGGTTTAACACGGATATCAGAAGGACGTATTTTACACAGAGGGTGGTGGGGGCCTGGAATGCGCTGCCAGGCAAGGTGGTGGAGGCGGACACACTGAGAACGTTTAAGACTTACCTAGATAGCCACATGAATGGAGTGGGAATGGAAGGATACAAAAGAATGGTCTAGTTTGGACCAGGGAGTGGCACGGGCTTGGAGGGCCGAAGGGCCTGTTCCTGTGCTGTATTGTTCTTTGTTCTTTGTTAATCCTGAATTTGGGCCAGATCTTGCTGCCAGTGGGCACACACTGGTCCAGCATCGGAGAAGTTGTAAATTAAGTTTTAAAGTTTTTATTTATTCATCACAAGTAGGCTTACATTAACACTGCAATGAAGTTACTGTGAAAATCCCCAAGGCTCCGCAGTCTGGCGCCTGTTCGGGTTCACTGAGGGAGAATTTAGCATAGCCAGTGTACCTAACCAGCACATCTTTCAGACTGTGGAAGGAAACCGGAGCACCCGGAGGAAACTCATGCAGACACGGGGAGAACGTGCAGCCAGTGACCCAGACAGAATCGATCCCTGGCGCTGTGAGGCAGTAGTGCTAACCACCATGCTCCCCAATAGACCGGAACATTGTGCGACCATCAGTGAACAGCCCCACTTCTGACCATCTAACGGAAGGAAGGTAATTGATGAAGTAACTGAAGATGATTGGGCCTTGGACACTACTCTGAGGAACTCCTGCAGTGATATACTGGAGCTGAGATGATTGGCCACTAACAACCACAACCATCTTCCTGTGTGTTAAGTATGATTTCAATCGGTGTAGTTTATCATTACCATTGACTTCAGTTTTGCTCGGGTTCCATGATGACACCATCTGTTAAATGTTGCTGTTTCAGGGGCAATCATATTAATCTCACCTTTAAAGCTGAGTTTTGGACCAAGGCTGTAATGGGATCTGGAACTGAGTGACCCTGGTGGAACCTAGACTAAGCATTGATGAGCAGGTTATTGCGGTGTTAGTGCCACTTGGCAGCACTGTTGATGACACATTTCATCACTGCTAACAATTGAGAGGTGACAAATGTGGCAAGGACATTTCTTGTGGGGTAGATGCCTGTGCTGTAGCTGTACTGGAACAGCCTGGATAGGGGAAGAACTAGTCTTGGTTCACAAGGCTTCTCTCTTGTGATAGGATGTTGCTGTGTCTAATACATTCAGAAATTTCTTGATAACTCGTGGAGTGAACCAGATTGGCTGAAGTCTGACAGTGGTGATGTTGGGGACCTCAGAAGGAGGCTGAGATGGATCTTCCACTCAACACTTCTGGTTCAAGGTGGTCGCAAATGTTTCAGCCTTGCCTTTTACACTGACTTGCTGTGGTTTGGTTTGCTACCAAATAAACCTGTTGGACTTTAGCCTGGTGTTGTTAGACTTCTTACTGCCTCACAGTGCCAGGGACCCGAGTTCACAGCCTTGGGTGAACATCTGTGTGGAGTTTGTACATTCTCCTCGTGTTTGCGTGGGTTTCCTCCGGGTGCTCCGGTTTCCTCCCACAATCCAAAGATGTGCAGGTTAGGTGGATTGGCCATGCTAAATTGCCTCGTAGTGTCACAAGATTAGTAGGTGCAGGGGGTTAGCCATGGTAAATGTATGGGGTTACAGGGATTGGGCCGGGATAGGATGCTCATTCAGAGGGCCGGTGGAGACTCAATGGGCCGAATGGCCTCTTCTGCTCTGTAGGGATTCTATAATTCTATGAAAAGAACAAGACACACTCCATAACTATGCCAAATCATTATGCCATTAGACTCTCAGCAAATCCCCATCAGTATTTTCCACAGTATTTGAACTAATTTGTAATATTGAAGTTCGGTTGAAATTCAGATAAGCTTTGCGGCTTGTCACCCTATGCGAATAAGTCAGGAATATGCATGTAGTCTCATATCAACTACTGTGCCAAAACACTGCCCACGCATGTACCCGTTAGCTGAAGGCATTCACTGCAGAAGCAATCTAATTGTGACAATTGTTAATGGCTTGGGAGAACAGAGGAATTGATGATTGTAAAGGCATTTTCCTCAACCATTTTATAGCTGCAATTTTTTTAGCAGATTAGCTTGGATCTTGTGGTTGTGATGACTGCCAGCATTCTCCATCATTACTGTGCGAAACTGACAGTAACTCCTGGCATCTGCCAAAGGGCAGTTAGGTGCAGAAATCCAGATTTTGCAGTCACTGATTTCCAGCTCTTCGCAGGGTGTGCTGTTAAAGTGTTCACAGGCAGCATTCTTTCAAAATCACCTGACTGATTTTCTGCTGTAATCACAGGGTAACTCATCTCCTGAAATGTCGCACCAATGCTGTGTTTCCAACGGTGTGCTAAGTCTTAACTACTGCCGAGTGAATCGACGGGTGGGAATTTACGGCCTCGCTCATCCCGGAACCGTAAAATCCCGCCCGAGGTCAACAGACCTTTCCATGGTCCGTCCCCCCACCCACTCCGATCCCTCTGGTGGTGCGGCAGTAAAATTCCAGGCAAGCATCTCAGGCTCTGGAGGATTATTTTATATCCGTGTAATATGATTTGTTCCCATTGCTAAAAATTCCACAGTGTTAATAAAAGCAGAAGCCGGAACTTTACCGCCCCATCCGCCATGGGAATCGGAGCGGGCGAAGGGCGGACAACAGGAAGGTCCATTGACCTCGGGCAGGATTTTACGGGTTCGGGACAAGCAAGGCCATAAAATCCTGCCCAAAATATCTACGTTTTTAAAGGTTTGTTGATTTGATTTCAGCCCCTAATGTGTGTGTCCCAATTGTCATTTCACCCTCAACAAAATGTATCAAAAATAAAGAATACTCAGGCTCTTGCCTTTGTCATTGAGAACACTTCAATCTGTTTGGCTCTTCACCGTGTTTGATCACTGCGGTCGGTCATCTGGAGATCTCTTTGATTTGCAGTCAGATTCAGACTAACATTGAGAAAGGCAGAATCCACTCTACAAGGATCACTAGATCTTTGCAACCGGCTTTCTTCAAGATCAATTGCAAGCATCGACATCTCACCACTGAGCACAGGACCCAGGGATTTGTTTGCCGTATCATTGTTAAAAGTATAAAGCTAAAAATTAATGGATTCGTTTCACAAGTCAGCTTACATTAACACTGCAATGAAGTTACTGTGAAAATGCCCTGGTCGCTGCACTCCAGCGCCTGTTCGGGTACGCTGAGGGAGAATTTAGCATGGCCAACGCACCAAACCAGCACGTCTCTCAGACTGTGGGAGGAAACCAGAGCACCCAGAGGAAACTCACGCAGACAATGTGCAGACTCCACACGGACAGTGACCCAAGCCGGGAATCAAACCCGGGTTCCTCGTGCTGTGGGGCAGCAGTGCTAACCACTGTGCCACCGTGCCGCCCAGTGAGCATCAGGATCAAAAGTCTGGATATGGTAAGTGCCTGGGAAGATAGTGGAGGCCGGAAACATTACAAACTTTAAAATGTATTTGGATGAGCACTTGAAACATCATAACATTCAAGGATATGGGGCAAGTGCTGGAAAATGGGATTAGCACACCTCTAGTGGTAGTTGTTGTCAGTGCAGTCTCGATGTGCTGAAGGGCCTTTTCTGTGCTGTATGACTCTCGGGGCGGGATTTTCCATCCGAGGTCAATGAACCTTTGCATGGTCTGCCCCGCCCACTGCGATTCCTGTAGTGAGTGCAGAGGGAAAATTCCACCCTATGACTCAGTGACAGGACGTAAGCCTGACCTAGTTGCGGGGGTGGGGTGGGGGGGGGGGGGGGGGGGATGGGGTGTGGGGGGGGTGGGGTGGGGGGGGGGGGGAGAGAGGATGGAGGGGGGCAGGGGGTTGGTGCAGGTATAGAGGTCCAGCAAGATGTACTCCGCCAGATCTGTCAGTTTACATCTTATGCTCAGAATTCTGGACCTATCGTGTTTGGATTTCCAGGTGAAGAACAACATCTGGGATAACGTACAAGAACGTTGCTTTAACTTAGGTGAGAGGGAAAGATGAAGAAATGTGCTGCTTTGAGTTGTGTGTCAAAACTTCAGCGAGCCTCCTTTCTCTTACTGAGTTTCTCATTGAGTGATAATTAAGTTCTTTCGCCAATTAATTGTAAAAATGTTCAGGTTTTCCACATAGCCGGAAAAAGCACACATCAACTACAAGTTTCTCATCATTATGTGGTTAGAGTTTCCAGCGGTCTCTGACATTTTGTCAGCCATATACTCACACAGCTCCATGATTAATACTTCAGTGGGTTCATTAAAAGATGATGTGGAGATGCCGGCGTTGGGTAAACACAGTAAGAAGTCTCACAACACCAGGTTAAAGTCCAACAGGTTTATTTGGTAGCAAAAGCCACTCGCTTTCGGAGCGCTGCTCCTTCATCAGGTAAGTGGGAGTTCTGTTCACAAACAGGGCATATTAACCTGATGTTGTGAGACTTCTAACTTCATTAAAAGATGACAGAAAGTGTAATGGTGTTGATTCAGAATGAGGTGAACGCAGCAGAATAAATATCAGCAAGTATGGAAAAGAACATCTACAACCATCACCAAAGAAAAGGCAATGATGGATATTTCCCTGTGGTGAAAGAGATGACTTTTATTTTTTCAATCACCTTCCACTGAATTATATTTATTTGCTAAAGCCTTTTGAAATTCTGCTGGGAATGCCACAATGGGGGAGAAATTTCACCTTGACTGATACTAGCGAGAACAGTAACTAAACTCCCTGTTATATACCTCAGCCACTTTTCCTTTCCAATGAAATGGGGTTGGTTACAATCTATTTTTTACCCCACATGCGCCCCCCCCACCCCCCCCGCCCCCCACCCCCCCACCCCCCCCCACCCCACCACCCCCCTCCCCCCCCCCCGCCCCCCCGCCCCCCCGCCCCCCGCCAACCCCTTATATCTCAAAGAAGTTGCAATTCACCCTCCTTCATTTTCAGACTCTCAGTTTTTGGCCGAGTTTTAACCAAAGTAAGCATGAGGCAGTTATAGTTGCCTTGCTGCTGCCCTGTCTGACATTATAGCTAACCCAATACAGGTTTGGGGATTGCTCTCGAATACCCATAGAAACCATAGAAAATTACAGCTCAGAAACAGGCCTTTTGGCCCTTCTTGTCTGTGCCGAACCATTTTTTGCCTAGTCCCACTGACCTGCACTTGGACCATATCCCTCCACACCCCTCTCATCCATGAACCCGTCCAAGTTTTTCTTAAATGTTAAAAGTGCATTTACCACTTTATCCGGCAGCTCATTCCACACTCCCACCACTCTCTGCGTGAAGAAGCCCCCCCTAATATTCCCTTTAAACTTTTCTCCTTTCACCCTTAACCCACGCCCTCTGGGTTTTTTTCTCCCCTAGCCTCAGTGGAAAAAGCCCGTTAAAACCATGGGCCATTGCCAACCTGGCACACTTCCTCTCGATTGCCTCACCATCCTAGATTCACTAGGCTGATTCCAGAGTTGAGAGCGTTGGCTTATGAGGAGAGATTGAGTAGACTGGGATTATACTCATTGGAGTTCAGAAAAATGAAGGGAGATTTTATAGAAACCTATAAGATTATGAAGGGAATAGATAAGATAGAAGCAGGGAGGTTGTTTCCACTGGCAGGTGAAACGAGAACTAGGGGGCATGGCCTCAAAATAAGGGGGAGCAGATATAGGACTGAGTTGAGGAGGAACTTCTTCACACAAAGGGTTGCGAATCTGTGGAATTTCCTGTTCAGTGAAACAGTTGAGGCTACCTCATTGAACATTTTTTAAGGCAAGGATAGATACATTTTTGAACAGTAAAGGAATTAAGGGTTATGGTGAGCAGGCGGGTAAGTGGAGCTGAGTCCATGAAAAGATCAGCCATGATCTTATTGAATGGCGGAGCAGCCCCGAGGGGTCAGATGGCCTACTCCTGCTCCTAGTTCTTATGTTCTTATGTCAGTTCCTGAGCTTACCTGCTGTGCTCGGCTGGTGCCAATCTGTACCCCTCTGAACTCTCTCACCCTGTGACCAACGAGTAAAGTTCACTTACATTGCACAATATTCCTATCACCATAATCATTAGGCGATGCTGCATTCAGATTCAACTTTTATTTTAAATGTGTTTCCAGAACTCCGAGCTTTCTTCAAAATCCGGGAAAAAGCAATCTTCAGGATGATTGCAGGTTTCCAGTGTTTCATATGTGATGGCAGAAAACTAACTCGAGGTAGAGCAGAAAGGAAAAGTGCCCCTCATAACCATGAAGGAAAAAGCAGTAAAAATGGGGAAATAAGAACACTGGTCCCAACTGTTTTTTTCTCAGAGTCATTGAGAAATACAGCACGGAAACAGGCCCTTTGGCCCAACTGTCCATGCTGGCCATGGTGCCCTCCCAGCTAGTCTCAATTGTCTGTGTTTGGCCCATATCCCTCTAATCTTTTCCTATCCATGTACTTATCCAAATGCTTTTTAAATGTTGCTATTGTACCCGCCTCAACCACTTTCTCTGGCAGCTCATTCCATATGCGCACCACCCTGTACTTGAAGAAGTTGCCCCTCAGGTCCCTTTTAAATCTTTCCCCTCTCACCTTAAACAAAAGAACAGTGAAAGAACAAAGAAAAGTACAGCACAGGAACAGACCCTTAGGCCCTCTAAGCTTGTGTCGATCATGATGCCCGAATTAAGCTAAAAGAAACTTTCTGCCCAAACTCGATCCGTATCCCTCTATTTCCTCCCTATTCATGCACCTATCCAGATGCCTCTTAAATGTTGCTAATGTGCCCGCTTCCACCACCTCCTCTGGCAGCGCGTTCCAGGCACCCACCACTCTCTGCATGAAAAACTTCCCCCACACATCTCACTTAAACTTTCCCCCTCTGACCTTGAACCTGTGCCCCCTTGTAATTGACACTTCCACTCTGGGAAAAAGCCTCTGACTATCCATCCTGTCTATGCCTCTCATAATTTTGTAAACCTCTTTCAGGTCTCCCCTCAGCCTCCATCTTTCCAGTGAAAACAATTCTAGTTTACTCAACCTCTCCTCATAGCCAACACCCTCGAGACAAGGCAACATTCTGGTGAACCTCTTTGCACTCTCTCCAAAGCTTTCATGTCCTTCTGGTAGTGTGATGACCAGAATTGCACGCAATACTCCAGATGTGGCTTAAGCAATGTTTTATAAAGCTGCAACATGATTTCTCAACTCTTGTATTCAATGCCCCTTCTTAATCACCTTGGCCACCTGTGTTGCCACTTTTAGGGAACTGTGGACCTGCACACCCAGATCCCTCTGTATGTTAATGTTCCTGAGGGTTCTGCCATTTACAGTATAATTCACACCTAAATTTGATCCTCCAAAATGCATCGCCTCGCATTTGTCCGGATTAAACTCCATCTGCCATTTCTGTCCCCAAGTCTCCAATCTATCTATATCCTCTTCTATTCTCTGACAATCCCCGGCACTATCAACAACTCCACCAATCTTCGTGTCATCCGCAAACGTACTAATCAGACCACCCACATTTTCCTCCAGATCATTTATATGTACTACAAACAACAGAGGTCCCTGATCCCTGCGGAACACCACCAGCTACAGATCTCCATTCTGACAAACAGCCTTCCACTGTTACTCTCTGTCTTCTATAACCAAGCCAGTTCTATATCTATCTAGCCAGCCCATCCCGAATCCCATGTGATTTTAGTTTTTGTACCAGTTTGCCATGTGGGACCTTGTCAAATGCCTTACTAAAGTCCATATAAACTACATCCACAACCCTTCCCTCATCAATTATCTTTGTCACCTCTTCAAAAAACTCAATCAAGTTGGTGAGACATGACCTTCCCTGTACAAAACCATGCTGTCTGCCAATTACTAGTCAATTTTCTTCCAAATATGCATATATCCTGTCCCACAGTATCTTCTCCAAAAACTTCCCCACCACTGACGTCAGGCTCACTGGCCTATAATTTCCTGGATTATCCCTGCTTCCTTTCTTAAATAAGGGAACAATATTGGCTATTCTCCAGTCCTCTGGAACCACGCCTGTGGTCAAAGAAGATGTGAAGGTATCAGTTAAGGCCCCAGCTATTTCGTCCCTTGTCTCCCACAGTAACCTGGGATAAATCCCAACCGGCCCCAGGGACTTGTCTACCTTATTGCAAATTAGGATACTCAACACTTCCTCCTTTGATATATTGACATTCTCTAGAGCACTCACACAGCTATCCCTGACCTCAACTCCATCATGTCCTTCTCGTTGGTGAATACCGGTACAAAGTACTCATTAAGGATTTCACCCACTTCCTGTGGCTCCATGCATAACTTCCCTTCATTGTCCTTGAGTGGGTCTACTCTTTCTCTTGCTACTCACTTGCTCCTAATATGCATAAAAAGCCTTGGGATTCTCTTTGACCTTGTTTGCTAAAGACATTTCATGGCCCCTTTTAGCCCTCCTAATTCCACGTTTAAGTTCCTTCCTACTTTCACTATATTCCTCAAGGGTTCATCAGTTTTTAGATGCCTAGACCACTGATGCTTCCTCATTCCTTTTGAATAAGTTTACAATTTTCCTTGTCATCCATGGTTACCGAATCCTGCCATTTCTATCCTTCATTTTTGTGGGAACATGCCTGTCCTGCATTTCAATCAATTGGCCTCCAAAAGCCTCCCACATGCCAGATGTGGATTTGCCCTCAAATAGTCGCTCCCAATCCACATTCCTCCGTTCCTGTCTAATTTGGGTGTTAAGACCTATGCCCTCTCGTTTTCAATGCCCCTTCCCTGGGAAAAAGACTACGGGTGGAATTTTATGCCCTCGCTCGCTCGCCTGAGACCAGAAATTCCCACCCAAGGCCAATGGACATTTCCATTGTCCGCCCCTCGCCTGCTCCAATTCCGTGGCGGGCGAGTAGCATTCCGGCATATGTGCATTCACCCTATTGATGCCCCTCATGAGTTTGTACACCTCAACGAGGTCACCCCTCATTCTCCTACATTCCAAGGAATAAAGTCTGAGTCTGGCCAACCTCTCCCTGTATCTCAGGCCCACTAGTCATAGAATCATAGACTCTGTAGTCGTGGCAACATCCTTGCAAATCCTCTTTGCACTCTTTCCAGTTTTTCCTTATTGAGTAGCAACTTGTAGATAAATACAGGAGGTGGTTTTAATTGTACTGCCCAACACAAATTGAGTAAATGTTTGCTGACTAATACTGCAAAAGATGTATGATCCATTTGTCACCAACAGTCAGAAGATTCTTTGTTAATCATGTAAGGATTATGTTCAACCAACCGTTCCTGAATTGCTTGAATGCAGATTGCCAATTATAATGGTCTTCCAGAGAAACCTGAGATGAAACCAGAAAATCGCAAGGCCATCATATTTAATTGTTATGCACTGAGGTACCATCACTCAGACTAATGACGAACAAATAGAACCATGGAATCCATACAGTGCAGAAGGAGGCTATTCGGGCCCATCAAGTCTGCACCAACTCTTCAAAAGAAAATCCCACCCAGGCCCTCCCCTCCATCCCATCCTTGTAACCCCTTTACGCAGAGAGTGGTTGGGGTGTGGAATGGACTGCCTGCAGTGATAGTGGAGTCAGACACTTTAGGAACATTTAAGCAGTTATTGGATAGGCACATGGAGCACACCAGGATGATAGGGAGTGGGATAGCTTGATCTTGGTTTCAGATAAAGCTCGGCACAACATCATGGGCCGAAGGGCCTATTCTGTGCTGTACTGTTCCATGTTCTATGTTCTAACCCCGTACATTTACCATGGCTAATCCTCCTAACTTTGGGACACTAAGGGGCAACTTTGTATGACCAATCCACCTAACCTGCTCATCTTTGGAATGTGGGAGGAAACCAGAACCTGTGGAGGAAACCCACGCAGACACGGGGAAAATGTGCAAACTCCACACAGATGGTCACCCAAGGCCAGAATTGAACCTGCGTTCCTGGCGCTATGAGGCAGCAACGCTAACCACCGTGCCACAGATATACAGTGATATATCCAAATGACGTTGGCCGGAACTCTCCGGCCATTCATGCCGGCGTGATTCTCCATTCCTTGCCAGCAGCGCACCCCTGCCCGCAGGTTTCCTGCCAGCGTGGGGTGGCGTCAATTAGGATTCCCATCGACAGCGGCAGGACCAGAGAATCCCGCCACTGGCAAACTGTGCACTGCCTTCGACCAACAGGAAACACGCAGCTGGGAGGCCGGGGAAATTCCGTCCGTTACATCTTTTTGGCGATTTTACACAAAAATTCTACTAGATGCACTAGAGACTTTGGTTGAAGGATAAATGTTGGCCAGGACATATCCATATTCCTTTATCTAATAGTGCACGGGACATTTTACATTCACGCAAAGGAGCTGGAGCCTCAGTCTCACGTCTCATCCAAAGTTCAGCACTTCCAACAGTGCAGTAGTCCGACAGTGATACATTGAGTTGTCGGACTAGTTTATGAGTTTAACTCTCCAGAGTGGACCTTTAATCTTCTGACTCAGGGACAGGAGGGATGAGTCAAGGCAGAAGTTAGCAATGGAAGAAAGGGAGAAAGATAGAGACAGAGCATCCAATTAAAATGACCATTGGCAGCAGGTGTAGAGCTGAATGAGGAAGAAAGTGGTTCTAGACAGGAAACCCGTGGAGAAATGTTCAGATATGTACAAGCTCTGCCAAAATTCGATGAAAAAGAAGCCAAGGCTTTCTTGTGCTCTTTTGAAAAAGTAGCTAGACAGATGAGATGGCCACAAGGCATTTGGATCCTGATGTACAGACAAAATTTGCAGGAAGGGCTAGTGAAGTATATGTGTCTCTGCCTGAGGAAAGGTCTGAGAAAGCTATATTGATTGCATATGAGCTGGGACCAGAGGCTTACACACAATAGTTCAGAGTTGTAAGAAAACAGTTTGATTTGATTTGATTTATTATTGTCACACGGATTAGTATACAGTGAAAAATATTGTTTCTTGCGCGCTATACAGACAAAGCATACTGTTCATGGAGAAGGAAAGGGGAGAGTGCAGAATGTAGTGTTACAGTCATAGCTCGGGTGTAGAGAAAGATCAACTTAATGCGAGGTAGGTCCATTCAAAAGGACAGCAGGGAAGAAACTGTTTTTGAGTTGATTGGTATGTGATCTCAGACTTTTGGGTTTTTTTTCCCCGACGGAAGAAGGTGGAAGAGAGAATGTCCGGGGTGCATGGGGTCCTTGATTATAGAACATAGAACATAGAACATAGAAAGCCACAGCACAAACAGGCCCTTCGGCCCACAAGTTGCGCCGATCACATCCCCACCTCTAGGCCTATCTATAGCCCTCAATCCCATTAAATCCCATGTACTCATCCAGAAGTCTCTTAAAAGACCCCAACGAGTTTGCCTCCACCACCACCGACGTCAGCCGATTCCACTCACCCACCACCCTCTGAGTGAAAAACTTACCCCTGACATCCCCCCTGTACCTACCCCCCAGCACCTTAAACCTGTGTCCTCTCGTAGCAACCATTTCAGCCCTTGGAAATAGCCTCTGAGAGTCCACCCTATCCAGACCCCTCAACATCTTGTAAACCTCTATCAGGTCACCTCTCATCCTTCGTCTCTCCAGGGAGAAGAGACCAAGCTCCCTCAACCTATCCTCATAAGGCATGCCCCCCAATCCAGGAAACATCCTTGTAAATCTCCTCTGCACCCTTTCAATGGCTTCAACATCTTTCCTGTAATGAGGTGACCAGAACTGCGCGCAGTACTCCAAGTGGGGTCTAACCAGGGTCCTATAAAGCTGCAGCATTATCTCCCGACTCCTAAACTCAATCCCTCGATTAATGAAGGCTAGTACGCCATACGCCTTCTTGACCGCATCCTCCACCTGCGAGGCCGATTTAAGAGTCCTATGGACCCGGACCCCAAGGTCCTTCTGATCCTCTACACTGCTAAGAATGGTACCCTTCATTTTATACTGCTGCTCCATCCCATTGGATCTGCCAAAATGGATCACTACACACTTATCCGGGTTGAAGTCCATCTGCCACTTCTCCGCCCAGTCTTGCATTCTATCTATGTCTCGCTGCAACTTCTGACATCCCTCCAAACTATCCACAACACCACCTACCTTGGTGTCATCAGCAAACTTACCAACCCATCCCTCCACTTCCTCATCCAGGTCATTTATGAAAATGACAAACAGCAAGGGTCCCAGAACAGATCCCTGGGGCACTCCACTGGTCACTGACCTCCATGCAGAGAAAGACCCCTCCACAGCCACTCTCTGCCTTCTGCAGGCAAGCCAGTTCTGGATCCACAAGGCAACAGCCCCTTGGATCCCATGCCCTCTCACTTTCTCAAGAAGTCTTGCATGGGGGACCTTATCGAACGCTTTGCTGAAGTCCATATAGACCACATCCACCGCTCTTCCTTCGTCAATGTGCTTGGTCACATTTTCAAAGAACTCAACCAGGCTCGTAAGGCACGACCTGCCCCTGACAAAGCCGTGCTGACTACTTTTGATCATACTAAACTTCTCTAGATGATCATAAATCCTGTCTCTCAGGATCCTCTCCATCAACTTACCAACCACTGAGGTTAGACTCACCGGTCGGTAATTTCCCGGGCTGTCCCTGTTCCCTTTCTTGAATATAGGGACCACATCCGCAATCCTCCAATCCTCCGGAACCTCTCCCGTCTCCATCGACGATGCAAAGATCATCGCCAAAGGCTCCGCAATCTCCTCCCTCGCCTCCCACAGTAACCTGGGGTACATCCCATCCGGTCCCGGCGACTTACCAACCTTGATGCCATTCAATAGTTCCAACACATCCTCTTTCTTTATGTCCACATGCTCGATCCTTTCTGTCCTCCGCAATCCAGCAGTACAACCACCCAGATCCCTTTCCACCGTGAATACCGAGGTAAAGTATTCATTAAGCAGCTCCGCCATTTCTAACGGTTCCGCACAAACTTTTCCCCCTTCACCTTTTAAGGGTCCTATGCCTTCACATCTCATCCTTTTACTCTTGACATATTTGTAGAAAGCCTTGGGATTCTCCTTAATCTTACCCGCCAAGGTCTTCTCATGACCCCTTCTCGCTCTCCTAATTTCCTTCTTAAGCTCCTTCCTACATCGCGTATACTCCTCTAAATCCTTAACACCTCCTAGCTCTCTGAACCTTCTGTACGCCTCTCTTTTCTTATTCACCAGGTTCATCACAACCTTCGTGCACCACGGTTCCCGTACCCTACCAACACCCCCCTGTCTCATCGGAACGTTGTCATGCAGAGCTCCAGACAAACATTCCTTGAAAATCCTCCACTTTCCTTCGGTACTTTTCCCCAAGAATGCCTCCTTCCAATTTACCCGTCTAATTTCCTCCCTGATGACACTGTATTTCCCTTTACTCCAGAGAAACACTTTCCTAGCCTGCCTGACCCTATCTCTTTCCAATGCTATCGTGAAGGAGATAGAATTATGATCGCTATCCCCAAGATGCTCACCCACCGAGAGATCCTCCACCTGTCCAGGTTCATTAGCCAGCACCAGATCAAGAACAGCCTCTCCTCTAGTAGGCTTATCCACATACTGTGTCAGGAAACTCTCCTGGACACACCTAACAAACTCCTCTCCATCCAAACCCCTAGCCCTAGGGATATTCCAATCTATGTTTGGGAAATTAAAATCTCCCATCACGACAACTCTGTTATTCCTACATCTCTCCAGGATCTGTTTCCCCATCTGCTCCTCAACATCTCTGTTACTATTGGGCGGCCTATAGAAAACACCCAGCAAAGTTACCGACCCCTTCCTGTTCCTAACCTCCACCCACAGAGATTCCGTAGTCAGTCCCTCCACGGCGTCCACCTTCTCTACAGCCGTGACACTATCCCTGATCAACAGTGCCACTCCCCCCCCTCTCTTGCCTCCCTCCCTGTCCTTCCTGAAACATCTAAAACCCGGCACCTGAAGCACCCAGTCCTGTCCCTGAGACATCCAAGTCTCCGTAATGGCCACCACATCACAATTCGAAGCAGCAATCCACGCTCCAAGCTCATCCACTTTATTCACTACACTCCTGGCATTAAAATAGACACATCTCAGACCTTCAGCCTGAGCACTTCCCTTCTCCCTCACTCGTCTAACCTCCCTCTTACCCTGTCTACATTCCTTATCTATTTGCGAGCTAACCTCCTCGCTCTCAGTCCCCTCATTTCGATTCCCTCCCCCCAACCTTTCTAGTTTAAAGTCTCACCAGTAGCCTTAGCCAACCTTCCCGCCAGGATATTGGTCCCCCTGGGATTCAAGTGCCACCCGTCTTTTTTAAACAGGTCACACCTGCCCCTAAAGAGGTCCCAATGATCCAAGTACCCAAATCCTTGTCCCTTGCTCCAGTCCCTCAGCCACGCATTAATTCCCCACCGATTCCTGTTCTCACTCTCCCGCGGCACAGGCAGCAATCCCGAGATTACTACCTTTGCATTCCTCTTTCTCAGCTGTCTACCCAACTCCCTATATTCTCTTTTCATGACCCCTTCCCTCTTCCTACCTATGTCAGCAGTACCTATATGCATCACGACCTTGGGCTCCTCTCCCTCCCCCTTCAGGATTTCTGGGACTCGACCAGAGACATCCCGGACCCCTGCACCAGGGAGGCAAACCACCATCCGAGAGTCCCGTCTGTGTCCGCAAAAACGCCTATCTGACCCTCTCACCGTAGAGTCCCCAATTAGCACTACCCTCCTTTCCTTACCCCTTTGCACTACTGGGCCAGGCTCAGCTCCAGAGACACTGCCACCGCTGCTTCCCCCAGGTGGGCTGTCCACCCCAGTAGTACTCAGACAGGAGTACTTATTATTAAGGGGCACATCCACCGGGGTGCTCACCATCACCCGAGCTTTCTCCTTCCTCACTGTTACCCAGTTACCCTCCTCCCGTGGTCCCGGTGTGACCACCTGCCGATAGCTCCTGTCAATGACCTCCTCACTATCCCTAACCCGGCGAAGGTCCTCGAGCTGCAATTCCAGTTCCCTAACATGGTCCCTTAGGAACCGCAGCTCAACACACCCAGCACAGATATGGTCATCCGGGAGGCTAGGAGCCTCCAGGACCTCCCACATCCTACATTGGGAACAACATACTGGCCTGACAGTCATACTTGCCCTTTTAAACACAGGGAAAAAAGTGAATGAAGATTATTCCTCTCTGTTCCAAATTATTTCTACCAAGGTACCCGGAGAAAAGTAACTTATAAATAAAATTTTTAAAAATAAGAAACTCACCCCTGCTCGCCCTTTCTGCCTAAGCCCGATGAGCCAAAGCCCCTCAGTTCTCACTCAGCTCCGTCTCACTCCGCTGCCCGCTCCCAACGCTGCCCGCTAGATAGTGGGACCTGCCTTTTAAACCTCCTGTGCACTAAAAAAAAAACTCAAGAGACCCTTCCCAGTAAACCCCGCGGCCACTGCCGGTTGCGCGCCAAAATTTAAAACTAAATTAAATAAATAAATAACACCCGCGGAAAAGTACTTAAAACTAATTCTTACCCCAAAAATCCTGTCACCAGTCACAGCTCTGCCTTTCTCCACAGCAACAAGAGGCTGCTGGCTGCTTTCCCAAGGCAGCTGGAAGTGTAGTCAGAGTCGATGGATGGGTGGCTGGTTTGCGTCATGGACTGGGCTTAATTCACGACCCTTTGTAATACCTTGCGGTCTTGGACAGAGCAGGACACCAAGCTGTGATACAATCAGAAAGGATGCTTTCTATGATGTATCAGTAAACGTTGGTGAGAATCGTAGCAGACATACCAAATTTCCTTAACCCCCTGAGAAAATAAAGGCGTTGGTGGGCTTTCTTAACTATAGCATCCGCATATAGAGACCATGGCAGATTGTTGGTGATCTGGACTCCTAAAAACTTGAAGCTCTCGACCATTTCTATTTAAGTCCCCATTGATGTAGACAGGGGCATGTCCTCCACTACGCCTCCTGAAGTTGATGACTATCTCCTTCATTATGTTGACATTGAGGGAGAGATTATTGTCATCACACCAGTTCACCAGATTCTATATCTCTTTCCTGTACTCCGTCTCATCATTGTTTGAGATCTGACCCACTATGGAGGTGTCATCTGCATTGGACAGACATAACTTGAAGCCGAAAGCATCAAACAAAGTCAGTTTGATGAATGGATACGGTCACTGAAAATTACCAAAATCTATGATGAATTCTGAGAGATAATTCTGTTGGAGGAATTGAAAGACTCGTTGCCAATCATGATTAGAATGCATGTGGTGGAACGAAAAGTTAGAATGGTCAGACAAGCTGCAGAGCTTGGGGATGATTACAAGTTGGGTTCGTAGGTCAAAGCTTTTCTGCCGACCCAACTTTAAATCAGAGAAAGATAGAAACTGGGAAGGTGCGAGAGAGGGCAGACCAGCAAGAGAGAGAGTGGTAGGAAGTTCTGAGGAGAATTCCCTCAAAATAAACCCGGTTTTGCTGGAGGGGTGAGAAATCTGAAGAGTTAGATCTTGGCATTGCAATAAACCATACCAGAACAGTATGCTGGAGATTAAACAGTCATCCCGTTGAGATTATCAATCATACACAAGACCAAGGGAACTTCAAAACTGGGGAAGCAGAAAAGCCAGTAGCACTGATACACCGAGGACGGACAAAAGGGTGTGTACCACCTGCACAGGGACAGAATGACCAGCAGGTGGCAGAAGTGTGCGTAATGGTAAAATATTCCACATGGGCAGGATGGAATGGGAAAAGATATTAAAAATTTAACAAGATACCGGTGCAAGTCAATTCCCAATGGTCTGGGATTAAAGATGTTTGTTACCCAGAGGGGATGTGGCAGGAGAAGGTATTAATTCGCAGCATCCATGGAGAAATGAAAGAAATACCTTTAATAAAAGTAATCTTAGAGAGTAGCTTGAAGATGGCAGAAGTAGTGATGGGTGTGTTAAAATCCTACCCATCGCAGACATTCAACTCATTCTAGGGAATGATACAGCAGCATCACAGATGTCTTCTGTAATCGAGCAGCTGGTAGAAAATTCAGCCATGGAGAGATTATCAACAGAGCATCCTGGGGTTTTTCCAGATTGTGTAGTGATGTGATCACAGGCTCAACGGCTGAAACAAAAGAGGGAGGAATGGCGATCACAGGGTGAGGACAGTGAGATAAGGTTATCTGATACCAACTTTGGCAGGTTAACTGAAGATGAGACAGACGTAGAGTTTAAATTTTAAAGTTTAAGCTTATTTATTATTGTCAGAAGCAGGCTTACATTAACACTGCAATGAAGTTACTGTGAAAATCCCCCAGTTGTCACACTCCAGTGCCTGTTTGGGTACACTGAGGGAGAATTTAGCATGGCCAATGCACCCAACCAGCACGTCCTTTGGACTGTGGGAGGAAATCGGAGCACCCGAAGGAAACCCACGCAGATATGGGGAGAAAGTGCAGACTCCGCACAGACAGTGATCCAAGCTGAGAATCGAACCCAGGCCCCTGGCGCTGTGAGGCAGCAGTGCCAACCACTGTGCCGTGAGAATGATGGGTTCATTTCAAAGAGGGTTAACTAGGGCGACTAAAATTAAAACAACTTTATCAGATCGCGGGAGCTCAACAGAAGAGAACAAGCGTGAGGTCTTGTGAGGCACAAGGGAGGACAAGGGAGAAAATTGTGACAGCGACTGTCCCAAAATTCATTTGGGAAATGAGAAAATACTGGGAAATTTAACCCAGTGGTTTAATCGTCTCCCAGATAAGAGCTGGAGCGAACTGACAGTTACTACAGGCCCAAAAATGTATTTCCAGGGATAAGCTAGATAAAATGGGGTTAGCAATGCATGGCATAGACTGGGGGACACTGCTCCAATCAAAGAACATCCCTGTAGGTTAAGTCCAGCGAAGTTATTGCAGGTACAAAAGGAAATTGAGTATATGCTCCGAAATGATCTTACTGAATTACGTTCTAGTGACTGGAGCTCCCCTATTGTCCTGGTGACTAAGTCAGATGGAACCCAGAGACTGTTGGGCTCTCTGACACGAGTTGGTTCAGGATGTGCCTGAATCACCAGAATCATTCTGGAGAGTGATTTGTATTCGACAGTGGATCCCTAGTTTCCCAGCAGTTGTGACATTTGACTTTCGTATAACAAGCATGGCTTAGATTCTGATTATTTTTATGTCTCCTCCAAGGTATGGAGTGGCTATTCACTCTCGAGCTGTTGATTTTTTGATCTGTAACACACTAGGATTGCTGGCCTCAGTATTTTGAGGCTGTTTTTCCATTGTCACACCAATTACATTTTGATCAATTCCCATGTTCCCGTCCTCTTGCTATGTTCATGGTTGCTATGTTGTGACTGTTATGACATCGTCAATAGATTTCAAATTTGTTAGGAACAAGGGTGATATGTATTGATAAAAAGGAGCCATGTTACAGGAGGGTATTGCAGCACTATGGCTGTCTGGAGCCAAGCTCCATTTCTTACATGTTCCAGGAGTAACACTGCCTGGGAGTTAACTCTCTCTCTAGTGTAATCACTCACTTGCAATTTCCATTGGTCCCTCAAGTCAAGTGACTCACTTCTGCTGTACTGTCTTAAACAGACAGACACCATGTACACAACAGTGGTGATTGTCCCTTTAAGAGCATCACAGCAGAAGAGGGTCCCCTAGCTTGAGGGACCAGCTAGGACCGAGAGTGGGTAATCACCCCAGGGGGTAGAGTCCTCTCTTAGGCAGAAGACATGTAGAAGACATGTAGGGACTGGGGCAGCTGGTGGGCTGTTCCAGGGCAGACAAGGGGCTGCCTACCTCTGTATATTTTTTCCTTATTAATAAAGGGGAGGCGATGGTCTAGTAGTATTATTGCTGGCCTATTATTCCAGAAACTCAGCTGGTGATCTCGGGACCCTGGTTCAAATCCCGCCATGGCAGATGGTGGAATTTGAATTCAATAAAAAATATCTGAAATTAAAAATCTTCTGAAGACCATGAAACCATTGTCGATTGTCATAAAAACCCATCTGGTTCACTAACATCCTTTGGGGAAATTTTTTTTGCCTTGTCTGGCCTACATGTGACTCCAGAGTCACAGCAATGTGGTTGACTCACAACTGCCCTCTGAACAAGGGCAACTAGGGATGGGCAATGTTGTGGGAAATTCACCACTTCGGAGTCAGAGTTGGAGGTTCAACAAACAGTTTTATTCGGACAAAGCTTTGGGAGAAGCACTGGCACTCCGCAGTGCAGGCAGTCACCTTCTCAACTACACAATGGTAGTTGAGCATCTTTTATACTTTTTAGATAATAGACAGTACGGACATGAGCCATTAGCACATCATTACAAGTTGAGTAGACAGGTACGGACATCCACAGTTAACACATCGCTACAAGCAGACAGGTACAGACATTGACAGTTCACACATCATTGTACATAGAGTGGATACATTTATACGGTTATGTCCTCTATCAATGACTGATTTCAATATATACATTTATGTATTTATGTCCCCTTCAGTGGCTGATCTTGTTATCAAACTCATTGTTCTGGGTCTGCTCTTATCTCAAGTCTTAAGGTGCCTCAAGGTCTGACCAGTTTCCTGCAGAAATTTAGACACGAGAGATTTTAACTCTTTGTGCAACTGTCAGTGCCCAAAGTCAGTGCCTCTTAATGTCCCTTCCCAGAGTCCATTTTGTGTGCCAGGTAACCATTTTGTGTCCATCACTTTGATTTCACCAGAACAGGCAATAAATGCTGGCCAGCCAGCGATGCCCATGTCCCACGAATGAATAAAAAAAACACCCTTTGTGTTCATGATGAAGTCTACGAGCGTGCATCTTTACACCTCACTGCTTCTTCCGGCAGATCAGAATGATCTGCCAGAAGGGGCGGCACAGTGGTTAGCATTGCTGCCTCACAGCACCAGGGACCCGGGTTTGATTCCCCGCTTGGGTCACTGTCTATGTGGAGTTTGCATGTTCTCCCTGTGTCTGTGTGGGTTTCCTCCGGGTGCTCCGGTTTCCTCCCAAGATGTGCGGGTTAAGTGGATTGGCCATGCTAAATTGCCCCTTAGGGTCAGAGGGACTAGCTAGGGTAAATGCATGGGTTATGGGGATAGGGCCTGGGTGGGTTTGTGGTCGGTGCAGACTCAATGGGAAAAATGGCCTCCTTCTGCACTGTAGGGATTCTATGAAAACTTAAAACTCCCTCCAGTAAGTACACTTCCCTGAGCAGATGTAACTAATTTACCTTTCAATTCTGCCCTTTTTGTGTCCATTTTTTATTTCAGGGATTCAGTGTTAGCGTCGATGGGTATTGGTTTGTCCCTCACATTAAATTGTCCCAACAACACATCTTGTCCTCAAAATCATTGTTTCTTTCCACACCAGTCATCCGGAAAGCCTTCCTGAGCAAGAGATTTGGTGCTGTTCGTCACAATTTGTGCCTAGTTCTTGACTGTCCACAAACCAACCATCTAACCCCAGCCTCCTGCAACAGCCCAAAACCAAATTGTGGCAGCAGACATGGCAAATTCTGCAGAAAAGGGACTTGAAGTTCTGACATGCATTCCCAGATGGCCACCGTATGTTCAAGTTGTTATAAAAAGTGTAACAGCAACAAATTTGGGATTAAACGGATCTCTTCCAAGCCAGTACCAAGGTGGGAACAAATTCCATGGCGATTTCTGCAGGTAGAACAAAGAACAAATAACAGTGCAGCACAGGAACAGGCCCTTCGGCCCTCCAAGCCTGTGCTGATCACATTGTCCGATCTAGACCAATCGCTTATATCCCTCTACCCCCGTCTGTTCATGTGTCTTTCCAGATAGGTCTTAAAATGTCACTTATGTAACTGCCTCAACCACCTCACTTGGCAGTGCAGTCCAGGCCTCCATCACCCTCTGTGTAAAAACCCTCCCCCACACATCTCCACTGAACCTTTCCCCCTTTTATTTTGAACTTGTGCCCCCTTGTAATTGTCATTTCTGCCCTGGGAAAAACTTCCAACTGTTCACCCCATCTATACCCCTCATAATTTAATAAACTTCGATCAGGTTGCCCCTCAGCCTCCGTCTTTCCAGGGAGAACAATCCCAGTTTATTCCAGATGTAGGCCTAGAAGGTAGGGATATGTTCGGCACAACTTGTGGGGCTGAAGGGCCTCTTTGTGCTGTAGTTTTTCTATGTTTCTATGTTGAATCACGCAGTGTTGTGGCCTGTGGTTTGAGGCCACAGCTGTGTTAAGCATGAAGCAAATTCATTTTGTGTAAGACCTCACACAACCAATAGATCAGGAGACATTTAACACATTTATCCAGTTTATGCTCAAATCTTTGTATCCTCACTGGCTACAGTGGAGGTCCCAGAGGATTTGTTTAAGAAGGGTAGCAAGAATAATCCAGGTAATTACAGGCCAGTGAGCCCTAGGTCAGTGGTAGGGAAATTATTGGAGAGGATTCTTCGAGACAGGATTTATTCCCACTTGGAAATAAGTGAATATATCAGTGAGAGGCAACATGGTTTTGTGAAGGGGAAGTCATGTCTCACGAACTTGATCGCGTTTTTCAAGGAAGTGACGAAGATGATTGATGAGGGTAGGGCAGTGGATGTTGTCTACATGGACTTCAGTAAGGCCTTTGACAAGGTCCCTCATGGCAGACTGGTGCAGAAGATGAAGTTGCATGGGATCAGAGGTGAGCTGGCAAGGTGGATACAAAACTGGCTCCGTCAAAGAAGACAGAGGGTAGCAGTGGAAGGGTGCATTTCTGAATGGAGAGCTGTGACAAGTGGCATTCCTCAGGGATCAGTGTTGGGACCTTTGCTGTTTGTAATGTATATCAACGATTTGGAGGAAAATGTAACTGGTTTGAATAGTAAGTTTGCGGACGACACAAAGGTTGGTGGATTTGCAGATAGCGATGAGGACCATCAGAGGATACAGCAGGTTATAGATCAGTTGGAGACTTGGGCGGAGAGATGTCAGATGGATTTAATCCGGACAAATGTGAGGTAATGCATTTTGGAAGGTCTAATACAGATAGGAAATATACAGTAAATGGCAGAACTCTCAGAGTATTGAAAGGCAAAGGGATCTGGGTGTACAGGTACACAGGTCACTGAAAGTGGCAATGCAGGTGGATAAGGTAGTCAAGAAGGCATACGGCATGCTTGCCTTCATCGGCCGGGGTACTGAGTTTAAAAATTGGCATGTTGCAGCTTTATAGAACCTTAGTGAGGCCACACTTGGAATATAGTGTTCAATTCTGGTCGCCACACTACCAGGAAGATGTGGAGGCTTTGGAGAGGGTACAGGAAAGATTTACCAGGATGTTGCCTGCTATGGAAGGCATTAACTATGAGGAGAGGTTGGAGAAACTACGTTTGTTCTCACTGGAACGACGGAGGTTGAGGGACTCCCTGATAGAAGTCTACAAGATTATGAGGGGCATGGACAGAGTGGATAGTCAGAAGCTTTTTCCCAGGGTGGAAGAGTCAATTACTCGGGGGCACAGGTTTAAGGTGCGAGGGGCAAGGTTTAAAGGAGACGTATGAGGCAGATCTTTTACACAGAGGGTAGTGGGTGCCTGGAACTCGTTGCCAGAGGAGGCAGTGGAAGCGGATATGGTAGTGACTTTTAAGGACCGTCTTGACAAATACATGAATAGGATGGGAATAGAGGGATATGGTCCCCGGAAGGGTAGGGGGTTTTAGTTCAGTCGGGCAGCATGGTCGGTGCAGGCTTGGAGGGCCGAAGGGCCTGTTCCTGTGCTGTAATTTTCTTTGTTCTTTGTTCTTTTGTTTTAAATCCACGGTGCCTCAATGCAGATGTTCAATGTGAATGAACACAGATGCTTCCATCACAATTCTATGGACAGAGCTTCAAGCTCTTTTACACTCTAGCCTTCCTGCATGTTCGACTCACTTGTTATGAGTTTTGTCAGTTCAGACCACACTGAGAACTTTAGGGGACAGATTATGAGGGCTGTTTTTGCAGCTTGTATTCTTGACTCAAGAGAGGTTATCGACCTGAATCATTGGCTGGCATTCTCCCAAAAAATCTCTTGTCCTAATGGGGGGGGAAGGGTGGGAGGCTGGGGGCAGCTAAACATTCCAGTAAGCCTGGCTTCAAAGTGCTCGGGTGCTGGTTCGCAAGGACGCTCTGATCTCACAGTGTACTAGGAGACCTCCTTCCCTCCCCCCTCCGGACATCGGGACCCCCTCATTGGCAGCATGTTCCCCCACCCCTACTCCCTCCCCGCCACAGATCACTGGTATCGAGGCACCACGGCCCTTCCAATGGACCCCTGGCCGACCAGATGTGCCACCCCATCCTGACCATCTTCATGATCCACTCGTGCACAACCCCCTCCCTCATAAGAGCCCCCCCCCCCTCAATGCAGCCCCCCTGTCATGGCCCCCACTCAATCTCCACCCCCTCAGCACTGCCTCTGGCACACTGGCGATGCCCAACTGGCACTGTCGGGCTGTCCAATGGTCATGGCCAGGTTGTCCAATGGCCACTGATGGGCACTGCCAGTGTGCCAGGTGGGCAGTGCCGAGTGGGAATTGCCTGATGAGCACTGCCCGGCAATGCCCCTGACCACCCAGGGGCTTCAATGGCCACCTTGCACAACCTGACGGGACCATCATGTCAGGTCTCTGCTTATCGAGACCAGTGGTGATTTTTGCCGATATAGTGCGGCACCCAGAGGCCGAAGATTTCCATGCACTGGAATTGGAACAGGCTATGCATATTGAAATGCTTTTTTAAGCATGCTAATCAGCCCCTCGCCCTTTCTGGGTGCATTCAAGTTCACACCATTAGAAAAGGGCCGGGAGAATCGCAATCTGTTTGTCACCAGGTGCAAAACCGATATTTTAGGTGCGCACGCTGTCTCTGGGATCGGCGCCACCTGCCACTGGCGCGGCGAGGTTGAAGATTCACCACACCCCCCCCCCCCACCAACTCCATTTGATTCCCCTCCAACTCGATTTTCAAGTTTGCTGACGACACCACTGTAGTGGATCGGATCTCAAATAATGATGAGACAGAGTACAGGAATGAGATAGAGAATCTGGTGAACTGGTGCGGCAACATTAATCTCTCCCTCAATGTCAACAAAACGAAGGAGATTGTCATTTACTTCAGGAAGCGTAAAGGAGAACATGCCCCTGTCTACATCAATGGGGACAAAGTAGAAAAGATCGAGAGCTTCAGGTTTTCAGGTGTCCAGATCACCAACAACCTGTCCTGGTCCCCCATGCCGACACTATAGTTAAGAAAGCCCACCAACACCTCTACTTTCTGAGAAGACTAAGGAAATTTGGCATGTCAGCTATGAATCTCACCAACGTTTACAGATGCACCATAGAAAGCATTCTTTCTGGTTGTATCACAGCTTGGTATGGCTCCTGGTCTGCCCAAGACTGCAAGAAACAACAAGAGGTTGTGAATGTAGCCCAATCCATCACTCAAACCAGCCTCTCATCCATTGACTCTGTCTACACTTCCCGCTGCCTTGACAAAGCAGCCAGCATAATTAAGGACCCCACGCACTCCGGACATTCTCTCTTCCACCTCCTTCGATCGGGAAAAAGATACAAAAGTCTGAGGTCACTTACCAATCGACTCAAGAACAGCTTCTTTCCTACTTCTTTGAATGGACCTACCTTGCATTAAGTTGATCTTTCTCTACACCCTAGCTATGACTGTAACACTACCTTCTGTACTCTCTGCTTTCCTTCTCTATGAACGGTATGCTTTGTCTGTATGGCGCGCAAGAAGCAATACCTTTCTCTGTATGCTAATACATGTGACAATAATAAATCAAATCAATTCAAATCAAATCAAAGTCTCTCCACAGATTCTGCCAGATCTGCTGAATAGTTTCAACATTTTTGTTTTTCATTTAATGTTTCAGGCATTTTGCTTCTGCCCCTTTGACCTTGTTCGGTTTGCCCAGTCACCATCAGACAATTGTCCCGGCGCGGGAGGAGGCCATTTGGCCCATTGTGTCTGCTCCAGCTCTCCAAACAAGCATCGTGACTTAGCGCCATTCCCCTGCCCACCAAGCCTGGTGTTCACCTTGAAACTGATCACTCGAAAAATGATGGATTCTACTTCTAAGTTTTCAAAGGTCTTCTTACTCATAATCATGTACTGGCTGAAATTTTCTCACTTGCATTTTCATGGAAAATATGTAAAGATGTTGTTTTGAACACTTCACTTCTCCCATCAGTCAAATGGTGACAAGTTCAACATTGATTCCTTTTCACTGACTGTGCTTTTACAGATGTCACCAATGCATCATTTCACGTCAGTAGCACACATTTCCCCTAATAACAGAAGACTGTGCCAGGAAATACACATTCTCTTTCTTTGATGGTATGACAAATAGCTGATAGGGCAAGGCGAACAACAGGATTCTAGAAAGGAAGTTGTGGTCAACCTTTAGAACCCACCGGCATAGCCTCAACTGGAGTCCAATTCTGGCAGTCGCCCTCTGGGAAATATGCAAAGGCATTAGAGAGAATGCAGGAAAGATTCATGAGAATGATTCCAGGGATGAGGGACTTCGGTTACAAAATAGAGAGGCTGGGGCTGTTCTCCATCAAGATGTGAAGGTCAAGGGAAGATTGATAGAGGTATTCAAACAAATGAGGGAATCATAGAATCCCAACAGTGCACAAGGAGGCCATTCAGCCCGCACCGACAACAGTCCCACCCAGTCCCTATCCCCCTAACCCCATGCATTTACCCCGCTAATCTCCCTGACACTAAGGGGCAATTTAACATAGCCAATCAACCTAACCCGTACATCTTTGGAGTGTGGGAGGAAACCGAAGCACCCGGAGGAAACCCACGCAGACACGGGGAGAACATGCAAACTCCACACAGACAGTGACCCAAGGATGGGATTGAACCCAAGTCCCTGGATCTGTGAGGCAGCAGTGCTAACCACTGTGCCACCGTGCCGCAGGGTCTGGAGAATCTAGTCATATGGAAGGGTGAAGATTAAATAATAGATTGCTACATTGCTCCCAGCGAATGCAATGCGTGGTAACAGAAAGGTATCATGTGGACAGCTGACCTCTCCAGATTCAGCAAGGTCAGGTTATTTAAATATTGCAATATCTTCACCAAACATTTCCATTTTGTCAGGGAATTCTTAGCCAGTTATTTCTCCCACAGAAATAGCTCTGAGGAGATACTCTCCAAGCCCCATGTGGTCAGTACAAGGGACGTAAATAGTGAATTAAAAGTGAAAACTTGAAGAGGGAATGTAACTCCAGAAAGGAGAGGCAATGACCTAGTGGATTTATGACTAGACTATTAATCCAGGACCTCAGCTAATGTTCTGGGATCCCAGGTTCGAATCCCGCCACAGCAGATAGTGGAATTTATATTCAATAAAAATTATCAGGAATTAAGAATCTACTGATGACCATGAAACCATTGTCGATTGTCGGAAAAACCCATCTGGTTCACTAATGTCCTTTAGGGAAGGAAATCTGGCCTCTATGTGACTCCAGAGCCACAGCAATGTGGTTGACTCTCAACTGCCCTCGGCCAACTAGGGATCATAGATTCTAGAATCCCTACAGTGCAGAAGAAGGCCATTTGGTCCATCGAGTCTGCACTGACAGCAATCCCACCCAGGCCCTATTCCTGTAACCGCACATATGTACCCTGCTAAGGGGCAATTTAACATGGCCAATCAACCTCACCTGCACATCTTTGGGTATGCAATAAATGCTGGCCAGCCAATGACATTCACAAATGCATTTTAAAAAGAAGCTGCAGTTCCTTTGACTGCCTTTTCAGATTGTTGAATATTTTGCAGCACAGTTCAGACGTCAGCTGAGAGAGGAATCACTTGCTACTACTCCCACCTCCCTCCGTTTGGTCCCTTCTTCCAAGTGATTCCTCCACTGGTGAGAGCAACTAACGGTCCCTCTTCTGAAGGATCTTGTCCAGCATTGTGGGAATAGCAGTAGACCATTCAGCTCTTGAATCTCTTCAACCATTCAGTTAGTATCCTCGTTGATATGTATCTGAACTGCATCCATCAGCCTTGGTTCCATAGGACTTAATGGTCCATTTGAGATAGCCAGACAAAGAAGGGTAAAATGAGATACCCTTCATAAGCTTTGATTTACAGGGATTCACATTACAAACCCAAAGACTACAGTTACCCTCTGCTCCTAAATATACTGAAAAAAAAATCAAATTAAAATAACAGGAGATGATAGCCTCTAACTAAATCAGCACAGCAAAGGGAACTGAACTAACCACCCAAAATATTATTCCCTGGAGTGATTTTCTTTTATTCATTCATGGGACATGGGCATCACTGGCTGGTCAGCATTTATTGCCCATCCCTAGTTGCCTGAGGGCGGTTGAGAATCAACCACATTGCTGTGGCTCTGGAGTCACATGTAGGCCAGACCAGGTAAGGACGGCAGATTTCCTTCCCAAAAGGGGATAAAGGGGGAGGTGGCTAGATGGGTGGAGAACTGGCTTGGTCACAGAAGACAGAGGGTGGTAGTGGAAGGGTCTTTTACCGGCTGGATGCCTGTGACTAGTGGTGTTCTGCAGGGCTCTGTATTGGGACCTCTGCTGTTTGTGATTTATATAAACGATCTGGAAGAAGGTGTAACTGGGGTGATCAGTAAGTTTGCAGACAACATGAAAATGGCTGGACTTGCAGAAAGTGAGGAACATTGTCAGAGGCTACAGAAGGATATAGATAGGCTGGAAATTTGTGCAAAGAAATGGCAGATGGAGTTCAATCCAGAAAAATGCAAAGTGATGCATTTTGGTAGAACGAACGTAGGGGGGAGCTATACGATAAATGGCAGAACCATAAAGGGTGTAGATACGCAGAGGGACCTGGGTGTGCAAGTCCACAGATCCTTGAAGGTGACTTCACAGGTGGAGAAGGTAGTGAATAAGGCATATGGCATGCTTGTCTTTATAGGATGGGGCATAGAGTATAAAAGTTGGGGTCTGATGTTGCAGTTGTATAGAACGTTGGTTCGGGCGCATTTGGAATACTGCGTCCAGTTCTGGTCGCCACACTGCCAGATGGACATGGAGGCTTTAGAGAGAGTGCAGAGAAGGTTTACCAGGATGTTGCCTGGTATGGAGGGGCTTAGTTATGAGGAGAGATTGGGTAAACTGGGGTTGTTCTCACTGGAAAGATGGAGGATGAGGGGTGACCTAATAGAGGTGTATAAAATTATGAAAGGCATAGATAGGGTGAACGGTGGGAAGCTTTTTCCCAGGTCGGTGGTGACGTTCACGAGGGGTCATAGGTTCAAGGTGAGGGGGGGAGGTTTAACACGGATATCAGAAGGACGTATTTTACACAGAGGGTGGTGGGGGCCTGGAATGCGCTGCCGGGCAAGGTGGTGGAGGCGGACACACTGGGACTGATCTGGATAGCCACATGAATGGAGTGGGAATGGAGGGATACAAAAGAATGGTCTAGTTTGGACCAGGGAGTGGCACGGGCTTGGAGGACCAAAGGGCCTGTTCCTGTGCTGTATTGTTCTAAAGGACATCGGTGAACCAGATGGGTTTTTCCGACAATGGTTTCATGGTTATCAGTAGGTTCTTAATTCCAGATATTTTTCATTGAATTCAAATTTTGCCCTGGGTGGGATTTGAACCCAGGTTCCCAGTACATCAGCTGAGTCTCTGGGTTAATAGTCCAGAGATAATACCACTAGGCCATCCCTACTGATGATGTGCTCCAGCTCCCCTCCCTCCGCCCTGTGGAACCTACTGATCATGGCTGCTCTTGTATTTCAGTACCCAAGTGAGTCCCTGATTAACATCCATCATCTGTGTGCAATTAAATACTCAATTAATATACAACTAATCCTTCCCTAACAACGATATAGCAACCTGCTTTGAAATTTTCCATTGACCTCACCTCAATAGATATTTGGGGGACATCAATCCAGATTTCCACGCCCTTTGTGTGAGGAAGTGCTTCCTGATATCACCATTGCATCTGGCCTGGCTTAATGATGCCTTTCTCTGGCTTTCCCTTCCAGGGGGAATAGCTTCTCTCCATCTATCCATCAACTCTTAGATACATCTTAGAAACCTCAATTTGGATTTATATTCAAGGGAATGCAACCAATTTACCCATTTTAATAGAATCCTAGAATCCCTACAGTGCAGAAAGAGGCTTTTCAGGCAATCGAGCCTGTGCCGTCAACAATCCAACCCAGGCTCTAACCCCATAACGCCACTTATTTACTCTACGAATCTCCCTGGCATTAAGGGGCAATTGATCATGGCCAATCAACCTAACCTGCGTGAGTTTCCTCCGGGTGCTCCGATTTTTTCCCACAGGAGGAAACTGGAGCACCTGGACGAAACTCATGCAGACATGGGGAAACTGTACAACCTCAACACAGACAGTCACCCGAGCCAGGATCGAACTCGGGTTCCTGGCTCTGTGAGGCAGCAGTGATAACCGCTGTGCCACCGTGCCCAGGTATCATCCTGTTAAATCTTTGATTCACCTTTTCAGGGTCAGTATACCCTTCCAGAGGGGCAGATGGCAATTAAGACAAGGTGAGCTCTGCATCCTCTGGCTCCAGTTGCCTAAGGCGTTCCTCGCCTACTGCCAGTGTACGCCGTCGAAGCTACGACTGAGTCTTGTGAAATCAAAAAAAGAGAACCGGCCCCCACTGGCAAGAGAGTTGGTAACCCGAGGGTACAAATGGAATATAATTGGTGAGAGAAGCAGAGCGGATACGAGGAGGATTGTTTTTTTATGTAATGAGTTGTTGGAGTGCACAGCCTGGAGGAAGTACATTCAGTAACACCTTTCAAAAGAGAATTGTATATGTAAATGAAAAGAAAAGAAAATGCAGCATTCTGGGAAAAGAGCAGCGGAGTGAGACTAATTGGGCCATTCTTTCAAAGAGCTACCACAGACACAATGAGCTTGGTGGCCTCCTCCTGCGATAATGATGATATTCCAATTACTTGGCAAGGTGGTTAAACATTTTGACAAAAGCTAAATGTGAAATCATGCCACATACCCGTTGCGCCTCTGAGGATCTGCTGAGAATCAATTACAGCCTGTAGTCCTAACTTTCCCCCCCCCCATCCAGCAACTTTCCCCTCTGCTGCACAGTGATTATTTTGAAAGGTTTGCTGGCATGACGTCCAGCGAGACCAATGGCACCACACCAGAAATTCTAACTTGGCGGAAATACCGTCGCAGAGATTTTTAAAAGTTTATCTCTTAGTCACAAGTAGGCTTACATTAACACTGCAGTGAAGTTACTGTGAAAATCCCCCAGTCGCCACACTCCGGCGCCTGTTCGGGGACAATGAGGGAGAATTTAGCATGGCCAATGCACCTAACCAACATGTCTTTCAGACTGTGGGAGGAAACCGGAGCATCCAGAGGAAACCCATGCAGACACGGGGAGGACGGTGGTTAGCACTGCTGCCTCACAGCGCCAGACACCCTGTCTGTATGGAGTTTGCACGTTTTCCCTGTGTCTATGTGGGTTTCCTCCGGATGCTCTGGTTTTCCCTCACAGTCCAAAGATGTGCAGGTTAGGTTGATTGGCCATGCTAAATTGCCTCTTAGTGTCAGGGAACTGGCTATGGTGAATCCATGGGGTTATGGGGGATAGGGCTTAGGTGGGATGGTCGGTGCAGACTTGATGGACCAAATGGCCTCCTTCTGCACTGTAGGATTCTATGAACATGCAGACTCTGCACAGACAGCGACCCAAGCCAGGAATTGAACCCAGGTCCCTGGTGCTATGAGACTGCAGTGCTAAGCACTGTGCCACCGTGTTGAAGTGATTCATTTCTAACACGTGATATGAGGACTTATTTTGAGAGTTTGAATTAACGTCATGAATCATCCAATGGAATTCTGCGTCAGTATTTCACTTGAACCAAGTTGGTGAAACAATCTAGAAAGCATCCTCCATTCGCAGATGACACTAAGATGAGTGGCAGAGCAAAGTGTGCAGAGGACGCTGAAAGTCTGTAAAGGGATATAGATAGTCTAAGTGAGTGGGCGAGGGTCTGGCAGATGGAGTACAATGTTGGTAAATGTGAGGTCATCCATTTTTGTAGGAATAACAACAAAATGGACTATTATTTAAATAGTAAAAAATTGCAGCTTGTGCTGTGCAGAGGGACCTGGGTGTCCTTGTGCAGGAATCTCAAGGAGTTGGTTGCAGCAGGTAATTAAGAAGGCAAATGGAATTTTGTCCTTCATTGCTAGAGGGATGGAGCTTAAAAACAGCGAGGTTATGTTGCAGCTGTACAAGGTGCTGGTGAGGCCACACCTGGAGTGCTGTGTACAGTTTTGGTCTCCTTACTTGAGAAAGGATATACTGGCACTAGAGGGGGTGCAGAAGAGATTCACTAGGTTGATTCCGGAGTTGAGAGGGTTGGCTTATGAGGAGAGACTGAGTAGACTGGGGCTATACTTATTGGATTTCAGAAGAATGAGGGGAGATCATATAGAAACACATAAGATTATGAAGGGAATAGATAAGATCAAAGCAGGGGAGTTGTTTCCACTGGCAGGTGAAACTAGAACTAGGGGGTATAGCCTCAAAATAAGGGGAAGCAGATTTAGGACAGGGTTGAGGAGGAACGTCTTCACACAAAGGGTTGTGAATCTGTGGAATTCCCTGCCCAGTGAAGCAGTTGAGGCTACCTCATTGAATGTTTTTAAGGCAAGGATAGATACATTTTTGAACAGTAAAGGAATTAAGGGTTATGGTGAGCGGGCGGGTAAGTGGAGCTGAGTCCACGAAAAGATCAGCCATGATCTTATTGAATGGCAGAGCAGGCTTGAGGGGTGAGATGGCCTACTCCTGCTCCTAGTTCTTATGTTCTTATATGCTGACAAGACCAACTGTTGTGCTAAATGCACAGTGGCCTGATGGAGTGGCCAATGTAGAATGACACAGGGTACACAGACAGGGGAAAGAACAGGGCTAGAATTCTCAAGTCCCGCTGCTGTGAACGGAGTATTGGCTGAGTGCCAAATTCTCCATTCCTGCGGGCAGCGGGAGGGCGCATGCAGGAGGGTGGAAATCAGGCCCAGGTTATGAAGAGGATATAGATTAGAACAAGATATTAAATTATACTAACCGGAGACAATCAGAGAATTGTAACGAACATGTGTGTTTAACAAACATCTCCAAAGCTATGAGAATAGCACAGTAATGGTATAGAAACCCTACAGTGCAGAAAGAGGCCATTTGGCCCATCGAGTCTGCGCCGACCACAATCCCACCCAGGGCCAACCCCCATATCCTTCCATATTTACCCGCTAATCCCTCTCACCTACGCATCTCAGTTCACTAAGGGGCAATTTTAGCATGGCCAATCAACCTAACCTGCACATCTTTGTACTGTGGGAGGAAACCGGAGCACCTGGAGGAAACCCACACAGACACAAGGAGAACATGCAGACTCCAAACAGACAGTGACCCAAGCCGGGAATCGAACCCAGGTCCCTGGAACTGTGAAGCAGCAGTGCTAACCACTGTGCCACCGTGCCGTGCTACCGTAACTGGTAGATTGAACACATTGGGGCATATTTCTTCATTTTTTTATATTCATTCGTGGGACATGGGCATCACTGGCTGGCCAGCATTTATTGCCCATCCCTCATTGCCCTTGAGAAGGTGGTGGTGAGCTGCCTTCTTGAATCGCTGCAGTCCATGCGCTGTGGGTTGACCCACAATGCCATTGGGAGGGAATTCCAGGATTTTGACCCAGTGACTGCGAAGGATCGGTGATATATTTCCAAGTCAGGATGGAGAGTGGCTTGGAGGGGAACTTACAGGTTCTTGAGTGTTGTTGGGGCTGCACCCATCTAGGCAAATGGGGAGCATTCCATCACACTCCTGACTTGTGTCTTGTAGATGATGGATAGACTTTGGGGAGTGAGTGAGGAGGTGAGGTACTCACAGCAGTGCTCCTAGCCTCTAACCTGCTCTTGTAGCCACTGTGTTTATGTGGTGAGTCCAGTTGAGTTTCTGGTCAATGGTAACCCCAAGGATGTTGACAGTGGGGGATTTCCATGTCTCATGTCCACACTGGGCCTCAACTGGGCATGACACCAGTAGTGGTTAGTCTACTAAAAAAATGATTGTGATAAACATGGACAAAACAGCAAAGTAATCCTTAACATTCATTAAATAGATTAAATTTATATTTATTCATTTGATAAAGTTTGGCAGTGACAATTATAGTAGAAGCAAAATACTGCCGTCAATTGATGAATAAATTCAGTGTGAGGGCTTACAGAACATGTGTGAATGCATTGTGAAACTACGCTACTGTGTCTCTCACCATAAAGGAGCTTAATATTTCCTTTGTTACAACAATACCTTTCTCTCAAGTGGCTGCCCTGGCAATCCCTGATGGGCATTGCCTCCATGCCCCCAAACTCCCGGGGGGTTCAATGGCCTCCGATCCCCCCAGCGTGGCTATGGCGCCTAGGCCCCGCTGGTGGGGACAATGACTGATTCTGGTCGGCGAGATCTCTCGCCAACAAGGAGGCAAGTATCTATGCAAGCATGACAATCCTGCTGGCAAAATAGAGCCTGGAAGGTGGCGCTTGGTGCCAAACTGGTTCGCACCCGGCGTGAGTCGAATTTTTGGCATCTTCCCGACTTGCCACACCAATCGACCGGCGCAGCAGACCAGTAATATTGTGCCCAAAGTCTTAGGTTATAGACTCTTGCATTTTGCTGTCTAACTTTGATTTGATTTAATTTATTATTTTCACATGTATTGGTATCCAGTGAAAAGTGTTGTTTCTTGCGCGTTATCCAGACAAAAGCATACCATTCATAGAGAAAGAAAGGAGAGAGTGCAGAATGTAATGTTACAGTCATAACTAGGGTGTGGAGAAAGATCAACTTAATGCGAGATAGGTCCATTCAAAAGTCTGATGGCAGCAGGGAAGAAGCTGTTCTTGAGTCGGTTGGTGTGTGACCTTAAACTTTCGTATCTTTTTCCCTACGGAAAAAGGTGGAAGAGAGAATGTCCGGGGTGCGTGGGGTCCTTAATTATGTTGGCTGCTTTCCCAAGGCAGCAGGAAGTGTAGACAGAGTCAATGGATGGGAGGCTGGTTTGCGTGATAGACTGGGCTTTGTTCAGGATCCTTTGTAGTTTCTTGCGGTCTTGGGCAGAGTAGGAGCCATACCAAGCTGTGATACAACCAGAAAGAAAGCTTTTTATTTGCTGAGGCAGCGGGAAGTGTGGACAGATTCCATGGATGGGAGGCTGGTTTGTGTGATGGACTAGGCTATATTCGCAACCCTTTGTAGTTTCTTGCGGTCTTGGGCAGAGCAGGAGCCATACCAAGCTGTGATACCACGAGAAAGAATGCTTTCTATGATGCATCTGTAAAAGTTGGTGAGAGGCTTGGCTGACATGCCAAATTTCCTTAGACTTCTGAGAAAGTAGAGGTTTGAAAGGTTTGGTTTGGGTTTGGGTTGGAGAGGGGGTGAAAGCTTTACCCTGTTACCTCTGCTCTAACATTGCGTGAGAAAATGCTTCCTGATTTTACTTCTGTAATTGCTCTAATTTTAAGATAATGGTCCCTTGTTCTGGATTCCCCACCAGAGGAAACTAATCCTCCAGCAAATCATTTCATCATTTCAACACCTTGAGTAAATCACCAATGAGCCTTCTAAGCTCAAGGAATACAAGCCTGTTTTTTGCAACCTGTGTCCTTAGAATATAAGTGGTAGCCATGATGTGGAGATGCCGGTGTTGGACTGGGGTGGGCACAGTAAGAAGTCTCACAACACCATCAGGTTTATTTGGAATCACGAGCTTTCGGAGCGCTGCTCCTTCATCAGATGAGTGAAGGAGCAGCGCTCACCTGATGAAGGAGCAGCGCAACGAAAGCTCATGATTCCAAATAAACCTGATGGACTTTAACCTGGTACTGTGAGGCTTCTTGCTTATAATATAACCCTTTAAACCTGATATTATTCTGGTGAATCTGAGAAGCAGCCCTTTCAAACACCAACATATCTTTCCTGAGATTTGGGCCGGAATTTTCCAGATGTTCACACCCCACTGCCGCTGCAAGCGAGGTCGGAGAACAGCCTATTAACTGGCGTGAACAGCCAGAAAATTCCGGCATTGGTGCTCAGAAGTGACTGCACCGCTCCGGATGGGCTGTGACGAAGGGGAGGGTTTTCTCAACAGTGTGTTGTTCACACTCGCATAATCGAATGTCTGCACCACTTTCACTCCTGTTTTTTCCCACTCCCACATGATTAAAATTAAAATTTAAAGATGCAGGAGCTATGTGTGACCACATGATAGGGAAAAGTGGTGAAACCCGCCATCAGCTGGCATTGAACAAAGAACAAGAAAATTACAGCACAGGAACAGGCCCTTCGGCCCTCCAAGCCTGCACCGATCATGCTGCCCGACTGAACTAAAACCCCCTACCCTTCCGGGTTACTATTTATGTATTTGTTCAGACTCCCCTTAAAAAGTCACTATCGTATCTGCTTCCACTACCTCCCCCCGGCAGCGAATTCCAGGCACCCACCACCCTCTGTGCAAAACACTTGCCTCGTACATCTCCTTTAAACCTTGCCCCTCGAACCTTAAACCTGTGCCCCCTAGTAATTGACTTTTCCACCCTGGGAAAAAGCTCCTGACGATCCACTCTGTCCATGCCTCTCATAATCTTGTAGACTTCGATCAGGTTGCCCCTCAGCCTCCGTCGTTCCAGTGAGAACAAGCCAAGTTTCTCCAACCTCGCCTCATAGCTAATGTTCTCCTTACCAGGCAACATCCTGGTATGGAGGGCATTAGGCTTGCAGACCAGAAAATGCAACAACAATTACATAAGTGAATAAGAAGATTTGATCAGATGGCTCTAAGCTTGGCTCTTAAGAGCCTGTGAACCGCAGCACAAAGGTAATTAGTTTGACAGTGTTGTGAGGGTGGGGAATGAATGAGTTAAAACAGGAATTGTAGTGCTGTTAAGGTGCAATTTTAAAGTTCACAACCCGTAAGAATGAGGTGGGTGTCTGATTCAATGGGTGATTGCTTGCTTTGTTTTGTGTAGCATTCCACCTTCACATCCTTCACGATTTTCATCATGCTATTTCCCAAGTCCCAAGAAATGCGCCCACCACAGGTGGATTGGGACCGCATTAATATTTCAGTCCGTGTTCGGTGCCGCAATTAGGCTCCAAACATTGATTGAACAACCTGTCCTGGTCCCCCCATGCTGACACCAACATTGGTGGCATGGTGACATGGCGGTTAGCGCTGCTGCCTCACAGCGCCAGAAACCCAGGTTCAATTCCCGGCTTGGGTCACTGTCTGGTGGGGAGTTTGGGCGTTCTCCCCCATGTCTGCATGGGTTTCCTCCCGGTACTCCGGTTTCCTCCCACATCCTGAAAGACATGCTTGTTAGGTGCATCAATTGGCCATGCTAAATTCTCCCTCAGTGTACCCAACAGGCGCCGGTGTTTGGCGACTAGGGGATTTTCACAGGAACTTCATTGCAGTGTTAATGTCAGCCTTACTTGTGCCTCATAAATAAACTTTACTTTATAGTTAAGAAAGCCCACCAACGCCTTTACTTTCTCAGAAGACTAAGGAAATTGAGCATGTTAGCTACAACTGTCACCAACATGTGACCATGTTGATGAAAGTTATGATATGACCAGTAAGCATTCTTTCTGGTTGTATCACAGCTCGGTATGGCTCCTGCTCTGCCCAAGACCGCAAGGAACTACAAAAGGTCGTGAATGTAGCCCAATCCATCACGCAAACCAGCCTCCCATCCATTGACTCTGTCTACACTTCCCACTGCCTCGGCAAAGCAGCCGGCACAATTAAGGACCCTACGCACCCCGGACATTCTCTCTTCCACATTTGTCCGTCGGGACAAAGATACAAAGGTCTGAGGTCATGTACCAACCGACTCAAGAACAGCTTCTTCCCTGCTGCTGTCAGACTTTTGAATGGACTTACCTTGCATTAAGTTGATCTTTCTCTACACCCTAGCTATGACTGTAACACTACATTCTGCACTCTCTCATTTCCTTCTCCATGAACGGTATGCTTTGTCTGTATAGCACGCAAGAAACAATACTTTTCACTGTATGTTAATTCATGTGACAATATGATGCGCGATATAACACACGAGAGGCTGGATGTACTCGGGAAATAAAGGCTTTTATTGCCAACAATAACAGAGCTACCATATACAGTATACGATCCCAGACTAAAGGGTCACCAGGCAGAGCAGTGACCTTTATACCTCTCCCAGGAGGCGGAGCCGACTGGGGTGTACCATAACAACTATATTAACAGGTAGAACAGCCCAACCCTAACCCCAACAGTAACATATCTACAGACTCATAGTACTGGCCAGACCATGGCTCAGCACTACCTGGTGGGAACCAACAATGGTTCATCACACAATAATAAATCAAATCAAATCAAATGAAGTGGTAACTGTGGTAGGTGCACATTGCGACGGACCTGCCAATGGAACCTGATAATAAACTGGATCAGGGCTAGAAGAGACCCAGGAAGGTACACCTAATTGCCTTTAAGGCCAAAAGGAGCTACAGAACTCGTTTGGCCTCCCACTAGGAAATCCCAGACCTCCCTTGCCCCTTCCATAACTGCGATCCCTCACCACTTATATACCCTAGAACAGTCCTTATCCAGAAGGAAGAAACAGTGAAACGGGGAAGTAATAATATTGGTCCAATCTGGTTTTTTCCTTCTGAGTATGCCCAGGGCAGAAACTGCGCAAGAAATAATTACTGTGGTTCCCATGTGGTATTCATTTCAAACGAGAAAAATAACATCAGTTTCAGTGAGTTTGAGCTTGCCACTTGCTACTTTTCACTGCAAACTTGAATGTGTTTCATTTCTGATGTGTTCACATGCTGCTTCAGTCTTCTAACCCTCATTAATAATCCTACAGTGAGCTGAGTATTAACCCAAACATTTCTGGAGCATGATTGCTGTTATTGTTAACATTCAAACATTTTGTGGCACTCATTATTAATTTCAATCAGTAATAAATCCTATGAAAAAGGTTCCAGAGCTTCAGAGGGTGACTACTATTCAGCAGTCATTTTGGTACACCGCATGCAATTGTCAGCACATGAAACGGGAACAGGAGTGCATGCCATACTGTTCATAGAGTCTGCTCCACCATTCAATAGCTGATTAAGAATTAAGAATCTACTGATGACCATGAAACTATTGTTGATTGTCAGAAAAACCCAACACTAATGTCCTTTAGGGAAGGAGATCTGCCATCCCTACCTGGTCTGGCCTACATGTGACTCCAGAGCCACATCAATGTGGTTGACTCTCAACTGCCCTCGGGCAATTAGGGATGGGCAATAAAAGCTGGCCAGCCAACGACGCCCATGTCCCATGAATGAATTTTTAAAAATAGGCTTACATTTACACTGCAATGGAGTTACTGTGAAAATCCCCTAGTCGCCACACTCCAGCGCCTGTTCGGGTACACTGAGGGAGAATTTTGTATGGCAAATAAACCTAACCAGCACGTTTTTCCGACTGTGGGGGGAAACCTCGCACCCAGAGGAAACCCATGCAGACACGTGGTGAACATGCAGACTCCATACAGACACTGCCCAAGCTGGGAATTGAACCCGGGTCCCTGGCGCTGTGAGGCAGCAGTGCTGTCCCCAAATGCAGCTTTCTGGAGATGTTGGGGATTGAACCCGGAACCTCACACATGCAAAGCGCACACTCTACCACTGAACTACATCCCCAAGCCCATGTGTGTTATAGCCTGTGCATGGCATAATAGCAACATAATCTAGATCAATGTCACGTGTACTAAGACATTCCTTTGAAAACATCAAAGGAATCAGGCAGTGGGCAATTGCATTTGGTGGAATTTATTTTATTCACCTATGGCATCGCTGGCGAGTCATGATGTGGAGATCGCTGGCTAAGTCAGCATTGATTGCCCATCCCTAGTTGCCCTTCCACTGAGTGGCTTTCTAGATAAGTTCCGAGGGCATTTAGGCAGCAACCACATTGCTGTGAGTCTGGAGGCCAGACCAGGTAAAGGACAACAGATTTCCTTCCCTAAAGGGCATTAGTGAACCAGTTGAGTTTTTATGACAATCGTCGTCATCATTAGACTTGTAATTCCAGATTTTATTTTACTGAGTTTTTTTAAAATTCCACCATCTGCCATGGTGGCATTTGAACCCAGGTCCCCAGATGACTCATCCAGCAACAATATCACTACACTGCTGCCTGAATATAATATGTGCACTTTACAAACTCTGTATGAATTGGCTGCAAGGTAAAAACATAATTAAATAAGTGAAAGTACCTCAAGTGTTCTCATAATAGAGACTCATACACAGGGAACAGGATGTGTCTGAGGGCCAGACAACCCATGGTTCAGACTTTGTCATAAGCAGCATGTAATTACATATTTTCATGGGTTATTAGCATATCACAAGTGCGATTTATTTTGTATTTGTTGACACGTGAATTGAATAAGTTGAGAATTGGTTTTGTTAGTTTCTCTTCTAATTATTTTAAAGTGGTATTATTATCCCTAACATGGTGGGGAGACTGTTTCCAACTTTTTTTCAGAAACATAACATGGTCTGGAGTCACGTGTAGGTCAAACCAGGCGGGGACAGCAGATTTCCTTGCCTAATGGGTTTTTATGACAGTCGACATTATCAGACTTTTAATTCCAGATTTTTACTGAATTCAAATGTCACCGCCTGCTGTGGTGTGATTCAAACCTGGGTCCCACCACACCATCCATCAATTATCTGTCCAACTATCTGCCCAACCATCTCTCTCTGTCTCTCTGTCCACCACCCCCTCTTTCCATCTCTCTATCTGCCCCTCTCTCTCTCCATCCCTCCCTGTCTGTCCCTCTCTCTGTCATCTCTGTCCGTCTCTGTCCATCTCTCCGTTTTCTCTCTGTCTTTCTCTCCATCTCTCTCTCTCTGTCTCTCTCCCCGCCTCACACTGCCTCTCGCCGTCCTTCTCCATTCCTTTCTGTTCCTCTCCATCTCCCTCCTTTTCTCTTTGTCTCTCCCTTTGTTTCTCTCTTCATCTCTCTCTCTCCATCCCTCTCCATTGCCCTCCTTCTCTCTCCATTTCTCTGTCTCACTCTCTCGCTCTCTCTCTTCCATCACCCACATGCGCTTCCTTTAAGACCTAACTGTGAACTAAGCTTTTGATCATCTGCTGTAACATTTATTGTGTAACTACTTATTCAGCTGACTTCCATTCAATCCCACTGTGAAAGTATTGGATACTATAAGATTTCCACTGGCATTATCCACACTAAGTAGTATTATGGAATACTGACTTTTCAGAGTTGTGATGTCTCTAGGGTCTGGGGGCAATGGGAAAGGTTAGGGATGTATGGGGGATGGATGGTTTGGCTATAATGAGATATGGAGCTAGATTTTATCAGCAGGGGTTGGAGTTATTGTACTGATCGGTGCCCACCATCACTATGTGCACTTAAAAGTCGGTCAAAAACCGGCTGATAAAAAGAAAATCTGCCCCACGGCAGTAACACACTGTGGTCAGCAACAACAAAGAAAGCGTGGGGCTTCTACCCGTCATTGGCAGGGAGCGATTGGCCGGCTGCTCTTGGAGTCCCAACAGTGCCAGAGCTCAGTTGTGGGCACAGCTGGAACTGCAAGCAGGCTTCGGGTGAAGGCCCCAGTGGAGCCCAGACTTGGGTTAAATCAGAGGTATTGGGCAGGGAGGGATATGTACCTTCGGGAAGGAGGCAGGGAGGGGGGGCAGGGGTGTGGTTTTGCAGTGCAGACAGGGAGGAAAGAAAGTGACATCGTATCTACGGTATCTTTGGGCACCCCCAAAGTTTGTACTCCACCCTACCTTCCGCCCTTTTCAAAACATTTTTGAAAGAACATCCCCACACCAACTGTATTAAGAAATTAACAACAACCCCCAGCCCCCCACACCACCTCAATATTATAGGAGACGGCTCAGGGGTGGGGGAGACGGTTGTGGGCTAGCCACAGTCATATTTTACGGAGCCCCCTCTGCCAAAAACACACCTGGCGAGCGTGGGGGTTCCTTAAATCCAGCCCGTAGTCTCAAAGACTGGCTATATTTTAATGGACCTCTTTGCTGCTCCCGGGTTAAAGATTCATGCAGATACGCGTGGGCTAAACTCACAACTAAAGAACAGACAAAATATCAGAGAGTCATAGAGTTTTACAGCACAAATAGAGGCCCTTTGGCCCATCGTGTCTGCACCAGTCATCAAGCATCTAACCTGTTTTCCAACACTTGGTCTGTAGCTGTGGTGATTGTCCCTTTAAGGACAACGCAGCAGAGCAAGGTTTACCTTGCTCGGGGGACCAACTGGGACTCTGAGTGGGTAATCACCCCCGGGGGGTAGAGTCCTCTTAGCTAAGAGACATGTAAAGAGCTAGGATCAGCCATGCGCTGCTCTAATCTGTTGAACGGTTCTTAAAAATAAACCCTTTTTGTTTTCATGAATGGACTCCCTGAAAGTGCAGCTTTACAGTAGCCTAGCATGCTCCTGAACTTCAAATGCTCTTCTAAAGGGCGGCACGGTGGCACAGTGGTTAGCACTGCTGCCTCACAGCACCAGGGGCCCATGTTCAATTCCGGCCTCGGATGACTGTCTATGTGGAGTTTGCACATTCTCCGCGTGTCTCCGTTGGTTTCCTCTGGGTGCTCCGGTTTCCTCCCACAGTTCAAAGATGTGCAGATTAGGTTGACTGGCCATGTCAGCGGATTAACAGGGTAAATATGTGGGGTTACGGGGATAGGGCCTGAGTGGGATTGTGGTCGGTACAGATTCGATGGGCCAAATGGACTCCTTCTGCACAGTACAAATTCTATGATTCTAAATGCGTCTTGTCCACCATACTTTCAGGTGATGAGTTCCAGATTCCCACCACCCTCCTCAAATCCCCTCCTGCCTGGTACATTAATTCTGTGCCCCCAATTATTGACCCCTTGCCTAAGGGGAAAAGTTCCTGAGGGAGTACAGCGAAGGTTTACCAGCCTGATTTCTGGGATGGCAGAAAAAAACAAAGCTTTGTCAGCTTCGACTAAGGGTCTGGACTCGAAACGTCAGCTCTTTTCTCTCCTTCCAGCTGTTGCCAGACCTGCTGAGATTTTCCAGCATTTTCTCTATGGTTTCTGGGATAGCAGGTTTATCATATGAGGAATGATTATGTTGGTTGGGATTGTATTCATTGGAGTTTAGAAGGCTGAGTGGGGATCTCATTGAAACTTATAAAATTCTAACAGGGTTAGACAGGGTAGATTCAGAAAGGATGTTCCCAATGGTGGGCAAGTCCAGAACTAGGAGTCATAGTTTGAGGATAAGGGCCTGGGTGGGATTGTGTTGATACTTGTTGAGGCCAAAACATTGTGTGATTTCAAGAAGAAATTTGTTATAGCTCTTGGGGCTAAAGGGATCAAGGGATAGGGGAGGATGGGGGGATCGGGATATTGAGTTTGATGATCAGCCATAATCATAATGTTTGGCAAAATGGGCTCGAAGGGCCAAATGGCCTACTCCTGCTTCTACTTTCAATGTATCAACCCCATCAATGTCCCTCATAATTTTAAACACAGAACTGCCAGAGTGCTACAGACCCAGAGCAATGGTCAGAAAACAAGTGGGAAAATGCAAGTTTGTACAATCTGTGATTGTCCTAACACCCCAAGATGCGCTGGATCGTGGTAACTTCTTGCAAGCTGTGTCCAGCATACCTTCTAATTCTATCTTTTACTCTCATTCTACGCTTCTAAAACTTTACTCTAACTCTTTTAAACTCTAACAATGCACGATTACAATCTCTTATAAAGCAGCCAGCATAATCCAGGGCCCCACGCATCCCGGACATACTCTCTTCCATAGAATCATAGAATCCCTACAGTGCAGAAGGAGGCCATTTGGCCCACCAACCACGATTCCACCCAAGCCCCATTGCCGTAGCCCCTCATATTTACCCTGCTGATTTCCCTGACACTAAGGCTAATTTAACATGGCCAATCAAACTAACCCGCACATCTTTGGAGCGTGGGAGGAAGCTATGACTGTAACACTACATCTGCACTCTCTCCTTTCCTTCTTTCTGAACGGTATGCTTTGTCTGTATAGCGCACAAGCAACAATACTTTTCACTTTATACCAATACATGTGACAATAATAAATAAAATCAAAATTAAAAAACCATAAGAAATAAGGCAGCTGCAGGATAGTTGGTCCCTCTAGCCTGCTCCAACATTCACCAACATCACAACTGACCTACCTCAGCAGCCACACTGTCACCCTGTCCCTGTTGAACTCTGACTTGAAGACACTGGAGGCTTTATACTGATAACATTCTCTTTTAACTAATATTGCCGAATAATACTGCTGGACAAAACATTAATTCAGGTCAATGTGAACATTGAAGAGATTTGGGGAGGATGGAATTTGAGAAATATCAGGAGACCAGCTACTCCTGCCTACTTTCTTTTTCACAGCTGGAGCAAACTTTGCATCTTTCTGGGGACAACACACAGCTCATTAACAGATCAGGATAATTAATCATCTCACAATCATTGAGTGACACTTCATTATTCCATCGCCATTGAAAGAATAATGAGGGGATGACAAAACTAACCCCTGTTATGCTCTTGCTAATTGATTGTCTCATTTTTAATTGCATCCATTGTGCCAATTTAAACAAAATTTCCCGCTGGAGTTACGTGATTGACTTTGATTCTGGATAACATTAGTTTGTGCTGATCAGAGTCAGTAACGTTAGCAGTGTGGAATGGAACACCTCTCCATTTTAGCCATTCTGTGTTGGCAAATCGATTGATTTTCTGACAAATACTAATTTTGAGACCATGAGCCAATTGATGATATGGGCGGCATGGTGGCACAGTGGTTAGCCCTGCTGCCTCACAGCGCCAGGGACCCAGGTTCAATTCTGACTTGGGTAATTATTTGGAGCCTGCACGATCTCCCCGTGTCTACGTGGGTTTCCTGCGGGTGCTCCGGTTTCCTCCCGCATTCCAAAGGTGTGCTGGTTAGGTGGATTGGCCACGGTAAATTGTCCCTTAGTGTCCCAAGTTGTGAGGGGAAGGCAGATTACAGATAATTAGGATCAGGTGGGCCTGGGTAAAATGCAGAGATGGAGCAGACTCGATGGGCTGAATGGCCTCTTTCTGCACTGTAGGGATTCTATTCTATATTACTTTGTGCTGCCAGTTAAAAGCAGCCGGGGGTGTAAATATTTTCGTCTCTCTCTTAACTTCTACAGTTAGACTTTCACTTACTTTCTGCCAGTTTTCACTTCATTTTCTCTGGCTTTATTTTCTGCAGCGTTTTGTCTCTCCACAGTCCACCCAACTGTGGTATTTTTGCAAGTTTTCTCTTGCAATTTGCTTGCTCGAAAATGAGAGAAGAAAAAGAACACGGGGGAAGTAGGCCTTTCATTCTAATCTCCCAGACCAAGATATGACTGTTCGAAAGGGTTACAAGGGGAAGTGGATAGAGCATTGTTTTTACAGAGACTTTCAAACAATGGGCCCACTTGGGTGGTACTGGGGGAAGGTGGAGGGGGTTTGGGGTTGGGAGTAGGTGGGGCTGAGTGTGTGTGTGTGGGGGGTGACTGTTGGGATGAGCTGGAGGCTATCTGGGAGGAGATTCAATAAGGTCCAAAGAGCCAACAAAGTTCTACTATTTGGGAAGACGGGACAAGGAATGCCCGGGAGTGTGTCAATATTGACAGGAAGTCTCCTTCACGCAAACCAGCTTCCCATCCATCGACTCTGTCGACACTTCCCGCTACCTCAGAAAAGCGGGCAGCATAATCAAGGACCTCACGCACACCGGACATTCTCTCTTACACCTTCGTCCATCGGAAAAAAGGTACAAAGGTCTGAGGTCACATACCGACTGGCTCAAGAACACTGTTCTTCTCTGCTGCTATCAGACTTTTGAATGGACCTACCTCATATTAAGCTGATCTTTCTCTACACCCTAGCTATGACTGTAACACTACATTCTGCACCCTCACTTTTCCTTCTCCCCTATGTACTCGATGAATGGCATGTTTTGTCTGTATAGCGTGCAGGAAATAGTACTTTACACTGTGTATTAATACATATGACAATAATAAATCAAATCAAATCAAGGATTGTGCAAATATTGGCAGGAAGAATCCGTAGTTACATTGAGTTCTCCACAAACAATAGTTTAAATATCTTTGAGTTTGCATGCTCACCTTGTGAATCCATTCTGATCTGGAAACCATCTTAAAGTGAAAGGTGCCCTTTACAGTTCATTATTTTTTACCCCACTCTGTAACATATGGCCAACTCATAAGCTTAATTTAAACTGATAGGTAAATGTCAGTGAATAAAATAAGGCTTAAATGAATTACTTGTGACTGAATATATTCCCCCTACAGTTCCAGTCACCAAGAACAAGAGAGGAGTGTGACAAAATGTATTTTCCAGGGTGTCTGGCTGTAATGAACAACATTGAATCATTTAAAGCAGCACAGAACAAGGAAGTGAAGAAAGAGAGAGACAGAGTGAGAAAGAGAGAATTGTATAGCTCCACAAGACAAGACAGAACAGGAAAACAGGTGAATACAGCTGATTTATATTTGTGATGTGTTTATTGTCTCCATGCACCACAGCTAGGCAGTGCGGGAGGTGCAGCCTAATGGCCTACTCACAGTCACACTCCATCACCAGTTACAACTCAAAGAATTCCGCAATGTTTCCTTACCTTCCCAGTTGACCTCCACTTTCTGGATTCCAGCCTCGCACACCGTCCGGATTGTCCGATCCCACCAAAAGTCAATGGATTTTTGTCAGGGCTGTTGAATCTCCCGTGGTGGATCCCACCATGACGGGCCTGGAAAATCCCAGTCTCTAACTCTCTGCCCAAGTCCGACCCCATTCAGCACGACCCAGGCGAGTTTTCAGAGCATCAATTAATGCCAACAGCTGGTCTGCACATACCTCCCGCTTCTACTTAAAGCAGTGCATTTGTTTTCATGGACTTATTTCTCTAGTTTTAACCCTGCAGTTAAACACTTGCTTCCTCCCACATCAGAAGTTTGGTGATCTCTTACTCTAGAATGCGGAGAAGTTAGAAACTTCTGTTTCATTTTTTCAGAAAGGAATTTATTCAGCCCCAAGCAGCTCATGCTCCATCAACAGAACTTCTTACCTAATTCGACCTGTGTTCCTGGTACCTATGTGGACCTTGACCCCAGGATCCTCTGTCGTTGGCTTTGGACAGTAAGAAGTCTTACACCAGGTTAAAGTCCAACAGGTTTATTTGGTAGCAAACGCCATGAGCTTTCAGAACAGGCTGTTCCTTCGTCAGGTGGGTGGGAGTTCTGATCACAAACAGGGCACAAAGACACAAACTCAATTTACATGAATAATGATTGGAATGTGAGTCTTTGGATACAGACAACATTTAAACTGCAGTCGACTTGGATACAGTCAACGCTTAAACCCAGAGTACTCACTTTCCCAGCTTTAATAACTTGTGCACAAGTGAGAACACAAAGCAGCGCAAAGAATTGCAGGGTGTTCTGCTGATTCATACAGAAAATGCAACAGTTGTAGTTCATTACAGCAAATGAGAAATGAGCAACTTTCTAAGCCTTCATTTGCATACATATCCACCAATCGTAGCATAACCTTTTGCCCTTTCTTATCCAATAGGAAACTGTCTCTTGTCAATCCTTCATTAGCATAACATGCCCTCTTTGGTATTTTGTGATAGAAATGTCTTTTCCATCCTCTGGTGAAGGTTGGGAACGGGATGTTTACAGGACTTACACAAGGTGAAGATTAGCCGTTTATCCTGAATACGCAAACGTTAGCTTCACTGAAGGCTCGTCTCCTGATAAGTATTTTCCGTTACTTGGCAGAGTTTTTTGATAATTATGGAACTTTAATTTTCACAATTGTTTGCAATCTAACTTCCACACCTCCAACCCCCAGTCCTTATAACAGCAGTCCCTCTCCAGCTTAGGGATCGGTGCTGGGTCCACTGTTATTTGTCATTTATATTAATGATTTGGATGAGAATATAGGAGGCATGGTTAGTAAGTTTGCAGATGACACCAAGATTGGTGGCATAGTGGACAGTGAAGAAAGTTATCTCCAATTGCAACGGGATGTTGATCAATTGGACCAGTGGGCTGACGAATGGCAGATGGAGTTTAATTTAGACAAATGCGAGGTGATGCATTTTGGTAGATTGAACGAGGACAGGACTTACTCAGTTAATGGGAGGGCATTGGGGAGAGTTACAGAACAAAGAGATCTCGGGGTACATGTTCATAGCTCCTTGAAAGTGGAGTCACAGGTGGACAGAGTGGTGAAGAAGGCATTCGGCATGCTTGGTTTCATCGGTCAGAACATTGAATACAGGAGTTGGGACGTCTTGTTGAAGTTGTACAAGACATTGGTAAGGCTACACTTGGAATACTGTGTGCAATTCTGGTCACCCTATTATAGAAAGGATATTATTAAACTGGAAAGAGTGCAGAAAAGATTTACTAGGATGCTACCGGGACTTGATGGATTGAGTTATAAGGAGAGGCTGAATGGACTGGGACTTTTTTCTCTGGAGAGTAGGACGCTGAGGGGTGACCTTATAGAGGTTTATAAAATAATGAGGGGCATAGACAAGGTAGACAGTCAATATCTTTTCCCAAAGGTAGGGGAGTCTAAAACTAGAGGGCATAGGTTTAAGGTGAGAGGGGAGAGATACAAAAGAGGGGCAATTTTTCCACACAGAGGGTGGTGAGTGTCTGGAACAAGCTGCCAGAGGTAGTAGTAGAGGCGGGTACAATTTTGTCTTTTAAAATGCATTTAGATAGTTACATGGGTACGATGGGTATAGAGGGATATGGGCCAAATGCGGGCAATTGGGATTAGCTTCGGGGTTTTAAAATAAAAGGGCGGCATGGACAAGTTGGGCCGAAGGGCCTGTTTCCATGCTGTAAACCTCTATGACTCTCTATGACTCCATGAGTCTAAGAGGAGATGTCCTGATTCCAGGCATGGGGCAGACAACAGAGCCACCTGCGCTCCGATTCTTGGCTGCAGAGTATGTGCCTGTTGCCCTGACTATACTGTCTTCTACTATCGTTACATTCTGGCTAGCTTTGCCCGCTTGTATCACTTCCTGTACAATGACGCCATGGTCAGCTGTTCATTGTTACAAGCTGCAAGAACAATTGTGAAGGCCGAGGCTCCTTCACTTCTACATTCTGGATCTGCACAACTGCCTCACTCGCAGACATACTATCCCAGCCCTGACAATTGACCGAATCAGAAGACCTTATCCTAAGGGTATGACTGCCTCCTGGTACAAACTTCCATCTTCCCCGTTGCATCGCAGTGTCTGCAGCTTAGCCTCCCGGTCAGTGACTCTGAGCTGAGGCCCCTCAAGCTGCAGACAGTTGCTGCAGGCGTGTTTGCCTTGAATCACCCTAGTATCTCGTAACACCGCATTCTGCAGTTGCAACATATCATCAGCCCAGCTGTCTTTATTATGCGTTAATTAATTTATTTTTGATTAATTTATAATTGATAACACTGTGCTCCTAGTAACCTTTACTGCTACTAGTGTACAATACTGCAACGAACAAAACTATACATTTAATTAATAAGTTGCGTAGATTTTGAAGATACATGAGGAAAATATTCACAAATCAATCCTTTATCTAATTTCACACTTTGATCTCTCTCAGAACGGGTTCACTCTGCTTTGGGACAACAGACTAGACTGGATTAGGTAGAAGCCTTCATGGTCGGTGCAGGCTTGGAAGGCCGAAGGGCCTGTTCCTGTGCTGTACTTTTCTTTGGTCTTTGTTCTTCTTTGTAAATAGCTCTTCTGTATAGTGGTCACTGCCCCCGGATCCTCTTTTTGCCTGCTCCTTACTAGCACACCAAAGGTGAAGGTGAGGGTTTGTTTGTGTGGATCAGTAGCTGTAGAAAGGTGATGGTGAGAGAAGGGGTAAAGACGAAACAGTTGGGATTTTACAAGAGCTATTTTAAGAAATTGGGAGGAGAATTTTTCCCAGCGATGAGTACAGAAGGGAAATAGAGTTGGGAGGGGGAAGAGAAAGTGGTACACGGGTCAAGAGCTCTTCAAGTAAGTGATCAGAGAAAGCCTTATTTGTGACTGACAAGCTGGGAGTAGTGAGGCCAAGTGAATGGCCATCGGTAGCGGGTAAAGGAGTTTATATTGAAGGAGAGATTTGGGAGGATAAAGTTTAAAATTTATTTGTTAGTGTCACAAGTAGGCTTACATTAACAGTGCAACGAAGTTACTGTGAAAATCTTCTAGTCGCCACACTCCAGCACCTGTTCAGGTACACTGAAGGTGAATTTAGCATGTCCAATGCACCTAGCCAACATGTCTTTCAGACTGTGGGAAGAAACTGGAAGAAACCCATGCAAACATGGGGAGAACGTGCAGACTCCGCACAGACAGTGTTCCAAGCTGGGGATTGAACCCGGGTCCCTGGCACTAGGAGGCAGCAGTGCTAATCACTGTGCCATCATGCTGCCCTAGGATAGGCAGGTTGTGTATTCACAGAAAGAGAAATAATACACTTCTGACTTTAAAAAAATACTTGTTAAAATGTACTTTTCCTCTTTGCCTTGACTGTTGGCTGAATTCAGTCCTCTTTTGGCCTGACATGGGGAACATTACCAATGGCCCATCAGCCATGATGATTGGGAGGAAGGCGATGACAATGGAGAAGCTTATTTTTTGCAGTGCTACCATCCCCATTCTGTCAGGCAGGAGTCCTGAAAATTCAGTGTCTGATGTTCTGTAATGATGGGGTCGATACTGGTTGTCTTGGGCAGCGGTGCATAGCAACACGTTTTACACCCAGTCCAATTTTCCTTCCCATTGAAGTCATTTTCCACTTGATGGAAGCAGTTGAGATTAATTCCATCATTACTGAGGAAGAAAATGAATGCCACCACTCCATTGTTCATATCATTTGAGATTCCAACCATGCGCAAGTGAACTTTCACAGATTGAATAATTACCATCCATGAAAGGGACACAATTTGTTATTGTGCTTTAATTGTGACAGCAGCTAGCTGAAACCCAGTCTACTTTATGAACTTCACATTACTTTGATAATTGTTTATCTATTCTTCTGAATATTAAGTTGCGAAGTATAATGCTCTTGAACTCTAATCATCTGATGCTATTTGTGACAAATTAGTTCACAACAAATCTATGGCGGGATTTTACGGCCTCATTCATCCTAAAACCGTAAAATCCCGCCCAAGGTCAAGGACCTTCCCGTTGTCCGCCCTTCGCCCGTTCCGATTCCCATGGCGGGTGGGGTGGTAAAATTCCGGCCCTAATTTCTAGTAGACATGGGCTCATAAAACAAAATTACACTCGTTTATCTATTTATTATTTATTAGTCACAAGTCAACTTACATTAACACTGCAATGAAGTTACTGTGAAAATCCGCTAGTTGCCAGACTCCGGCGCCTGCACGGGTACACTGAGGGAGAATTTAACGTGGCCCATGCGCCTAACCAGCAAGGCTTTCGGACTGTGGGAGGAAACCGGAGCACCCGGAGGAAACCCACGCAGACACGGGGAGAACATGCAAACTCCGCACGACAGTGACCCAAGCAGGGAATGAAACCCAGGTCCCTGGCACTGTGAGGCAGCAGTGCTAACCACTGTGCTGCCATGCTGCCGCCGTGGGTTCATTGGCACAAATCTGAAGAGATAAGAACATAAGAACATAAGAAATAGGAGCAGGAGTAGGCCATCTAGCCCCTCGAGCCTGCCCCGCCATTCAATAAGATCATGGCTGATCTGACGTGGATCAGTACCACTTACCCGCCTGATCCCCATAACCCTTAATTCCCTTACCGATCAGGAATCCATCCATCCGCGCTTTAAACATATTCAGCGAGGTAGCCTCCACCACCTCAGTGGGCAGAGAATTCCAGAGATTCACCACCCTCTGGGAGAAGAAGTTCCTCCTCAACTCTGTCTTAAACCGACCCCCCTTTATTTTGAGGCTGTGTCCTCTAGTTTTAACTTCCTTACTAAGTGGAAAGAATCTCTCCGCCTCCACCCTATCCAGCCCCCGCATTATCTTATAAGTCTCCATAAGATCCCCCCTCATCCTTCTAAACTCCAACGAGTACAAACACTTTTCACGTGTAACAAGAGCACAGGATGAACAATTTTCAATGCCAGCTTTGATCATTGCGCTGACAGAGTCCTCAGTTGCATTGGAGGAAAGTGCAAAAATGTTGTCGACAATGGCATTAACACTCCCTTTTGCAAGCTTCCGAACAATAGATTTGTAGTAGGAAATGTCGCCTTTGAAAAAACTCTTCATCTCTTTCTCTATTTTTGTTGCTGTGTCATAAAACGCCTTCGAGCTTACTTCTTTCATGTCATTCGTAAAACTAACCTCCTTTAAGTGCAAGATTCCAGGGAAGGTTCTCACTGTGACACAGCTAGCCTCGATTTCAAGGAGTCCCGGGGGACATTGACACTTGTACGACACAAAAAGATTCACACATTTACTGCTTGGAGGACAGTTTGCGTTTACGCAATGATCTGCAGGTAGTGTTGCCGAGGTCTTTGGAGACTGTGCTGTGGTCCAAGTAGAACTGGAAAAGAGATATGTCCTGGACAAGAAAATCTCCTTCTGGAAATTGCATCAATTAATGATGTGAACCTTATGGTGGACTACTGTGTGAAGTCGTATCTTCAACCAAGGACCAAAAAGGCTATCTCCTGCATCTTGCACTTCCACAATGCGAGTTCCTCTTGTGAATACATGGCTCAGCCAACTCCTGTGGCATGATGCCCACTTGGTCTGCTTGGGCATCACCCTTGACCGGTCAGTGACTTACAAAACCCATCGAATGAAAACTGCTGAGGTGGTCAAAACCCTGGATAACTTAATTTCCAAACTTTTTAACTAAAAGTGGGGAGCAGACACCTGCACTTTATGCTGATCATAGAATCCCTACAGTCCAGAAAGAGGCCATTTGTCCCATCGAGCCTGCACCGATAACAATCCCACCCAGGCCATATCCCTGTAATCCCACATATTTACCCTGCCAGTCCCCCTAGGGGCAATTTAGCATGGCCAATCAACCTAACCCGCACATCTTTGGAAGGAAACCGGAGCACCCAGAGAAAACCCACGCAGACATGGGGAGAATGTGCAAACTCCATACAGACAGTCACCCGAGGCTGGAATTGAACCCGATCCCAGACACTGTGAGGCAGCAGTGCTAACCACTGTGCCGCCATGCCGCCCTGATCTGCTTTTGCGCTTTGTTACTTAATTACAGAACATTACTGTCCAGACTGGACTCCCTCATCGCACACTAAGCTGGTGGAGGTTGCATGCGTGTGTCTTGAATCAGGCACATTATGCCATACTTTCTCACATGAAGCCACTGGACAAACCCTGCAGCAGCAACGTTTTGAGGGTGGAAAAAAAACTGAATGAAGCATTCATGAAACTAGGTAAACAAACAGACTTTGGCAGTGGGAATGAAAGGATAGATCCACTGACGGACATCTATAAATTTCCATGTATTTACACTGCAGTCTTTCCCAAAATTTCACATTATATTCCTCATTCTGTTTATGTCACAGTTTTACAAATTTGTACATTTGCGTGACGATTCCAAAACCATGAACCAGTAAAATAGTATCAAACAACGTAATTTAATCCAGCCCACTCTATCATAATGAGCCAATATTTACACAGAGGGTGGTGGGGGCCTGGAATGTGCTGCCAAGTAGGGTGGTGGAGGCAGACATGCTGGCATCATTTAAGACTTACCTGGATAGTCACATGAGCAGTCTGGGAATGGAGGGATACAAACGAATGGTCTAGTTGGACCAATGAGTGGCACAGGCTTGGAGGGCCGAAGGGCCTGTTTCCTGTGCTGTACTGTTCTTTGTTCTTTGATGATTAAGCATGCATGAAATCATTTAGTAACAGTTGCAGGGATACATTTTATTATCTCATGTGAACCATATTATACAATATAATACACATTTCTTCTAATACACATCCTGTGTGGAACAATGAGAACGTACATTCAAGATCATAATATTCTCCTTTCCCATGTAAAATAAATTATAAAGGCTGAATTTTTATTCAAACTGAAGCGCACTATTCATTCTTGAAAGTTAGTTGTTGGGGAGGGAGGCTGAAAAGCTGAAGGTTTTCCCAGGGTGAATAATACACCTGCACTGCCGCCACTGCAACATAGCCTCTCTTCATATAATATGTCACGAGTACTAGCAAAAAGCAGATGAATAGATTTTGCATCAAAATCCATTTCCACTTCACTCTGACCAGTTCTATTTATCAACTGTGCAAACACTCTTCAACAAAATGAATCTGCTCAAGCTTCTTGACTTGCCTTCGAAAATATTTTGCATGAAGTGTCCAATCAGTACTTCATCTTTGACTCTGACAGACTATCAAACAGGAATTAACATTCCCACATCATAATTGGGTGTTTCTCAATGGTTTTGAACTGGATAGTGACAATCGTGCTTCAGATCCTCGGCAATGGGATTTTAGTGATGATGGTCAATGTCCTTGCATACAAATATAAATCGTGTTGTTGAATCACACCTGCTAACTAAACTACAGGGTGGCATGGTGGCACAGTAGGGTGGCATGGTGGCACAGTAGGTTGGCACGGTGGCACAGTGGTTAGCACTGCTGCCTCACAGCGCCAGGGACCCTGGTTCAATTCCAGCCTCGAGCGACTGTCTGTGTGGAGTTTGCACGTTCTCCCCATGTCTCCCCGGATGCTCCGGTTTCCTCCCACAATCTGAAAACCATGCTGGTTAGGCGCATTGGCCATGCTAAGTTCTCCCTCGCTGTACCCAAACAGGCGCCGGAGTGTGTCATCTTGGGGGTTTTCATAGTGGCTTAATTGCAGTGTTGATGTAAGCCTACTTGCGACACCAATAAGTAAGCTTAAACTAAAACTTACACGATAGCTCACGGTGGTGTAAGAATGCGCTACAATTATATAGTGACGATGTATACCGTAAATGAGAACAATAAACTATCACAGCAGAAAGAAGATAGTAAACAAAACATAAAATATGCAAACTGGCTTAACATAGAGAATAAGGATAAAAGTAATGAATGTTCTGAACTCACACACCCCAAACAAAGCTATCTCCAGTAGGGTCAATAGTTACAAATGAGATTCACATCTTCTAAAGGACTCAAAACAAATAAATCTGCAAAGATAGATCATAGAGTACTGAGGGAGGCTGAAGCAGATCTGAGAGGGATTGACAATCATGTGGCAAAGTTTTGGGACACTGAGAGATAACCAACAGATTAGAGATAGGTGAATGGGCTGGCATGGTGGCGCAGTGGTTAGCACTGCTGCCTCACAGCACCAGGGATCTGAGTTCGATTCCTGGCTTGGGTTTATTTATTCGTGTTGCAAGTAGGCTTACATTAACACTGCAATGAAGTTAATTAAGGTGATGGATGCGTTGTCAATCAAGCAGGCTGCTTTGTCCTGGATAGTGTTGATTTTCTTGGGTGTTGTTGGAACTGCACTCAACGTTTAAGTTTAAAGTTTATTTATTAGTGTCACAAGTAAGCTAACATTAGCACTGCAATGAAGTTACTGTGAAAATCCCCTAGTGGCCACACTCCAACATCTGTTTGGGTAACACTGAGGGAGAATTCAGCATGGCCAATGCACCTAACCAGCACGTCTTTCGGACTGTGGGAGAAAACCCACGCAGACAAAGGGCCCGATTTTACCATTTTGATTCTAAGTGCTGAATCTGGGCGCAATTCAGATCCGACTTGGAAATCTGTTCTCAGGCACCCCATACACACTTAGCCTGAAAAAAAATCGTTGGTCTGAATCACGCTGTGGGCGGAACTCATCGCGCCTGAAACGCTGCTGCTCCGATTGGAGCTCTGAACTGCGCATGCGCAGTGAGAAAAAAAATTGAAAAAATGCGCCCCTGTCACATTGCTCCCGGGCGGCAAAAAGCGGATAAAGCGGCCCGGAAGTGATAAGTGGGAGCAATGGCCCCTACAAACATCGCCCACCCCCACAACATAACTTTTCCCCTTATCCATTCACCCTCCCCACTAACCAGATCGTTTGCGACCCTCTGCCCCACTTCCCCACCCATTGATCGCCCGCAGAGTGGTAGCGGTCCCTCACCTGCCCACCCCCCCACCAGATATTCATCTGGCCTCCCTCCCCCCGCCATCAGAGGATGACCGGGCCTCCCCCACCCCCTCTCCCGAGAATGATTGGGCCTCCCTACTCCCTCCCTGCACCACCCCCCCCCCCCCCCCCCCCCAACCAACCAGAAAATAATTTGGCCTCCCTCCTCACCCTCCCCCCACCAGAGAATGATCTGGCCTCCCTGCACGCCCACGCTCCCCCCCCCCCCCACCCCCCCACCCACCTGAGAGTGCTCTGGCCTCCCTCCTCCCCTCCCCCCCCCCACCAGAGAATGGTCGAGCCTCCCTCCTTCCTCCCCCCCCACCAGAGATATATCTGACCCACCTCCCTCCTCCCCCCCTTCACCAAAGAATGATTTGGCCCGCCTCCCTCCCCCCCTCACCACTGATCTGAGTTAGAGAGTCGCTGGAAGTTCTGAACTTACCTCTTCAGAAGCTGGAGTGCCCGAAACAGACCTTTGCCGAGCAGGTCTGTTTCGCGCTGAATCTGGATGGGTGAACACGATGGTGAAGGGGGAAATGCTGGTCAAGTTGGGCGGGCAGCCCATTAATTCAATTTCAATGCATGTAAATGCATTTAAATCGCCATTGCGCCCATTTCGGGCGCGATTCGGTTCGCAGCCATTTTCGGGCCTTGGTAAAGTGGGTATCTGCGCGGACGCGGGCGCAGATCGCGTTAATGGCCTCATGCCCGACTTTACCAAGTTTTCGCGCCTGAAAATGGGCCGACGCAATGGTAAAATCAGGCCCAAAGGGAGAATATGCAAACTCTGCATAGACAGTGACCCAAGTTTGGAAGCGAATCCCGGGTCCCTGGCGCTGTGAGGCAGCAATGCTAATCACTGTGCCACCGTGGGATTGGAGTTGGTGCAGGCTTGATGGGCCGAATGGCCTCCTTTTCCACTGTAGGAGTTCTATGTTTCTATGAAGTATGTTACATTGGGACAGCCAATTGATGGATGAATCAAAACGAACTGAATGGCCTTTCTCATCTGTAATTGTTTGGTGTTATCGTTTTGGATTCAGCAAGCAATGGTAACCCAAAGCACCTTAACATATCATTGAAGCTTCATTAAATTTAGCCAGAGCCACGGGGAAAAAGAAGGAGCATTAAACTGGTTCTGAAAATTCACCTCAGTGTTATTATGGTAGAAACTTCACGAAGATGAGTTCTATCAATGATAATCTGTTATTAGTCTGAGGCAGTGGTTCCCAATCACATACAGAGATGTCACAAAACATTTTCATTTCTCTTTCACAATTATTTGCAAGAAAATAGGAACCGCTTTGATGAAAGAGTAAACTTTGAACCCTCTACACTGTGGGTGTTCTCATTGTGAGAATTCAGCTGCAGATTAATCGTGTTGTGCGGTGAATAATAAGCTGGAATCAGGGAGTTCATTGTGGAAATGCTAAACTGCAGTATTTCAGAGAAGGGGTTCAATGGATTAGAATATTTATGATTGTCGCAATTTTACTACCTGTGTCCTGGCCTCAGGCTGTACAATTCCCTCTCCACATCCTCCACCTCGAGTGAATTCTGACATTGGTTTCAGGACTCAAGCCTCCATCCAGCTTTCCGTTTCTACAGCTTAAGGATTCCTTTGTACTGACAATGGTTCACTCCACCCACAGTTGGTGGACAGGAAATTGAGGTGGTGATGAGCCACAGACGAAAATGTAACAACCTCAGTGAGGCCCATGAGGTTGACCTCTTGGAGTATGAGCTCCCTGATTGAAGTAACGATTGCCTGTCCAATCAGGGAGTATCACCTGTATATACATTGAGGAGTGTCAGGGCTACTGACACTCCGGATTCTGACTTTGTATCTGAAGAACTCTTAGGAGTGGAATTGAGTTTGTAAATGAAGGGAATCTGCTGAAGGGACACCGATCTCTGAGGAGTTACTTCACGAACCCTGATTTGCATATTATGCATGCAGCCCTGTGGTGATTGCCCCTTTAAGGATCTATCTGCAGGGTAAGAATCACATGGCACTGGGAACCATTTCTTTAGTTTAGTCCAGTTTATTTATTAGCGTCACAAGTAGTCTTACATTAACACCGCAAAGAAGTTATCATGAAAATCCCCTTGTCCCCACTCTGCGGCACCTGTTCAGGTACACTGAGGGAGAATTTAGCATGGCCAATGCACCTAATCAGCACATCTTTCGGGCTGTGGGAGGAAACTGGAGCACGTGGAGGAAACCCATGCAGACACGGGGAGAATGTGCAGACTCCGCACAGACAGTGACCCAAGCCGGGAATCAAACCCAGGTCCTTAGCACCGTGAGGTAGCAGTGTCACCATGCCGCCATTTGGGGAGCAGGGTGGGGGGAAACACCCTGGTGAGCTTGGTTTTTTGTTCCAGAACCTTCTCAGAAGCTGACAGGCAGCCGTGAGGCTGCAAGCCTCTGCATTCCAATGTAAATGAACATTGCAGTTGTTATTTACCTAACTGATGAGCAGGAATTATTATAGGCAACTTCTTGGATCAAGGTTCATCCAAAAATCAGGATGCACAGGAAGTTGGCCGCAAGCTGTCACTTGCGTTTCTGTGCACTACTTTCGAGTCAGTCCAGTACAAGGCGATGGCCTAGTGGTATTATCGCTGGACTATTAATTCAAAAACTCACCTAATGTTCTGGGGACCCAGGTTCAAATCCCACCACAGCAGCAGGTGGAATTTGAATTCAATAAACAAAATCTGGAATTAAGAATCTTCTGATGACTCTTAAACTATTGTCGGAAAAACTCACCTGGTTCACTAATGTCCTTTAAGGAAGGAAATCTGCCGCCTTTATCCAGTCTGGCCTTAACAAGACTCCAGAGTCACGCAAATGTGTGTTGACTCTCAACTGCCCTCTGAACAAGGGCTATTAGGGATCGGCAATAAATGCTGGCCAGCCAGTGAATGAATAACAAACTGAATCTAAAAAAGCCATGACAGTCACCCACATAGATTAATGCCAATCCGCCATGTGGCAGCTATTAAAAATGGCCAATTATTATGTGTCAACCCAGAAAATGAGGGGATTTGCTTTGGGTAGCACCAGAAACCAGCCCAGAATCAGCTTGCTATCTCGTTATTGTGACTAGGCCCCAGTTCTTCCCTTTGTAGCCATCACATTTTGATTCATTGAGTTTACCCCACACTATTCCGAAATGACTCCACTAAAATATTTCTTTGACATATTGCAAATGGCCAGCGAGGGCTGCTGCACACAAAAGAGTTGTGTGAACCTGCTGCCAAGTTTGGGCAGTCAAAAATAAGAACAAAGAGGCAAGTGGCTGCTAAACAAACTAGCGAGCGATGGTGGAAATGCTGAGGAGATGTGAAAGGAACTGGACTGCCTGAGGTAACTGTATTCTGCCCCTGACTGCACAGTGACAATGCCTGTTACATCTTAAACAAGAAGGAGATATTGGAAACGAGCACAGAGTTGTCAGGAATAAATGAAATGTTTCAGGGTCAACCAACTGGAAAGCACATCACTAAAACTTACTGCATTACTTATAGTCCACGTATGTGGCAAAATAAAACATCTCTAAATCCGTAAAAACAAATGCTGTCCTCCATGCAGAAAATAATGCTTTGGGAACAAATAGGCTGTGATTTTTATTGCTCAGCTGGGTCAAAGAATGACCTCTCTTCCATTTCACACCCACTCTTTGTCCTCTTCCATCATCCCCCACATATGCTAAATTATTAAACTGGCTCATTCATTCTAACTGCTGATGAAAGGTGCTGAGATTTTTTAAATTAAAAAGCACTACATAATTTTATTACAATTTGCCCGTGAATGTGGAGTCTGAAGTATGCCAAGTAGATCTGGTAAGGACAGGTCTGAACTTGGTACATTTGCTCGGAGAATCCTTGGGGAGGTAACGTATCCTGTTGAATTTGCTTTAAGCTTTTATTCACAACCCCAGAAGTGGCACAAAATCAATTTCAACTGTCTTCCCTTAACCCAAGGGAGCAGGAAGGTGGAGCTCCCGGTCTCCCAGGCCAATTATTGTTGCCCCCACTGACTCATGCACCCAGGTGCCAGGAAGAACTGTGCGCTGGAGAAGGACACAAAGTACTTTGAGTGAAGGAACATAGAAGATGGACAGGGCCTCCTCATGCATGGAAGCCATAGGAGTCATGACCATCAGGCCAGAGGTCAGGAGGAAGATACTGTTGCACGTGCCATCCTGTGGGAAGGGTGAGCAGACCCAAGACATTCGAGTGCCATATGATGGAAAACCAGTGTCCAAGGTAACAGAGTAGTTAGCACTGCTGCCTCACAGCGCTAGGGATGTGGGTTCGATTTGGCCTTGGGTCACTGTCTGTGCGGAGTTTGCACATTCTCCCTGTGTCTGCGTTGGGTTTCCTCCGGGTGCTCCGGTTTCCTCCCACAGTCCAAAGATGTGCGGGTTAGGTTGATTGGCCATGCTAAATTGCCCCTTAGTGTCAGGGGGACTAGCAGGGTAAATACACGGGATTATGGAGATAGGGCCTGGGTGGGATTATTGTCAGTGCAGACTCAATTGTGCCATATCTGCGCTGTAGGGATTCTTCTATGATTCCCTGGCAGTTCCCTGGAAGTTGGGAACCCCAGGAGTTCCCAACTTCCTCAGCTATTTCAGCCACCAATGCAGATCTGTGAATGGTTTCTCAGGGACAAGGGCTACCCCTTCAGAATGTGGATAATGAGCCCGTCAGGAGCTCGCAAACAGAGGCAGAACACAACTACAACAACAGCCATTTCACCAGGAGTACCATTGAATCGGCAATTGTCATTTTGAAAATGTGCTTCTGATGCCTGGATCGCTCAGGAGCTCTGCAATATGACCAGCAAGGATACCAAGCATAATGATGGTAAGCTGCTTGCTGCATAGTGCTGGGGCCTATGAAAGATGCCTCCGATGCCATGGGCAAAGATCCAGTCTCTGAGGGGGAGGAGAAAGCCCCTGACGGGATGGACTCAGATGTTCAGGGGAGTCAGAGGGTCAGGGGCACAGTCAGAGTGTTGGGGTGGGGGGGGGTGGGGGGATTGGAGGTTCAGGGAGAGTCAGGGGTTTTGGAGGCCCTTGTTTGATCCTGATGGTTGAGGGGAGTTGGAGGTTTGGGGCAGTCAGAGGGTCAGGGTGAGTTTGGAGCATTGGTGGGATCAGAGGGATTGGAGGGTCAGGATGTTGGAAGTTCAGGGAGCTCTGTGGGGTACGAGGGGAGTCAGAAGGTTGTGGGGGCAGTTGGAGGAGCAGGCTAGCTTGGAGAGTTGTGTCAGTGGGTCAGGTGGGAGTTGGAGGGTCGGGAGGGAGTCAGGGAAGTTGTAAGTGGTCAGGGTGACACAGTGGCACAGTGGTGAGCACTGCTGCCTCACAGCGTCAGGGACATGGGTTCAATTCCGGCCTCGGGTGACTATGCGGAGTTTGCACATTCTCCCCGTGTCTGCGTGCATTTCCTATGAGTGCTCCGGTTTCCTCCCACAGTCCAAAGACGTGCGGGTCAGATTGATTGGCCATGCTAAATTGCCCCTTTATGTCAGGGGGATTAGTGGGGTAAATAGGTGGAGTTATGGGGATGGGGCCTGGGTGGGATTGTGGTCGGTGCAGACTCGATGGGCCGAACGGCCTCCTCCTGCACTGTAGGGATTCTAATTGGTGAGTCGGGAATATCAGTATGAGTGATTGGAGGGGATCAGTTGAAGAGTTACCCAGAGATTAGACATGCTATTTTTTCAGTCTAACATTTCCTGAATAACTATCCAGTTGGTGAATCGGAACCCTCCAAAATCTCTGACTCTGAATCAGAGGCCGCGATTCTCCCATCCGTCCCCACCACTTTTTTGGCAGGTCCAGCCAGGAGACACGCATCTGCGGCCTTGAACGGGGATTTGCACACGCGCTGTGCCCAGAGCCAGCGAGCAGTCGCCGGCCAGACCATGCTGGAAACCAGCAGGAAGGCAGGTAAGTCATTTAAATCTTTTAAAAATCTATTTTAAATATGTAGTTTAGTTAATTATCGGGACCTTTCAGATCCCGATTGAATCTCCCACCCCGCCAGGAGTACTTCATTCCAGCGGGGTTTACACTAGCTCCCCACGTTCGGGGAACTAACGGGAGACCCCGTCGGAATGAAGGGGGGCAATCAGGGCCCACCAGGGGGGTTATTGGTGTCCCCTGGGCAGGGGCACCCTGGCAGTGCCAGCCTTTCCCCCCTGGCACTGCCCATCAGGCATCGGGCAGTGCCAAGGGGGTGGGGCCTACTGTGGGCGGGACCTGGGTGCGATTGGTGAGGGTGGGGGGGGTGGGGGGGGGTCCCGCTGCCACTCTGCATTGGGATCGGTCTGGGATGGAGTGAGGGCAGTGATTTGGGGAAGGTTGGGGGGGGTAGGTCTGCCAGGCGGGGGCTTGCCTCTTGGGAGGGGGGTTTGACCCCGGGGGGGGGTCTGCCAGTGTGAGGGGAGTGGGGGGGATCGCCATTGTTGGGGGGTGGGGCCTGCACATCGGGACGCTCCAGGACAGGAGGCGTCAGGGCTGGCCCCAGAATTTTTGTGGGTATCACAATTGGCCTGAGGGGAGGGAGCTGGAGCGGCAGCACTGTGGGGGTCCCAGGCTGGCCAGCGATTGAGCTGGCCAGTAAACGGGAGGTTGACAGTTTGGGGCCGCTGTGCATGCGCAGAGTTCCAGAACTGTCCGACTCTGGCACGAATAGGCCCCACTCCCCTGGGTTTTTAATGAGATTCATTCACAGAGTGCAGAGATTCGGGTGAGAAGCTGACCTGTCAGAACTGTCGCAATCTAGAACAGTTTTCCCAACAATTCAGCGCTTTTGGGAGAATTGCCCCAAGAGTTAGAGAAGTCTGCTCTCAAACATTTGTTCTTCATTGGTCCGAACCTTCAGAGACCAGATCCAAGTGCCGTTTGTAAGAATACTGATCTGATACAACTGCACCAAACCTGCCCAAATTCATCAAGATGCACTGAAAGGTTTACATGATGTGGAGATGCCGGCGTTGGACTGGGGTAAGCGCAGTAAGAAGTCTCACAACACCAGGTTAAAGTCCAATAGGTGGCTTGTGCTACCAAATAAACCTGTTGGACTTTAACCTGGTGTTGTGAGACTTCTTATTGAAAGGTTTAAGCAGAGCAAACGAACTGATGAGCTGAACTGTGAGATGTTAACCTCACATCTTTTCAGACAAATGATAAAAACGAGCAATGAAATCAGGATAGCAAGACCTGTCTGGCTCTGAGGTCTGCTGTCCCTCAATTTGAGGACAAAGGTTGGAATTCTCCAGGTGGTGGGATCCTCTGGTCCTGCTGACAGCACCCCCTCACCCACGGGCTTCCCAACAGCGTGGGGTGCAGTCAATGGAAAATCCCATTGAGAGAGGCAGGACCAGAAGATCCCACAACCAGCGAACAACACGTTGCTTCCCTGCCGCAAGAAACAGGCTGTGGGGAGGGCAGAGAATTCTCCGGATATTCCTCAGGGTCATGAGGAACCTCCGCCTTGTATCCTTCAGGTGACTGAACAGGCCGAGTGTTGTCCCGCAGATCTTAGAGCACAAGGAGCAGAGTGTGCCACAAGATTTTTAACTCTCCAATGGCCAACATTCTCGGGGAGGACAAAGAGAATGCTTCAAAGACTATCTCCTTGAAGCACAGCGGCATCGATATTAATTACTGGAAGGTGCTGGCTACCAATCATTCAAAATGGTGGCAACCTGTCCCTCGAGGTGCATCACGCTTTGAGTCTCAACATCGGAGGCAGAGAAGGAAGGGAAAGGAGGTGGATCCTGGAGTCCAAACCATTGCTCATTGTTCTGTAAAACAGTGACAGCCGCAATTAGGAGCTGCATTAAGCTTTTCATCGAGTTCCGTGCTTAATGAAGGCACATTTGCTGCAATGTGAAACTTAATTATCGCACAGGCTTTAGTGAAACATTAGTAAAACCAGAATGGCTGGATCGGAGAAGCATTATGAACGGTTCTGAACATTTAAATTTATAAAATTAGCAACGGGAGACAGAACAGGATGAGAATTTGACGTACAACTGAGCATTTAACATTCATAAAGAAGAGCTTGCATTTTTAATGACACCTCTCATGGCCCCCAACCTCTCAAAGCGCTTTGCAGCTGATTAACTACATTTGAAGTGTAGGATCTACCGCAGCGAATTAGCATACAGCAATCTCCTACAAATAATTGATAATGACCAGATAATCTACTCATTAAATGATGTTGACTGAGAGATTAATATTAGTCAGGACATCGGGTGCTATGGAATCTTTTGCATGCCCCCTGAGAATAGTCAGAAGCTTTTTGGATAGTCAGAAGCTTTTCGGATAGTCAGAAGCTTTTTGGATAGTGATGCGCGATTAAATCACTCGGGAGACTAGATTGTACCCGGGAAATAAAGGCTTTTATTACTGACAAGAATGGAGCACACTATATACAATACAATCCCAGACTAAAGGGTCACCAGGCAGTGCAGTGACCTTTATACTTCCCCTGGTAGGCGGAGCCAACTGGAGTGTACCACAGAACAATATCAACAGGTAGAACAGCCCAACCCTAACACCAACAGTAACTACAGTAACATATCCACAAACCCCATAGTGCTGACCATCCATGGCTCAGCACTCATAGTGGTAACCAACCATGGTTCACCACAGATAGTCAGAAGCTTTTATGGATAGAAGCTTTTTCCCAGGGTGGAAGAGTCAATTACTAGGGGGGCATAGGTTTAAGGTGCGAGGGGCAAGTTTTAAAAGAGATGTACGAGGCAGATTTTTTACACAGAAAGTGGTGGATGCCTGGAACACGTTGCCAGGGGAGGTAGTGGAAGCGGATACGGTAGTGACTTTTAAGGGGCATCTTGACAAGTACATGAATGAGATGGGAATAGAGGGATATGGTCCCCGGAAGCGTAGGGGGTTTTAGTTAAGTCGGGCAGCATGGTCGGTGCAGTCTTGGAGGGCCGAAGGGCCTATTCCTGTGCTGTAATTTTCTTTGTTCTTTGTTCTTGTTCTTTGAGAAGACAGAAGGTTTCACTTCCCATCCAAAAAAACAGTACCACCAATGGTGCAGCACTCCCTCAGAGGTGCAGTGAGGCAACCCTGTTGATTTTTTTTCTAGAATCATAGAACCCCTACAGTGCAGAAGGAGGCCATTTGGCCCATCGAGCCTGCACCGACAACAATCCCACCTAGGCCCTAACCCCACGTATTTACCCTGCTAATCCCTCTGACACTAAGGGACAATTTAGCATGGCCAATCCACCTAACCTGCACATCTTTGGAGTGTGGGAGGAAACCAGAGCACTCGGAGAAAACCCACGCAGACACAGGGAGAATGGGCAGACTCCACACAGACAATGATCCAAGTTGGGAATTGAACCCGGGTCCCTGGTGCTGTGAGGCAGCAGTGCTAGCCACTGTGCCACGGTGCTATGTACTCAAGTTCTGAAATTGGACTTAAACACAGAACCTTGTAACTTAGAGGCAAGAGTATGACCAACTGCATGACAGCTGACATACATTAAGAAGCGCTTTATGGAACAATAAGGCCCTGTCAGCAGAACAGGACTAATAGAAACATAGAAACTAGAAGCAGGAGGAGGCCATTCAGCCCTTCAAGCCCGCTCTGCCATTCATTTTGATCATGGCTGATCATCAAATTCAATATCTTGATCCCCCTTCCCCCGATATCCATTCATCCCTTTAGCTCCAAGAGCGATATCTAATTTCTTCTTGAAATCGGGTGTTTTGGCTTCAGCTACTTTCTGCAGCAGTGAATTCCACACATCCTCCACCCTCTGGGAGAAGAGACTTTTCCTCACCTCAGTTCTAAAAGGCTTACCCCTTATCCTCAAACCATGACCCCCAGTTCTGGACTCCCCCACTTGGGAACATTCTTTCTGAAACTACCCTGCCTATTCCTGTTAGAGTTTTATAAGTTTCTATGAGATCCCCTCTCACTCTTCCCCAAGTGAATATAATCCTAACCGATTTAGTCTCTCCCCATATGACAGACCTGCGATCCCAGGAATCAACCCGGTAAACCTCACTGTACTCTCTCTATAACAAGGACATCCTTCCTCAGATAAGGACACAAAAACTGCACAGAATACTCCCAAGTATTGATACAAGAACTGCACACAATACTCCAGATACTCACCAACGCCCTAGGCAATTACAGTAAAACCTCCCTATTCCTATGCTCTTGCTCTGAAGGCCAACATACTATTTGCCTTCTTTACTGCCTGCTGTTTCTGCACGCTTTCAGTGACTGATGCACAAGAACACCAAGATCTCGCTGAGTATCATCTCTTTCAATTTACACTCATTCAAGTAATAATCTGTCTTCCTAACGGCTGGTTATTTATGTAGAGCGATGCCAACAGCATGGGTTCAATTCCTGGACTGACTGAGGTTATTCATGAAGGCCTTGCCTCTTACCCCTCACTTGAAGTGTGGTGATCCTCAGGTTTAAATCACCACCATTCAGTTCTCCCTCTTAGAAGGGAGAGCAGTCTATGGTCGTCTGGGACGATGGCAACTTGGCCAGTTGTCTTGCCAGTGAGGAGGTACAATAAACAAGGACTGATCATCCATCAGTGGTTGTATTTATGGCGATCTTTTGTAACATTATTAGCAGATTGGTCCATTTGTAGTTTTGAACCCACATACATTAAAGTGAATCATTAAGTGGAGCTCATGTGTTATTATTCACAAATCTCAGTGAGAGGAATCTTCAACATGAAGGGCTCATGTAGACCTCACAGGTGTAGATCTATCAAGATAAAACATCAGCTTGTTTACTTGATCCATGCAAAGTCATTGTAAGGAAATGCCAAATTTAAGCTGATCTTGAAATGGAAAGAGCAACAATTCCTCCAGGCTTGAATGATAATATATCGTTCACAACTCTTGAAGACGGCTGGGTTCAAGGCATGTCATGGGGGAAAGCAGCAAAATGGTAAATCGACAGAGGACAACCTCTTGATTCATTTTGATGCTGACTGAATCTTATGGGGTTGAAGGGTATAGCACTGGTTAGCTGGATTGGCTCAGTGGCCTGGTTCAGAGTAATAGCAGCAAGGTGGGTTCAAATCCCATTCCTGCTGATGTAGACGTGTCTCCTTGCCTGTTCTATGCTCGAGGTGGAATGGTGCCACCCACAAACTATCTAACCAATTGTCTCTTTCCAATAGTAAGAGATGCCAAGTGTCCCTGTGAGCTATGGCTAATTATTTATTGGGCACCAAGCCTATCTTCTGCTCAAATTAAGGCATTTGAATTAATAAATAGCATCATAAAGAGCAACACAGATCAGGTGCAGGGTCAGGGCTTTGGTTTCTGCTGGATATCAGGGCCCCAAACCCTTAACGAAATTCTGGCTCGCACTTTCAGGTTCTGTAACTTTTCCCACATTCAATTTTAACGTCGTGTGATGTTTACTGCCTTGTAGTTTGCTAGATTGGGAGAGGAAGGAAGACTTGAGATTGGATGAACATAGGATCACATGTACTTGGACTAGGCTATCGACTTTGTATGACCCTAATCTTCATTAAAGACCTAGAGGAAAAGCTGGTAAGGAATGGAATTTTTCAGGACACTGGCTGTTCTGCCTTCAAGGATTTGAGTGCCAAATTGTGGAATCATGGAATCCTACAGTGCAGAAGGAGGCCATTCGGCCCATTGAGTCTGCACTGAACACAATCCTACCCAGGCCTTATCCCCATAACCGTAGCATTTACCCTAGCTAGGGTAAACTGCATTTACCCTAGCTAGTCCCCCTGACACTAAGGGGCAATTTAGCATGGCCAATCCACCTAACCAGCACGTCTTTCAGACTGTGGGAGGAAACCGGAGCACCCGGAGGAAACCCGCGCTGACACGGGGAGAACGTGCAGACTCCACACAGGCAGTGACCCAACCGGGAATCGAACCCGGATCCCTGGTGCTGTGAGGCAGCAGTGCTAACCACTGTGCCACCGTGGCCACTGTTCACATTGGCACCAGCTGCAGGACATGAACAACCGGAGAATTCTGGCCCATTATCAATTGGATTTCATGAATGATATATTTTATTTCAGATACGGTTTATTTAGATCCGGCAAAACATTGCTCGTATTCGAGACAGTTTGACACATTCAAAAGCAATTTATGTTGCCATGCTTAAAATGTCCAAGCAGGCAAAAAGACTTTGGGCTGGATTCTCCGACCTTGCCCGCAGATGGGATTCTCCGGTCCCGCTGCAGTGAATGGAGATTTGGCTGAGCTCCATACTCGCTGGCAGTGGCGGCCAGGCGTGAATGACCAGAGAATTCTGGCCCATTATCACAGCAATAGTATTCTTTTTAATTCTTGCTTCTTAAAGCGCAAGTGACCATTTTGTTGCCACTGTGACCAAATTTCCATGCCTCAGTTAGAATTGTGGTATGTAAGTGGGTCACACTGTTCTCAAATTATTGACTCTGATGAGATGCTCAGTGAAAACTGGCATGGAATTTAAATTAGGTTACAATCCAAAGCAGGAAATTGAATGTAGAAATAAGATATATACCACAAACGAGTACAGGTGACGTCTGCTCAATTCAAGCCTTTCATAAATTCAAAGTCATTTAATAGTATTCCGATGTGACATGAACAGTATTGCAGTGGCATCAATAACATTTCCAAACCTTGATGTGCCTCAAAGGCTGGGAATAAGAGCTTGCCAGAAAGCAATGATAATTAAATTGCATACTGAATCAACCCAAATTACTTTTGTGCACTTTCTGGCGACCAGCTTGGGGAAGTGTTCATTGTGTCAGGGAGGTAAAACATCTGTGGGCATTTTGGGGACATAATGATGCATAATATGAACAATCAGTTCATAGAATCATAGAATCCCTACTGCGTAGAAGGAGGCCATTCAGCCCATCGGGTCTGAACCGACCACAATCCCACCCAAGCCCCTTCCCCATTAACCCATGCATTTAGGCTAACCTGTTCCCATGACACAAGGGGAAATTTAGCATGGCCAATCCACCAGTTCTTCTGGTAACCCTGTACTTCATTAGTTGTTCTTTTTTCTTTTTAATTTTTATTCCAGCCAAAAAAAAATTCAAATTGAATTCAATTCACGAGAGAGAGGCACACTAGATCCAAGCTGACAAGAGGCAATGCTCTCCCTCCTGGGCTGGATCTGAATCATAGAATCCCTACAGTGCAGAAGGAGGCCATTTAGCCCATCGAGTCTGCACCGACAACAATCCCACCCCAGGCCTTATCCCCAAAACCCACACATTTACCCTGCTAATCCCTTTGACCTACATATCCTGGGCAATTTAGCATGGCCAATTAACCTAACCTGCTCATCTTTGGATTGTGGGAGGAAACCGGAGCACCCAGAGGAAACCCACGCAGACACGGGGAGAACGTGCAGACTCCACGCAGGCAGTGACTCAAACTGGGAATCGAACCCGGGTCCCCGGCGCTGTGAGGCAGCAGTGTTAACCACTGTGCCACCGTGCTTCATCTGAGCCAAATGACCAAGGTGACTTTGAAAAATTGCATCAGACGCGGCCTCGGTTTAACCTCATCAGCCACCCTGATCATTGACTCGACACTAGCCAGGGAAATCAACCTGCCTGCTCATTGAACCTGCTGCGCCATTCAGTTAACTTATGGCTGATCATCAACCCTTCCACACTCTTTCCCCTTGTCCTTTGCTGTCACTGGTGTACAGAAATCTATTGATTTTTGTCTTGCACATGCTCAGTGATCGAACTTTGACAGCCCTCTGATGTAGAAAGTTCCAAAGATTTGCTATCTACTGAGTGAAGAAATTCCTACCCATTGCTGTCTTAAATCATAGAAATCATAGAAACCCTACAGTGCAGAAAGAGGCCATTTGGCCCATCGAGTCTGCACTGACCACAATCCCACCCAGGCCCTAACCCCATATCCCTACATATTTACCCGCTAATCCCTCTAACCTATGCATCTCAGGACACTAAGGGGCAATTTTAGCACGGCCAATCAACCTAACCCGCACATCTTTGGACTGTGGGAGGAAACCGGAGCACCCGGAGGAAACCCACGCAGACACGAGGAGAATGTGCAAATGTCCTGGCTCATAGAAATTATTCCTGGGAGAAGAAATACCTGAAATCCAACCCCTAGAACTTTAATCATGTTTCCCACTGCAGAATTATTGCCGATACAAGTTGTGGAAAAAAAAATACACGTGAGGGATTTTCTGGCCCTTCCCACCAGTGGGACCTTCTTTAAGGAGATTGTGGTTCTTAAGAAAGATAAATTATAGAATCCTACAGTGCAGAAGGAGGCCATTTGGCCCATTGAGTCAGCACCGACCACAATCCCATCTTAGCCCTATCCCCATAACCCCATGCATTTACCCCGAGCTACACCCCCGACACTAGGGTCAATTTAGCATGGCCCATCCATCTAACCCGTACATCTTTGGACTGTGGGAGGAAACCAGAGCACCCAGAAGAAACCCAGACAGACATGGGGAGAACGTGCAAACTCCAATGCAGACAGTGACCCAAGCCAGGAATTGAACCCAGGTCCCTGATGCTGTGAAGCAGCAGTGCTAACCATTATGCCACCATGCCGATAGTTTGGATTTGGCTTTTTAAAAAGGCATAGGCTTTTTGAGTCAAATCGCATTTTCTTGTTCTGAAAATTCAGTTTTATATTCGAGACATCTTTACAAAATGCCCTCTCGTAGCTTCCACTCAGGTCTCACTGTAAATAATGAGAGAAATAAAGACTGGAGGATTTCCCTAACTTGGGCAACAGAGAGAGACTGAGCAGGATACTCCTCACAAAGTGAAATCTGCGTCAGACGGACTTTCCAAGCTTCGAAACGAACTGTATAAAAGCTCATATCTACCACCCTCCCCCGCCCCCCCATTATAGAGACAGAGAGAAAACACAAAATTTGCACATTAAGGATGGCAATTAAATTTTCACTTTTTCCCATCCTGACAGCTGATGAATGGATGTGCCATGTTGCTTTATTTTTTTTTAATTTCTTTAGTTTTAAATTTGGGTGTGGCATTAGGGAACTGAGTCATTGATATCCACTCAGCAATCATCATCCTAAATCAGGTCTCAGGTCACATCATTAATTCTGTTCTTTGACCCTATCTGTACCACAGATCCCCCCCACCCCCCAATCCTAATGTGTCCCCTTCAATTACCACATCAGCTATTCTTCCACGGTAGTGAGATTGACCACCATGTACTGACTGGTGCCAAATTAGCAGCTCTTTCATACTCAAAACCATGCTGACAATGGGCAGAAACTGCTCAAGTCCAGTTCATGTAGGGTCCTTGCAGCCAGCAAGGAAAACAGATATTCACCCGATTAGCACGATTTCAATTTACAACCAGATTCCTGTGGTGAAGAATGGCATATTGAACGTTATCCAGTTTCTTTGCACTTTCAAAGTTTGGCCATTTATCATAGAATCCCTACAGTGCAGAAGGAGGCCATTCAGCCCATCGAGCCTGCACCGACAACAATCCCACCCAGGCCTATCCTCATAATCCCATGTATTCAACCTAGCTAGTCCTCTTGACACCAAGGGGCAATTTACCATGGCCAATCGATCTAACCCGCACACCTTTGGACTGTGGGAGTAAAGCGAAGCCCCCGGAGGAAACCCACGCAGACACGGGGAGAACGTGCAAACTCCACACAGACAGCCACCCGAGGCCGGAATTGAACCCGGGTCCCTAACACTGTGAGACAACAGTGCTAACCACTGTACCACCGTGCCGCCGCTTTGTAGCAAGTAAAAATTGAGGCAACAAAATAATCGTGTATCAACTGGCATTTTTACGAATTGTAATGAGTTCAAAGAGATCCAGATCGCCCACAGCACGATTCACCCTCGACACGGTGGCACAGTGGTTAGCATTGCTGCCTCACAGCGCTAGGGACCTGGGTTCGATTCTGGCCTCGGGTCACTATCTGTGTGGAGTTTGCACATTCTCCCTGTGTTGCGTGGGTTTCCTCCCACAGTCCAAAGATGTGCGAACTAGGTTGATTGGCCATGCTAAATTGCCCCTTAGTGTCTGGGGAATTAGCAGGGTAAATGTGTGGGGTTACAGGGATAGGATCTGGTTGGGGCTGTGGTCGATGCAGATTCGGTGGGCTGAATGGCCTCTCTCTGCACTGTAGAGATCCTATGATTTTAGGCATATTGGCCAGGATTTTCTGGTTCCAGCCGCCCATGGCAGGAATATTCGTGGGTGGCCTGTTGACCAGAAAAAATCCGCCCACAGTAACCATTCAGGCCTTTGGATCTTCAATTAAATTGTGGCTCATCCCCATTGCTCACCTCTTCAATTTACACTCGTGTCACTGCAAAGAGTAGAGAATGTGTAGGGGTATGGGGAAATGGCACTAAATCATGATGCTCGTTTGGTGAGCTGGTGCAGACACGATGGACCAAATGGCCTCCTTCTGCACCATAACAATCCTGTAATTCTGAAAAATTTTAGCAATGACAGTTAGTATCATAGCATTGAAAAAGTGATGCAATTTCTTATGCAGATAACTTCATAAAAACAGTGTAATTACCTTAATTTAATATCCTGGTGGTCATAGAAATATAAGACAAAAAAAGCCATGTTACATTTTTCAAATGAGTCTAATGTCCTTCAGAATGTATTTCAACCACCATAAAAGATTAAATTGGATAATGAGGAAATTACCATAAGCCCATCTTCCTTGCATCAAACTGTTTCATATGTTTCTTAATTAGAATGTTTTACAGAGTGCAATATGGAATAGATTAGAATCACTGTGACAATAAAACTCCCACTCAGTTTTTGTTCTGCTGTATTGAACTTCAAGTCATTTCTTTTGCTTCCATTCCTCTCAATTTTCTCTCCTTTCCATTCCAAATACCTTCCCCAAAGATCCCAATTCATGGAGAATTGAGTTTCATCCATGCCTCACCTAACTGCTATGCTTTATGAGAGCCTAGTCGAGGTGTACAAGACTATGAGGGACATGGAATCATAGAATCTTACAGTGCAGAAGAAAGCCATTCAACCCACCAAGTCAGCACTGACCACAATCCCACCCAGCCTGATCCCCGTAACCCATGCATTTACCCGAGTTAGTCCCCCTGACACTAAGGGGCAATTTAGCATGGCCAATCCACCTAATCTGCACATTTTTGGAGGAAACCGGAGCACCCAGAGGAAACCCACGCAGACACGGGGAGAACGTGCAAACTCCACACAGACAGTCACCCAAGCTGGGAATCAAACCCGGGTCCCTGGTGCTGTGAGGCAGCAGTGCTAGCCACTGTGCCACACATACATCACGTACCCCCCTTCCCCTCCCCCAACCTCAAAGCCTAATTTTTCAGTTTACACTCCATTCACTGCACCAAGGTGTAAACAATGTTCAGGGGTACGAGGAAAAGGCAGGAGACACGGTGAGGGGGCAGGAGGTTCAGGGCGGAGGTGAGGAAAAATGTTTTTACCCAGAGGGTGGTGATGGTCTGGGATGTGCTGCCTGGGAGGGTGGTAGAGGCAAGTTGTCTCACATCTTTTAAAAAGTATCTGGATGAGCACTTGACACATCGTAACATTCAAGGCTGTGGGGCAAGTGCTGGTAGATGGGATTAGGTGGGAGTTTAGGTGTTTCTGATGTGTCGGTGAAGGCTCGATGGGCCGAAGGGCCTCTTCTACACTGTTTAACTCTATGATTCTAGTTGACTGATTTTGGCAAATCATTAGGATAATGGGAGATGCAAGAGTAATATCCATTCTCCCCCTCAGCTAAGTCCACATGTGCACTTTTCAGTAACAGTCACTGGAGAATAAGCATGGTGTTGATTTTTGTCCCCTAATCCACAGGAGTTGAGGCTAGTTGCTGTTGTCAAAATGCTCATCCTTGTGTTCAAGTTGCTCCATGGTTTGGTCCCTGCTTCCCTTGGTCAATCCACCAAGCCCACGTCCAAAGAACAAAGAACAAAGAACAGTACAGCATAGGAACAGGCCCTTCGGCCCACCTAGTCTGTCCTGACACAGATGCCTCTCTAATCGAATATTTTCTTGTCTCTATGTTGTCCATATCCCTTTATTCCTTGTCTATCCATGTATCTATCCAGATGCCTCTTGCACATTGTTATAGAATCTGCTTCCACCACCTCCTCCAGCAGCGCGTTCCAGGCATTCACCCGCCCTCTGTGTGAAGAACTTGCCCCTTATATCTCTTTTAAACTTTCTCCATCTCACTTTCAACCTATGCCCCCGAGTAATTGACCCTTCGACCCTGGGAAAAAAACTCTGACTATCCACTCTATCCAAGCCTGTCATAATCTTGTAAACCTCTATCAGATTCCCCCTCATCCTCTGACGCTCCAATGAAAACAATCCAAGTTTGTTCAACCTTTCTTCATGGTCCATACCCTCCAAACCAGGCTACATGCTGGTAAATCTCTTCTTCACCCTTTCCAACGCATCAACATACTTCCAGTAGTGTGGCAACCAGAATTGTACACAATACTTCAAATATGGCCTAACCAAAGTCTTAAACAGCTGTAACATGATTTTCCCATTCCTACACACAACGCCCTGTCCGATGAAGGGCAGCATGCCATATCCTTCTTGACCATCTTGTCCACCAGAGTTGCCACCTTCGGGAAACTGTGGATCTTCACACCTAGATCCCTCTGTATGCTAATATTTCGAAGGGCTCCACCATTTACTGTATACTTTCCTTCTGCAGTATCCAGCACGTTGGCACAGTGGTTAGCACTGCTCCCTCACAGCACCAGGGACCTGGGTTCAATTCCTGGCTTCAACCAACTCAAGAACAGCTTTTTCCCTGTTGCCATCAGACTTTTGAATGGACCTACCTCGCACTCAGTTGATCTTTCTCTACACCCTAGCTATGACTGTAACATTACATTCTGCACTCTCTCGTTTCCTTCTCTATGAATGGTATGCTTTGTCTGTATTGCGCGCAAGAAACAATACTTTTCACTTTCTGCTAATACACGTGACACTAATAAATCAAATCAAATCAAATCAAAACGTCTGTGTGGAGTTTGCACGTTCTCCTCGTGTCTGCATGGGTTTCCTCCGGGTGCTCCGGTTTCCTCCCACAATCCAAAAGACGTGCTGGTTAGGGTGCATTGGCCATGCTAAATTCTCCCTCAGTGTAACCGAACAGGTGTCGGAGTGTGGTGACTAGGGGATTTTCACAGTAATTTCATTGCAGTGTTAATGTAAGCCTATTTGTGACACGAATAAATAAACTTCAAAACTTAAATTAGCCTGTAAATGAATAAAACAGAAGAAATCTCCATGATCCTCCAATTCCGACTTCTTCAGACTCCCTGATTTTGATTTAAAGCAAGGCACAGTTGTCTTGGTGGGAAGCTTTGGAATTTTCTCTCGAACTCTCGATCCCTTGCTTTCTCTCTCCCCTCCTCCAATGTCTCCCTTAAAACCTACCTCTTTGACTAAGCTTTTGGGTTACCTGTCCTAATATCTCTTTTTTGGATCAGTGTTGACTTTTGTTTGATGCCTCCCATATGAAAGGATGTTTGTTGAAGTTAAAGGCACAATATAAATGTCAGCATCCCCTGTGTCACTGCATTGTTAGTGATCACTTTGCTTCGAGAGCTGACAAGCGATTCATTCTTTGCGAGGAACATTCCGTGTGAGCGTGCTTCAGTGCCTAAAGCCACGTGCATCTATTCAACTGATGAGCATGAGAGCTAAAAATATTTTTAAGCTGTTAGCTTAATAAAAACACAAATTTCAGTCAAAATGAGCCAAGCTTCTATAGATTTGCTGTAATTAATTCACATTAAAGTTCAATTTAATTCAATTCAATTCAACTTTATCGTCATTATACCGTGCACACAAATACAAATGCAATGAAAAGTGAGCTTGCTGGCTCCCAAGATACCAAGAGAAAAGCAAATGCAAGTAGTCATTATAAAATTGAGTGTATACGTGCATATTGCTCAATACCCATCGCCTGGCGATATGTTAAATGAAGGAGTTAACGGCTCTGGGGAAGAAGCTGTTCTTCAGCCAGATCGTACGGGCTCGAATGCATCTGTGGCGCCTCCCAGATGGCGGGAGGGTGGGGTGGGGCGGGGGAGGGGGTGGCGGTGGAGGCAAACAGTCTGTGGCTGGGATGGCTGGGATCTCTAGTAATGCTGAGAGAGTTTTGAGTGATTCTGAAGTAAAAATTCATTTATTGTTGACAAGAAAAGCTGGGGGTGCTGTAAACTTGGAAATAAACGCCAAATGTTAGAACGCACACAGTAGGTTAATGGAAGAGATCGATGAACATTGTTAATATTTCTCTTCATCAGAACTTGTCCAATCTGTTAACAGGAATAAACAAGGTTTTTTTGATTATCCCCATGACTGGAAAATCACTGATTGGCCTCTCTGTATGACCCACTGAATACGAGCTTCCTGGGGACTGGTAATTAACTCACCAGGCGGAGCTCGTATACTCTGTAAAGCAGGCCCCTGAGTGGGTCCATTATTGCATTGTCCCGGTTGGGACCTGTTTGTGTTCGCCACAGGCTTGTGGTTTTTGCTTTACTTTATTTTGTGCAATAAAGCTCCGTTCCTTTACAGCCGACTCCTGGAGTTATTATAATATTCCAAACCTGTCAGTCCTGGTTCAAGCTGAACTATTTTCTAAGGTTTGTCTCCGTCCACACGCGTAGCACAGTGTAGGCTCCACTGGCACCTTGCCACCTCTCAATCATAGTAGCTCTAAGCAACCAGCATTTATGTCATGTATGGAGATCAGGCGAAGATTGGCTGTGAACTGTTTAAGGTTCCTTCCTTTGACTGAACTTGGACAATAGATCTGTCGATTTATTAGAAATGAAGGACAAATAAGTTGAATTCAAATTTCAGCAGCAGCTATTCAAGAAAGAAATCGCAATCTTCATAATCTGTGTATTTTGGGGCAATATGCTGTTTATGGCAGAGAAATCAATGTTGGTTGACGGATTTTATGACTCAGCAAGTGTCAACATTTTGCCTTGCAATTTCACAAACTGTGGCACCAAGATCTAACTGACTGATATGGGAATATATTACATTTACATGATGCAATGAAACAGGAGGATTTAACAGCATTTAGTGTTGTCACTAGTTCCTAGCTCACAGACTGCAATCAGTAAGGATAGGCAGCAACACCTCCTCCATGAACATCCTCAACACCAGTGCCCCACAAGGCTGTGTCTCAGCCCCCTACTATACTCCTTATACACCTATGACTGTGTGGCCAAATTTCCCTCCAACTCTATTTCCAAGTTTGCTGATGACACCATCATAGTAGGTCGAGATAGAGAATCTGGTGAACTGGTGCGATGACAATAATCTCTCCCTCAATGTCAACAAAACGAAGGAGATAATCATCGACTTCAGGGAGCATAGCGGAGAACATGCTCTTGTCTACATCAATGGGGATGAAGTACAAATGGTCGAGAACTTCAAGTTTTTAGGTGTCCAGATCACCAACAACTTGTCCTGGTCCCGCCATGCCGACACTATAGTTAAGAAAGCCCACCAACACCTTTATTTTCTCAGAAGACTAAGAAAATTTGGTACATCCACTATGACTCTCACCAACCTTTACAGACCATAGAAAGCATTCCTTCTGGTTGTATCACAGCTTGGTATGGCTCCTGCTCTGTCCAAGACCGCAAGAAACTACAAAGGGTCATGAATGAAGCGCAGTCCATCACTCAAACCAGCCTCCCATCCATTGACTCTGTCAACACTTCCTGCTGCCTCGGCAAAGCAGCCAGTATAATTAAGGACCCCACGCACCCCGGACATTCTCTCTTCCACCTTCTCCGTCGGGAAAAAGATACAAAAGTTTGAGGACACGTACCAACTAACTCAAGAACAGCTTTTTTCCTGCAGCCATCAGACGTTTGAATGGACCTACCTCGAAAAAAGTTGATCTTTCTCTTCACCCTAGCAATGACTGTAACACTGCATTCTGTACTCTCTCGTTTCCTTCTCTATGAATGGTATGCTTTGTCTGTATAGTGCGCAATAAATAATACTTTTCACCGTATACTAATACATGTGATAATAATAAATCAAATCAAATCAACCAGTACTTCATAAAATGTAATGATGATACATTACCACACTGGCCAAATTTGCACAAGTTATTCAGGTCTGAAATCGTGCCAGGACATACCTGTCAACCTTTCATCAAAATTGAAAATTTCATGTCAAGCGAGCCTCTTTGGAAAGGTGGACTGAAGTGTTGCTATCCAATCCTAAACTTGCCCTTTTCTCTGAATGAAGAACATTCAAATGTCACAGCCGCAAGTGTATGTGTGTCCTGTTCTTTTGTAAGGAATCCAGCTACGTGTTGTGATGGATGAGTCAAAGTTTTCATACTCAACCCACTTAAGCTGTGAAAAATACCTAGCCGTATAATGAAATATATCGTACTTCCAAACTTGGAGAAAGCACTTGAACTGCACAACACTTTGATGGAGGATTGATTTTTTTAAAAGCTAGAAGTGATGGAAATGTGGCATTAAACAGAAAATTCAGGAGATATACAACAGGAGGGTGACTAACTTTTTCAATAGCAAAATGTGGGCAATACCAACTCATTGCCTGGTATAGACCTCTCCCAATTCAGATTAAACAAAAATTGGGAGAACGATGTAATGGCAGCCAATCCTAAATCTAAGGTGAGCGAATTGAACTCAGCGTGGTGGTAATAGCGTGGTGGTACATTTGGTTAGAGGAAAGAAAAAAGTTTTAAAAATAATTCTATCAATATCAGCTGAGGCTAGTTGGAACTTTCTGTGCATGGACTAAATGACCAATTCTAATAACTTTCCACAACTGACTGTTGAGCCTCATATATATATATATATATATATTAAACAGATCATAGAATCATAGAAGTGCAGTGCAAAAGGAGGCCACTCACTCCATCAAGCTGCAGCAACAACAATCCCACCCAGGCCCCATCCCTGCAACCCCACACATTCACACTGCTATCCTCCCTGACACTAAGGGGCAATTGAGCACCTAACCTGAACATCTTTGGACTGTGGGAGGAAACTGGAGCACCCAGAGGAAACCCACGCAGACACGGGGAGAATGTGCAAACTCCACACGGTCACCCAAGGCCGGAAGTGAATTCTGGTCCCTGGCACTGTGAGGCAGCAGTGCGAATCATTGTGCCACTGTGCCACCCGTAGATGCCGGAACAAGGTTGTGGCAGGTGTCTGGCTGTTAATGGCATCATGCCCTCAGCAAACCACAACAGCTTCCAGAGAGCAAGGAAGAAACTGAGAGGATTATTTAGCACAGAATCGCTCAGGAATGCATTTGAGCACTGTACACTAATTATGAGATGTTTATGTACTGTTTTTTATTTCTCGCTCCTCTAAATGGCAGAAACCAAGGCCCAGACGTTTTGCTCCAGGTTCAAGTGCATAGAGGCAGGGTTTCCTGACTTAGGAACCCGACCTTCAAAAATGCCTGCCTGGACATCGGATTTTCATCTGAGCGGTGGTGGTGGTGGGGGTTGCAGAGCGGCAGAGCGTGGGTGGTTGATGGGCTGGATTAAAAGTTGAGGTAGGTGATCTCAGAAGATGTGAGGAGGCTGTGGGTGCAGAGATGGGCTGGGCAGTAGGCCTTCCTATGGCGCTGTTTCCAAAATCAAAAGAAAATGAAATAAACACAACACATCCATCCAGCCTTTACTCCTCACCCCCTCATGCCACGCAAACTCTTCATACCCCACCCATGCCACCTCCTGCCCCCACCCATACCTATAGCCTTTTACAGTTTGTATTCCAACCACTGCTCCTCCACCCATCTCCCATAGTCCTTTATAGTCGCAATGCCAACTTAGTGCCAACTCATGTCAACCCATGCCCCACCACTGCCACCTTTGCCTTTATACCTACCATATCAACTCACCCATTATCCACTATGGGCAGAACTCAAAACCCACACAGAGATGGGATAATAAAGTTCCATAAAATAAAATTCTAAGTGTCTATTGCAGACTTTAACACAATGAAAAAACACATTCATTCATTAAAAATCACTTACTCCATTAACAATTCTTTAATGAAACAAAGCCTTTTAACAACAAACATTTTATTCAACTGTCTCTTATAACAACAAGCACTGTCATGAATAGTTCCACATCAATGAGTCTATATTCACTTGTAACTATGAATCAAACTGAAATGGCACCCTACTGTGATAATGGGTGGTCATGAAATCAGTCATGCAGTACTAACCCAGTAATGGGAGCATTCAGGTGTCTATCACTCAGCAGCATGAAACAGCAAGCAATCCTTCTTTATACCACTCCACACATTTTATTTTAAAGATTTAATGGTCAGGATTTTCAAATGTCTTGACAGCTCCCTTGGATAGGTATTCTTTTCACTTTTGATGTTTCTCTTTGAATGTCCTATAGACAAGTGCTTCTGACAGTTTTGACAGATTTTTTGACAGATCTATTAATAGTTCCAATGAGCTTGACAATAATGAGTTTATGCAGTTTTCTGCACATTTGTGCCTACGTTTAACAATTCCAAAAGGCCACTTACCTCCGTTAAAGGACACCTGACCTCCATCAAAGGACAGCTAATCTCTGCAGAAGGCAGCTTACCTCCACAAAGGGGTATCTTACCTCACTATCCAAATTAATCCACCAAGTTCGTTCAGGTGGCTGGGTAGCTGATGTGGATCCAATTTGGTGTAAATATCACAGGGTTTGATTCCCATTCTGGCTGGGATGAATTTAGGACCTGTCTCCTTACCCTCCCGATAGTGGGAATTGTAACACTGTAGTTGTACCTGCATTTGGGCAGGGAACTGAAGAAGAATATTGGGATAATACTACCTTTCTGCCAACCCTCGGGGAAATCCCGGTGGCACAGTGGTTAACACTGTGACCTCACGGCTCCAGGGACCCGGGTTTGATTCCCTGTTTGGGTCACTGTCTGAGCGGAATCTGCACATTCTCCCCGTGTCTGTGTGGGTTTTCTCCGGGTGCTCCGATTTCCCCCCACACTCCAAAAGACTGATTAGAGTGCATTGGCCATGCTAAATTCTCTCTCACTGTACCCAAACAGGCACCAGAGTTTGGCAACTGGGGGATTTTCACAGTAACTTCATTGCAGTGTTAATGTAAGCCTACTTGTGACACTAATGATTAAACTTTTAAAAATTTTGCACATTTTATGAATGAATTATTAAATGATTTCAACAGCATCTTTTCTCAAGTTGTTGGACCTTAGGTACTACCCCCTAACTATGATTTGGACTGGCTTACTGCTAACAGATCAGTATTGTATAAATTATAACTCAAAAAAGTGCAAACAAAGGTGTAATAGCCTGTGCCATCTGAATGGTCAGATAAAATCAGGAAATAGTGAAATTCTGAAAGGTGTTTATCAGAAATTTTAAGGAGAGGAAAAGTTAGCATTTAGTATGTGGAAAGCTTCTGAGGGTTTGTCTGTGGCAAGTTCTGCTGACAAAAAATAGGCAGGAGAAAATGATAACAGTAAGTTTAAGCTTATTTATTACCGTCACAAGTAGGCTTACATTAACACTGCAATGAAGTTACTGTGAAAATCCCCCAGTCGCCACACTCCGGCGCTTGTTCGGGTACACTGAGGGAGAACTTAGCATGGCTAATGCACCTAACCAGCACATTCATAGAAATTCATAGAAACCCGACAGTACAGAAAGAGGCCATTCGGCCCATCGAGTCTGCACCGACCACAATCCCACCCAGGCCCTACCGCCATATCCCTACATATTTTACCCACTAATCCCACATCTTTTGGACTGTGGGAGGAAACCGGAACATCTGGAAGGAACCCACACAGACAGGGGGAGAACGTGCAGACTCCACACAGACAGTGACCGAAGCCAGGAATCGAACCCTGGTCCCTGGCACTGTGAGAGAGCAATGCTAATCACTGTGCCACTGTGCCAACACCCCTCCAATTTTTCAGTTTACACTCCTGTCACTGCACCAAAGAGTAAACAATGCACAGGAGTATGGGGAAAAGGCAGGAGACATGGTGCCACTGTGCCATTAAGTAAGTTAAGGCCACTTCATATTTTTTTAAAGAGGCAGCTAAGAAACGTAATGGCCCATACAGATTTTAAACTACTAAAAGGAGTGTCAAGAATACTTAGTTTATCATTTATATGCTTTAGAATATAACTACTAGTTTATGAATATAACTTTTAGGTTAAAAGTTTAAAAGATTAATGGTACAGAAATAGAACCATCTGATCGAGAAACTAAGAAGTTAATGTAGCTCAAACAAGTTTGGAGTGAATGACACTTAAAAGGTTGGGGCCATGTTGACTTAAGAACATGGCCCCAACTAGAAAGATAAGATCATCAAGAGGCAGGCAGGCCAATTTAGCTGAAGAACTGGAGACATGATATTTCCTGTTATTCCAGGAAAAGGTTGAAGTAATTCATGTGGTTTCCCAAAACTAAAGGAAGATTTGGAATTAGAAGGTAATTGATTTGCCTTCCTGATTGAGAACAGGTCCTTTGCCTCACATTGCAATAGAGATGGCTGCAGCTCAGTGAGCTTATTTGTTTGTGAGTTTATCTTTCGTGAATTCAGTTAGGGCATAGCCAGCGTGTAGGGCTGATTAATACTCTGAAAAGCAGCTAAAAGGCTGAGGGTGGAGTTTGACTGCTCCAATGCGGGGGGCGGGGGGGGGGGGGGGGGTTGTTTGGCAGGGGGGGGGGCGCAGGGGAAGGGGACATAAAATTCGGCAAGCCATTCAGAAGTCCATTGACTTCAGCGGGACTGGAAAATCCTGCCAGTTGGAGGGGCCGTATGTTTCTATCTTGTGTCAACTTAGAGTCATAGAAATCATAGAAACCCTACAGTGCAGAAGGAGGCCATTCGGCCCATCGAGTCTGCACCGACCACAATCCCACCCAGGTCCTACCCATTTACCCGCTAATCCCTCTAACCTACGCATCTCAGGATTCTAAGGGGCAATTTTTAACCTGGCCAATCAACCTAACCCACACATCTTTGGACTGTGGGACGAAACCGGAGCACCCGGAGGAAACCCACGCAGACACGAGGAGAATGTGCAAACTCCACACAGGCAGTGACCCGAGCCGGGAATCGAACCCGGGACCCTGGAGCTGTGAAGCAGCAGTGCTAACCACTGTGCTACCGTGCCGCCCAGAGTCCTATGCAGTCCCTTGGAAGTTGAGAAATAAAAGCAGATCTACACCTGATGTAGAGCAAATATTGTCCATGATGCAGCCTACAGTGGTATTCATTGTAAGACAAGTGGCCATTCACACCACGCTCCCTCTGTAGTGAGGTCAGAGACTTTGGTGCCCAGTCAGATCCCCATTCACTGCAGCGGGATGGGAAAATCCCGCCGGCATGAACGGCCGTGACATTCCAGCCAAAATTGGAAAGGGAAAAGTTGACTGGAAACTTTGTTTCACTGGAAGCTAAAGGAAGAAATCTGTAGTCATACTGAATACACAGCAGTTAACATCATGGCAGTTAGAGTTCTGGAAATAATCAGACTAGGTGCAGTTGTAGTCATGGCATTGGGTTACTGGAAATGAAGGATGTTTCCTGATGTTTTAAGCCACTGAGCAGGAGTTGAATGGAAACCCGTGTTTGTGCTGTGGAATTTACAGCCGTAAATTTGATAAAGGAGTTGGAGGATTGCTTAGCCAAAAGCCAATGGAAGGACCACCATAAAATCTTGTATATTTGTGAATACCTGAAACACAGAAGAGAAATCAGATTGAATTTTGGAAAGTAGTGATGGTGGCACAGTGGTTAGCATTGCTGCCTCACAGGGACCCGGGTTCAATTCCCAGCTTAGGTGACTGTCCGTGTGGAATTTGCACGTTACCCCCATGCCTGCGTGGGTTTCCTCCGCGTGTTCCGGTTTCCTCTCACAGTCCAAGGATGTGCAGGTTAGATGGATTGGCCATGTTAAATTGTTCCTCAGTGTCAAGGGGACTAGCAGGGGAAATATGTGGGGTTACGGGGATAGGGCCTGAGTGGGATTGTCGGTGCAGGCTCGATGGGCCGAATGGCCTCTTTCTGCACTGTAGGGATTCTGTGTGACTTTGAGCTAGTATCAGGGAAAGTGAATGAACATTAATGAACACCCTAGCTATGACTGTAACACTACATTCTGCACTCTCTCATTTCCTTCTCTATGAACGGTATGCTTTGTCTGTATAGTGCACAAGAAACAATACTTTTCACTGTATGTTAATACATGTGACAATAATAAATCAAATCAAATCAAATCAAAAAGATTGCAAACAGTAGAGAAACTCCTGGGGCGGGCGGGGGGAGGGGGGGGGGGAGGTCCGGGGAATAGAAAGTAAAACTCAGTTGATAGCACAAGCTTTATAAGTTATACTGTTAATAGAACTTACTCTGTTTAATTCTTTTTGACAGACAATGGGGGTGATTTTACCATTTTTATTCTAAGCGCTGGGTGGTCGTGAAACGGGGAGAGTTTCAGATTCGACTTTTAGGCCGGTTTTCAGTCCCCGCCATACACACTCTGCCTGCAGGATTTTGAGCACTGCAGAAGCCAGTGGGTGGGCTTGCCGTGCCCGAAAGCCTGCAGAGGGAGATAGTGCGCATGTGCAGGTCTCTGATGCTACATATGCACATTAGTAGTAGCAGGGGTCTGACCAATAAAGAGAGAGCTGTCAGGCCCCTGCTAGTGCAGGCTGCCTAAAGCAGCCTCTCCCCCCTGAAATCAGGGGGGCCCGCGGCCCAAGATGCAGCCCCCGCCGACCCTCCCCCACCGATCGTAGACCTGCCACCCTCCTCCAACCGATCACAGACCCGCCTCCCTCCCCCCCCACCGATCGCTGCAGAGTGACAGTGAGCCTCCTCTCCCTCCCTCTCCCCGCCAATCCCTGCAAAGCATCAGCGGGCCCCTTCCCCCATTACCCCTCCCCATTGGTCCCACCCACACTGGCCCCATCCACATTGACCCCATCTCCACTGGCCCCTCCCCTGCTGGCCCTTCCCCCATTATCCCCGCCCCCTGGCACTGCCAGGTGGACGTTGTCCGGGTGTCCAGAGGGCATTGCACAGGTGCCAAATTGGCATTGCCCAAGTGCCAGTGTGGCACTACCAGTCTAGCATTGCCCAAGGGGCACCCCCCCCCCTACCCCGCCTTGCCCTCAGCCTCTTTAGGGGGCCTCAATGGCCTCTGGTTCCACCGGCAAGACCAAGTCGACTGCTCCTTGTTCATGGGGAACATGTTCCTCGCCGGCGAGAACCTTTCCCAGAGAGGTCATAAAGAGGGATGGACCTGGATGATTGAGCTCTGTGCTCGCTAAGCAGATGCAAATATTAATTTTAATAGATTTAAATATATTAACCTGCCTCTCGGCCATTTCCAGCGAGGGGATAACAGCACTCGTATAATGGTGCCGGCCGCGAAACCGGCGCCCATCGCACTCAGCGCTTTACGGACCACTTTATCACAGCGTCGTGCCTGAAAACGGATGTGATGCGATGGTAAAATTGTCCCCAATAAAGTTTTTTTGTTTAAAAATGTGAAATATTGTGGTCTAGTTCTGTCGGTTAATTGTTGGGTGTTCAGATTTCTTCTTTAATGGTAACAGTCCATAAGTGGATTGTAACATGAACATTACTGAAAGATGGTGCCTCCTATCGTCCAGTATTCCTTCAATACTACATTGGAGAGTCAACCTAGTTCTTGTGTGCAATCTCCTGCGGTGTAGGTGATCCCACAACCTATTGATGCAGAGGTGTGAATTTGCACCCAATAAGCCATAGCTGGCACATGCTGTAGTGAGCGGGTGGTAAGCTGCCCTTTATTACATATACATGTTGGCCCCAATTACGTTATTGGAACTTGACCGTGTTTGTGAACAAAAGTTAGAAACAAAAATTTTGGTAAGAGTTCTTTGGAATGATGTTTCTTCAGAGTTGCAAGAAATTTGAGACTCAACGCCCACATAAATTTCTGATCTGATCTCTGTCATGTTAAAGAAGAAGAATGCAAGTATCCAAGCAACTTTCATCCATATCCTTACAAAAGTGAGATGCTGGGGAATCATTTATAGGTTTACTGACAACGAATTGAAATATACAGTAATGTTACTTGCACATAAAAACAGAAAATGCTGGAAAACCTCAGCAGGCCTGACAAAATCTGTGGGGAGAGAATAGGGCCAATGTTTCGAGTCTAGATGTCCCTTCGTTCACGAGGGGTCATAGGTTCAAGGTGAGGGGGAGGAAGTTTAACACGGATATCAGAAGGACGAATTTTACACAGAGGGTGGTGGGGGCCTGGAATGCGCTGCCGGGCAAGGTGGTGGAGGCGGACACGCTGGAACGTTTAAGACTTATCTAGATAGCCACATGAACGGAGTGGGAATGGAGGGATACAAAAGAATGGTCTAGTTTGGACCAGGGAGTGGCACGGGCTTGGAGGGCTGAAGGGCCTGTTCCTATGCTGTATTGTTCTTTGTTCTTTGTTCGTCAGAGCTGTTACTTGCACACCAGGGTATGTGGGAGATATCACAATGAAAAGCCAAAATTGCGGAGCAAATGTGTACAATAATCTGAGGCAGTTATTTTGACATCTCTCTTTATGACAAATCAGACAATACATGGTCTCTAAGGAAGCAGTTGGAACACGAGGATGGTACAGAGCCGCGCTTATTAGTCAGACAGAACAGCATAAAAATCAGAAATCATTACGGTTCACTGAGGGAGCTTTTCCACATTCTAAATGTTAACCAGACAGATCAACCTGTCACTAAAATAAGGGGACACAGATTGTTTTGCATATTTCTGATTTCTCTCGGCTCTTTTCAAGTGCGAATTCACTTACAGTCAAAGCTCATTCTTTCTGGTCCTCTTAATTAGTGTCAGAATAAATGAAGCAATCGGACTAGCTATCAATAGATTTTATCTGAAAAAACTTGAATTCTCAAGTTCAAGAAACAAATTTCAATTAGATTTTTGGGTCAGGAAGGAACAATCCCACAACATTTCCCTGCCCTTCACTGTGTGGCAACTAAAATAGTTTGTCTTATGCTTTCATGGGGTAAGGTCAGGTGTGCATCCATCAACAAGTCAACATCTTCAGGACTCCAGCTAAAATATGTTCAACAACTTTCCAATCACTTGATTTTGATTTGATTTGATTTATTATCGTCACATGCATTAACATACAGTGAGAAGTATTGTTTCTTGCGCGCTATACAGACAAAACATAGCATACATGGAGAAGGAAATGAGAGAGTGCAGAATGTAGTAAGAGCATAAGAAATAGGAGCAGAAATAGTAGGCCATTTAGCCCCTCGAGCCTGCTCCGCCATTCAATAAGATCATGGCTGATCTGAAGTGGATCAGTTCCACTTACCCGCCTGATCCCTATAACCCCTAATTCCCTTACCGATCAGGAATCCATCTATCCGTGATTTAAACATATTCAACGAGGTAGCCTCCACCACCAGTGGGCAGAGAATTCCAGAGATTCACCACCCTCTGAGAGAAGAAGTTCCTCCTCAACTCTGTCCTAAACTGACCCCCCTTTATTTTGAGGCTGTGCCTTCTAGTTCTAGCTTCCTTTCTAAGTGGAAAGAATCTCTCCACCTCTACCCTATCCAGCCCCTTCATTATCTTATAGGTCTCTATAAGATCCCCCCTCAGCCTTCTAAATTCTAACAAGTACAAACCCAATCTGCTCAGTCTCTCCTCATAATTAACACCCCTCATCTCTGATATCAACCTGGTGAAACTTCTCTGCACTCCCTCCAAGGCCAGTCATAGCTAGGGTGTAGAGAAAGATCAACTTAATGCAAGGTAAGTCTATTCAAAAGTCTGACAGCAGCAGGGAAGAAGCTGTTCTTAAGTCGGTTGGTACGTGACCTCAGATTTTTGTATCTTTTTCCCGACAGAAGAAGGTGGAAGAGAGAATGTCCGGGGCACGTGGGGTCCTTAATTATGCTGGCTGCTTTGCCGAGGCAGTGGGAAGTGTAGACAGAGTCAATGGATGGGAGACTAGTTTGCATGATGGATTGGGCTACATTCACGATCTTTTGTAGCTCCTTGCAGTCTTGGGCAGAGCAGGAGCCATACCAAGCAGTGATACAGCCAGAAAGAATGCTTTCTATGGTGCATCTTAAAAGTTGGTGAGAGTCGTAGCTGACATGCCAAATTTCCTCAGTCTTCTGGGAAAGTAGAGGTGTCGGCATGGGGGGACCAGGACAGGTTGTTGGTGATCTGGACACCTAGAAACTTGAAGCTCTCGACCCATTCTACTTTGTCAGCACAGAACTGGTGAATCGTTAAAAAAAGAGACACGCTGTTGAAGCTTTCTCACTTGCACTCATCAGGACAGTTGCAAGAATGCCTAATTTCAAAGGGAGCTACTGTATAAATTGTTGCTTCCATTGAGATTTGGTATTCATGAGTCTGTCCTGGTTGAGTGCAAGATGAAAAACTTCAATATTTCCTTCTTTATTTCAGCAATATTTGAATTATTCCTATGGATGTTAGGGGGCATAGGTTTAAGGTGCGAGGGGCAAGGTTTAAAGGAAATGCATGAGGCAAGTTTTTTACTCAGAGGGTGGTGTGCACCTGGAATTTGCTGCCGGGGGAGGTACTGGAAGCAGATACAATAGTGATTTTTAAGGGGCGCCTTGACAAATACATGAATAGGATGGGAATAGAGGGATATGGTCCGCTGAAGGGTAGGGAGTTTTAGTTAAGTCGGGCAGCATGGTCGGTGCAGGCTTGGAGGGCCGAAGGGCCTGTTCCTGTGCTGTAATTTTCTTTGTTCTTTGTTCTTTGTTTATTTATCCTTGAATGATTAACAATCTAATTTTATAAGGCCTTAGATTTGAAAAATACCGAGAAGCCCAAAGCTGTGGATTACTAAGATTTGCATTGACCGCGGAACAATCATTCCCTCATGTTTACCCCACAAATTATAGCAACAACACACACATTTGTATAACACTGTTAACTCTCCAAGGCACTTCACAGGAGTATCTTAAAAATAAATCTGACCAAATGTTGGACCAGAAAGGTAGTTTGCAAAAGTTACTTGTCAACGTGCAACATTCTCTTGTGACGTTGCTGAGTTTTAGAAATGTTTTTTTTGTTCCTGGAAAAGCAGGATCTGAAATTCCACTGGGACCTATGAGTTCTCTCCGTGACAGTGCTGCAACTCTAAAGGGAAAGATAGAATCCATTATTCCCATTCCATACGGGTTCCGGTGGTCACCGTTGGAGTTACCAATAGGAAACCAGTGGAATTCCGTGGAATGTTAGACCAGTTACGAGACAGTGCAATGTAACCCAGAACAGTGCTGTCACTATAAGTAATTCAGTACTTCCCTGCTCACTCAACTTAAAACAAAATTAAGGCATGATTAAAAAAGCACAGAATAAATAAACAGCCACACATTACCATTGATTCATTCATGACATCATTGATTTTTGCCAAGATTTTTGTCCTTAGCTACTCTACCCTAATGATAATGGCACGGTGGCACAGTGGCGCGCACTGCTGCCTCACAGCGCCAGGGACCCAGGTTCGATTCCCGGCTTGGGTCACTGTCTGTGTGGAGTTTGCACATTCTCCCTCTGTCTGCATGGGTTTCCTCCGGGTGCTCCAGTTTCCTCCGATGAAGTCCAAAGATGTGCAGGTTAGGTGGACTGGCCATGCTAAATTGCCAGTTAGTGTCAGGGGGAGTATCTAGGGTAAATGCATGGGGTTATGGGGATAGAGCTTGGGTGGGATTGTGGTCGGTGCAGACTCGATGGGCTGAATGGCCTCCTTCTGCACTGTGGAATTCTATGATTCTATGATAACCTGGACAGACTTGTTGCTAACCGATCAGTGCCAGTCTTGTTGGGTAATTTGCAACTCAGAGAAGTGTAGCAAAGGTCACACTGAACTTGATGCGGTCGTATGGAATACACCCCCTCCTATTTCTTGTGTTTTTGATCTGATTTTCCTTAAACCATACAATACCATCCAGTCTCTGCTCAGAGAATTCACCCTCAATGATTGAACAGCAGATACTGGATCTGAGCCATTTCCATTTGTGGAAAGCAAACTCTTTCATTACAGTTATAAATAACCGAACCCTAATCACGATACCTTTCTTGTGCTACTGAAAGTCAAACTTACCCTGATCGCAACAGGGTATATTTATCTTGGATCCTCACCTGGAAGTTAACCTAATTTACAGACATGGCTTCCAATTGACCAGAAACAGGTTAGAATCCTTACTGTGCAGAAGGAGGCTGTTCGGCCCATCAAGTCTGCACCGACCACAATCCCACCCAGGCCCTATCCCCGTAACCCTACCTATTTATCCTGTTAATCCCCTGACACCAGTGTCAATTTAGCATGGCTAATTAACCTAACCCGCACATCTTTGGACTGCAGGCCTAGATACCATTTCCAGTGGGAGCATGGGAATGGAGGGATGGGGGGGCTGATCTGATTCCTTGACCTCAGCTTTTAAAGAATTTACATAACACGTGACCCCAATCCACCTGGTTTTGTGGTTAAAACTCACCCTAAGTACAATAGCCCAGGCCGACACTCCAATGCACTAGTGTGGGAGCCCTGCAACGTTGGAGCTACTGTTTTCAAATGAGAGTTTCCATCCAAGGGGCTGAATTTGATGTGGGTGTCAGAGGCCCTGATGGAGGGCCGGAGACATGTATCCTTGAAGCTTTTGCAACTTACCTTTTTGGCCAAACATTTGGTCAGATTTATTTTTAAGGTACTCCTGTGAAATGCCTTGGAGAGTTAACAGTGTTATACAAATGTGTGTGTTGTTGTTATAATTTGTGGGGTAAACATGAGGGAATGATTGTTCCGCGCGCGGTCAGTGCAAATCTCAGTAATCCACAGCTTTGGGGCTTCTCGGTATTTTTCAAATCTAGTTATAAAATTAGATTGCTAATCATTCAAGGATACAGCTACTCTGCCTTGGCCTTTGCTGGGAGGTTGATTCTGGGCCCATCCTGTATCATCGAGACGGGGGATCCTGCCTTGTGAAGTTTCAATAGTTCACCATCAGTACCAACGGCCCAGCAGATGTTTAATGCCCTGAGGAGTGTTGATTTGTTGGAGGTGGGATTTCTGCTCCTCACTTGGGGGGAGGGCCAGCCTCAGAGAGCTGTCGGGGTTTATTATGAAAGGCATAGATAGGGTGAACGGTGGGAAGCTTTTCCCCGGGTCGGTGGTGACGTTCACGAGGGGTCATAGGTTCAAGGTGAAGGGGGGGAGGTTTAACACAGATATCAGAAGGACATATTTCACACAGAGGGTCGTGGGGGCCTGGAATGTGTTGCCGGGCAAGGTGGTGGAGGCGGACACACTGGGAACGTTTAAGACTTATCTAGACAGCTATATGAACGGAGTGGGAATGGAGGGATACAAAAGAGTGATCTAGTTTGGACCAGGGAGCGGCGCGGGCTAATTGTTCCTGGTTTCTCGTTTCAAGGCTTCATTCTACGATCATCTTGCTGGTGCCAGTACAGAGTGAGACTGCGGATAGTTGGGAACGTGTCTCGGGGGCAGGGGATTCATATGGTGTTCGTGGAAGTGGAAATGACTAGGGTTGGGAAGCATTTTCCGATCGGGGCCATTGTGATCTCCTGGACTCGTTTCGATCGCCTCAGGGGGTCGGAGAGGAATTTCCCAGATTTTTTTTTCCCCATATTGGCCCTGGGGTTTTTCACTCTGGGTTTTCGCCTCTCCCTGGAGATCACATGGTCTGGAATGGGGGGGTGGGGGTAAGTTAATAGGTTGTAATGAACAAAGCATCGTAGCTGTGAGGGACAGCTCGGTGGATAGGATATTGGTATGTAGATAGGCTGGAAAATTGGGTGGGGATCCTGGATTCAGGATTCAATCCTGGACCGGGGAGCGGCGCGGGCTTGGAGGGCCGAAGGGCCTGTTCCTGTGCTGTATTGTTCTTTGTTTGTTCTTTGGGGTGGGGTACCCAATCTCAAAAGGGGACCAGTAAGGGAGGCAAACTTTTGGGTCTGAGGCCCAGGCAGGGTGGTCTGCCAGGTGACCCCCCGCTCCCTGAACAAATCCTGCTGGCTCAAAAATCGCAGCCAAGTGGGAAATGTCCTTACATGGAAAAATAATTGGCCTCTTAAGGGCTGCAATTTATATAAAAACATAGAAGATAGGGGCAGGAGGAGGCCACTTGGCCCTTCAAGGCTGCTCCGCCATTCTTTACGGTCATGGCTGATCATCCAACTCAGTAGCCTAATCCTGCTTTCTCCCCATAACCTTTGATCCCATTCGCCCCAAGTGCTATATCCAGCTACCTCTTGAATACATTCAATGTTTTGGCATCAACTACTTCCTGTGGTAATGAATTCCACAGGCTCACCTCTCTTTGGGTGAAGAAATGTCTCCTCACCTCCATCCTAAATGGTCTACCCTGAATCCTCAGACTGTGACTCCCCCACCACCGGGAACATCCTCCCTGCATCTACCCTGGCTAGTCCATAGAACCATGGAAACCCTACAGTGCAGTAAGAGGCCATTTGGCCCATCAAGTCTGCACCGACCACAATCCCACCCAGGCCCTACCCTCACATCCCTACATATTTACCCACTAATCCCTCTAACCTACACATCTCAGGACACTAATGGGCAACTTTAACATGGCCAAATGAACCTAACCCGCACATTTTTGGACTGTGGGAGGAAACCGGAGCACCCGGAGGAAACCCACGCAGACATGAGGAGAATGTGCAAACTCCACACAGACAGTGACCCAAGCCAGGAATCGAACCCAGGTCCCTGGAGCTGTGAAGCAGCAGTGCGAACCACTGTGCTACCGTGCCGCCCTGTTAGAATTTTAGTCCTGTTGGAATTTTATAAGTCTCTATGAGATCCCCTCTCATTCATCTGAACTCCAGCGAAAACAATCCTAACCTAGACAATCTCTCCTCATACGTCAGTCCCGCCATCCCCGGAATCAGCCTGGCAAAACTTCGCTGCACTCCCTCGAGAGCAAGAATATCCATCCTCAGAAAAGGAGACCAAAACTGCACACAATACTCTAGATGGGGCCTCACCAAGGCCCTGTGTAATTGCAACAACACATCCCTGCTCCTGTAATCGAAACCTCTACATTTTCTATATAGAAAATAGAAAGATAATAAAAATAAAAGAAAGGAACGGTTGTAAAAAGGAGTGGATTCCCAGAGTGAATTTGCTCTTCCTGAAATCAGGTAAGTGAAGTCATTGTGAAAGTTTTCACCCCTTTCCAAAGCAAGTTGTACAGTCAAGAACTGAAATATTAATGGGCCTGTTATCACTGGGAGGGGGGTGTGGAGAGGCTGGGTGAATCTTATGTGTATAGCCCCTGTGCTCCATCAGTCGTGCTAATATTGTATTTATCTGCCTGTCATTGAAAATATTGTACAAATAAAAACCCGATTGTTGCAAAAACAAAATGTGCCTGGAACGCACGGCTAGTGGACGTGTTGGAAGCAGCCATGTTCATAGAAAATCATAGAAACCCTACAGTGCAGAAGGAGGCCATTTGGCCCATCGAGTCTGCACCGACCACAATCCCACCCAGGCCCTACCCCCACATATTTACCCGCTGATCCCTCTAACTACGCATCTCAGGGACAATTTGTAACCTGGCCAATCAACCTAACCCGCACATCTTTGGACTGTGGGAGGAAACCGGAGCACCCGGAGGAAACCCACGCAGACACGAGGAGAATGTGCAAACTCCACACAGACAGTGACCCGAGCCAGGAATCGAACCCAGGACCCTGGAGCTGTGAAGCAGCAGTGCTAACCACTGTGCTACCATGCCGCCCTTCTATCCTCCCAATTCCATTCGTCCAATCCCAACCCCTCAATCCCAATCCCATTCACCCAATCCAAAAACCTGCAATCCCAATCACCCAATCCCATCCTCCCAATCCCAACCCCTCAGCCCCAACCTCTCAATCCCAACATCCCAATTCCATTCACCCAATCCCAACCTCTGAATCCCATTCACCCAATTCCAATCACCCAATTCTACCCTCCAAATCCCATCTACCTAATCCCAACTGTCCAATCCCAATCTTCAAATCCCATTTACCCAATTCCAACCCCTCAATCCCAATTGTCCAATCCCAACATCCCAATCCTATTCTCCCAATCCAATTATCCCAATCCCAACTGTCCAATCCCATTCTCCCAATCCCAACTGTCCAATCCCATTCTCCCAATCCCAACTGTCCAATCCCATTCTCCCAATCTCATTCTCCAATCCCAACATCCCAATCCCATTCATCCAATCCCAACCTCTGAATCTCAATCACCCAGTTCTACCCTCTGAATCCCATCTACCTAATCCCAACTGTCCAATCCCAATCTTCAAATCCCATTTACCCAATTCCAACCCCTCAATCCCATTCTCCCAATCCCGAGATGTTAGCAACGTTCAAGGTGTATCTCGACAGACACATGAAGGGGAGGCGAACAGAGGGATAGAAATTGTATATCGGCGCAGGCTTGATGGGCTGAAGGGTCTGTTCCTGTGCTGTATTATTCATTGTATAGAAAATAGGAAGGTGGCACGGTGGCACAGTGGTCAGCACTGCTGCCTCACAGCGCCAGGAACCTGGGTTCAATTCCCAGCTTGGGTCACTGTCTGTGTGGAGCTTGCACGTTCTCCCCATGTCTGCGTGGGTTTCCTCCGGATGCTCCGGTTTCCTCCCACAGTCCGAAAGACTTGCTGGTTCGGTGCATTGACCCAAACAGGTGCCGGAGTGTGGCGGCTAGGGGAATTTCACAGTAACTTCATTGCAGTGTTAATGTAAGCCTTGCTTGTGACTAATAAATAAACTTTAACTTTAAGAAGCTGGATGTCCTAGGCCTCGCCCAATGGACAGGTCAAGGGCAGATGGGAAGGGGACTGGCAGGACATCCAAAGAATATTACGGGCACCCCCGCTGAAAACCGGTACCTTAAAATGCTGCCCTCTATTTGTGTAGCATTTTTGTTTTGTCATGGTTGCTGCTTGCTGCATCTTCTTTCTCTACATTGTGAAAATTTCATGTGTGTTATGCTGCCTTTAACAATCCTAATTGCCAAGTTTCCTTCACCGTCTCGGCCTGCGATCTGTCACTCTCGCGATCGCCCCTTGCTCACCCTGTCCCATTCCAATTGTTGGTTGTCTTGCTTGGTAACAGAAGGAGAATTTTAATTTCCTCTGCCTATTTAAATGAACATTTCTGAGGCTTGCTTGGCATTCTGTCACGGTTCCTGAAGTGACTCATGTTGAAGAATAAGACAACATAATGTCAGTATATCTTTACACAGAAGGAATATCCAAATCTAAGTGCTGAGAGCTTATTGATGTGCATGAAGACCTTAGGATCAGGCAGAGCCCAGAGTATGTTTAAGTCACAACAAATGACTAGTTTTGATAGACTGAATAAGGAGAAAGCATTTCCACTGACAGGAAGGTGAGTAACCAAGATAATTGGAAAGGTTGCACATGTGGAAACTATTTTTTAAGCTAGTGAGTTGGAATGGAACTCTTTAAACTTTATTTATTAGTGTCACAAGTGGGGCTAACATGAGGTTACTGTGAAAATCCCCTAGTCGCCACTCTCTGGCGCCTGTTCGGGTACACTGAGGTAGAATTTAGCATGACCAATTCACCAAACCAGCATGTATTTCGGAAGGAAACCGGAGCACCCGGAGGAAACCCACACAGACTCGGGGAGAATAAGACCATAAGACATAGGAGCGGAAGTAAGGCCATTCGGCCCATCGAGTCCACTCCACCATTCAATCATGGTTGATTTCAACTCCATTTACCCGCTCTCTCCCCATAGCCCTTAATTCCTCGAGAAATCAAGAATTTATCAATTTCTGTCTTGAAGACGCTCAACGTCTCGGCCTCCACAGCCCTCTGTGGCAATGAATTCCACAGACCCACCACTCTCTGGCTGAAGAAATTTCTCCTCATCTCTGTTCTAAAGTGACTCCCTTTTATTCTAAGGCTGTGCCCCCGCGTCCTAGTCTCCCCTGTTAATGGAAACAACTTCCCTACGTCCATCCTATCTAAGCCGTTCATTATCTTGTAAGTTTCTATCAGATCTCCCCTCAACCTCCTAAACTCCAATGAATATAATCCCACGATCCTCAGACGTTCATCGTATGTCAGGCCTACCATTCCTGGGATCATCCGTGTGAATCTCCGCTGGACCCGCTCCAGTGCCAGTATGTCCTTCCTGAGGTGTGGGGCCCAAAATTGCTCACAGTACTCCAAATGGGGCCTAACCAGTGCTTTATAAAGCCTCAGAAGTACATCCCTGCTTTTGTATTCCAAGCCTCTTGAGATAAATGACAACATTACATTTGCTTTCTTAATTACGGACTCAACCTGCAAGTTTACCTTTAGAGAATCCTGGACTAGGACTCCCAAGTCCCTTTGCACTTTAGCATTATGAATTTTGTCACCGTTTAGAAAATAGTCCATGCCTCTATTCTTTTTTCCAAAGTGTACGACCTCGCACTTGCCCACGTTGAATTTCATCAGCCACTTCTTGGACCACTCTCCTAAACTGTCTAAATCTTTCTGCAGCCTCCCCACCTCCTCAATACTACCTGCCCCTCCACCTATCTTTGTATCATCGGCAAACTTGGCCAGAATGCTCCCAGTCCCGTCATCTAGATCGTTAATATATAAAGAGAACAGCTGTGGCCCCAACACTGAACCCTGCGGGACACCACTTGTCACCGGTTGCCATTCTGAGAAAGAACCTTTTATCCCAACTCTCTGCCTTCTGTCTGACAGCCAATCGTCAATCCATGTTAGTACCTTGCCTCGAATACCATGGGCCCTTATTTTACTCAGCAGTCTCCCGTGAGGCACCTTGTCAAAGGCCTTTTGGAAGTCAAGATAGATAACATCCATTGGCTCTCCTTGGTCTAACCTATTTGTTATCTCTTCAAAGAACTCTAACAGGTTTGTCAGGCACGACCTCCCCTTACTAAATCCATGCTGACTTGTCTTAATCCGACCCTGCACTTCCAAGAATTTAGAAATCTCATCCTTAACGATGGATTCTAGAATTTTGCCAACAACTGAGGTTAGGCTAATTGGCCTATAATTTTCCATCTTTTTTCTTGTTCCCTTCTTGAACAGTGGGGTTACAACAGCGATTTTCCAATCCTCTGGGACTTTCCCTGACTCCAGTGACTTTTGAAAGATCATAACTAACGCCTCCACTATTTCTTCAGCTATCTCCTTTAGAACTCTAGGATGTAGCCCATCTGGGCCCGGAGATTTATCAATTTTCAGACCTTTTAGTTTCTCTAGCACTTTCTCCTTTGTGATGGCAACCATATTCAACTCTGCCCCCTGACTTTCCTGAATTGTTGGGATATTACTCATGTCTTCTACTGTGAAGACTGACGCAAAGTACTTATTAAGTTCCTCAGCTATTTCCTTGTCTCCCATCACTAGATTACCAGCGTCATTTTGGAGCGGCCCAATGTCTACTTTTGCCTCCCGTTTGTTTTTAATGTATTTAAAGAAACTTTTACTATCATTCCTAATGTTACTGGCTAGCCTACCTTCATATTTGATCCTCTCCTTCCTTATTTCTCTCTTTGTTATCCTCTGTTTGTTTTTATAGCCTTCCCAATCTTCTGACTTCCCACTACTCTTTGCCACGTTATAGGCTCTCTCTTTTGCCTTGATGCATTCCCTGACTTCCTTTGTCAGCCATGGCTGCCTAATCCCCCCTCTGATAACCTTTCTTTTGTTTGGGATGAACCTCTGCACTGTGTCCTCAATTACTCCCAGAAACTCCTGCCATTGCTGTTCTACTGTCTTTCCCATTAGGCTCTGCTTCCAGTCGATTTTTGTCAGTTCCTCCCTCATGCGCCTGTAATTACCTTTATTTAACTGTAGAACCTTCACATCTGATTCTGCCTTCCTTCTTTCAAATTGCAGACTGAATTCTACCATATTATGATCACTGCTTCCTAAGTGTTCCCTTACTTTAAGATCTTTTATCACGTCTGGCTCATTACATAACACTAAGTCCAGAATAGCCTGTTCCCTCGTGGGCTCCATCACAAGCTGTTCCAAAAAGCCATCCTGTAAACATTCAATGAATTCCCTTTCTTTGGGTCCACTGGCAACATTATTTACCCAGTCCACCTGCATATTGAAATCCCCCATGATCACTGTGACCTTGCCTTTCTGACATGCCCTTTCTATTTCGTGGTGCATTTTGTGCCCCTGGTCCTGACCACTGTCAGGAGGCCTGTACATAACTCCCATTATGGTTTTTTTGCCTTTGTGGTTCCTCAACTCTACCCACACAGACTCCACATCGTCTGACCCTATGTCGTTTAGTGCTATTGATTTAATTTCATTTCTAATTAACAAGGCAACCCCGCCCCCTCTACCCACCCCTCTGTCTTTTCGATAGGTTGTGAATCCCTGGATGTTTAACTGCCAGTCCTGAACCCCCTGCAACCACGTCTCTGTGATGCCTACCACATCATACCTGCCAGTCACAATCTGGGCCACAAGCTCATCTATCTTGTTCCGGACACTGCGGGCATTTAAATATAGCACCTTTAATTCCCTATTGACCGTCCCTTTTTGTTTTCGTAGTGTGGTGGACCTTGGTCTACTGAGCCTTTCCAGACACTGTGTCATATTTTGTGAGATGGGGACTATCGTAACCTCTCCTGAGTGCTGTCTTTTCGTGATTTTTTGTAATCCTAAGCAGCTACGCTTCCCACTGATTCCTTCACCTCTTGGTTCCCTGACTTTCCCTTCCCCCCCAATCTCTAGTTTAAAGAATGTACAGACTCTGCACAGACAGTGACCCAAGCCGGGAATCGAATCCGGGTCCCTGGTGCTGTGAGGCAGCAGTGTTAACCACTGTGCCACCATGCCGCCAGCTTGCTGAAAACAAAGAACGGTACAGCACAGGAACAGGCCCTTCAGCCCACCAAGTCTGCACCGATCACGTTGTCCGATAGAAACCAACCGCTTGTAACCCTCTATTCCCCGCCTGGTCATGTGTCAATCTAGATAAGTCTTCAATGTTGCTAACATATCTGCCTCAACCACCTCACTTGGCAGTGCATTCCAGGCCCCCACCGCCCTCTGTGTAAAAAACTTCCCCCGCGCATCTCTACTGAACCTTTCCTCCCTTTACCTTGAACTTGTGCCCCCTTGTAATTGTCATTTCTGCCCTGGGAAAAAGCTTCCATTTGTTCACCTGATCTATGCCCTTCATAATTTTATAAACTTCGATCAGGTCGCCCCCCTCAGCCTCCATCTTTCCAGGGAGAACAATCCCAGTTTATTCAATCTCTCCTCATAGCTAACATCCTCCATATCAGGCAACATCCCAGTCAACCTTTTCTGTACTCTCTCCAAAGCCACCACATCCTTCTGGTAGTGTGGCGACCAGAATTGGACACAGAATTCCAAATGTGGCCATAACATAACATAATTTTATTTTCGATGCCCCGGCCAATGAAGGCAAGCATGCCATATACCCTCTTCACCACCTTTTAAGGATCTGTGGACCTGTGCTCCCAGATCCCTCTGTGTGTCTATGCTCCTGATGGTTCTGCCATTTATTGTATAGCTCCCAGCTAAGTGGATCTACCAAAATGCATCACCTCACATTTGTCCGGATTAAATTCCATCTGCCATTTCTCCGCCCAATTTTCCAGCCTATCTACGTCCTGCAGTATTCTCTGACAGCCTTCATCACTATCCGCAAATCCAGCAAACATGCTAATCAGACCAGCGACATTTTTCTCTAAGTCATTTATATATATTTCAAACAACAGAGGTCCCAGCACTGATCCCTGTGGAACGCCACTAGTTACAGACCTCCATTCAGAAAAACACCCTTCCACCACTACTCTCTGTCTTCTGTGGCCAAAATGTGGAGATGCCGGCGTTGGACTGGGGTAAACACAGTAAGAGTTTTAACAACACCAGGTTAAAGTCCAACAGGTTTATTTGGTAGCAAATGCCATTAGCTTTCGGAGCGCTGCCCCTTCGTCAGATGGAGTGGATATCTGCTCTCTTTCTATGGCCAAGCCAGTTCTGAATCCATTTAGCTAGTTCACCCTTGATCCGTGCGATTTAACCTTTTGCACCAGCCTGCCATCAAATGCTTTACTATAGTCCATGTAGACAACCTCAACAGCCCTTCCCTTGTCAATCATTTTTGTCACCTGCTCAAAAACTCAATCAAATTAGTGAGACATGACCTCCCTTGTGCAAAACCATGCTGTCTGTCGCTAATAAGACCATTCAGTTCCAAATGTGTATAGATCCAATCCCTAAGAATCTTCTCCAACAATTTCACTATCACTGACATCAAGCTCCCTTGCTACCCTTCTTAAATAATGGGACAACATTGGCTTTCCTCCAATCCTCTGGGACTTCATCTGTGGCCAATGAGGAAATGAAGATTTCTGTTTGAGGCCCAGCAATTTCCTCTCTTGTCTCCTTCAGTAATCTGGAATAGATGCCACCTGGCCCTGGGGATTTGTCTACCTTAATGCTTCTAAATACACCTAACACTTCCTCCTTTGTAATGATGACTTGTTCTAAAGGGTTTACATACCCTTCCGTGAAACCATTAATCAACATGTCCCTCTCCTTTGTGAATACCGATGCAAAGTACTCATTAAGGATCTCACCCACTTCCTTTGGTCCGACACATTTCCTTCCTTTGTCCTTGGGTGGACCAACTCTTTCTCTAGCTACCCTCTTCTTCCTAATATATGTATAAAATACCCTGGGATTCTCCTTAATCCTACCTGCCAAGGATATTTTGTGACACCTTTTGCTCTCTTAACTCCCTGTTTGAATTCTTTTCTACTCTCCCTGTATTCTTCAAGTGCTTCAAGGGGAGATATGGTGGCACAGTGGTTAGCACTGCTGCCTCACAGTGCCAGGGACCCAGGTTCGATTCCCGGCTTGGGTCACTGTCTGTGCGGAGTCTGCACGATCTCCCCGTGTCTGTGTGGGTTTCCTTCAGGTGCTCCGGTTTCTTCCTACAGTCCAAAGATGTGCGGGTTAGGCGGATTGGCCATGCTAAATTGCCCCTTAGTGTCATGGGGGAACTAGCAGGGTAAATGTATGGGGATAGGGTCTGGGTGGGATTGTGGTTGGTGCAGACCCGATGGGCCGAATGGCCTCCTTCTGCACTGTATGATTCTATGAAGTGCTCCATCTGTTTTTAGTTGCCTGACCTTACGTATGCATCCTTGTTGTTTTTGACTAGGCTCGCAACTTCCCTGGTCATCCACGGTTCCTGAATTATGCCTTTCCTGTCCTTTCTTCGCATAGATACATGCCTGTCCTGTGCGCCAATCAACTGCTCCTTAAAAGGCTCCCACATGCCAGATGTGGATTTACCCTCAAACAGCCTCTCCCAAACCAAGCCTCCAAATCCTGCTTAATCCTGTTGAAGATAACCTTCCCCCAATTTATCACCTCAACCCTAGTACAACATTTGTCCTTTTCCATGAATATTTGAAAACTTATGGAATTGTGGTCACTGTTGCCACATATTCCCCCAGTGGAAATTTGATGACTTGGCCGGGCTCATTCCCTAGTACCAGGTCCAGTTAGCACCTCCCCCCCCCCCCAACACCACCCCCACACCCGCCACCGCTTCTACATATTGTTCCAAAAAGCCTTCCTGGACACACTTAACAAATTCTTCACCATTCGGATCCTTAGCCAGTATGAGGAAAATTAAAGTCTCCCACTGCAACGGCCCTATTAATTCTACATCTGTCCAGAATCTGCTTACGTATCCTTCCTTCAACTTCCCATGGGCTGTTGGGAGGCCGGTAGTACCCTCCCTCATTATGACTGCCCACTTCCTGTTTCTGAGCTCGAGCCATAGTGTCTCGTTACAGATTCTTCCAAGATGTCCTCCTTGTGTACAGTTGTAATATGTTCCCTAACCAGTATTGCAACTCCCTCACCTCTTGTGCCTTCCCCACTTACATCATGGAATAACTGCCAGTCCTGTCCCTCTATTAACCAAGTCTCCGTTACCGCAATCACATCCAAGTTCTATGAATGAATCACAGCTCTCTAAGTTCATCTGTCTTGCTTGTTGTATACTCCTTGCATTGAAGCAGTTGCACTCCTGACCTCCAGGCCCACTGAGTTTGACCTCCCCCAAAGTGCTCTTCCTCTTAGCTAGCCTGGCCTTGGTCCCATGCTCATCCCCAGTTTCTACACTTGCTGATCTACTGTTCTGATTCCCACGCCCCTGCCACACTAGTTTAAACCCACCCGAATCACATTAGCAAACCTCCCAGCCCCTCTAGTTCAGGTGTAACCCATCCTTCTTGTACAGACCTCATCTTCCCTGAAAGACATCCCAATGATCCACAAATCTGAAGCCCTCCCTCCTGCACCAGTTCTTTAGCCACATGTTCAGCTGCAGTATCTCCCTATTCCTAGCCTCACTAGTGCATGGCATGGGGAGTAATCCTGAGATTACTACCCTAGATGTCCTGCTTTTTAATCTTCTACCTAATTCCCTAAATTGCCGTTGCAGGGCCTCGCTACTCTTTCGACCTATGTCATTCGTGCCACTGTGGACAGTGACATCCGTCTGATTTCACTCCCATTTTATAATGCCTTGTACCTGCTCAGAGACATCAAGGACCCTGGCATCAAGGAGGCAAACTACCACCCTGGAGTCCCTTTCGCGGACACAGAAGCGCCTATCTGGGACCCTGGCTGCTGAATCTCCTACCACTATTGCTCTGCTACGCTTTGTACCCACCCCGTCTGTGTAGCAGGGTTAACCGTGGTGCCTTCGCTCCGGCCGCTGCTGCTGCTGTCCCGTGATGGACCTTCCTCCTCATCAGTATCCAAAACGGCATAATTGTTAGATAGGGGGACAGCCATCGGGAACCCTTGCACTGGCTGCCTACCCTGTCTAGCAGTCACCCATCTATCTTCCTGCACCTTGGGTGTGACCACATCTCTGTAGCTATTATTTTTAACAATTTCAGCCAATTGTGTTCTCCTCAATGCTTCCAGCTGCTGCTCTAACCAATCTATCGGTTCAGTGAGCATCTGCAACTGGATGCACTTCCCAAAGCTGTAGTCCTCAGGGAAGAAGCTGTTCTTGAGTCAGTTGGTACGTGACCTCAGACTTTTGTATCTTTTTCCCGATGGAAGAAGATGGAAGTGAGAATGTCCGGGGTGCGTGGGGTCCTTAATTATGCTGGCTGCTTTGCCGAGGCAGCGGGATGTGTAGACAGAGTCAATGGATGGGAAGCTGACTGAGTCACTCAGCGGATTCCAGGTAAGTAGCAGTGGCAGGGGAGACTTTCAGGAGGGTCTTGCGAGAGAAATGAGTGGGGAGGAGAGACTCTGACTTCCTTTGTGGCCCCACAGATGGAATTGTCAAACTAAGCAGACAATCTGCCTTTGTCTTCGTATCAACTGCAGACAGGAGCATCGCAAATCAATCACAGAAATGTATTCAACTGTCAGTGTGCATGTAGAGATTTTAGGATGCAGTCTGGTAGAACCATAAAAGTTCATCGCAGAGAACGTGACCTGTCACGTCTATGCTGGATTTTCGCTGGAGTGAGCTATGACTACTCCAACTGCAATATTCTCTCTGAATAACCATTTATCTTCTACCCCACCTGTTTATTCAATTTTCCCTTAAACACCATCAGTTTTAAAGTTTAGTTATTAGTGTCACAAGTAGGTTTACATTAACATTGCAATGTGAAAATCCCCTAGCTGCCTGTTCGGGTACACTGAGGGAGAAGTTAGCATGGCCAACTGAAGGAAGACAAAGCAGTGCCGCCGATAGTGTCAGCCCGGATCCAGCATTGGGCATTATTGCTGGCGACATGTTAGTATCGATTGGAGCACCAACCAAGGACTTGAGTGGCAAATGCCAATGCCTTAAGCCGGCTACCATTCCCGGACACCCCACCACTGGTACCCAGAATGGAAGAGACCGTGATGATGTTAAACTTTATGGATACCCTCCCTTTTGTACCGTGGGAGGAAACCGGAGCACCTGGAGGAAACCCACACAGACACAGGGAGAACATGCAAACTCCACACAGACAGTGACCCAAGCCAGGAATTGAACCCGGGTCCCTGGCGCTGTGAGGCAGCAGTGCTAACCACTGTGCCACCGTGTCTCAATCTTTAAATGAAGCTTTTGAAAGCCCCGGGGCATCCTAAAGATGATATTTCTCTCTCCTTCTCTCCAGTTCACTTTATTAATTGGCTGAACCACAAACAGCAATTTCATAAATTATTAGGGAACTGGTTGATTTGTGTTTCATAAACCCACCCAATAGAAACAGCCACCGACTTTAAAATTAAAATCTAGGAAACAAATTGTAAGAAAAATATATTTTCAGGTGAGGAGTGGAAGAATGTAGGAGGTCCTGTGACGCAGTGGTAGTGTCCCAACAGCTGGATCAGAAGGTCAAGGTTCACGTCCAACACCAGAACTTGTTGGCCACAGAATGGCCTGTTTAACAAAGTTCAACTGGCTGACAATCAGCTCAGGAATCCTTCCACCACATTCCCCCCCCCACACACCCCATTATTCCCCAAAGGGTAGAAAAAGTGGGGTAAGTTCCATGTTTATCCCGACAGAAAATTATTTAGTTCCTTCACAGAAAAGAAGCAATAGCAATAATACCCAGACCATTTGAACCTAAATATAATTTTGCAGTCAAATTTAAGAATTAATACTTTTATGTAAAATGCAATTGACATCGCAAGGAATGTCTATTACAGTTATCTATCCAGGACAGCACAGTGGTTAGCACTGCTGCCTCACAGCGCCGAGGACCCGGATTTGATTCCCAGCTTGGGTCATTGTCTGTGCCTAGTCCGCACATTCTCCCCATGTCTGCGTGGGTTTCCTCCAGGTGCTCCGGTTTCCTCCCACAGCCCAAAAGACCTGTTGGGTTAGGGTGCATTGGCCATGCTAAATTCTCCCTCAGTGTACCCGAACAGGCGCCAGAGTGTGGCGACTAGGGGATTTTCACAGTAACTTCATTGCAGTGTTAATGTAAGCCTACTTGTGACACTAGTAAGTAAATTTTAAACTAAGAACTTTCCAGGAATCGTCACAGGCAAGACAGAAAATTTGATGGACAACTTAGAATCATAGATTGCCTACAGTGCAGAAGGAAGCTGTTTGGCCCATCGAGCCTGCACCGACCACAATCCCACCCGGGCCCTATCCCTGTAGCGTTAGTATTGCAGTGTTACTGTAAGCCTACCTGTGACATTAATAAATAAACTTTAAACTTTAAACAATATTCCGACCTGCCGCTCACCTTTGCGGAATCATATGCTTTTTCTTCAACATTTCCATTTCTCAATCTCTGTACCACGACTCTTATTGTGTGATAGATCTGTATTTCTTCTTTAAAAAGTTGGTGCCTGGGTTTTTCAAATGATTTCCCAGTTTAACACTATGATTATGTTGACAGTAGGAGACTGTCACAAATAATACTTCCAGAGGCAGAACTGAGAGCCAGGGATGTAGTGCAACAACATTGCAATTACTTTTGGTGCATTGGGCCAAGCCGCTGATGGGATTGCTGTGATGTCAGGTAATGTGAGGCTGTCTATATTTTTGATGTAGTTATAAATGATACATGAAAAACTCGATTGTTTTCTGCCCTCGTGTTTTGTCTGAGCCTGCATTTATCCATGAGTCATTCATTGCAGATTCACTCATGCTATTCTGCAGTGTATCTTTCTGCGTTGTCCTGTTTTCAGATGGTCAAGATTTATTTTTTGGAACTGTCTTCTCGAGAGCAGGCGAGGTACGTGGCTACTTCGATCATTAACATAAAGGGAATGGTTAATTGCCAAGAACCTTGAGTTCCGCAGTGTTGAACACTATAGTTGTTTTGAGTGGGCAGGAGAGGAAAAAATTGGCCACTATTCCATCCCATAAAGGATATTATTAAACTAGGAAGAGTGCAGAAAAGATTTACTAGGGTGCAACCGGGACTTGGTTGAGTTATAAGGAGAGGCTGGATAGACTGGGTAAAAGCAAATTACTGCGGATGCTGGAATCTGAAACCAAAAAAGAAAATGCTGGAAAGTCTCAGCAGGTCTAGCAGCATCTGTAAGGAGAAAAAAGAGCTGGCGTTTCGAGTCCAGATGACCCTTCCAGCATTTTCTCTTCTGGATAGACTGGGACTTTTTCCCCTGGAGCGTAAGAGACTTCAGGGGGACCTTATAGAGGTCTATAAAATAATGAGGGGCATAGATCAGCTAGATAGTCAATATCTTTTCCCAAAGGTAAGGAAGTCTAAAACTATAGGGCATAGGTTTAAGGTGAGAGGGGAGAGATACAAAAGGGTCCAGAGGGGCATTTTTTTCATACAGAGGGTGGTGAGTGTCTGGAACAAGCTGCCAGAGGTAGTAGAAGAGGCGGATATAATTTTGTCTTTTAAAAAGCTTTTTTACATGGGTAAGATTGGTTTAGAGGGATATGGGCCAAATGCAGGCAATTGGGATTAACTTAGTGGTACAAACTGGGTGGCATGGACAAGTTGGGTCGAAGGGCCTGTTTCCATGCTGTAAATGTCTATGACTCTATGACTTTATGCCAGGAAGCACAGGTGAAGACAGGGCCAAAGGCCAGACTTTCCCATATCAATTTGGGAGAGATGGAGTAGGACAGCAAAAATGAAATGACATTTGTGTGACTGTCTGCACTTCCTTTCCCGACTGATAAAGGACTCACATAGAAACATAGGAAATAGGAGCGAGAGGAGGCCATTCAGCCCTTCGAGCATGCTCCGCCATTAATCATGATCATGGCTGATCATCCAACTGAATCGCCTGATCCCACCTTCCCCCCATACCCCTTGCCCCCCTTCACCTTAATGCTATATCTAACCGCCTCTTCAAAACATTCAATGATTTGGCCTCAACTGCTTTCCGTGGTAGCAAATTCCACAGGCTGACCACTCTCTGGGTGAAGAAATTTCTCCTCATCTCAGTTCTAAATGGCCTACCCTGTATCCTCAGACTGGGACCCCTGGTTCTGGACACCCCAACTATCGGGAACACCCTTCTTGCATCTACCCTGTTAGAATCTTAAAGGTTTCTATGAGATTCCCTTTTAAAATCCAGTAAATACAAAACAGACGGGAAGAAAACAATTGAAGAAATGGTATTCTGAGATGCGCTTTCTATCTTTGGACTCGAGGTGTGGTAGTTAGTTAATAGGCAGACTGTAATCGCACTCGAGCATCTGCTTTACATTTGTGTATTCTTACTGCATTAAACAGATTAAAGAGGGTAGGAATCGAATTGAATTGAATTATTATTGTCACATGTATTGGGATACAGTGAAAAATATTGTTTCTTGCGAGCTGTTACAGACAAAACATAGAGTACATAGGGGAGAAGGAAAGGATAGGGTGCAAAATATAATGTTGCAGTTACCGATAGGGTGTAGAGAAAGATCAGCTTAATGTGTGATAAGACCATTTCAAACTCTGATGGCAGCAGGGAAGTCACTGTTCTTGAGTCGGTTGGCATGCAATCTCAGACTTTGGCTGGAATTTTGCGGTCCCTCCCTCCGGGGGAATCGGAGCAGACGAAGGGCAGAAAGGTCTGTTGTCCTTGGGCGGAATTTTTACGGTTTTGAGATGAGCAAGGCATAAAATCCCACCCGTTGTATCTTTTTCCCGAAGGAAGAAGATGGAAAAGAGTATGTCCGGTGTGCGTGGGGTCCTTCATTATACTGGCTGCTTTTCCGAGGCAGTGGGAAGTATAGATAGAGTCAATGAATGGGAGGCTGGTTTGCGTGATGGGACTGGGCTACGTTCATGACCCTTTGTAGTTTCTTGTGGTCTTGGGCAGAGCAGGAGCCATACAAAGCTGTGATACAACCAGAAAGGATGCTTTCTATGGTGCATCTGTAGAAATTAGTGAGAGCCGTAGTGGACATGCCGAATTTCCTTAGCCTTCTGAGAAAGTAGATGTGTTGGTGGGCTTTCTTAACTATAGTGTCAGCCTGGAGTCTATGAGGTTATGTTGAAGATTTCGCTTTTACAATCTGAACAGAGATCATGTATTTGGGAGTAATTAATTCACCTCAGGATTGCCCAAAATATTTCCACCACCTAGAAGGCTGAAGTCAGGAGTGTGATTGTATACTTCCCCGTTTGCTTGGATAAGCGCAGTTCCAACAACACCCAAGAAAATAAACACCATCCAGGACAAAGCAGCCTGATTGATTGGCCAACTCATCCGTCACCTCAAATATCCATTTGGCTGCATATATACAATCTACAGGACGTACTGCAGCAACCTTTCATGGTTTCTCTGATGGCATTTCCCAAACCTGCCACCTCTACTCCTGAGAAGAAGGTCAGCAGGTCCATGGGGAGATGTTCATCTCCAAATCACACACCGTCCTGGCTTGGAACTATATCACCGTTCCTTCACTTCAAAAGCTGGAATTCTCTCCTGAACAGCACTGTGGATGTACTATGCCAAACAGACTGACCACTCATCACCATCTTCTCAAGAACAATTAGGGATGGACAATAAATTCTGGCCTAGCCAATGACATCCAAACCATCTGGTCGATAAACAAGTACATCACACATAGCCTTTCCCTATAATGTAGACGAACAAGACTCAGTATGTGTAACTTTGACTTTGGGTTAAAACAGGAGCTAGCCACTCAGCTGCAAGTCATATATCTCTCCTGATTTCATTTCCAGTGGCAAATGGGATAATTTACCACACGGGCGGCACGGTGGCACAGTGGTTGGCACTGCTGCCTCACAGCGCCAGGGACCTGGGTTTGATTCCCGGTTTGGGTCACTGTCTGTGTGGAGTTTGCACATTCTCCCCGTGTCTGCATGGGTTTCCTCCGGGTGCTCTGGTTTAACCTGGTATTGTTAAAACTCTTACTGTGTTCCTCCCACAGTCCAGAAGACGTGCTGGTTAGGTGCACTGGCCGTGTTAAATTCTCCCTCAGTGTTCTGGAATGCGGCGACCTGGGGATTTTATTCTTCACATGTCATTTTTAATTGCTCACTAACTTATACTGTTACAGCAATTCTAATTTTTAAATAAAACTGCATTGAAAAAATTAAAATGGAATTATCATTGCAAAGTGCATGGGAAGATTCTCATAACAATTTAATCTGTTTGCATGTAACATGTATTATCTTATGCATATTAAATTACTGTTGCTGGATATTATAATATTAAATTCTGTCTTTATTAATGACAGGAATGGAAAGAGGCTATTAATTTATTGCAAAGACTAAGTACCATCCATAACATAGAAATGATTACAGTAATTAGCAAAGGTTGAAGTAATGAATGTAATGATGTGATGCATTTTCTGTAGCCACACCAAAAAGAGATACAATAAAATGTGATAATTACTTGTAGGAATGGCCAAGTTGTGCGTGACAAGTTGTGAATATTCCCTATTCTACAGCTAGTTTTGACAGTACCCTGTCTGCCCACAGACCATAATGCTTTTTAATTATCTCAGCACAGCTGTTAGGTCACGGTGTGGCTGTACTGTTGAAACATGTTTGTGCAAAGCAACATGTTATGTTTCTTACAGAAACCTTGTGGACAGAACTAGTTGTTTCTGCTCTACCACAACTCATTTGTTCTCTAACAATCCCAATATCTAGTAGCCAAGGGCTTTCCTCGCAGTAGTGTGAACTAACAGCGAAACAGAAAGCACAGAATGAACTGACAGGGAATAATATACTGCGGATACTGGAATCTGAAATAACGACAGATAATGTTGGAAAACCTCAGCTGGTCTGACAGCATCTGTGGAGAGAGAATAGAGCTTCACTGCAACAGGGACCCGAGTTCAATTCTGGCCTCGGGTAACTGTGTGCAGTTTGCACGTTCTCTCTGTGTCTGCGTGGGTTTCCTCCGGGTGTTCTGGTTTCCTCCCACACTCCAAAGATGTGTGGGTTAGGTGGATTGGTCATGGTAAAATGCCGCTTTGTGTCAGGGGCACTAGTAGGGTAAATATGTGGAGTTACGAGGATAGCGCCTGAGTGGGATTGTTGTTGGTGCAGACTCGATGGGCCGAATAGCATCCTTCTGAACTGTAGGGATTCGAGATTCTATGATAATAGACTCCAGCATTTTCCCAATTGATGTTGGCTAACCAATCTAAGGGGAGGCAATGGCCTAGTGGTACTTTCGATAGACTATTAATCAAGAAACTCAGCTGATGTTCTGAGCCCAAGGTTCAAATCCTGCCATGCAAATGGTGCAATTTGAATTCAATAAAAATGAAAATATCTGGAATTCAGAATCTAGTGATGACCATGATACCATTGTCGGAAAACCCATCTGGTTCACTAATGTCCTTTAGGGAAGGAATTCTGCTGTCCTTGTCTGGTCTGGCCGACGTGTGACTCCAGAGCCACAGCAATGTGGTTGACTCTCAACTGCCCTCGGGCAACAGGAGATGGACAATAACACTCCCTGTTTTCTCCCTCCTTGTTTGAATAACGGGGTTATAATTGCCATGCTCCAATCTGTCAGGGCTGTTGCAGAATCTACAGAATTTTGGATGATGATAACTAACGTATCTATTATTTCCTTTAGTCCTAGGAATGTAGACTATCAGATCCTGGGGTTATCCAGCTTTCAGTCCCATTGACTTCTCCTGAACTATTTTTTAGTAACATTCATTTCCTTCAATTCCTCCTTCTCACCAGACACTTGCTTCCCTATTATTTCTGGCCAGTTATTTGTATCTTCCACTTTAATTGTTCTGTCATTTTTTTGTTCAACCTGCAGGCGTGTCCTTGTAATCATGAACAAATCATATCTGTTTACATGTTTTGGGCTGTTAACCCATCTATTATTGTGAATTTTCTAGGCATTCAGAACAGTCCCTTTAAAGTTGTCCTTTTAACATTTTTACTTTTTTTTACTATGGCCATGCTGCTAACTCTTGTTTCCCCTGCCTTCCACTTTGCTTTCTACTTTTCTGTCTTCCATTTCTAACTTTTTTTTCTCTATCTTAAATCTCCCCACTCTGGTTCCCATCTCCCTGCCACTCTAGCTTAAACCCTCCCTGACAGTCTTAGTCCAGGTCCTGCTGATATGCAATCCGTCCAGCTTTTGCGGGTCCCATCTTCCCCATAATTGGTCCCAGTTCCTCCAGAATCTAAATCCCTCCCTCCTACATCATTTCTCCAGCCACAAATTCATCTGATCTATTCTCCTTTTCCTAATCTCACCATTACATGGTGCTGGGAGTAATCCTGAGATTACAACCTTTGCTTTTTAATTTATTTCCTTGGTCTCTATATTCCGCTTGCAAGTCCTCATTCCTTTTTTTTACTTATTTCATTGGTGCTGATATGGATCATGACCTCTGGCTGTTCACCCTCCCCCTTCTGCATGTCCTGTGATGTCAGAATGTCAGTGATATCATTGACCACGGCACTAGAGAGGGAACAGACCATCCTGGTGTCATGTCTGCACTGTAGAGATGTCCATCTGTTCCCCTCACGATAGAATCATTTATCATTATTGCTTTTCCACTCTTACTTCTCACTCCCCCCATCCAGCCCCCCGGGCAGCTGAGCCACTCATGGTACCACAGATCTGGCTCTTGCTGCAGTCCCCTGAGAAACCACCTCCTTCAAAGTATCCAAAACGGAAAATCTGTCAGAGAAGGGAGGTGGACCCAGGGGACTCCTGCACTACATGCTCGTGCTTTTGCTCTGTCTGGGAGTCACCCATTTGCTCCTGTGCACTCTACCCACGGTGTAATCACCTCACTGTACATGCTATCCATAAGACCATAAGACATAGGAGCAGAATTAGGCCACTCGGCCCATTGAGTCTGCTCTTCCATTCAATCATGGCTAATATTTTCCTCATCCCCATTCTCCTGCCTTTTCCCCATAACCCCTGATCCCCTTAGTAATCAAGAACCTATCTACCTCTGTCTTAAAGACACTCAGTGACCTGGACTCCACAACCTTCTGCGGCAAAGAGTTCCACAGATTAACCACTCTCTGGCTGAAGAAATTCCTCCTCATCTCGGTTTTAAAGGATTGTCCCTTTAGCCTGAGGTTGTGCCCTCTGGTTCTAGTTTTGCCTACTGGTGAAAACATCCTCTCCACGTCTACTCGATCCAAGCCTCGCAGCATCCTGTAAGTTTCAATAAGATCCCCACTCATCCTCCTAAACTCCAATGAGTACAGACCCAGAGTGCTCAATCGTTCCTCATACCACAAGCTCTTCATTCCAAGAATCATTCTTGTGAACCTCCTCTGGCCTGACTGATGCTCTGTGATGCTCTCAGCCTTGTGGATGCTCAAAGAGACTCCAGCTGCAGCTCCACACTCTCAACTGCCCTCTGAAATGACCTAGCAAGCCACTCAAACAGAGAACAAAGAACAGTACAGCACAGGAAACAGGCCCTTCGGCCCTCCAAGCCTGTGCCGCTCATTGGTCCAACGAGACCATTCGTTTGTATCCCTCCATTCCCAGACTGCTCATGTGACTATCCAGGTAAGTCTTAAACGATGCCAGCGTGTCTGCCTCCACCACCCTACTTGGCAGCGCATTCCAGGCCCCCACCACACTCTGTAAAAAAGTCCCTCTGATATCTGAGTTATACCTCGTCCCTCTCACCTTGAGCCCGTGACCCCTCATGATCATCACCTCCGACCTGGGAAAAAGCTTCCCACTGTTCACCCTATCTATACCCTTCATAATTTTGTACACCTCTATTAGGTCTCCCCTCATTCTCCGTCTTTCCAGGGAGAACAAGCCCAGTTTACCCAATCTCTCCTCATAGCTAAGACCCTCCATTCCAGGCAACATCCTGGTAAACCTTCTCTGCATTCTCTCTAAAGCCTCCACGTCCTTCTGGCAGTGCGGCGACCAGAACTGGACGCAGTACTCCAAATGTGGCCTAACCAGCATTCTATACAGCTGCAACATCAGACTCCAGTTTTTATACTCTATACCCCGTCCTATAAAGGCAAGCATACCATATGCCTTCTTCACTACCTTCTCCACCTGTGCTGCCACCTTCAAGGATTTGTGGACTTGCACACCTAGGTCCCTCTGTGTTTCTATACTCTTGATGGCTCTGCCATTTATTGTATAACTCCCCCCTACATTAGTTCTTCCAAAATGCATCACTTCACATTTATCTGGATTACATTCCATCTGCCATTTCTCCGCCCAATTTTCCAGCCTATCTATGTCCTGCTGTATTGTCCGACAATGTTCATCGCTATCCGCAAGTCCAGCCATCTTCGTGTCATCCGCAAACTTGCTGATAACACCAGTTACACCCTCTTCCAAATCATTTATATATATCACAAATAGCAGAGGTCCCAGTGCAGAGCCCTGCGGAACACCAGTGGTCACAGACCTCCAGCCGGAAAAAGACCCTTCGACTGCTACCCTCTGTCTCCTGTGGCCAAGCCAGTTCTCTACCCATCTAGCCACCTCTCCTTGTATCCCATGAGCCTTAACCTTCTTAACCAACCTGCCATGAGGGACTTTGTCAAATGCCTTACTGAAATTCATATAAACGACATCCACGGCCCTTCCTTCGTCAACCGTTTTTGTCACTTCCTCAAAAAACTCCACCAAATTTGTAAGGCACGACCTCCCTCTTACAAAACCATGCTGTCTCAGTTCAAGGTCAGTCAGGGATAGGCAAAAATTGCTAACCTTGCCAGTGATGCTCACATCCTCAAACTAGGTGAGAATCCACAGTCAAACAATTCCTAGAATCTTATTTTGCATCAGAGGGCCCTCTTGTGGTCTAACAATATTATTTGCTGTTTTTTATCATTGTAAGAACAAGTTTTTGACTCGTACTGGCGGTGAACTGGGCTGTCCTTGGATTAACTTCAATTGAAAGACTAAGTTCATGCGCGGCAAATTTTAAATGAGGAATGGTATTTATTTTACAATTAGCTGGTCAGCAATGGTGCCTCAGATACAACGTGAAATGGAGGCCTGACATTCTTCAAGCCAATTACTGCCTTAAATTTCCATTCTGTGGCTGACAGTGATGGTTGGTCCAAGATGGAAGTGCAGGCCTCAGCCCGACTTCAGACAAGCGGAGCACATAGGAACAGCTGCTGTTTGTAACATATATAAATGACTTGGAAGAAAACGTAGCTGGTCTGATTAGCGAGTTTGCTGATGATACTAAGATAGGCGGAGTTGCGGATAGTGATGAAGATTGTCAGAGAATACAGCAGGATATAGATAGACTGGAAAATTGGGCAGAGAAATGGCAGATGGAATTTAATCCGGACAAATGCAAGGTGATGCATGCTGGTAGATCCAATTCAGGTGGGAGTTATGAAATAAATGGTAGGACAATCAGGAGCAAAGACACACAGAGAGATCTGGGAGCACAGGTCCACAGATCCTTAAAAGTGGCAGCACAGGTGGAAAAGATGGTGAAGAAAGCATATGGCACGCTTGCCTTCATCGGATGGAGCATCGAGTATAAAAGTTGGCAAATTATGTTATACTTCTATAAAACTTTGGTTGGGCCATATTTGGAATACTGCGTCCAATTCTGGTCACCACACTATCAGAAGGACGTGGAGGCTTTGGAGAGAGTGCAGAAAAGATTTACCAGGATGTTGCCTGGTATGGAGGGTATTAGTTTTGAGGAGGTTGAATAAACTGGGATTGTTCTCCCTGGAAAGACGGAGGCTGAGGGGCGACCTGATAAAATTATGAGGGGTGTAGATAGGGTGAACAGTTGGAAGCTTTTTCCCAGGACAGAAATGACAATTACAAGGGGGCACAAGTTAAAAGATAAGGGGGGAAAGATTCAGTGGAGATGTGCGGGGGATGTTTTTAACACAGAGAGTGGTGGGGGCCTGGAATGCACTGCCAAGTGAGGTGGTTGAAGTAGTTATGTTAGCCACATTTAAAACTTATCTTGATAGGCATATGAGCAAATGGGGAATAGAGGGATATAAGCGGTTGGTCAGATAGTTAAACATGATCGGCACAGGCTTGGAGGGCCGAAGGGTCTGTCCCTGTGCTGTACTGTTCTTTGTTCTTTGTACAGGAACATAGGAATTAGGATCAGAAGTAGGTAAATTCAGCCCTTTGAGCCTGACCCGCCATTCAATCAGATCATGGCTTATTTCTCCCTGGTCTCAAATCCACCTCCCCACCTGTTCCTCATGTCCCTTTAACCCATTTTGATTAGAAATATACCTATCTCCATCTTAAAATCATTCAATGATTCAGACTCCACCGCGCGATGGGGCAGCGAGTTCCACAAATTCACCACCCTCTGCGAGAAGTAGCTCCTCCTCATCTCAGTTTTAAATCTACCGCCTCTCAACCGATACCCGTGACCTCTTGTTCGAGATTGCCCCAGAGGGGAAACATTTAGGCCCTGATTTTACCGGCATGCCCTCCCCACAATCGGGGCAGGTGAGGCTTGCAGAACGGCATTCTCCGCTGGCCTCGGGCGCGATCTTACGAGTCTCAGGCGGGCGTGCCGGTAAAATTCCAGCCTTAGTCTATGTTTACTTCATCAATCCCTTTTAGTATTTTATATAACTCGATCAGATCCCCTCTCATCCTTCTAAACTCCAGCGAGTACAAGCCCAAACTGTTTAATCTCTCCTCATACGTCAACCCCTTCATCCCCGGAATCAATCTGGTGAACCTCCTCTGAACTGCCTTCAAATCCTTCCTCAAATAAGAAGCACAACTTTAAACTCTTTATTTTGGGTTCTATGTATTCGGTTGCTGACCAGAATCGTTGTGTAGTAGTTCTGAGAGGAGTTTATCATCCTGACTGTGGAAAATAGGCAGTAAAGAATAAAGTCAGTTCACTGTGAGCCAGTTCACTGTGAGCAAGTTCTCTGCAAGGTTCTCTGCAATGTGATGGCCATTTAACCACCACAGGCCCCAGACGTCCTCGGGATCCAGGACACAAGGTCGCCATATTTGGGACGAGCTGAGAAAACTGACGGTGGAATTCCCTGTGGGGAAAGGGATCAGTGATAGCTGCATTGACCTTGTAGCTTGATCTAGCTGAAGGGAGTGCCGCCAATGGAATGGAGTCATCAGCTGGATTTGCCACTTATTTCACCTTGTGTACCCTATGCTGAGAAAGTTGCAGCCTCACAGTACATTAATATGGAAGGTGCAGGATCCAGGAGGATGCTCTCGACCGAGTTCATGACCTGTCGCGCATTAAAACAGAACTGTTGACTCCAGTGAAATTTGCTTTCTGAGAAAGAGACTAATTTCAACTGTTTGGGGCTTTTAAGCGCTGGCCTCACACTTAATATTGTGCTTATGCACCTTCCTTGACCATCCACCCACTCTGCTGGGATCCAGGCCAGTATTGATACTGCTGCCAAAGGACACATAAATTGCCCAAAAGCACAAGATCAGCTTGCAAAGTCAAGATAGGTTGGGACTGTCCAGTCCATTGTTTTGGCAGGGGAGCCAGGAGAGCAGATTATCAAAGCCACTATTTTGACTGAATTAGTTTTTGGGGTCTAATTTTCCATTGCTGATACTGGGATATTGATGTCAACAACTTCCATCTCAGTTTCATACCCTCTTAACCCAGTTTAATTTTCCATCTGTAGAAGGTCGGGATTCCCTAAATTACCAACAACAGGGACTTCCAACTAAGGTAGTGTGTTCCTGAGCTCAACAGTTAGATGCAACACTTACACTCTGCCCGTGCTCCCGGGGATAACTCCTGCATACCCGCCACATGGCCTCGATTGTAGCCGCTTTTAAAAAATTCATTCGTGGGACATGGGCGTCGCTGGCTAGGCCAGCATTTATTGCCCATCCCTAGTTGCCCTTGAGAAGGTGGTGCTGAGCTGCCTTCTTGATTCACTGCAATCCACGTGCTGTGGGTTGACCCACAATGCCATTGGGAGGGAATTCCAGGATTTTGACCCGGCGACTGCGACGGAAGGCAATATATTTCCAAGTCAGGATGGTGAGTGGCTTGGAGAGGAACTTGCAGGTGGTGGTGTTCCCATGTATCTGTTGCCCTTGTCCTTCTAGATGGGAATAGTCATGGGTTTAGTCAAGGTTCTGTCGAAGGTTCTTTGGTGAATTGCTGCAGTGCATCTTGTAGATAATACACACTCCTACTATTGAGCGTCGGTGGTGGAGGGAGTGGATGTTTGTGGATGTGGTGCCAATCAAGCAGGCTGCTTTGTCCCGGATGTGTCGAGCTTCTTGAGTGTTGTTGGAGCTGCACCCATCCAGGCAAGTGTGGAGTGTTCCATCACACTCCTGGCTTGTGCTTTGCAGATGGTGGACAGGCTTTGGGAAGTCAAGAGGTGAATTACTCGCCACAGTATTCCTAGCCTCTGACCTGCTCTGGTAGCCATTGTGTTTATGTTGCGAATCCAGTTGAGTTTCTGGTCAATGGCAACCCCAAGGACATTCACACTTGACCACTCGGTCTACACTATCTAGATACTCACAATTCCTCATAATGACCTCAGCTGAACAGAAGCATGAGCCAAGAGGATTTGTAACAAGTAGAAATGAGGATTTATTTTCAAAATACCCAGCCACACTTACCCTCTGGCTGATGAATTTTTATCAGTGACCATTTTTAATGCATCAACCATAGGTGAAGGGAGAATTCCTTATGGGAAAGCCCTTCAAATGCGAGAGGTGGGGAAAATCTTAGAACGAGACCTCACCGCCGAGATTCTCATTCCCGTGGTCTCGCAACATTTTCCACTAGAGTCGCCATTTTCAACTGAAGGTTGGCAGAAGTAACATTTTCACAAGTAACCACACATCTCAAATCTAACAGACAGGTTTCCACAAACATTGGTACACAGATAAGGTATGGCCCAAGAAAGAATTGATTAGTTCTTTGCGAAAATATGGCAGCGCCACGGGGGGCAGTACTCAGCTGTGTGCCTGGTGGGTTCTGTTTGCCAGGCACATGTCGTGGGGAACCTGCTATGATTAATGTTGGCGTGCTCTCATGCAATGGACAGTCCAATGTGGGGGGAGAATTAGGCTTAAACGCCTCATCTGCATTGTAACTTAGATGTCATAGTCATAGTCATAGAGGTTTACAGCATGGACACAGGCCCTTCGGCCCAACATGTCCATGCCGCCCTTTTTTTTAAAACCCCTAAGCTAATCCCAATTGCCCGCATTTGGCCCATATCCCTCTATACCCATCGTACCCATGTAACTATCTAAATGCTTTTTAAAAGATAAAATTGTACCCACCTCTACTACTACCTCTGGCAGCTTGTTCCAGACACCCACCACCCTCTGTGTGAAAAAATTGCCCGTCTGGACACTTTTGTATCTCTCCCCTCTCACCTTAAACCTATGCCCTCTAGTTTTAGACTCCCCCACCTTTGGGAAAAGATATTGACTATCCACCCTGTCTATGCCCCTCATTATTTTATAGACCTCTATAAGGTCACCCCTCAGCCTCCTACGCTCCAGAGAAAAAAGCCCCAGTCTATTCAGCCTCTCCTCATAACTCAATCCATCAAGTCCCGGTCGCATCCTAGTAAATCTTTTCTGCACTCTTTCTAGTTTAATAATATCCTTTTTGTAATAGGATGACCAGAATTGCATACAGTATTCCAAGTGTGGCCTTACCAACTTTAACAAGACGTCCCAACTCCTGTATTCAATGTTCTGACCGATGAAACCAAGCATGCCGAATGCCTTCTTCACCACTCTGTCCACCTGTGACTCCACTTTCAAGGAGCTATGAACATGTACCCCTAGATCTCTTTGTTCTGTAACTCTCCCCAACGCCCTACCATTAACTGAACAAGTCCTGCCCTGGTTCAATCTACAAAAATGCATCACCTTGCATTTGTCTAAATTAAACTCCATCTGCCATTCGTCAGCCCACTGGCCCAATTGATCCAGATCCCGTTGCAATTGGAGATAACTTTCTTCACTGTCCACTATGCCGCCAATCTTGGTGTCATTTGCAAACTTACTAACCATGCCCCTATATTCTCATCCAAATCATTAATATAAATGACAAATAACAGTGGGCCCAGCACTGATCCCTGAGGCACACCGCTGGTCACAGGCTTCCAGTTTGAAAAACAACTCTTTACCACCACCCTCTGGCTTCTGTCAAGAAGTCAATTTTGTATTCATTTATGTAAATGGAGATCCCAACTTTAAAATCTGGGATCTGCATGACCTCATTGATGGGAGCGGGGATATTCATACGGGGAAATCCCCCCCCCCCCCCCAAAAGCTATTTTGGGTCTCTCACTCAATTCCCCGCCCTCTCTGCTGTTCCTGCCTCCTGTGGTGATGTGTGGTAATTGTCCCTTTAAGGACAACGCAGCAGAGTAAGGGTCACCTGGCTTGGAGGACCAATTGGGACTCAGAGTGGGTAATTACCCCATGAGGCAGCTGTTATCTGGTTAATAAATCCTTTCTGTGTTCACAAATTAAATTTAAAGTTTATTTATTAGTCACAAGTAGGCTTACATTAACACTGCAACGAAGTTACTGTGAAAATCCCCTAGTTGCTACACTCTGGCACCTGTTTGGGTACACAGAGGGAGAATTTAATATGGCCAATGCATCTCATCAGCACGTCTTTTGGACTGTGGGAGGAAACTGGAGCACCTGGGGGAAACCCACGCAGACACAGGGAGAACATGCAAAGTCCACACAGACAGTAAACCAAGCCAGGAATCGTACCCAGGTATCTGGTGCTGTGAGGCAGCAGTGCTAACCCCTGTGCCGACCTGTCTGTGAAAGTGCATCACTACATCCCTGTAAACAGGGTATAAAACTCCTCATAGTCTGACAAATTCCAATTGAGTCATTAAGAAAATACTTGTCCCCTTCTTGGTGAAAGAGAATCAGTTTACTTCCAATGGATTTGTAATTTGATCTTGTTGTTTTATTCAACCAGGCAAACATAAGAAACATTTTCTCAAAAAATATTTTTTTATTCTGAATATATTTATGTGCACTTCAGAACTCCAAGCGACATATTAATCAAAAAGCCTAAAGAAATTATACGGTTGAACTTAACAGTGGACTGCTATTAATAACAATTCTCCAGTAAGCTTTCGATATATATAATACATATATATTAAAATCAAACATTCAAACAAACCCATGCAACATGCAACAATCTGCAATAGGCTTCTTTTACATTGGACTATCACCCTGATTTAAAAGAAATCAACATTGAAGTACATTATGTGCGCAATGGCATTGCAGTAAATACCAAAGAAAACTGTCACAATTTGTATCATGAAGTTGCCATCTCTAAAGGTTCGTGCCAAGTGTCCATTCCTCCACCTGATTCATTGCCTTATAGTTCAGTGTAGGTCTTACTGGACAATGCGAGTTGCCTGACTGCCATCATGTATATTGATTTCCCTAAAGCTTAGAACTTGGGTGTAATTTCTGTTCATTCTCAGATCAAAATGTGCGTTCACGGCAACGATGTCAATCGTTGGGATTCCTATCGCGGATGCCGGTGCAATTGTGCAAATGCTTCACAGACGCATCTTCTCTGAAGTTCAATATCCAATGTTGTTTTGCTCAAATGAAGTATCAGTAGAGACTAAATCCCGGATTTTAAGTGTGTCTGGGCTGCAATGTCATCCTGTTCTGGAACACATCAGAATTTTACTCCATTGATTTCAATGGCATGAAAGTTGGGCAGGATTTATAGGGGATGTGAAGCTCACTCTCCTAGGCTACGGCCCAGGTGAGAAAGGTGAAATCTATCACAACCGTTGCGGGTTCATGATTCTGACAATGTTTTTTGAGGAATTGGCCAACTTTAAACCAACCATGTCCATGTTCAGAGAAAACAGATCACTGGACAGGATCACTCGGTAGCCCTGGCAGAAACCTCGGAGCAGTCTGTTTGCCTGATCTATTAGTCATAGAAATGTTGGGAAAGCTAGAGGATCGTCAGGAAAAACAAAATGAATCCTGCGAATTAAAAAATGGGTGTGTATTAAATTGTGCATGGACAAATAGGGCTAAGGCCAAGATTTACGCCAATCTCACGTTGAATGATACATGCCTGTAAATCACAATTATGGTAAAACATAAAAATAGATGTTACACGAGAAACAGGAGCAGGGCTAGGCCATACAGTCTCTAGAACCTAATCTACCATTCAATAGATAATGGCTGATCATCTCCCACCCCTCTCCCTTGATGTCCAGAAGTCTACCAGTCTCAGCTTTGAATATACCTCAACTACTGAGAATCCAGAGTGCTCTGGGGTAGAAAGTTCCAAACACTCGCAACCGGCTGAGTGGAGAAATTTCACCTCATCTCAGTCCTAATAGGTGAAGTCCTTAGCCAGAGACATGGGCCAGAATTCTCTGGCCATTCAGGGCAATGGGATTCTCTGATCCCGCCGGCAGTGCATCTCCACCCATGGGGTGTCAGCAATGGGAATTCCCCTTGATAGCGGCGGGACCAGAGAATCCCTGGTGTTCCGAGGTGTCTGCTGCCCTTGTCCTTCAAGATGGTAGCGGTCGTGGGTTTGAGAGGTGCTGCCTAAGGAGCCTTGATGACTTGCTGCAGTGCCTCTTGTGGATGGTACACACTGCTGCTGCTGGCTGTCGGTGATGGAGGGAATGAACCTTCGTGGAAGGTGTGCTTTGTCCTGGATAGTGTTGAGCTTCTACAGTGTCGTTGTAGCTGCACCCATCCAATTAAGTGGAGAGTATTCCATCTGACTCCTGACTTGAGCCTTGCAGATGGTGGATACGCTTTGGGGAGTCAGGAGATGAGTTACTTGATGCAAGATTTGTATCAAGCGTGGAACTTTCCTGTCCTGCCCGCTACGATTCCTGTGGGATGGACCATGCAAAAGTCCGTTGATCGCGAGCAGGATTTTCCAGTTTTGGGGCGAGTATGGCCTGAAAATCCTGCCTTTAGCCTCTGAGCTGCTCAATGTAGCCACAGTATTCATATGACTAACCAAGACTATATGTTTCATTGAAAGCAATTAATTCTTTCAGAGAATGTAGGCCTATTCTACTCAATTTTTCCTCACCGGACAACCCTCTCATCCCAGGAAGTAATCTAATGAACCTTGTTCCACCTTCTCTCAGTCAAGAATATCCTTCCTTCAGTAAGATGATGAAAACTTTACAATTTCTTTGAGTGTAGTTTGACTTAAACACTCAAGGGGATGCCATATTCCTTCAGAAGATCCTTTCTATGTATAAAAATTAACATTTGGAGCCACTAAAATAATCTTTGATGCACATTCAAGACAGCATGTTCAGGAAAATGCAATCACGGAAGCTTTCCAAATTTTCTGTAACTCAAATAACTCAATCTGATGCTATTAAAATACTTTCAAAGATAAACATGCAGGTCTTTATGAGGAGAATTTTTTTCTTAAATCTTTATAAAATGCCAGAAATATGGCTTTGTTTCCTGCTGTGCCTAAACTTTCAGGCATAAAGGCAGGACGGTGTACTGCAGGAAAATCACCTGAGCTTCTCTTTTACATGCGGGGTTGTGAAAAGTTCATAAGTAATAGAGTGTGTTGGTGGGGTTGTTGTGAAATTGGCACAAAAGATCAAGAACACTTGGACATATCACAATGAAATGATTTGCTGATGCTATAGTTAAGAAAGCCCACCCAACGCCTCTACTTCCTCAGGAGGCTCAGGAAATTTGGCATGTCCGCTACGACTCCCACCAACTTTTACAGATGCACCATAGAAAGCATCCTTTCCGGATGTATCAGAGCTTGGTATGGCTCCTGCTCCGACCAAGACCGCAAGAAACTACAAAGGGTCGTGAACAAAGCCCAGTCCATCACGCAAACTCACGCCTCCCATCCATTTCTCCGTCTACACTTCCCACTGCCTTGGAAAAGCAGCCAGCATAATCATGGACCCCACGCACCCTGAACACACTCTCTTCTTCTGTTGGGACAAAGATACAAAAGTCTGAGGTCACGTACCAACCGACTCAAGAGCAGCTTCTTTCTGACTGCCATCAGACTTTTGAATGGACCTATCATATATTAAGTTGATCTTTCTCTACACCCTAGCTATGATTGTAACACTACATTCTGCACCCTCTCCTTTCCTTCTCCGCATGTGCTATATAAACAGGGTGCTTTTGTCTGTATAGCACAAGAAATAATACTTTTCACTGTATCCCAAAACATCTGACGATAATAAATCAAATCAAAAATGTGCAATTTCCTCACTCCTGCTCATCCTGGCTCGACATTCAGGAAGTACATTTTAAAACCTTCTCTCTCTGAAAGCAGCACACAGAGGTTTATTTTCAGTCCTGCTGGTCAGGCTGTGTGGAAAAACTGGTTTTCTGGAACGCAGGCTGTGTTAAGGGTACAAAAACAGAAAAATGCTGGAAATTATCAACAGGCCTGACAGCATCTGTGGAGAGAGAATAGAGCCAACCTTTCGAGTCTACATGACCCTTCGTCAGAGCTGTTTTCAGGGTAACCCAACTTTCCACAGGAGGACTCAGATAGGTAGTAGGCTTCTCATTTTCTTATGCCCTTACCGATACGGGTCTTAATGAGTGTGGGGTCTTTGTGCCAGCCTTTGATGCTAAAGTGCCTGTCTACAGCTGGAGAAATGGGTGCAGATCCATCAAATCTCCAGGTCTTGAAGTCCGCCACCATGACCAAGCTGGGTCCCCTCCCAGGCTCAGGATCATTGACTCCCGGCTTAGGGAATTCCAGTCCGTGGGTCTGGCCCCTAGCTATCATTTGTCTTGTAAAGAATGAACAGAGCTGATGGAAAGGATAGCTTTGGACACATTGGAGTCCAATGCGGGGGCCTCTGCTCTTTTCCCTCTGGTTTGGACTGGTCTTGTCCCACGGTTATGCTGGATCCTCCATCGAATTTTATCCCCACAGTTTCTTCCAAACATGTCAGAGGACAGTCAAGATATGTTCTGATGAGGCGCTTCACACAATGTTCTTTTGTTTAGTCCAGAATTGTTTTTGAAATGAAATTAGAAAAAAGGCCTGTATTGCGTTAGCCTATGGTCCTTTCGCCATTGGCGAGATGGATTGCGGGGGGGGGGGTTCGTCAAGGTTTACTTGAAGTACTTATTTCCAGAAGCATCTTCCTGTGAGTGGGGTCACTGACACCAGCTTCCTGCAAGTCGTCTTCTGTGATGCCACTGAAACAGAGGGGGAGAAAGAAACATTGTCAGACTCCACCAGTAGCTATTTTCTGCACATTTGCGATCATTCTATCAACCGTGGGTGGAATTCTCCGGCCACGCTGGTCTAACATCCGAAAATTCCCACCCGACCATCAATGGCGCTTCACATTCTCCGTAACCCGCTCGCTAAATTCCAGTGTCGGGAGGGATGGGAGAATTCCAGCCCGTAGCCGCGACCTAGCAGGCCTGTTAACTGCGGGTGCAGACCCTGTAATGGCCACTAAGTCACGTGTATGGCCAGAAACAGGTTTTGCGTTGGCAAGATTGAAATCTTTCCCCCCCCCCAGCCCCCACTCACTGCCAGTGACATGATCAGGTTCATGTCCTTCCTGATTTTGGGGGAGGCAGTGGCCTAGTGGTATTATCGCTGGACTATTAATCCAGAAAGCTCCGCCCATGTCCTGGGGACCCGGGTTCGAATCCCGCCACAGCACGGTGAATTTGAATTCAATAAAAATATCTGGAATTAAGAATCTACTGATGACGTGGTTCGTGGTGGGAGATATAGGAAGGATATCAGAGGTAGGTTCTTTATGCAGAGAGTGGTTGGGGTGTGGAATGGACTGCCTGCAGTGATAGTGGAGTCAGACACTTTAGGAACATTTAAGCGGTTATTGGATAGGCACATGGAGCAAACCAGGATGATAGGGAGTGGGATAGCTTGATCTTGGTTTCAGATAAAGCTCGGCACAACATCGTGGGCCGAAGGGCCTGTTCTGTGCTGTACTGTTCTATGATGACCATGAAAACCATTGTTGAATGTCGGAAAAACCCATCTGGTTCACTAATGTCCTTTAGGGAAGGAAATCTGCTGTCCTTACCTGGTCTGACCAACATGTGACTCCAGAGCCACAGCAACTTAACTGCTGTCCAAGAGCAACTAGGGATGGGCAATAAATGCTGGCCAGCCAGCGACGCCCAGCTCCCACAAATGAATAAACAAATTTCCAGACATTACAATGTATTGACATATCATTAAGGGTTGGGCGCCATTGCATTTCAACCATGAAATATCCTACCCCCCCTCCCTCCTATCATAGAAAACCACTCATGATGGCCACGCCAGGGCGCAGAGATGCCATCAGGCCCCCAGGGTTTGAGGGACATGGGAATTGCAGGGGGTACATGCAGGGGGAGTTACTCTCCACCAAGGGGTGGGGTTGAGGATTTCCCTTTTTGCAGGTGGGGCTGGGGTGTTCCCCTTGTCTGCCAGGGGTCCAGATCTCCATGGGAAGGGGGAGTCCCGAATATCTCCGTAATGGGTGAATCCTAATCTCTGTGGAGGGGTGGGTCCTGATTTCCATGGGGTGGGGGGAGGGAGTCTCGATGCCCGTTACAGGAGGGGATGGGGGCTTAAACTAAACTCTGAGATCAGGGTGCTGGCTGTGTGACCCTCGGCAGCACTCTGACATTGCGCAGAGTGCTGTTAAATCAGGTGAGAAATGGCAGTGGTGAAGCAAGCGGGTTTCACACAACTTTTCCTCACTTGCTTCAACAAACACTCTGCGCAAGTTTGGGAAAATTGAGTCCCATGTTCCTTAGCCAAATGAATCAAATCAACCTGTGCAAAAGCCATGACTTATCACACAGCATTTTGCAGACCTCGTGCTGATTGTGTCTGAATCATCAACCTTTGGCAAGCCCAAGCAAGGCACAGCAGATGTCGACCCACTGCCATGTTGATCACTTGGAGCAGAATTCCCTACTCCGACGGGTTGTGAGACACTGTGAGCGGAGGACGGGGTGGGATGCTACCGGGTTTGTCAGAGGGAAAAGAGAGGGATATGGTCCCTGGAAGTGTAGGGAGTTTTAGTTCAGTCAGGCAGCATGGTCGGTGCAGGCTTGGAGGGCCGAAAGGCCAGTTCCTGTGCTGTAATTGTCTTTGCTCTTTAGAGAGCTCTGGCCTGATTGGGTTGAAAATGACCCACCAGAAACTTCTGACCAACAGTAGCACGGTATTTGTCCAGACGCCCCTTAAAAAAAAACAAAGAACAAAGAACGTATTTGACCTTTTCGAAGATCTACACCTTTAGGCCTATGTTAGGCCCAGATTGCGATCCTTTGCTCTCAGCGGGTGCGGAAGCTGTTGGGAATACAGGAGCTGCATTGTGGTAGCTTGGGAATGCCCAGAAACCGCGGCAGTCATTGGGGCAAACATACAGGACAGGGGACTCAGAAGGAGGGTTGGAGACAAGTCCATCAGGTGCCTGCATTTACAATGGGACAGCTAAGTCTGGACTGGACTTGAACTCAATGGTGAAAGGAAAGTAAGTTAACCATTTTTCTAATTTAGTGCTAACTTCTGCTACATTATCTGCAGTTTCACGCGATGGATGCCCATTGGAGCTAGTTCCAATGGCTTCACGTCACAGATCAAAGAGACTTTTAGCCCATCAATCTCTATTGGATTGTTACATAGCTTACACAGAAACATAGAAGATTGGAACAGGAGGAGGCCATTCGGCCCTTTGGTTGCTGAATTACAGGGGAGCAGTAACGTGAATAAGACACAAGCTTCATCCACTGTCCCCACACTCCAACACGCACCCCTCCCCTCTTCAATGCTCACCAGCATAATAAACAGTTGGCTTCATGTGTGTAAATGCTGATAAAGAAATAGCCGGAATTCTCCCACCTTGTCCGCCACTGCGATTGTAGCAGGCGGGTTGCGGACAACGTGAAGACCCTTTGATAGTCGGGTGGGAACTGCCGGCTTTTAGACCAGCGCGGCTGGAGAATTCCGCCCAGGTGTTAGCATTAATTGGGTGCTTTCGCTGCCTTTACCTCCAATATTCCAAGTTATCCCATCCATTCTCGATCAAACCCGCTTCGTACTTATCCAGGCCCAAGTGCTTCAGAAACTCGGAGAGAATGCCAGAGCTGCTGCGATTGTCAAAGGTCTAAAGAGACAGAGAAGGACATTTTAATCATTTGGAGATGAAGGAGAATTTCCATTTTCATTTACATGTACTACTTTGCTTTTTGTTTTGCATTTGTGGATACCTGGGACAGCTTTTGGCGTACGCTCACAGCAGTTAGGCTGAGGCTTTATAATGCACTGCCAGTTTTTGCTTAGTGCACTTCACATAAATTCTGAAGAGGAGAAAGCAACACGAGCGCTGTCCAATCCACGGTGAATGAGTTTTAGTGAGAGATCGGAGAAGCTTACTATTTTAAGATGACAATTCAGGAGGGAACTCCATTGTCGTCTATAAAGTCATTGGGTGGCATTCTCCTCCCCACCCCCCCCCAGCAGCGTGTGCTGTGGTGGTGGTGATGGCCCACCATTGGTTGGCAGTGGGATCTTACAGTCCCTCCGGAGTTTCCCATTGTTAGCACCCTCTGCCATCGGGGAACCCGCGGTGGGGTGACGCCATTGACCGTACCGGGAGATCCCATCGGCAGGATTGGCCAGAAAGCCTCGCTCACAGAGAACGACTTACATTTTTAAAGCACCTTCTATGACCTCAGGATGTCGCAATTTTTTTTAACGGCCAATTATAATTAATGAATTGTAGCCGCTGACTGATTCACAAATAACAAGGCCCCACAATCATCGATGCAATAACGACCCGATAAATGCTTTGGTGTTCTTGGCTACGGGATAAATATTATCCAGAACACTGGGAGAACTTCCCTGCTCTTCCTTGAGATGGTCCTGTGGGATCTTTTGCATCATAGAATCCTTACAGTGCAGAAAAAGGCCCATCAAGTCTGTACCGACTCTCTGAAAGAGCATTCCGCGTATACTCTCCACTCCACACCACCCCCATAACCCCGCGCATTTACTAATCTTCCAAACCTACACATCTTTGGACACTAAGGGGCAATTTAGCAAGGCCAATTCATCTAACCTGCACGTCTTTTGGACTGTGGGAGGAAACTGGAGCACCTGGAGGAAACCCACGCAGACACGGGGAGAACGTGCAGATTCCATACAGACAGTGACCCAAGCCGGGAATTGAACCTGGATCCCTGGCGCTGTGAGGCAGCAGTGCTAACCACATATGACGTGAATAAATGAACTTCAAACTTTTAAACTTTGTTGAGATTAACCAACTCATCATAAATTGGGAATTTAGATTATTTAGTCTGTTTATCCCAATACCATACTGGGTAACACACTTGTCCACTAAGGTGTTTGGGAGGCTGGTTTATATTGGCATTATAGAAATAAATTCTTAACACTGAGTGAAAATAAGAATTGCTTATTCCCTGGATTACATCAGAATGATCTGTTTTATTTTTTACTTCCATACCCCAGCCTCGATGGTCCTGCTCTTGACTGGTAGTGGTGGGGGTACGTCCATCCGTGTTGACCGTGGCTGAACCTCAGGGCCTTTGTTTCTAGCTGGCAACCGGGGACTCACCGTTGGCCGTTCTCGAACAGGAAGGGGGAGCTCACACCGGTTGGACTGGCGGTCCTTACCGCTCAAAGACTTTGCCATGTGGGGATCATCTGGCTTTCTTTCGGAGATTTTGTCTCTGACCTCACTGATCAGTGAAGCCTGGGGCCCACCTTTCCCCGCCACCTGAGGCCTGGGAAAGCGACTGGGCACTGCAGCGGGGGCTTTGAATTCTTGGGAGTCTCTGGGTGACGTGGCACTCTTGTGCCGCTCTTGGTTGCCTTTGGCTGCTGCAGCTTTGCCCCATACGTCTGCGGCACTGGCATAAAGCGGGTTGTTCTGCATTTCAACTTCCTTCACTTTGGAGAAATTGTGCTGGGACTGATCATAAGAACTGCGTGGACCTTCGTGCTCTGAAGAACCGCCTTCACTGTTTAAGTGGCGGAAGGATGGGTCCCATGGTTTCTCCATCAACGTCGGAGGCAGAGGTTGTGGCCTATTCCTGGGGATAGTTTTTGACGCTGGAATTCCTGCATTTTCCTGACAGCCTGTTCCAGACTGGGAGTAAGGGAGTCCTTCCAGTACAAAGTAGGCTGGGTTGTTGTAACTGTTCAAATGGCTGTCATCTTCTGGTGCATTGCTTTGTTTCATCCTGAAAACAAAATAATAAAAGGTAAGATTGAGATTGAGTGTGCCTTCTTCAAAGAGCACAACTTTGTCTTCTACCCTCAGTTGAAGTCAGTTTTAAATGAAAGAGGATGTATGTCTATTAAAGCTCTCTGAAAAGGAATTCTCGTAAACAAAACCCATTTTCAGTACGTGGAAATATCCAATTCATAGCGATCCAAAAATACCAGCCTTGAATAGCCCTTCTAGTGCCCCATAACCAGTGTGCCACCCCAGGAAATTCAAGACAAGAGCATTCACTTCATGTAGATGTTGAACGCCTTCTCAATCTATCTTATATCCATTGCCACTTTTGCAGCTAGTCCCTCATTCTGGGCACAGTTTCACAGCATTTTCGTGCAATCTGGATAATACATGGAAAAGCAGCTATTGCTTATGTAACAAGGCTACATGCTGAGGGCACATGTACTTACAGTGCAAATGGGTGGCAATGGCCTAGTGGTATTATCACTAGACTATTAATCCAGAAAGTCAGCTAATCTTCTGGGGACTTGGGTTCGAATCCCACCACAATAGATGGTGGAATTTGAATTCAATAAAAAAACTCTGTAATTAAGAATCTACTGATGACCATGAAACCATTGTCGATTGTCAAAAAAACCCATCTGGTTCACTAATGTCCTTTAGGGAAGGAAATCTGCTATCCTTACCCGGTCTGGCTCCAGAGCCACACAGCAATGTGATTGATTCTCAACTGCCCTTCAGGGGCAATTAGTGATGGGCAATAAATGCTGGCCAGCCAGTGATGCCCATGTCCACAAATGAATTTTAAAAAATGCACAATACGGATAAAGATTTGCTGCTGTACCTATTGCCACATCTCAACTTCTCCCCAAAAGACTCCATATTGAAGGATGGTGCGGGCACTGCCACCAAGCACACCTCACTTCCCAAGCCTTGGAGGCAAGTGCAGTGTGCATTTATTCCTCATGAAACCAATCCTGGACACGGTGAAATCTCTTTGCACGTGGAGAAAATAAAGCTTTTTTTGTTGCTGGCACAATTGTCAAATTGCTGTTGTTTCATTTGGTGGCATGGTGGCACAGTGGTTAGCACTGCTGCCTCACAGCACCAGGGACCCGGGTTCAATTCCCGGCTTGGGTCACTGTCTGTGGAGTCTGCACGTTCTCCCCGTGTCTGCGTGGGTTTACTCCGGGTGCTTCAGTTTCCTCCCACAGTCCAAAAGACGTGCTGATTAGGTGCATTGACCAGGTACAGGGGAAATGTTAGGGGGAAGTTTTTCACACAGAGGGTGGTGGGCGAGTGGAATCGGCTGCCATCAGTGGTGGTGGAGGCAAACTCAATAGGGGCTTTTAAGAGACTCCTGGATGAGTACATGGGACTTAATAGGATGGAGGGTTATAGGTAGGCCTAAAAGGTAGGGATATGTTCGGCACAGCTTGTGGGGCCAAAGGGCCTGTTTTGTGCTGTAGTTTTTCTATGTTCTAAATTCTCCCTCAGTGTACCCAAACAGGCACTGGAGTGTGGCGACTGGGGGATTTTCACAGTAACTTCATTGCAGGGCTAATATAAGCCTACTTATGACACTGATAAATAAACAATACATTTGAGGAACCTTTCACTGCCTAACCTTGGTCTCTGTTGGGTTAACTCAACATGGCCAGTTACCTGTCAGCCTTTTCAATTGGCTGTGTTCATCTTGGGCTAGGAGAGGGAAATAACATCAGCCAGACTTTCCATCTTTGATTGGTAGGGTAGGCAGCGCATGTGAATGCCACCAGTGTGTGACATGGTCGGACAGCTTGCTGACTGGGCTAGGCTGCTTCACGAGGAATGGGTGCCGAATGGCACCAATGTACTTCAAAGCTGCACGCATGCACAGCCACCGACAACCATGAAGGTACCATTCAGGATGCTCACAAGCTGAACCCTCTGGATACTGCGGCGACACAAGACAATCAGACAAGCGCCGTGCACTGAACTAAATTACAAAGAAAAGTTAAAGGGATAATTAAATGGCACTATATCCAGCATGAGTCAGTGCCTTGAGAGTAGAAGGAAGAAAAATGAACGGATTAATAAAAGTCATTTGTAAAGCTTTGTTAAAATAAGTGATTTATGGATCTGGAACAGACATGGTGTACTGGCCCCTAAACGGATAAATATCTCTAATCGCTGTGTACAGCAAAAGAATATACCAATGCAAATCCTCCTGTGGTTTTGTTTTAATGAAACTGTAAATACTTTCAGGGACCTGTTTGACTAGGTCATGGGGGTTCCATATAAAGATCTTTCAGCCAGCACTCAATGCTGGTTCTGTGGTTCAATATCGGTATAATAAAAGATTAGGATACTGACCTCTCATGGCTACAGTCTGAGCAGTTTATTACACAGGACAAGCTGAAAACAGAAACCGCTCCAGGATTGTTTGACATTTGTCAAAGGCCTTTGCCCTTTGCCACCCCCCCGCCCCCCCACAACTATTCTCCCCCGTTACATCCACTCTGCTCCCTCCATCAGTGAGCACAGGGCTCATTGGAAGAACTCTAAAACCAATACCTAAGCAGTCATTGTAATTATTTTAGATCACTGTGCCACCTTGTAACCTTTTTTTTAATTACAGTTTTATCCTCACTGAATTGAGTGGTGGTGGTATTGGATAATGGAAGGTTTTTCACTTCAGACACCAAGCAAGCACTCACAGATCAGACAGAGCAAAATAGAGGTCACTTTACTCTATTCCAACTGTGTACCTTAATCCTGATCTCATAAACATGATAATATTTCCAGTTCCCCATTGCTAGTCAGGAGAATGAAAATACGGTTAACTTTATTGCCAAATATTCTTCAGCATTTCACTATGAATTCATGCCTGCAGGGAACTGAGCTGGGACAGCCCAAAAACATTCACAAAGAATTCCCACAGAGAATATAATGATTCCTTATTTGATGTTGGATTTGGTCTCGGCTGACAAACAAGGTGCGAATCCTCTGCACCATCCATTCCACCAGGGCCCCGGTTTATAGTTGACAATGTGCAAGGAAAGAGGCGAGGGCTCCCTTTCAACCCAATCTGATGGTGATCGACGTACCTTGACTGAATGGCCTCTTCGCTTGCCTTCCCTTTCATTCCCGTGGCAGCACTCCCAGGATGAGCGCCATCATCAGGCCAATTAGAAAACATCGAGCTGACGACTTCGGAAAAAGCTGAATTCTGGCCAAATTTTTTCCCGCCACCTCTGTGAAATAACAGACCAACGTTCAAACGCCATGAAAATATCTCTACAGTTTCAGACATGATCAGATCGTCAGCCACTCCCTGGCTGTCCCTCACGTTGGCTCAAATTACAAATGCCATCCCAGTTTGCTGCTGACTTGTCTGTAATTCTTCACAGTCAAAAAACAAAATTACTTTCCAGAGCATTCTTTTTGCCATGCAAACTATTTTAACTTTGAGTCAACACCTTCTTATTCCCTCACAAGATCCCTCAGGATTCTCCCATAAGCTCTTATATTTCTCAGTGCAACAAAAACAAAGCTCTATTTAATTCCTGGCTTCGACTGAGCGGTTTGATGTCATCCGAGCAGGATAAAGCCAACTGCAAATAGCCTGGATGTCTCTGTGGTGGGAAAGGGAGAGAGAAATGGCGGTTGGGGTTCCTGCGCCTAACTCCTGCTGGAGAGAGTGTCCACGTGGGAATATTGTAGAGTTTTCAAACCTCCAGGATTCGCCGGGAGTCTGCAGGAATTGAAGAACAACGTGTGTGCAATCCTAAATAAAAATCATTCAAAAATAATTCTTTTGTCATTTCCTTTGACCATTTTTTAAAAAAACATCATATATAAAATATTGAAAATTGGGGGAAAAAAGCCATTTGGCCCAATTCATCATGCAAATCAGCCTCCCATCCATTGACCTTGTCTATACTTCCCGCTGCCTCGGCAAAGCAGCCAGCATAATTAAGGACCCCACGCACCCTGGACATTCTCTCCTCCACCTTCTTCCGTCGGGAAAAAGATACAAAAGTCTGAGGTCACGTACCAACCGATGCAAGAACAGCTTCTTCCCTGCTGCTGTCAGACTTTTGAATGGACTTACTTCGCATTAAGTTCAAATTTCTCCCCAGCTATGACTGTAACACTACATTCTGCACTCTCTCATTTCCTTCTCTATGAATGGTATGTTTTGTCTGCATAGCGGTCAAGAAACAATACTTTCACTGTATGTTAATACATGTGACAATAATAAATCAAATCAAAATCAAGTCAACCATCATCCAGTTAGCTCATGGGCCCTTTTGCTTTCCTATTGATGTAGGAAGGCAGCATGTCACAAGGATGGATGTGTTGGCCGACTATTAGCAGGAACCTGGGAGTGACTCATGGGATGAAACGGGGTGGCACAGTGGCACAGTGGTTAGCACTGCTGCCTCACAGCACCAGGGACCCAGGTTCGATTCCTGGCTTGGGTCACTCTGTGTGGAGTTTGCACATTCTCCCCGTGTCTGCGTGAGTTTCCTCCGGGTGCTCTGGTTTCCTCCCACAGTCCAAAGATGTGCGGGTTAGGTTGATTGGCCGTACTAAACTGACCCTTAGTGTCAGGGGAACTAGCTAGGGTAAATACAGGGGGTTATGGGGATAGGGCCTGGGTGGGATTGTGGTTGGTGCAGATTCAATGGGCTGAATGGCCTCCTTCTACATTGTAGGGTTCTATGAAACTTCCAGGAATACATTTAATCACAGTTGGCAACTTTAGAATACTGGGTATGGACAGAATTGGGCTTTGCTGATGTTGACGCTGTCACCAAATAGCCTGCAGATGCTCAGCACCTGGGTGTTACATAAGCAATAGCTGCTTTTCCATGTGTTATCCAGATGGCACGAACATGCTGTGAAACTATGCCCAGAATGAGGGACTAGCTGCAAAACTGGCTATGGATATATGAGATAGACTGAGAAGGCTTTCAGCATCTAGAGAGGCATGAAGCAGATGAAGTGGATGCTCGTGTCTTGAATTTCCTGGGGCGGCATGGTGGCACAGTGGTTAGCACTGCTGCCCCACAACGTCGGGGTCTTGGGTTCGATTCCCGGCTTGGATCACTGTCTGTGTGAAATTTGCACATTCTTCCCGTGTCTGCATGGGTTTCCTCCGGGTGCTCCGGTTTCCTCCCACATTCTGAAAGACGTGCTGGTCAGGTGCATTAACCCAAATGGGCACCGGACTGTGGTGACTAGGGGAATTTCACAGTAACTTCAGTGCAGTAAGCCTTACTTTTGACTAATAAATAAACTTTACTTTTTACTTTACTCCCCGTGCCTACGTGAGTTTTCTCCGGATGCTCCAGTTTCCTCCCACAATCCAAAGATATGCGGGTTAGGTGGATCGGTCTTGCTAAATTGCCCACCATTGTCAAGGGGACTAGCTGGGGTAGGTGCGGGTTATGGGGATAGGGCCTGGCTGGGATTGTGGTCGGTGCAGACTCGATGGGCCAAATGGCCTCCTTCTGCTCTGCAGGATTCTATGATTCGAGGTCACCACCCTGAAGCCAGAGACCGCTTGAGGGGGAGGGGGGGGGGGGGGGGAATGCTACTCCACGTCAAGTGTGGCTGATTAGGAGAGTCTCCCACTCTTACTGATAACCGTGGGTATATTGGAAGGATTTCTAGGTTGATAGTCAACCTACATGGCCACATTACGAACACACCTTCCTTGGCTATCAAGTCCTGCAGTGAGGTTCAAACCTGATACTTCTGGCTGAGGCGGGGTCATGACCCACTGCACCACATGACCTCCATTAAAAGAAAAGAAAATCATATTTTTCCTCATAATTTGCACTATTTTGCAAACCGCGTTGCCCTCAACCACACCGGACCCCTGCCACGTTTAGTTTTGAACTGAAAAGGACAACATGCAAGTCACTATAAATCTCCCTTCCAACACTGATCCCACAAAGCAAGCAGCTTACCCAGCGTACTCCTGCATCGGTTTGGAAGATACGGATTTATCCTTTGGGAATCGGTTTCCATCTCTTTCTGAACTGATCCATTCTATTACAAATTATGAGAAGAAATATCAATAGGTTGTGAAGACAGTAACAAGTCTTTGGGAAAGCTGTTGGAATAACCCTATCCTTGTTCTCAATCTATGAAAATTTACAGAAACAAAACTTTGCTGATATTTTGTGGCTGGATATTATGCGGGCAGCACGGTGGCACAGTGGTTAGCACTGCTGCCTCTCAGCGCCAAGGACCAGGGTTTAATTCCAGCCTCGGGTGACTGTTTGTGTGGAGTTTGCACGTTCTCCCATTGTCTGCGTGGGCTTCCTCCGGGTGCTCCGGTTTCCCCCCACTTTCCAATGATGTATGGATTAGGTGGATTGGCCATGCTCAATTGCCCCTTAGTGTCAGGGGATTTAGTAGGGTAAAGACATGGGAGTACGAGGAAAGGGCCTGGGTGGGATTGTTGTCGGTGCAGGCTTGATGGGCCGAACGGCCCCCTCCTGCACTGTAGGGATTCTATGATTATCTGTGTGCTCAAATCCAAATTGGGAATAAGAGGATCCTATTTTGGAAGGAAGGATTTGAGGGTGACATTACTGGGGTAACGACTAGCAGCACTACTATGTTCACACTTGTAATCGCCCACCATTGGCTGAGAGGCCATTCTTAGCATGAATATAAGGAGGCAGAGATAATTAGGAACATCACCTCCAGGACAAATTGGTGGATTTTTTTTAAGCAGGTCAGCTGCCTAATTATTGTTCATTGTGCAGATGATTCATTGGATTTTGAGACATTAACACAAAGAAATGAATGTACAGATGGCAATTGCTATCATTTCACTGAAGTAGCCAAAAATCTCAGTGACGCACTACACTGAGGAACTCACCGTAAAGACGTTCCCGAGTTCGCTTGCGTTCAGCAGGAACGACAACCCTCATCGTTACACGGATAGATCCTGACTCATCACCCAGGTGGGACAGACCCGTTTCAAATCTCTGTGGTGTGTTACCAATCAGGGGCTTCAGAGCAACACAGCACTCTCCTGCAAATAGGAAACGGGAATGCACAGAGGTCAGGTTGCAAGCCTCCTGAAAATATGAGCTGTTGGATTCTCCTGAGGAGGTTCACAAGAATGATCCCTGGAATGAAGAGTTTGTTGTATGAGGAACGGTTGAGGACTCTGGCTGTGTACTCATTGGAGTTTAGAAGGATGAGGGGGGGATCTTATTGAAACTTACAGGATACTGCGAGGCCTGGATAGAGTAGACGTGGAGAGGATGTTTCCACTCTTAGGAAAAACTAGAACCAGTGGGCACAACCTCAGGCTAAAGGGACACTCCTTTAAAACAGAGATGAGGAGATATTTCTTCAGCCAGAGAGTGGTGAATCTGTGGAACTCTTTGCCGCAGAAAGCTGTGGATGCTAGGTCATTGAATGTCTTTAAGACAGAGATGGATAGGTTCTTGATTAATAAGGGTATCAGGGATTATGGGGCAAAGCAGGAGAATGGGGATGAGAAAAATATCAGCCATGATTGAATGGCAGAGCAGACTCGATGGGCCGAGTGGCCTATTTCTGCTCCTATGTCTGATGGATTAATGTATGCTCTTACATCGCATTACGAGAGATTTATGTACAGTTATCAGACCTTTCGTTACATTTGAGTCAATGTTTTGATTGAGAACTACAGGTTAGAGGTATCTCTGCAGCAGATACTTTGGCCTTGATTTTAAAGGGGAGGCGTAGATTTCATGAAGTGTGTCTGAAATGGTCACTGTGCAGAATGTGCACCCTAATTCCTGCTTGTTCAGCTCAGGCCAACTGAATTTCCCACTCGGCTCCAAAAAGAGATTCTAGGCTCCTTACCAGTCTGTACAAGGAGCCCAATGCCTGTTTTAGATGCCTGAAAAATGCCACAAATCAATATTGAGTCAGATGTCTTTCAAGCTGCCGTGATATGCACAAAGTCGGTCCTTGGAATTCACCTCCGTTTCATCCATCTTACCCCCACAAGAGGGAGCAACAGAGCCCAGTTTCTACTCTGTGGATCTTTGTTGTTTAACAACACCAGGTTAAAGTCCAACAGGTTTATTTGGTAGCAAAAGCCACACAAGCTTTCGAGGCTCTGAGCCCCTTCTTCAGGTGAGTGGGAATTCTGTTCACAAACAGAACTTATAAGACACAGACTCAATTTACATGAATAATGGTTGGAATGCGAATACTTACAACTAATCCAGTCTTTAAGAAACAAAACAATGGGAGTGGAGAGAGCATCAAGACAGGCTAAAAAGATGTGTATTGTCTCCAGACAAGACAGCCAGTGAAACTCTGCAGGTCCACGCAACTGTGGGAGTTGCGTGGACCTGCAGAGTTTCACTGGCTGTCTTGTCTGGAGACAATACACATCTTTTTAGCCTGTCTTGATGCTCTCTCCACTCCCATTGTTTTGTTTCTTAAAGACTGGATTAGTTGTAAGTATTCGCATTCCAACCATTATTCATGTAAATTGAGTCTGTGTCTTATAAGTTCTGTTTGTGAACAGAATTCCCACTCACCTGAAGAAGGGGCTCAGAGCCTCGAAAGCTTGTGTGGCTTTTGCTACCAAATAAACCTGTTGGACTTTAACCTGGTGTTGTTAAACTTCTTACTGTGTTTACCCCAGTCCAACGCCGGCATCTCCACATCATGATCTTTGTTGAGCAGAGCTCCCCACGAGCAATGCAGATTTGTAAAATTGCTCTGTAGAACCAAGACATAAGAGAAACACGCAGACCGAGAGGTAGAGAGGAGCTGGGTCACAGGACTGATAGCTCTTCTTGCAGGATAGAATGTCAAAGAGAGAGTGGGGCTGTTCATCCTTGAATGGAGGTGACAGTGTGTAGGGCAGCATGATGGCACAGTGGTGATAGAAATAGAATATTCACAGAGCATGTAGAAACCACAGTGCTCCAGTTTCCCCCCACAGTCCAAAGATGTGCGGGTTAGGTTGACTGGCCATGCTAAATTGACCCTAGTGTCAGGGGGATTAAGAGGGTAAATGTGTGGGGTTACGGGAATAGGGCCTGGGCGAGATTGTGGTCAGTACAGGCTCAATGGGCCAAATGGCCTTCTGCACTGTAGACATTCTATATACCACCCTACAAAATATTTGTTGAATCTCAAGTGTAACTTCAACACAGTAGAGCATGGGACATAATGTTGGTGTTGTTGTTGCCGCTTTCACTTATCATAGAAATCATAGAAACCCTACAGTGCAGAAGGAGGCCATTCGGCCCATCGAGTCTGCACCGACCACAATCCCACCCAGGCCCTATCCCCACATATTTACCTGCTAATCCCTCTAACCTACGCATCTCAGGACTCTAAGGGCCAATTTTTAACCTGGCCAATCAACCTAACCCGCACATCTTTGGACTTGAAGGAGAAAGGACACTAATGGGTGCATAATGTAGCAACAAGCTCCCACTTCTATTGATTATTGTGCCTGAATCCAGTTAGCTATATGGCCCCTAATGCAAACAGATGAGAGATTCATGACAAGCAGAGTCCAATGGGTCAGTTAAGAATTCAGTTTAAGATTATTTATTAGTGCCACAAGTAGGCTTACATTAACACTTCAGTGAAGTCATTGTGAAAATCCCCTAGTCACCACACTCTGGAGCCTGTCCGTGTACACTGAGGGAGAATTTAGCATGCACCTAACCAGCACATCTTCCGGACTTTCTGGTCAACGGCACTTTCCACCTCATTTTACCTGAAAGTTACTGCCTGTTCATGATTGGCCCCTTGTTGTATTGCCTGACCCCCAGCGCCCCGTCTCCTGCCCCACAACCACCAGGGCTGTTGCTGACCACAAATTGGAAACCTTACAATGGATGAGCGAGGTACAATAGCAGCTCAGTCAGTTATTACAATAGTGCCTAAGGCCTCATTTCAGGCAAGTCTCGGGCCTACCAGTTCCATTGTTTGTGCACCTTACTGCCTCTGCAAACAGACCATAAACAATTTCATCCTGTGAAAACTCCCATGATCTGCATGGGGAATCATTAATTGACCTCCCAGTTGACCTTACTGAATATGAACTCCCTGGGGATTGGTAATAAGTCAATCAGATGGAGCTTGTATACCCAGCCCTAAATAAAGCAAGACTCTGAGAGGGCCCATTGACCTTTTAGTCCCAATTGGGACCTGTTGCGTTGACTACAGGCTCCTGGTTATTCATTTGTGCAATAGAAGCACGGTTCCTTCACAGCCAACTCCTGGAGTTAATATACACCCCTTTTATGATTTGCTACCTCTCCATTTTTTGTGCTTTCCCAAATATCTTTATCATATTTAACCTTTCTGCTTTTGGAAAGATAACTTGTCTTTAACTTACCATAGGATTCATATCCATCTGTGGATTTGATGGTTAGCAGGAGGTGTTGGTCTTGCAAGTATTCAATATCAGACAGAATTGGAGAGAGCTATTAAAAATATCAACAGTGAACAGTGAGACATGGCAAAGAGTTCAATGAGGTTACAATAGTCATGACAGATTGTCTGGGATTTAGACTGGCTTTGCTTTGAGTCAGTGTCTAAGTCCCTGTCTCTATCAGCCTTTCATTAAAAGTCAAAAAGTGGAGTCAGAATTTAAATACCGTGCATGGTTTTGCATTCTATAATTTCTAAAGGGCCTTGATGAATTGGAAAGATTTTGAATTCTATTGATGTTAACAGAAATAGACTTGTCCCAGTAAAGGGGATACTATTCTGCATCTAACCCACATCTCATCCACGTGTACTTGACAGAACAATTTTACTCTGCATCAAGTTTGTGCTATACCTGATTCGAGTGTCCTCAATGAAATACGTTACCATATACTCCAGCACAAATTTATCTTACATTTAATCAAACCTGTCTATCACCTAATCCCTGGAATCTTTGACTGACTGCTGCTGTAGACATTTTGGTCGCATTAGCCAGAAAAATATCATTCAGCAAGACCTCCTGGCCAAAACATAGCTTCGGTAGCTGGTTTCAAAAAGACTAATAACAGTGGAATTTTCCCATTCCCCTGCTTCACCCCCCCACCACGCCTATGGCCGCACCCCCCCCCCTCCTCCAACCGTGCACCCCCACCCTCCACCCCCGCAACTTCCCCCCCCCCCCCCCCCCCAACTCCATGTCTCTCCACCAAATAGTGGGAATTAGCTAAATTGCCAGGTAATTTAAGGCAACTGGAGCCATAATGAGTTTCAAACACAACGAAAGGCTTCCTTGAAGCTCCTGTGCACCAGCAGGCACTGGTGCATAGTGTGCACTGAGCATTCTATGGGCCTGACATTTCATTGCCCCATCCTGTCGACTGTCAGCCCCCATGTTGCAAGAAATGACCACCAGTTGATGATTAAATCCATTAAGCCGCGATCTGCAGCAATTTTGATACAACGTGACAATTCTAGGTTCACCCAAATCATGCTAATATTCTGTTTACCTCAGGCTCTGACGTGCCTCCCAGGTCACAATTAAATGGAGTGAACTATTTTTAAAAAGGTTAAAGGGCAAAGTTAAATCTGAGATCAATTTGTGCTGGAGTACATGAATGCAAAGTATGTTCACTCTTGCATGAGGCCAGCTTATTGTTAAACATAGCAGCCAATTGCTTTTTCCCAGTCTCGCTTTTTGCGAATTAAAATTCCCAGGTGACCAGCCTGAAACTGGGCTAGTCGGGTCGGAAAATGGAAGAGTGGTTTTCCTATCTTAATTCTTCTGGTAGAAGCCACTGTTGATGAATCAGGAGTAAGAGTCTGGCTGGTTTTATCCTTCTCCAGATTACAACTGAAAGCCATTTGTGGTTCCTCTAGCAAGCTCTGGCTTGGGTCCCCCCCCATACCGCTCCCCCTCCCCCCCACGCCCCCCCCCCCCCCCCCCCCCCCCCGCCCCCCCCACCCCGTGTACCACATTCACAGCTGTGGTCTCCTCTGTACTGAGGAGAACTAAATGCAGACTGGGTGACTACTTTGCTGAACACCTTCGCTCCGTCCACAAACATGACCCCCGACCTTCCTGTTGCTTGCCATTCCAACTCAGCACCTTGCTCCCATGCCCACATGTCCGTCCTTGGCCTGCTGCAATGCTCCAGTGAAGCCCAATGCAAACTGGAGGAGCAGCACCTCATCTTCCAAATGGGCACTTTACAACCTTCAGGATTCATATTGAGTTCAACAGCTTTAGACTGTGACCTTTCTCCTCCATCTAACCCCGTTTATACATATCCCAAATATTTTTGTCCTAAACCTTCCCCACTGGGCCATCTGTCACTTGTCCTTAAGTTTTGCTCCCTCTTTATCGCTATCTCACCTCGTTCCCATCAATCACTGACCTTCTACTCTGTTTCAGCTAACCCCAATACTCCCCAACCCGCTCCCTCCCTTCTTGCACAGTATATCATCCATAATTATTTTTCCCTCTCTTCAGCGCTGAACAAGAGTCATGCAGACTCGAAACATTAACTCTGTTTTCTCTCTCTACAGGTGCTGCCAGCCCTGCGGAGTTTTTCCAACATTCTCTGCTCTTAAACCCTGTCGAGTTTACAATAATTGATTGTTTTGTTGCATTTCCGGTTCGTTATAATTTCCATGAGACGAATGCCATCACCTACCATTGGCAACTGATGGGCGGCCCATTCAACTCTCAGGAATCCATGTTTAATGCAGAACTGGGTACCATTATCCAAACTTTTCTTAAATTCTGCCGAGACAAAGTCAAATTTTGGAAAAGTGCACATTATTAAAAGACTTTGCATGTTTTTCTGTTAGGCTAATTGGCTGTGGAAGAGCTTTGCTATGAAGCTGCAAAGAGGGATTCTACACATGCACATAACACGCTAATTACTCATGCGTGCATCTCTTTACTGCAGTCACTTCAGGTGCATTTAAATGGCAGAGTCAGGTTTTTAAAGATCTTGGGACATGATTTCGTCCAATGAGAACTGTCACTGTTACATAAGAATAATTTCACTGACGCACTGAGACAAACAGACACAGAATACTACAGCGCAGAAGAAGCCCTTCGGCCCATCGAGTCTGCACCGACGAATGAAATGTCCTGACCTGCCCACCTAATCCCACCTGCCAGCACTTGACCCGTAGCCTTGAAGGCCATGATGTGCCAAGTACTCATCCAGGTACTTTTTAAAGGATGTGAGGCATCCCACCTCCACCACCCTCCCATGCAGCGCATTCCAGACCCTCACTGCCCTCCGGGTAAAAAAGTATGCCACAATAATGATTCTAAACCTGATACAGAACAAATTGCTCTTTCATACGACTGTATGGATTCTTTTCTGGTTGCTTCAATTTGTGTTAAATCCAGAACTCAATGATGCTGTGAGAACAACAGAATGGAAGAGATGGACAGAAACCTACTGTAAGGAAAGGGTTAAACAAACTGTCTCCTGATCTTACACTGCTATTGATTTTCTTTATAAGTCAATTTAGATGCGTAGTCCACTGAACAGTTGAATTGAGACTGACTTTAAAGCAAGAATCAATTTAGACAAGAGACTTAATTAAAAGACAATCTAATTTGTTATGCAGGGAACTTTAATTAATTGGTAACGAGTCGTGCACAAGGTACAGCGGCACTCATTACATGTTCCTCAGGCTGCTTGTGGCCTGCACTTTTCTGCGGCCCACTCACTAATCCCCCCTGCCACACCTCCCCTATGCGCGCCCCTTTCCCCCCCCCCCCCCCACCCACCTCTTCCCCCTTCACTGTCTCTCTCACTCACCAAGGGCAGCATTGAGATGATGGAGTTCTGGAAAACTAGCAAGCATCCCACAGTGACTCTTTCAGAGAAGGCCCACAAATATGAAGTGTCAATCAGGCACTTAATTGGACAGCAGCTGGCCTTCCCCAGATGAATGACCCTGGGAGTGGGGTGGGTGGGAGGAAGGGGGGCAGATATCCCGCCCAATGAGCGCTACAGACCAGAGGACTATACCTTTATTGAGTGTCACCAGGGAGGCTGCAGCTTTTGCAGTGTGACACCCATCGAAGGCCTAACATCATTGCTGGATCCCATGTCAAAGGTGAGTGATGGCAGGTGGGAATGGGGGTGTCATGGTAGCTGTTGTGGAGAAGGGATGAGGGGGTGCCACTTGTAAGGGGAGGGGGTGGCTCTTAGCAGCTGGTCCCTTCCCAAGTCCCTTGATCAGGCACTGAATGTCTTTCAACGAGGAACCCATCCTCGACTCTTCCTCAAACCCCGCTCCCCCAGCACCCTCCCCCCTGCAAAGAACAAAGAAAATTACAGCACAGGAACCGGCCCTTCGCACCCCCCCACCCCCCCCTCCCTGCAAAGCCTGCACCCACCATGCTGCCCAACTGAACTAAAACCCCCTACCCTTCCGGGGACCATATCCCTCTATTCCCATCCTATTCATGTATTTATCAAGGCGCTCCTTAAAACTCACTATCATATCTGCTTCCACTACCTCCCCCGGCAGCGAGTTCCAGGCATCCACCACCCTCTGTGTAAAAAACTTGCCTCTTACATCTCCTTTAAACCTTGCCCCTCGCACCTTAAACCTCTGTCCCTTGGCAATTGATTCTTCTGCCCTGGGAAAACGCTTCTGACTATTCACTCTGTCCCACCTTCCACTTTGTCACACCTTTGCTTTTACCTGAGGTTCTTCACCAACACGCCTCATTGGGTAGCAAACAGTGGTGGAAAGTAATCAATTGGGTAAAAAAACTGATAGAAAATTTTCCCTCTGTCCAGAGGCATTCAGGCCAATTATAGTGACCCTGGACTCAGATAGTTTACCATAAACCAAGCATGAATCATATGTCTTTGAGGGCAGCATGGTGGCACAGTGAGGGTGGACGGTGACACAGTGGTTAGCACTGCTGCCTCACAGCACCAGGGACCCAGGTTCGATTCCCGGTTTGGACCACTGTCTGTGTGGAGTTTGCACGTTCTCCCCGTGTCTGCGTGGGTTTTCTCCGGGTGCTCCGGTTTTCTCCCACAGTCCAAAGATGTGCGGGTCAGGTGGATTGGCCACGCTAAATTTTCCCTTAGTGTCAGGGGGACTAGCTAGGGTAAATGCATGGGGTTGTGAGGATAGGGTCTGGATGGGATTGTGGTCAGTGCAGACTCGATGGGCCGAATGGCCTCCTTCTGCACTGTAGTGATTCTATGATCTATGATTCTATGTGTGTGGGGTTCTGTATCACAGTGGTTGCTGAAGTCAACTACTGAGCCACTGGGGACGCTTAAATGGATGACATGGTCCTGTAAATTGGCTGAAATGTGAGTATTAAATGCACCCAAACCTTCCAAACAGCTGGAATGAAATTCAATGAAAAATTTGGTTTTGCATGTTGTCTTCACGATGGCTTCGATCATTTCAAACTCAATGCATGCCAGTCCATAGCTGTTACAGGGTCCTGCACACAACAAGAATAAATAAAACTCACTGATCATGAAGAAATCTCAACAGTAACAATTACTTGCTCTAACACAAACTCACTAGTACACAAGCTTATACCATATCATATACATACTAGCCTTAAAAAATAGGCATCATGGAGTGTGTGTGTGTGTGTGTGTGTGTGTGTGTGCGTGATTATGCCCACCAAGTCGATGCATGTCATGACAGGAAAGTGCTGGAAAATGAAACAACGGGTGGGATTTTCTGCACAGCCCTGCGGTGTGTTTTACGGGGGCAGAGGTGATCCGCCGTTTGCCGGTTGTGGGATCTTACAGTCCCGCCGCTGTCAATGGGTTTTCCTGGTGTTCACGCCCTATGCCGTTGGGGTCAGTGGGACTGGAAATGCGAGCCCGTGGGAAAGGCTGGAAAATCTTGGCCAATACCAGCATTATGTAATTCTGGACGAAGATTACGATGGTCAGATATAGAATTAAAAAGTAAGAGGTTTCGGGAAATATAAAAGTCTATTTAACTCAGCAATATTAACTCTTCTCATGGATCGTTAATCGCCATCTACTCTTCATATTATTCATTCCTCTGTTTCTGCAGAACCAAATCTAATATTGGAGGCTATATTGGATCTGGTGCTGGGAAATGAGCCAGACCAGGTGCTAGACTTGGAAGTTGGTGTGCATTTTGGTGATAGTGACCACAATTCGGTTACGTTCACCTTAGTGATGGAAAGGGATAGGCATGAACCTCGGGCCAGTGGTTTTAGCTGGGGGAAGGGTAATTATGAGGCTATTAGGAGAGAATTAGGAAACATAGGTTGGACTAGGAGATTACAGGGACTGGGAACGTCCGACATGTGGAGTTTTTTCAAGGAGCAGCTACTGCGAGTCTGTGATAGGTATGTCCCTGTCAGGCAAGGAGGAATTGGTAGGGCTAGGGAACCGTGGTGCACCAAAAAAGTTTCTTTGTTGGTTAAAAAGAAAAAGGAGGCTTATGTTCGGATGAGACGTGAGCACTCGGGTAGTGCACTAGAAAGCTTTAGATTGGCTAAGAGGGAGTTGAAGAGCGAGCTTAGAAGGGCTAAAAGGGGACATGAGAAGACTTTGGCGGATAGGGTTAAAGAGAATCCTAAGGCGTTCTATAGGTATGTCAAGAACAGAAGGTTGGTTAGGGCAAGTTTAGGGCCAGTTATAGATGGCAGAGGGAAGTTATGTGTGGAACCGGAGGAGATTGGTGAAGCATTGAACCAATATTTCTCTTCGGTGTTCACGCAAGGGGACATGAATATAGCTGAGGAGGACACTGGGTTGCAGGGGAGTAGAATAGACAGTATTACAGTTGATAAGGAGGATGTGCAGGATATTCTGGAGGGTCTGAAAATAGATAAATCCCCTGGTCCGGATGGGATTTATCCAAGGATTCTCTGGGAGGCAAGAGAAGTGATTGCAGAGCCTCTGGCTCTGATCTTCAGGTCGTCGTTGGCCTCTGGTATAGTACCAGAAGATTGGAGGTTAGCGAATGTTGTCCCATTGTTTAAGAAGGGGAACAGAGACTTCCCCGGGAATTATAGACCGGTGAGTCTCACTTCTGTTGTCGGCAAGATGTTGGAAAAAATTATAAGGGATAGGATTTATAGTTATTTGGAGAGTAATGAATTGATAGGTGATAGTCAGCATGGTTTTGTGGCAGGTAGGTCGTGCCTTACTAACCTTATTGAGTTTTTTGAGAAAGTGACCAAGGAGGTGGATGGGGGCAAGGCAGTGGACGTGGTATATATGGATTTTAGTAAGGCGTTTGATAAGGTTCACCATGGTAGGCTTCTGCAGAAAATGCAGATGTATGGGATTGGGGGTGATCTAGGAAATTGGATCAGGAATTGGCTAGCGGATAGGAAACAGAGGGTGGTGGTTGATAGTAAATATTCATCATGGAGTGCGGTTACAAGTGGTGTACCTCAGGGATCTGTTTTGGGGCCACTGCTGTTTGTAATATTTATTAATGATCTGGGTGAGGGTATAGTTGGGTGGATTAGCAAATTTGCTGATGACACCAAAGTCGGTGGTGTGGTAGACAGTGAGGAAGGGTGTCGTAGTTTGCAGGAAGACTTAGACAGGTTGCAAAGTTGGGCCGAGAGGTGGCGGATGGAGTTTAATGCGGAGAAGTGTGAGGTAATTCACTTTGGTAGGAATAACAGATGTGTTGAGTATAGGGCTAACGGGAGGACTTTGAATAGTGTGGAGGAGCAGAGGGATCTAGGTGTATGTGTGCATAGATCCCTGAAAGTTGGGAATCAAGTAGATAAGGTTGTTAAGAAGGCATATGGTGTCTTGGCGTTTATTGGTAGGGGGATTGAATTTAGGAGTCGTAGCGTTATGTTGCAACTGTACACAACTCTGGTGCGGCCGCACTTGGAGTACTGTGTGCAGTTCTGGTCCCCACATTACAGGAAGGATGTGGAGGCTTTGGAGAGGGTGCAGAGGAGGTTTACCAGGATGTTGCCTGGTATGGAGGGGAGATCCTATGAGGAGAGGCTGAGGGATTTGGGATTGTTTTCGCTGGAAAGGCGGCGGCGAAGAGGGGATCTTATTGAAACATATAAGATGATTAGAGGTTTAGATAGGGTGGATAGTGATAGCCTTTTTCCTCTGATGGAGAAATCCAGCACGAGGGGGCATGGCTTTAAATTGAGGGGGGGTAGTTATAGAACCGATGTCAGGGGTAGGTTCTTTACCCAGAGGGTGGTGAGGGATTGGAATGCCCTGCCAGCATCAGTTGTAAATGCGCCTAGTTTGGGGGCGTTTAAGAGATCCGTAGATAGGTTCATGGACGAAAAGAAATTGGTTTAGGTTGGAGGGTCACAGTTTTTTTTTTTAACTGGTCGGTGCAACATCGTGGGCCGAAGGGCCTGTTCTGCGCTGTAATGTTCTATGTTCTATGTTCTAATAGTCACTTCATCACTTTTAGGTTGTGATGAACAAAGCATCGTAGCTGTGAGGGACAGCTCGGTGGATAGGATATTGGTATGTAGATAGGCTGGAAAATTGGGCGGGGATCCTGGATTCAGGATTCAATCCTGGACCGGGGAGCGGCGCGGGCTTGGAGGGCCGAAGGGCCTGTTCCTGTGCTGTATTGTTCTTTGTTCTTTGTTCATAATTTTTGTCTTGAGTATTTCTCAGTAATTCGAGACCTCTCTGATTTCATTATAATTTCCTAATTTTAACTTATGTTTCTTTAAAATCGTTCCTACCTTTGTAAATTCCATTGTAAGGAAGACAAACCTAATATCCTTTAACTTTTTCTCATTACTTGATGTCCAATACCTGCAACCATCCTTGTTGCTCACCTCTGTATTGTTAGGGACCAGGTCAGAAACTTCCAAGGTATATTATGAAATTAGCCTAACGTTTTTTAATTTTGGCATTATGGTGAGCATACAATAGTTCACTCCAGGTATGATTTAATTGACCCACTTGGAAGCTTTTATCGAAACAAACATTATTTAAGAACACAGTTGAATATAACAAAAAGAATTAACATTTCTTAGCAATTAGAATACTTAAACATGACAAAATATAATTCTCAACAGCTATCCAACTCAATCGTTCTAACGCAAACAGTATCCTCATAGACATACATTCCTCTTCAGAATCAGCACAAAACAGATATGCTCACATGGGTGCTACGTTTCCAGACTTTTAACCCCTCTGGACAAATACAGAGAGACACCCGTCTTCTGCCTCTCATACAGCAGCCTCCAGAGAAAGATCCACCCCCAAACAGCAGAATTTCAGAAAAAGAGACTCATTTCCTGGCAGATCCCAGTCTCAAAACCCAGAGCGAGATAAAAGGCAGTGGCCAGAACTCTACCACCTCACCTGCCATGGAATCGGCATGGGCAGAGGTCCAACAGCGGAAATCTCCTCTAACCTAGGGTGAGAATTTCTGGTCTCGCCCGAGCGAGGCCATAAAATCCCATCCAATGACTCTCGAAAGATCCCAAGAAGCAAACTGAGCTTGATTTCTCTATGTGAGCTAGCTTCCCCAGTCACATGATTTTACTGTCAATCAATCTAATCGAGCCCCAGTCTGCAAAACCCCAGAAGAAAACACTAATATAAAAGAACAGCATTAGTCTAGATTAAAACAATTAGTCTAGATTAAAACAAACACTCAAGCAATTAAGACCAATCATGCTGCTGCAGTAACAGCAGAGGCTGTGGGTTACAGACCAAATGACACCGATGTTAGAACAAACTGTTAAAAAAATCCTGCACAGAAACATGACTCAAATACATTTCTTAAAGGCACAGTACCATCACAGTATTGTCCAAGCATGATAATACCTTCCCTCAGTTTCATACTAACTGCATAGAGTACTCAGTAATATAACCTCTCCTGATCTGTGCTCAATGGCTTGGGTTTTACCCTTTCGGGTTGGACTGGGAGGCCATGGAGGAGGATCCTGTAAAATAATGATGAAAGGGCGGGATCGAGTGTGAGCCACCTTCCTGTCACCATTTTACCAGCAGTATGGAAGGTGGAGAACAGCCCCTCCCCCTCCCCACTGCCGGCTACCCCCCGCGCCCCATCATTGCACCACAATAAAATTGAATCACTTATGCGGTAAGTTAAGGGCCACTTCCCACTGCCAATCATATTTTACCAGCAGTCGCTGAGCCATCAGGCAGGCTCCAGTTTGGGAGGGGCAGAAGGGCCCAACAATGAGAATGGCTGCTCCTGTGGCAACAACCACAGTTGGCACTGCATTGTCCCCCCCCCCCCCCCCCCCCCCCGCCCTCCCCCCCGCTCCCCAGGGTCTGGCTGACTGGCTGCAGTGATCCCATACCCCACTTATTATTAATTGGACATGATGGTAGGGGTGATATATATGGTGGTTTTATAATTAATTAAGGCACCAATTCATCCTAAGGGATTGGGTAAACATGTTGTGTGTTCATTTAAATGAAAGCAAAATACTGTGGATGCTGGAAACCTGAAACACAAACATAAAATACCAGAAAATCTCATAGATCTGGCTGCATCTGTGGAGATATTAATTGTTTCCAGCATTTTCTGCTTTTGTTTCGGGGGAGATTCATCAGCCCCATTTGCCACTGGTGGGAATCACGATCGCTCGCTGAATGGGGCATCGGGCAGTTGAAGCTACCTCAACTGGCTACCTTGTTTTTAAGGCAAGGATAGATAGATTTTTGAACAGTAAAGGAATTAAGGGTTATGGTGAGCGGGCGGGTAAGTGGAGCTGAGTCCACGAAAAGATCAGCCACGATCTTATTGAATGGCGGGGCAGACTCGAGGGGCCAGATGGCCGACTCCTGCTCCTTGTTCTTATGTTCTTATGTTGGTTGGGCTCAGGCTGGGGCAAGGAGTTGACTTCAGCACTCCCCCCGGGATGAGGGTCTCACAGCTGGTGAATCCCTTCTCAACGGGGGATTCCCGCTGGGGGTGAACATGTCTGGGATTCACCCGGCCCGCCTCGCCTGCCCCAATTGACTTCCCACCCAGAGTGGGCGGGAACATGGTATTTATGCAAAATCCCTTATTGTAATCTCACTAGAGAGCTGGACAGCTCATTCAGCGCCTCCCGCTATTCACCTGCCTCTTCAGCGGGAACCGCACCGTGACGGCTTTGATATTGGTCATGACCAATGGGAGGCGGGGGTGGGGTTGTACATGAGATGCATTCAAGCATGAAGGGAAAGGTAAATAAACACAGCTGACTGGATGCTGAGTAAAAACCATTAAGCTGTCAGTCAAAGGAAAGATAAAAGAACTGGACTGAAATTGAATGAAAGCAAAGGTTCACAGAGGGTTTGAAGGTATTTCAAAGGCTTTTAGCTTTTGATGAAGGCTCAGAGACTTGAATAAATGCTGTGTAAAAAGAGTGGGGCTAAGTGAGGAGCTGTGGAGAAGGTAATTTCACCCCCTCCCGCACCCTGCCACCCCACCCCAGTGACAATTGGTGGCTTCTGTCAGTCAGAGGAGTGTAAAGGATCTTCATACACCTGCAGCTTCCTAGAGAGAGAAAGAGGAATCCCTTCTGCTGAACGGAATGTGCTGGGATTTGGAAGCCTTCCAGCTGTTCAGGGGCATGGAGATTTAAGTGACATGAGAACTTGAATGGCGTTAGAGGACAGGAACAATAATGAGTACTTTACCCCAGGGTGGGTCTGGATTCACCATCCTGAAACTGAATAGCAACTTTCCCAGGGCGAGAAGGGGCACACCAGCTGTGAGACCCCCATCCCAGGGAGAGTGCTGAAGTCAACCCCTTGCCACCAGCCTGTGCCCAACCAACACAAGAACATATGGACATAAGAACAAGGAGCAGGAGTAGGCCATCTGGCCCCTCGGGCCTGCTCCGCCATTCAATAAGATCATGGCTGATCCTTTCGTGGACTCAGCTCCACTTACCCACCCGCTCACCATAACCCTTACTTCCTTTACTGTTCAAAAATTTATCTATCCTTGCCTTAAAATCATTCAATGAGGTAGCCTCAACTGCTTCACTGGGCAGGGAATTCCACAGATTCACAACCCTTTGCGTGAAGAAGTTCCTCTTCAGCTCAGTTCCAAATCTGCTCCCCCTTACTTTGAGGCCATGTCCCTGGTTCTACTTTCACCTGCCAGTGGAAACAACCTCCTTGCTTCAATCTTATCTATTCACTTCATAATCTTGTATGCTTCTGTAAGATAGCCCCCCATGAAACTTTGGGGACCCTCCCTTTTGAACCTGGCAGGGGGGCACATGAGCACTATACCAACCTTCTTGACCCCCCTCAGGATCTAAGACACCAGGCCATGGTGTCAGTGCCATGGTGCCAGAGAAGAGTAAGGCTCCCTCTGCACTGCCACAACAATGTGCCAATTGGAGAAAGTATACTCTATTGCAGTATTTCCATATTCCCCATCTCTCTGATATGCCAATGCCAATCTTTAAGTAATGACTAGTGGGCTTTTTTCCCCCTGTGGACTCGTGCTAGGCTACCTCAGGCTGAAGAATCTTTCATCCCATTACTCCGATTTAGATTTGTACCCAGATGAAAGACCAAAGCATAACCCACAACAATGTGACCCAGACCCCCCAACCAACTCACTCTTTACATTATCTGTCCTACTCCACTTGTAGAGATATTAAGGAAGCCCCCATTGGTGAACATGTTCTCTGAATCACTTGGCACTTTTTACCTTTTTTAGACACAAACTGGGAAGTTACCCCAATTTCAAATGTGGAAAAGATGGGTGAGTGGTCACTTGTCATGACATCATCCGTGCAACCTGCAGAAAAATAAAAGAGAATCAACATGTGGAAATGAATTATTAAGTCATTTGGTAATACAGAAACTTGAGTAATCCTGAAAAAAAAAGATATTTCTGTCAAAGTTTTGCACCTTGCACTCATCAGGACATGTGCAAGAATACAAAGTAAAGGAAATCAATAAATTTACACTGTATGAGAAGGGAATGTTGTTTGGTTGGCAAATGGACTCTGATTGGGGGGGGGGGGCATTGCCATGGAGAATGCACCAGTTGACTGACAGTTAACTGCCAAACATTGTTGGAATTTAAACCAAACAGCTTGACTCTGATTGGTCAAGGAATTGCTCTGAGGAATGAACCAGTGAATAGCTGTCCCTTATTTTGTTTCGCTGAAACAGGTGCAATGCATGTACTTGTTCTTTCTGTCTGCAAAGAACAGGGCCCTGTGTATTATTGTATGTAGCTTCTAATAAATGCAAATGCACCAAATTGCAAATGTGACTGACAATATTAAATTGGTTATCAGCATAATTTTTAACACACTGAAGATTATTTAGAAAACCTTGTCCAATCACGGAATGACATCAAATGTCAGATACAGGGCGGTAATGCGATGCAATGGTTATGACAAGGAAATCTGTCATCCTTACATGGTCTGGTCCACTTGTGATTCCAGACCCACAGCAATGTGATTGACTTTTAACTGCCCTCAGGGATAAGCAATAAATGTTTAAAGTTTATTTATTAGTGTCACAAGTAGGCTTACATTAACACCGCAATGAAGTTACTGTGAAAATCCCCTCTGAAAACACTGGCCCAGCCAGCGACACCCACATCCCGTGAACGAATAAAAGAGAAAATTTTAAACAGTGCTCACTTCTCAGTGAGAGGCTGGATGGAAATCCACAATTATTTCAACAATTCACCTTATAATTGACCTCAGTGCCAAAACTGTAAAAGTTCTGACAAGCTGCAACCACATTCAATGAATAGGTTTATTTGTAATACATAATGGATGGAGGGAAGCTTGTGGGACTATTTTCTCAGTATCAGCTGATTTAGGAGTGAGAAGCAGCACTATTCAAATTTGGAAAATCAACGTAATACATTTTCCAAAATTCCGATGAGATGAATTTTCCGGCTTATCCCGCCTGCGAGATCTTCCAGTCCCAACTGTGGTAACCGCCCCCCCCTTGCAGGTCGGCAAAGCAAGTAAAACGCTGTGGACAGTGGCAGGACTAGAAGGTCCCACCACGTCCACTGTCAGAAAACACAATGATGGTGGGGATGGGTGCTGGAAAATCCTCCCCAACAGATGACGCGTCTTTGTTCACCAATTCAGGAATACCTGACCAGGATGGGAATGACCTTCTAGCTTTGCTTTGTTGCCCTAAGCTGCAAAGGCACCATTTGTATCATTGATAAAAAATGGATATACCCACCATATGAAGTACACTGATTATATGTTGCCGGGTAAGATTTCCACAGGACCCTATCACACCAAGAAGGAACATTTATTCTTACCTATAATAAACGACAAAGAACAAAGGTATGAATACTAATAAACCTGATGATCTCGTCAACAGATGTTAAATGGATGGGTCGTTAGTTATTTGGTTCTCCCACCCTCCCTTCTTTATTTACAAAGTGACGCTTGCAATCTTCTAATTAAAAAGCACAATTCCAGGATATAGAGAGATTTGGAATAATTAAGATTGCACCCGTGTTTCCCTTGACCGATTCTAAAATTCTGGATGCAAACCATCGGGTGCTTGCGTTTTTCTTGTCTTAAGTCCCATTATTTTCTCCATTGCCATCTGTTTTACTCATATTAATTATACATCGCCCCTCCCTTTGAATTTGTTTTCAGTTCCTTTCTATTTCTGGTGGTTTTCTCTATTCTAGCACTGTGAGAGCAAAACCCAGAAACTCCTGTGGTCTGACATTTCCTATTGTCCATCATGGCCTTGCCTGTAATAGTTTTTCACCACTCTATTCCTCTTAATAGACTTTTAAATAACATTGCTGTTAGTTTTGATATCCGACACAAGATGCTTTTCACCCATAATTTCAATTCTTAGGTAATTTTTTTTCTCTAAGTCTCACAATTTGCTGGATATGTTTTTCTTGCATTTGTGTAAACCTTTTACCTTTATATTCTTCCAGTCTTTGTTTATTGACCGTAGTAGCTCAACCACACAAGTGGAACTTTAGGCCAGGATTTTCCAGCCTCATCTTAGAGAGACCCATTATGGGCGATTTGGCAGCCCAACCAACAGCCCATTAACGTTTGGCAGGACCGGATGATCCCAGTGGCAGGCGGGACTGGAAAATCCCACGCTTTGCCTTTCAGGGGTACATACTGCTTGTCTGCAGGTTTGTCCACTATCAATCTACTGTGGATAATTCATTCCTTATTCTGCCAAAGGTTGCCTTCCTTTATATTTAAAACCTGTTCGAGACTTTCTACCCTCCCTTTGAAACTAATACAAATTTTAATTATATTATGGGCACTAAAATGCAAGATGTTTCCCTACTAACAGACTGGTAACTAATTCTGATTTATTGCTTATCATTGAATCTCATAAAATTTCTTCTGTTGTCAGTTCGAAAACAATATTGATTCGAATGCAAAGTCAAATCAGATGGGGTGGAAGTGTCAGTCGTGAACCTGTGCCCGTCAGTTTCCTAACAGTTTGGCAGGAGGGGGAGCAAGGGGCATGAGGAAACTGTCTCAAATGCATGTTCAGGAATTCATTGCCCTCGCTAATTGACCGTTGTGTTACGCTCACTCAATGAGAAAGCTAAAATCCCATTCGCTGCACATTGTGATCTTCACGTGCTTATCAGATCTCCATCTGTATACATTCCCCACTGCATCATTACAGTCAAGAGGTGTGTGGACAACCACCAGAGCTGTTTATCCTTTGCAGTTCCTTCACCCTAACCAATAGTGATCACCACTGCTTGAATCCCTTCCTATTACTGCTGTCATTAAGCGCCTTATCAATACTGCTACTTCCCATCCTCATGCCCCTTCTAATCTCTCTGTGCTTTCTAAGGATTTGATAGTCCATAACGTTTAGCATTCACCACATAAACACAGTGGCTACGAGAGCAGGTCAGAGGCTAGGAATACTGTGGCAAGTAACTCACCTCCTGACTTCCCAAAGCCTGTCCACCATCTACAAGGCACATGTCAGGAGTGTGATGCAATACTCTTCACCTCCCTGGATGGGTGCAGCTCCCAACAACATTCAAGAAACTCAACACCGTTCAGGGCAAAGCACCCCACTTGATTGCCACCACATCCACAAACATCCACTCCCTCCACCACCGACCCTCAGTAGCAGCAGTGTGTACTATCTATAAGATACACTTCAGAAATTCACCAAAGATCCTGAGACAACACCTTTGAAATCCTTGACCACTTCCATCTAGAAGGACAAGGGCAGCAGATACATGGGAATGCAATCACCTGCAAGTTCCCCTCCAAGCCACTCACTGTCCTGACTTGGAAATATATCACCGTTCCTCTGCAGTTGTTGGTCAAAATCCTGGAATTCCCTCCCTAACGGCATTGTGGGCCATCAGCACATGGATTGCAGCGATTCAAGAAGGCAGCTCACCACCGCCTTCTCAAGGGCAACAAAGGATGGGCAATAAATGCTGGCCAATCAACGACGCACGTGTCCCACAGATGAATAAATAATTAAATAAATGAATTATGCTGAGTTTGCAGCCAATTCTCTGCAATGCCAGAGGCTAATTTTGTTCCTCAAACTCAAGCGCTTACTTTCTTACGCTATGTGATATTCCTATTTGCATGGCTGTCCTCTGGCTGCCTCTATCTTTGTCAGTCTTTTCCTCACACTTTTAGATTACCACCTGAATGAATGTGAATGCGCAGAAAGAAGAGTGTGAGGGAGGAAATTAGGAAAATAAACAACCTGATATGACTTACCCCAGTGGTTTTGTGCTTCTGCCATGAGTAAATGTCTCTGGTGTTTCGTTCATATCGATAGGTCGGAGGGAATGTGATTTCTTCCTCATCTGTCAGATGTGGAAAAGAAGATTGGGAACGCAATGTCACAGGTGCCTTTGTCCAGTATTTAGGTATGAGAGGGTTAATGTTTCAGTTCTATGACCCTTCATCACAGGCTAGCTTTTCCCTACCATAATTCGGAAGATCGTAGACCTTCAACATTAAACCTACTCACTCCAAAAAATGCTGCTTGTCCTGTGAGTGTTCCGAATCCTTTCTTTATTTCAGATTTCCAGCACCTGTGGTAATTCTGTTTCAGTCATCATCATGTCCAGTGTAATAGTATTTAGATTATCAGTGCCCAAAGCACACAATGCAGTGAAGGATATACTGCATGTGGTAAAATAACATACATTATGCCAATCTTTCCACTTCTCCAATGATCAATATAGGATCATAGAATCCCCACAGTGAAGGAGGAGGCCATTCGGCCCTTCAAGCCTGCACAGACAACAATCCCACCCAGGCCCTATGGCCCATAACCCTACGTATTTACCATGCTTATCCCCCTGACATCAAGGGACAATCAAACTAACCTGCACATCTTTGGAGTGTGGGAGGAAACCAGAGCACCCGGAGTAAACCCACATAGGTAAAGGGAAAATTTACAAACTCCACATAGGCAGTGACCCAAGGCTGGAATTGAACCCAGGTCCCTGGCGCTGTGAGGCAGTAGTGCTAACCACTGTGCCAACCTAATGCATGCCCGAAATTCATATAAAAGTCCCATATTATACAATATTGCATCCAGATCGGGTCACCGCATTACAGGGAGGATGTGATCAAATTAGACAGGGTACGGAGGAGATTTACAAGGATTTTGCCAGAATTTTAGCTGTGGAGAAAGATCGGATAAGCTGGGATTGTTTACTTCAGAACAGGGGAGATTTAATTAAGGTGTAAAAAATTATGAGGAGCCGAAAGAGTGCATGGGGAGCACCTCTTTCCCTGAGCAAAGAAATCAGTAACCAAGGGACATATCGGCATGCATTTAAAGTAATTGATAGCAGGATTAGAGTTAGCAGCAATTTTTGCACCAGCAAGGGGGGTGGGGGGATGGTGGCAAGGGGGAGAGGCAGGAGCTGTCTGCAACTCACTGCTTGAAAGGATGATAAAGTCAAAAACCCTTATTGCATTTGAAAGAAGTTCTTGGATGTGCACTTGAAGTGTTGTAAGCCACGAGACTACCCACTAAGAGCTTGGAACTAGGATTAGGCTGGGTAGCTCTCCTTTGGTCAGTACAGACATGTCGGGCTGAATGGCCTCCTTCCATGCTGTAATGTTTTCTATGGGGTGAATCTTACCGGGGGCAGAGCGGGGGGGGGGGCAAGTGGTGGTGTGATTTTTCCTCACCCGCATCACCCCCCCCCACCCCCCCCCTCCCCCTCCCCCTCCCCCTCCCCCATTCCTCCAGTTGAAAAGTTGGTCAGTTTATTGCTGAGTTTAAACCAGGTTGCCTCAAGGTAATAATACACTGGGGGCAGCCCCCAGGAACAGGAGGTGCCAATCAGATTGGCCAGCAGCTGAGTCATTCCAGCAGCACCACAGCACAGTAGTGACTGCTGCTGGGGCAACAAGGAGTCCCCAGGAGGAGGACAATAGAAATCAGACAGGGAGGAATCCTAGACCCCAGTGAGTGGAGGGGGTGGTGGAGTGGGGTTGGGATTCAGAGATCAGGTAGAGAAGCATAAAGGGAAGGTAGATCCCATCTACTGGGGGAGGGGGGGGTGGTGGCGGACTGTCCTTGATGGCCACAGAAAGGGATAATCCATTTTCTTTGCTCCCACCTCAAAGCTGTTCTGTTTTCCCCACTGTAATAGCTTCAATCAGGCCACCGAGGTTGGCCTATTGGAGTATGAGCTCCCTGATTAAGGATCCAATTGATGGGCCAATCAGGGAGTATTTGCCTTGTATTTAACTGGGAGTGTCAGTTCCTCTGACACCCCCGGAGATAGACTGCTAACTGACAGCACTCTGTGTACTGCTGTTAGAGTTTGTAAATAAAGGGATTTAGGTGAAGGGACTTTTGCCTCCGAAGACTTACTGTACTCACCCAATGTATTATGCATTAGGTGGAATAAGGTTCTTTAGCGGTCTGTAATTGGCAAATTAAGTGCTTGAAAGGTGGATGGCTGCCTGATGCCTCACCCACACATGCTCCCCCACTCACCCCCCAGCCCTGGTAACATGGGGGGCAGCTCGGGGTAGAGGTGGGAAGACGGTGGCCTTGCCACCCACTTCATTGTACATGCCTTTCACCTTCAAATATGCTGCTGTGTGGGAGGCAAGTGTGTTGGGGTTGGGTGGGAGTCCAGGGGAACATGTTTCTATTACACAAAAGGTTAAATGAAAATTGCACTGGTAAAATTTGCCCTTTGTCGCTGTTGAAACCACTAAAGTCAATTAAAGTCACCATAGTCCCAGATGACCATAGGCTGCTCTCACCTTTGAGGGGAGAGAGCTGACTGGTGGTGATTTAACCCGAGGGTCGCCACACCTCAGGCAAGGAGCAAGGTTGAGAAGGCGGGGCCTTCATGAATAATCTCAGCCAGTATGAGGATTGAACCAGCGCTGTTGGCATTGAACATAGAACATAGAAGAACATAGAACAGTACAGCACAGAACAGGCCCTTCGGCCCACGATGTTGTGCCGAGCTTTATCTGAAACCAAGATCAAGCTATCCCACTCCCTATCATCCTGGTGCGCTCCATGTGCCTATCCAATAACCGCTTAAATGTTCCTAAAGTGTCTGACTCCACTATCACTGCAGGCAGTCCATTCCACACCCCAACCACTCTCTGCGTAAAGAACCTACCTCTGATATCCTTCCTGTATCTCCCACCACGAACCCTATAGTTATGCCCCCTTGTAATAGCTCCATCCACCCGAGGAAATAGTCTTTGAACGTTCACTCTATCTATCCTCTTCATCATTTTATAAACCTCTATTAAGTCTCCCCTCAGCCTCCTCCGCTCCAGAGAGAACAGCCCTAGCTCCCTCAACCTTTCCTCATAAGACCTACCCTCCAAACCAGGCAGCATCCTGGTAAATCTCCTCTGCACTCTTTCCAGCGCTTCCACATCCTTCTTATAGTGAGGTGACCAGAACTGCACACAATATTCCAAATGTGGTCTCACCAAGGTCCTGTACAGTTGCAGCATAACCCCACGGCTCTTAAACTCCAACCCTCTGTTAATAAAAGCTAACACACTATAGGCCTTCTTCACAGCTCTATCCACTTGAGTGGCAACCTTTAGAGATCTGTGGATATGGACCCCAAGATCTCTCTGTTCCTCCACAGTCTTCAGAACCCTACCTTTGACCCTGTAATCCACATTTAAATTTGTCCTACCAAAATGAATCACCTCACATTTATCAGGGTTAAACTCCATTTGCCATTTTTCAGCCCAGCTTTGCATCCTATCTATGTCTCTTTGCAGCCTACAACAGCCCTCCACCTCATCCACTACTCCACCAATCTTGGTGTCATCAGCAAATTTACTGATCCACCCTTCAGCCCCCTCCTCTAAGTCATTAATAAAAATCACAAAGAGCAGAGGACCAAGCACTGATCCCTGTGGCACTCCGCTAGCAACCTGCCTCCAATCTGAAAATTTTCCATCGACCACCACCCTCTGTCTTCGATCAGACAGCCAGTTACCTATCCAATCGGCCAACTTTCCCTCTATCCCACACCTCCTCAGTTTCATCATAAGCCGACCATGGGGGACCTTATCAAACGCCTTACTAAAATCCATGTATATGACATCAACTGCCCTACCTTCATCAACACACTTAGTTACCTCCTCAAAAAATTCTATCAAATTTGTGAGGCACGACTTGCCCTTCACGAATCCGTGCTGACTATCCCGGATTAATCCACATCTTTCTAAATGGTCGTAAATCCCATCTCTAAGGACCTTTTCCATCAATTTAACAACCACCGAAGTAAGACTAACTGGTCTATAATTACCAGGGTCATTTCTATTCCCTTTCTTAAACAGAGGAACAACATTCGCCATTCTCCAGTCCTCTGGCACCATCCCCGTGGACAGCGAGGACCCATTGCTCTGTATCACGAACCAGCCAACCAGCCAACTGAGCTAACTGACCCCAAAACCACTAAAGATATGAGACAAATTAACATGGGGTGGTGGCGTGGGTGGGGGAAGCCTGTTGGTGTTGGGGACTTTTACTAATTGTTCAGTGTGACATTGGTGGGAGACCTGCAGAAAGCCCAAAGAAACAGCACAAATGCCACTTAAAATATAAACTTAAATAGCATGTGGCAATGAACACATTTAAGTTATCAGAAATGTACTTACAGAATTTCAGGAAAACCTTTCTTTTCTCTTGCTCCAGGTTTAGTTGGTCAACGCTCAGTAATGGCTCAAACTCCTTCTTGCTGACATGGCTTAAAATATCCTGAATAATACAGTATTGGATTTAGGAGTTTCTCTTCATCTCGCCGCCCCCCCCCCCCCTCTCAAAAAATGAAGTTATTGCCATCCCAACCTTTATCATCATTTTATCTCCTATCAAAAGTCATCCAGCCAATACTATTTTTCACCATCAGTAACAGACAATTTGTAAAGTCCTAACTATGTTAGGGGTTGTGGGTTTTAACAGAAAAAGAACATGCTTTGCAAACGTGGGTTCGAAAGCATAAGCAACACCCTAATAATTGTCAAATCATGTGATCAGCTCTTAAAGCAACCTGCACCCTTTTGAAAATATTTAACACAAATGGGGCCAAGTTTTCTTTCAGCTCGAGTCAGCATCAGAGGCTGGAGGGTCGGCAATTTCCCGTGACCGGTTGGCGTGTGGGTCTAATGATATATTCCTGCCTCCAGGCCATTATGGCACAGCTGCTTTAGGGTTGTTGGCAATTTGTTGGCAACTGTCAATTTAATTGGTCATTTAAGCCAATTAAACGGCGTATTGAAGCCATCTTCACATGTCAACTAAACATTTTCCAGTCCCCTCCCCCCAACTGAAGACCTAACCCGACAGGTGATTGGAGGCATCCTCCAAGCAACAGACCAAGGAGGGGTCAGTGCTCAATCATTAAAGATAAGCTCACCCCTCTGTCACAATAACCATAAGGCTACAGCTGCATCCTGCGGAGGAGATTTCCCTCCACACTGACGGTCTGGCAGCTGTGATTCCTGTTTAATTTAATGTACACCGAGAGGCTGGGAACTGCGCAAAATCCCTCGGACTGTTGTTTAATTCTAACTGTATGTAACTTTATTGAAGCACCGCAGAGTGTAACATGACTGACGTATATAGTTTGAAAAGGACTCTCTGTAATGAAAATATCGAGATGTTTGTGATGTTCTCACTACTGAACTGAAGTACCTCAGATTGCATCTTGATCCCTGGAGAAAATGTAAATAGCATTGCGCTCGACTGTATAACAATTGGAATTTTTTTGTAATGTGTCGTTCAGATTATATATGAATAAAGTATAATTTTGAAAAAAAAACATTCTGAAGATTCTTTCGAGGGTGCCTCAATCTCCAGGTATCCTTTCTTCTTCCTACTACTTTGGTAACACATACTTCTGAAAGTGGGGCCTCCAATCTTTCAGTGCTGGAGGGCTTCCTCTTGGTCTTCCAATGTTGGAAGCCCACCTACCATCCTACATTAGGGGATTTTCACAGTAACTTCATTGCAGTGTTAATGTAAGCAACATTACATTAACAGTGTTAATGTGACACTAATAAATAAACTTAAATTTATCAGCTGATGAATACACCATCTAGTCACTAATTTGCCATCTTACTGAAATTGTGACAGGTGTCAGGTGCCAACACAATGCAAGGGTAGGTGGTGGAAATGCTCCCAACGTCAGGTTCAAAAATTAAACCGTGGAACGCAAAATTTCCATCAGTTCCCAAGAGAAGTCTAGCAGATGGGGGCGGCACGGTAGCACAGTGGTTAGCACTGCTGCTTCACAGCTCCAGGGACCTGGGTTCGATTCCCGGCTTGGGTCACTGTCTGTGTGGAGTTTGCACATTCTCCTCGTGTCTGCGTGGGTTTCCTCCGGGTGCTCCGGTTTCCTCCCACAGTCCAAAGATGTGCGGGTTAGGTTGATTGGCCATGCTAAAAAGTTGCCCTTAGTGTCCTGGGATGCGTAGGTTAGAGGGATTAGTGGGTAAATATGTAAGGATATGGGGATAGGTGGGATTGTGGTCGGTGCAGACTCGATGGGCCAAATGGCCTCTTTCTGTGCTGTAGGGTTTCTACGTTTCTAAGATTCTAAGATTTCCAGCTTGGGTGATAAAAAAGTGGGTGGCACGGTAGCACAGTGGTTAGCACTGTTGCCTCACAAGCCAGAGACCCGGGTTCGATTCCAGCCTCAGGTGACTGTCTGTGTGGAGTTTGCACGTTCTCCCTGTGTCTGCGTGGGTTTCCTCCGGGTGCTCCAGTTTCCTCTCACACTCTAAAAGATGCGCAGGTTAGGTGGATCAGCCATGCTAAATTGTGACTTCGTGTCAAGGAGACGAGCAGGGTAAATACGTGGGGTTACAGGGCTAGGGCTTGGATGTGATTGTTGTTGGTGAAAGCGCGATGGACTGAATGGCCTCCCTTCTGCATTGCAGGGATTCTATGATAAACCAATTTCACCAGGTTCTTGCCCCCTAATTTACATCCGCCATTTTCTGGAAGTCGTGGACGGATCTTCTGTTTGCTTACCAATTGCTGTCAAAGGGGAAGGAATTCCACTCTTTCCATACATAGCAGAATTCACACCAGCTGCCAACTAGCATGACTTTCATCCAAGTCTGCAAGAAGGCCCCAAGCCTGTGCAGCAATGAGGACGTGGCAGTTTTAAAAAAGGAAGAGTAGTTCTGAGAATATTACAGAAATGCTAAAATTAGTAGCTTTAAAAGAAATGTTCAGCCTGTGTTTCCCCAGCAATGAGGTTTTTCTTCCTCTGAATGAAATTCAAGGAACTCTGCAGCCCTTACAGGAGGCAGCAGAGGCACAGCACATTCAGTTGCCCATTGCTGTCCAGGACAGTGTCACAGATCTCCTTCAGGCACGGGCCTTCGCAGGCCTGACAAAATGTCTCTTTGTGCCCATTAAATAAACACTGGCCAGAATTCTCCCACCCCATCCGCCACTGGAATTCTAGCGGGCAGGGAGGGAGGGGGGGGGGGGGGGGGGTGGCAGACCATGTAAAGGTCCATTGAAGTAGGGTGGGAATCTCCAGTTTTCAGACAAGCACAGCTGGGGAATCCACCCAATTATGTTCTTACAAGAAATAAGCAATAAGTGATCTCAGCAAGGGGCAAGAGACCTTGGAGGCCTGTAATTGGAAATTGAACCAGAAGATTGAATCATTGATTGGCATGAGACAGCTTCCCCGAGGAAGGTCAGGATGAATTTGGCAGGAAAAGGCATTCCGGAAATGGGCATAAGGGAAAACTAAAGCCATTATTTGGAGGAAAAGAAGATTGAGGGATATAGTGAGGAGTCAGGAAGTACCCCTTAAAAGTAATTTGATTTGATTTGATTTATTATTGTCACATGTATTGGGATACAGGGAAAAGTATTGTTTCTTGCACGCTATACAGACAAAACATATCATTCATAGAGAAGGAAGGAGAGAGTGCAGAATGTAGTGTTAGAGCCATAGCTAGGGTGCAGAGAAAGATCAACTTAGTGTGAGGTACGTCCATTCAAAGGTCTGATGGCAGCAGGGAAGAAGCTGTTTTTGAGTCGGTTGGTACATGACCTCAGACTTCTGTATCTTTTCCCGATGGAAGAAGGTGGAAGAGAGAATGTCTGGGGTGCGTGGGGTCCTTAATTATGCTGGCTGCTTTTCCGAGACAGCGGGAATTGTAGACAGAGTCAATGGATGGGAGGCTGGTTTGCGTGATGGATTGGGCTATATTCATGACCTTTTGTGGTTTCTTGCCATCTTGGGCAGAGCAGGAGCCATACCAAGCTGTGAAACAACCAGAAAGAATGCTTTCTATGGTGCATCTGTAAAAGTTGGTGAGAGTCGTAGTTGACATGCCAAATTTCCTTAGTCTTCTGAGAAAGTAGAGGCATTGGTGGGCTTTCTTAACTATAGTGTCGGCATGGGGGGACTAGGACAGGTTGTTGGTGATCTGGACACCTAAAAACTTGAAGCTCTCGATCATAAACAGAAAAGGGAAGAATTAGCCTTTTCTAGCTGTTCCTACAAAAATCCTATTTTCCGAGATCAAGGATTCCAATAAAGCAGGAATAAAACGAGACTTACCTGGATATCCATATCTAACCGATAGTTAAGGTCTCCAAACCAGAAAATATGGGTGAAGCGCAGAGCAATGTCAAAAGAACTGAGCTGTTTATCTCCCAGTGATAGCAAACGGAGTATATCTAAGTAATTCTGGTTTCGCCTAAAACAAAACCAGAAATGGAAAGTTACAGCGAAGGAAAAGCAAGGCAGTTCCATTTAAAGTTACAGGTTCCATCTGTTGTAGTGGCTCAGGATGAAGCTTCAGAATCATAGGACAGAATTTTACCTTCTCCCTCCGACAAGTTCTGAGGCAGATAGGAGAGTGTGATTGCATGGACATGATTCCCTGCATGTTCCTGCCTGTCCTGACCTAGTAATGATTTTACCCTGGGGTGGCCAGGACCTTGGGCGGGAAGCCCACCCTTCTCCCACTTAAGGCTCTTAAGCGATCACTTAATGGCCTCTTGAGAACATTTTTCCATTTTTTTGGGTTGATGGGCAGTACACAGCTCAGGGGGAGAAAGGTGGAAATACGGTAAATTCAATCTTCGGCCAGAAGGGGTGGAGGGCACCTCCATCAGAAGTCCCCTTCTGACTGGAGGGGCCATCCCCTTAAGGCCTGGTGACCTTCAGACTTCACTCCCTCCACCTTGACCTATCACCGAGACCCCGATCACCAACCTCCCCCCCTCGGCCCCCAACTTATGACACCCCCAGTTGTTCCCAGCCCTCCCTCTGGGCGCTGGAACTTGGTGCCAGGTAGCTCCGTGCCGTGCCCCTTCCAGCTACTGCAGCACCTTGTCTGGAGAGACTGGAGAGCCACCGGCCAATCAGATTGGCCAGCAGCTCTCCTCGGCACAACGTCCTGCCGAGTGAGGGGTAGGAGGCCCACCTGCGGACAATTGACTCTCAGTGGAGGGTAATATGGCATCGGGGCTACTGGAGTCTGCGGACAGGAATCCTGAAAATACAGGCCTTAGGCTGAGAGATTCGTCTTGTGCCCGAGAGGTATGTAGAAGCAGCAATGCTGCTGCTCCAGTCAAAAAATGTCCCAGGAAATGTTCAGTGTTATTAAGGTTGTCCTGAAAAAAATGGCATTGTTCATCCTGGGCTTAAAAAAATACCTTTGGCTCACCGGTGACCTGTCGACACCCCGACTCAACTTGCCAATTTGATGCCCTCGGATAGCTAAGGGCATTTTGTTGAGACCCGATCTTGGATGTGGTTTGTGTGTCACACCAGCACATGGAGCCATTTCTCAACTGATTTCATATACAGTTTGGAAACAATGGAATTTTCCAGCCTAAAAAGTTCCCCAAGTCAATGCAACTTCTTGTGGAAATTCTGGCACAATTCGGGTGGCATTGTGGCACAGTGGTTAGCACTGCTGCCTCACAGTGCCAGGGACCCGGGTTCGATTCCTGCCTTGGGTCACTGTCTGTTTGGAGTTTGCACGTTCTCCCCGTGTCTGCGTGAGTTTCCTCCGGGTGCTCCAGTTTCCTCCCACAGTCCAAAGATGTGCGGGTTAGGTGGATTGGCCATGCTAAATTGCCCCTTAATGTCAGAGAGACTAACTAGGGTAAATGCATGGCAGAAGGGGAATAGGGCCTTGGTGGGACTGTGGTCAGTGCAGACTCGATGGGCCAAATGGCCTCCTTCTGCACTGTAGGGATTCTATGATTCTATGAGTTTGGATGCCCCAGACCGTGATGTTAAAATTTGGAAGGTTCAACCTGGATTCTCACCCTCGAGTCCGGCAGTGGGAGACAGGAATATTCCTGATCCAGCCTGCCTGCCTCAGGAGAAAGTGTCCACAATGGCCGGCTCTTCATTGCGGGGGGAGGAGTGGTGAAAGCTGGAGTGGGGCCAACTGACCTGGGAAATAGTTCAGAGGAGCCACACTTTCTGAGGCAGGCTAATATTAAGACCCACCCAGGTGCAATGGGACTGTATGCCAGTTAAAATAATAACATGAAATCCTTCCAGCCATCATCCCACCTCACAACCCACATATTCTCCATGCCCTATCCATACCATCCAGTTTCCCTCCACCAATCCTCTAAGGCCCCTCGTGCCTCTTTTGCCTCCCATGTCCTTCCATTCAACCCCTGTGGCCTCTATATTTAGTCTGACTTTGTTTAGTTGCTTAAAAAAATGAATACATGTACCTGAGGACTTTTTCACTACCAGATGTTAGATGGCAGTTGACAAAACCCAGGGATGTCCTATTAAATAGGAATGAAACACCAACTGCACCTTTATTACCTGCAAAGAAAATGTGCACCAGGTAAGATCAGCAATGAATCAGGTTTTGACGAGACAAACATAAAGCTTTAAATCAACAGGGATGAAGTTGTTCTGCATTGAAAGTGCAAAACATGTGTATTAGCAAATTGGCATCCCATTGTTACATTACAACTAATTTCCTTTTTCAAGATAAAATCCATTACAGTGTAATACAGTTCACTTCCAAGGACCTAAGGACCGAGCTGTCTGTTGGGCCTGACAGTTTCCAAGAATATTTTTGTGGTCCAAGGCTCAATTCTGGGCTGGACTTGGGGCTCTTGATTTAGACATGTGCTGCTCTCTCAGACCAAGTCGGGACCCAGATTAATTTCTACCTCAGTGAGTTTTATCTTGATTCTTTGAAAACAGTTTGGGAATTTTGAAGCGCATTAGTTAAGAATTCGTACTTATTAAGGGTGGCACAGCGGTTAGCACTGCTGACTCACAGCACCAGAAACCCGGGTTCAATTCCGACTTTGAGTGACAGTCTGTGCGGAGTTTGCACGTTCTCCCCGTGTCTGCGTGAGTTTCCTCCGGGTGCTCTGGTTCCCTCCCACAGTCCAAAGCTGTATGGGTTAGGTGGACTGACCAGAATCAAACTGCCCCTAAGTGTCAGGGGGTTTAGTAGGGTAAATATGTGGGGTTACGGTGGACCTGGGTGGGATTGTTGTCAGTGCAGGCTTGATGGGCTGAATGGCCTCCTTCTATGCTGTCAGGATTCTATGATTCTTCTATGAAGAAAGATAGTTGATGGTTTTGACTTGCTTCAATTATTTTGTTGTTTCCTGCCTCCACTGCTCCGTATCATGCTTAGAATTTGTCCTGTCAGCTTTGCCTCTCGTGGAGAACTGGCAGCAACACCAATGAAATGGTGTCGTAGGCAGTTTTCTTTGGGCTTTTTCTATGAACCTTCCATCAAGTTGCAGTGAGAGCTGAGAGGAACAGTCGCGGAAAATCCAGGCCTGGCTATCTAACTTTAGATTGATATGCATTTTGATTTTTTTTAAAATTTGGATGTATATATGTACTGTGGTGAACCATAGATGGTTACCACTATGGGTACTGAACCATAGATGGTTACCACTATGGGTACTGAACCATAGATGGTTATCACTATGGGTACTGAACCATAGATGGTTATCACTATGGGTACTTGTACATATGTTACTCTTGTTACTGTTGGGGTTAGGGTTGGGGTGTTCCACCTGTTAGCATTGTTCTGTGGTACACTCCGGTTGGCTCCGCCTCCCTATAGGAGTATAAAGGTCACTGCACTTCCTAGTGACCCCTTAGTCTGGGATTGTATTGTTAAGCAGTATGCTCTATTCTTGTTGCTAATAAAAGCCTTTATTCCCGGGTACGATCTAGCCTCCCGAGTGGATTAATCGCGCATCATGTACCCAACAAGGTGTGGATCATCAGCCCTGGGCCATTTCACATTTCAACCCTCTTCATTTCTAATTCTAGTCCCTGATATGTTCCTAATTCCCAGCATCCCATTTCAGCTCTGGGCATCTTCTACATCATGGTGGCGATAGGGCAATGGTATTGCCACTGGACTAGCAAACTTGAGACCAAGGCCAGGATTTTGCAACCTCGTTCAGGCGAGGCTCATAAAATCCCGCCCGTGGCCAACGGAGAATTCCATTCTGCGAGCCTCACTCGCCCCGATTCCAGGACAGGCGTGCCAGTAAAATTCCGGCTCAAAAGAGAAAATCCTGTAAAATCTCAGATGGTCTGGTAACACCTGTAAGGAGAGGAAAGAGCTGACGTTTCAACCCTTTGAGTCAACTGGACTCGAAACGTCAGCTGTTTTCTCTCTTTACAGATGCTGCCAGAACTGCTGAGATTTTCCAGCATTTTCTCTTTTGGTTTCAGATTCCAGCATCCACAGTAATCTGCTTTTATCCAGTAGTAAACATGAGACCCAGGGTAATGCTCTAGATACTGGTGTTCGAATCCCACCATTGCAGATGGTGGAATTTGAATTCAATAAAAATATGGAATTAAAAAGTCTAATAATGATCATGAATTGTCGGAAAAACCCATCTGGTTCACTAATGTCCTTTAGGGAAGGAAATCTGCCGTCATTACCTGGTCTGGCCTACATGTGACTCCAGAGCCACAGCAATGTGGTTGAGTCTAAAATGGCCATGCAAGCCTCTCAGTTCAATGGGCAATAAATGCAGCCCAGCCAGTAACACCCATGAAAGAATATTTTTTTTAAATCACTTACCGAATGTGTTTGCTATTCCAGTTTTTACACTGGACACGTTGACATGACTGACGCGGTTCTCGTGTTCCGGTTTAATCAACACGGCAATTTTAATACTCCACAGTGAGTGTGTGGCAACCTAAAATACAGACACATGAATGAGTGACGCAGAAATGTGCTAGAAAATCCAAAGTAGACAAAGACAACTGGATAACCCATTTCAGTTTTTCACATCAGGAAAATTCCTGCCTCTTTTCAAGGACTAGTTTTCAGGTTGATTGTGTGACAGTAAAATATCAACGATATTCCAGCTACTCAAACATCAGAAATGCAATCATTGCCATAAGAATGCAACTAAAGTGTATGCAATCACCAAAAATGTTCTTGTGGGTGTTCCTAATCAGCAGAACCACTTCACACTGATGGGTGTCTTTTTTGATTCTGGCAGACAGGTTCACCAAGGTAGCTAAGAGAAGCCAGTCATTAACAGAGTGCTGAAGGGGTTAAAGTTCACAGGCTTATGAAGGCAGTCACCTCTTACAAAATAAACAAAATATAATCAAAATAAATTCGTAAGATTTTTTGCTGATTTGAATTTCAGATTACGAGCGGGATTCTCTGGCCTCCCCCATGGCATGTTTCTCGCAGTGGGAGGTGGCACGCCATTAGCCACTGGCGAGATCTTCTGGTCCCGCTGCTGTCAATAGGATTCCCCATTGACTCCACTCCACCTATGGTGGGGGTGTGCCGTCAGCGGCACCAGAGGTTCCAGCTGGCATGAACAGCTGGAAACTTCCAGCCAACATTGTTGTTGACTTTTGGCCTCACCAAGACGGGCAAAATGTCAGAAGCGGCGGGCAGAGCATTTTCCAGTTTTGGATTCATCTCTCCTTTTGCAAACCAGGTACCGCATGTCAGCCTATCAGCATCTCAATCTCAATGTGCCGCTATTGTTAACACAGCATAAATACCTCTTCTTCTAGCCATCCATTGGCATCTCTGGATGTGGATCATAGAATCCCTACAGTGCAGAAGGAGGCCATTCAGCCCATTGAGCCTATATCGACAACAATTCCATCCAGACCCTATCCCCGTAACCCCACATATTTACCCTGCTAGTCCCTCTGACTCTAAGGGGCAATTTAGCATGGTCAATCAACCTAACCCGTACATCTTTGGAGTGTGGGAGGAAACTGGCGAACCGCAAACTCACGCAGACACAGGGAGAACGTGCAATCTCCTCACAGACAGTGACCCAAGGCCAGAATTGAACTCGGGTCCCTGGCGCTGTGAGGCAGCAGTGCTAATCACTGTGCCACCGTGCCGCCTTTTGACTGATACTTCCATTCTATCTCGCTGCGTTTAATATAAATTTGCTTTTGTTTTTAGAACTAAAATAGCCAAGGAAACACACTAATCTAATTTTACAATCTCATACTCTGTTAGCCATTACTTGTAATCTGTTTGCATTTCACAGCCACTGCCTGTTATCCTTTTTCCATCTCGATTCACAATCCAAGCAGGCGAGAGTACAGAATGTTTTATTACTCATAGCTTCTCATTAGATAAACAGCACATTTCTGTTTTGCTATCAAAGCGATAGTTTCCCTGGAGCTCAAATTCCTACCACTTTGAAATCCAGTTCTGTTATATCTTTTATCCCAGCTCGCAGGAAATCCACCCACTCCTTGTCACCCAAGGAGTTCTCCTGTGTCCCAAACACATAGATATCATGAGGTATGTTGGCTGTCGTCTCATCTCTTGTACGCCCAAGGCCCTTTGACATAAGCCAGGAAGCGATGCTTTTTGGAGGATTAGCAGCACCTGTTAAAAGTTTCAAAAGTTCTTCCATTAATTAATTCATTGCTCATCAGTTTTCTCGCCTTAATTTGCGAGTCTATTCCCTTGAATTTTGAACACTTCTGGTTGATTCATGCCAGCACCGTGACTCTTAATTTTTATCTGTAATTTCTTAGTCGCTTTTGCCTTGGAAAAACTTAACAATGGATTGAAATGGTATGTCAGAATTCTTTTATCAGCAAATTGCAACACTCCTCTTTAATTAGAACCATAGAAACCCTACAATGCAGAAAGAGGCCATCCAGCCCATCAAGTCTACAATGACTTTCCAAAAGAGCAACCCACCAGGACTTTCCTCTACCCTATCCCCGTTATCCCGTACATTTACCATGGCCAATCCTCCTAACCTGCGACATCTTTGAACACTAAGGGGCAATTTAGCATGGCCAATTCACCGAACTTGCATATCTTTGGATGCCCTGGGGAAATTTACCATGGCCAATCCAACTAATCTGCACATCTTTGGACACTAAGGGGCAATTTACCATGGCCAATCTACATAACCTGCACATCTTTGGACACTAAGGGTAATTTCACATGGCCAATCCACCTAACCTGTACCTCTCTGGATGCTAAGAGGAAATTTACCATGGCCAATCCACCTAACCTGCAAGTCTTTGGACTGTGGGAGGAAACTAGAGCACCTTGAGAAAACCCACACAGAAACGGGGAGAAGGTGCAAACTCCACACAGACAGTGACCCAAGGCTGGAATCATACCCAGGTCTCTGGCGCAGTGAGGCAGCAGTGCTTACCACTGGCCAGTCTGAATTATCTCCATTTCTTCAAAAAGATTTGCTTGCAATTTTCCAGCCTCTCTGATAGTGTTTTCCTAAAACCCATCCAAGCATGGATCCGTGAGTAATTATACAAATGCGTCACTATTGAAATTTGAGCTCTGTTAACAGATTGCCATTTTCTATGCACTTAGAACTGACTCATACCAACAGCTGAAAATCATCGCGAGAGTCATGGCTTTTGCTCCTGATTTCCTGCCCCACTAGCTCCTTTTCCCTCCAGTGAACACTGGTGATCTCACTAGCAAGAAATATTCACCTTCATACCTCAACAGCTTCGCTCTTGGTCACAGATTAGGACTCGCCTGGGAGACAATCCAGAAAGAACACAATCCCCAGGATATCTGCCATTCACTACACACAGTGAGGAGTCTAACAACACCAGGTTAAACAAACACCAGGTCTTTAACCTGGTGTTGTTAGACTCCTCACTGTGTTTACCCCAGTCCAACGCCGGCATCTCCACATCATTCACTACATATGCAGCATCATTTTCCGGGACAGGTTTTTCTAGTTGGGACACAAATCCTTCAGTAACTTACCCATGTTCCAGCTTCCAATAAAGATGGATATCATGTCTGGTTCATCCTGCTGAGAGTGTATGTTCTTCATAAGCTGGAGAAGTTGGCAGAAAGCTTCTCGCTTCTGTCGGGAAAAGATCAGGAGCTGTCAATATGAGTCCTAACGTAGAGAATAATTTGAATATAATTCCAATAGGAAAAAAAAAGTTCGGAGCAGTATTCTTATTTCCCCATTTTTAGCATTTTTTCCTTCTGGGATGTACAACTTCAACAACAAAGGTTGCCATTGTCATGTAATGCAGAAGATACTTGGGTGGGATCTCCCCATCCCGGCCGCTACGATTCCCATGGTGAGGGGAGGCAGATCATGCAAAGGTCCATTGACCTCAGGCGGGATTTTCCGGTCTTGAGGCGAGGGCGGATGGGAAATCCAACCCTTACTGTGGAAAATAATAAATGCTGCAACATATTCAAGAGATCCAGAGGATTGAATAATCCACAACAGCCATGCACAGGTGGTTTGTGGGGCGAGCTTCCCAGAATTTGGCAGAGTGTTGGTTCTGGTGTGTGTTTCTCTCCAGAGCCCGACTGCACTGAGATGAGGCGCCATGTTTAGAGGTTACCCCAATTAGAACATGAATGATCCTCCCCCACAGCCCATTATGGAGGTCTCAGGGACTATCCCCAGCCCCCACTCTGATCAAATTTAACATTCGCTAACACTGCCCCACCTCCCCACCCCCACCCCTGTGATCGGAGTCGGTTCCTCTTTCCGCACTCCTCCCACCCTGACTGATGTCAGCTTTCCCCTTCCCCCATCCCCTGATTGGAGTGGGTTCTCCCCTACCCCTCCCAATCAGAGTAGTCAATCATCCTCACCTACCCCCCTGATCAGAGTCAACACTTCCTCACACACCTGCCCCACCCCCCAACAGTCAGTGTCTGCATCCCTCCATCCCCCGAACATCGGACCCTTCCCCCCAGACTATCCACCCACACAGTCAATGCCTGCACCCTCCCATTCCCCCAAACATCGGACCCTTCCCCCCAGACAATTCACTCGCACTGTCAGTGTCGGCAACCTCCACCCCCAAACATTAGACCCCTTTCACCCCCCACAGAACTCCCCTTCCCTCCCCTCCCGTCATTGCTTTACTCCCATTCAGGCTCTGCACCCCCCCCAATCAGGACCCAAACCCTTGGCATAGCCCCTGGCACCATTAAGAAGCCCGGTGGGCAGTGCCAGGGTGCCCAACAGGCAGTGCCAGGGTGCCCGGTGGGCACTGCCCCATGGGCACTGCCAGGCCCTGGCCTGGATCAATGGCTTCCAACCCCCCACCTCCCCCCCCATGAGGCCATCACGTCTGGTCTCCACCGATGGAGACTAGCTGTGAATCTCGCTCGAGTGAGTGAGCTATAAGTTGAAGTGAGCGATATGGCATGTTAACATTGTCATTACTATTGAAATAAGCTTCATGCCCAGAAAGGAAGTCACTTTCGCCAGCAAACAGGGCCGGCAGAATCGAGGGAGGTGAGAAACTGGGAGTATTCCGCATTTTTCACTTCCCACCTGATCTTACCACCTCGCCAAAAGATGGGCAGCCAAGGTCGTAAGATCGTGCCCTGGATGTCTCAAAATGTGTTACAGCCAGTAAGAAGTACTTTTGAAATGCAGTCACTGTTATAATGCAGGACACACAGCAAATTCCTGCAAAAAGCAATGTGATCTCTTTTAGTGACCTTGGCTGAGTGATAAGTATTAACCAGCAGGTGGTGGTGTAGTGGTGTTGTCAGCAACTGTCTGAATTATGGGGCAGCACAGTGGTTAGCACTGCTGCCTCACAGCGCCGGGGACCCGGGTTCAATTCTGGCCTCGGGTCACTGTCTGTGTGGAGTTTTGCGCCTTCTCCCTGTGTCTGCGTGGGTTTCCTCCGGGTGCTCCGGTTTCCTCCCACAATCCAAGGATGTGCAGGTTAGGTTGATTGGCCAAGCTAAATTGACCCTTAGTGTCAGGGGGATTAGCAAGGTAAATATGTGGGGTTACGGGAATGGGGCCTGGGTGGGATTGCGGTCGGTGAAGACCCGGTGGGCCGAATGGCCTCCTTCTGTACTGTAGGGGTTCTATTATTAGACTAATATTCTAGACATCCAACGGGCCTGATGAAATATATCCTAGGATTCTTTGGGAGGCAAGGGATGAGATTGCAGAGCCTTTGGCTTTGATATTTGGGTCCTCACTGTCCACGGGGATGGTGCCAGAGGACTGGAGAGTGGCGAATGTTGTTCCTCTGTTTAAGAAAGGGAATAGAAATGACCCTGGTAATTATAGACCGGTTAGTCTTATTTCGGTAGTTGGTAAATTGATGGAAAAGGTCCTTAGGGATGGGATTTATGACCATTTAGAAAGATGCGGATTAATCCGGGATAGTCAGCACGGATTCGTGAAGGGCAAGTCGTGCCTCACAAATTTGATAGAATTTTTTGAGGAGGTAACTAAGTGTGTTGATGAAGGTAGGGCAGTTGATGTCATATACATGGATTTTAGTAAGGCGTTTGATAAGGTCCCCCATGGTCGGCTTATGATGAAAGTGAGGAGGTGTGGGATAGAGGGAAAGTCGGCCGATTGGATAGGTAACTGGCTATCTGATCGAAGACAGAGGGTGGTGGTGGATGGAAAATTTTTGGACTGGAGGCAGGTTGCTAGCGGAGTGCCACAGGGACCAGTGCTTGGTCCTCTGCTCTTTGTGATTTTTATTAATGACTTAGAGGAGGGGGCTGAAGGGTGGATCAGTAAATTTGCTGATGACACCAAGATTGGTGGAGTAGTGGATGAGGTGGAGGGCTGTTGTAGGCTGCAAAGAGACATAGATAGGATGCAAAGCTGGGCTGAAAAATGGCAAATGGAGTTTAACCCTGATAAATGTGAGGTGATTCATTTTGGTTGGACTAATTTAAATGTGGATTACAGGGTCAAAGGTAGGGTTCTGAAGACTGTGGAGGAACAGAGAGATCTTGGGGTCCATATGGGCAGCAAAGGAGTCTGGGAAGGGTTTTTATTTTAACTTTAAAAGTCAGTTACCTGGGTGGTTCCCCCTCATTGATCCACTGGAGCAAGCTGAGAGGGGTGATTGAAAAGCAGCAGTGCTGGTAAGAGATTAATTGGATTAATTGAATTGTTTATTTATTTAATTAGTCAGCTAGTGTGTGTATTTTTTTGGCCTTTACTTTAACAGCAGTTTTTCAAGTTTAAAGTGAAAACTAGAAGTGGGCAGCAAAGGAGTCTGGGAAGGGTTTTTATTTTAACTTTAAAAGTCAGTTACCTGGGTGGTTCCCCCTCAGTAGTAGTTTTTTTTTTTCTCTCGGGCCCCTAGCCCTATAAATTGGTGCAGAGGAGATACCCGATCCTCTACACTGGTAGAGGATCCCACCCTTCCATCCTCCTCTAACCTAATTATAAGTGTGGGGAAGTTTTTTGTTTTCTTTTTTTCTTGCTGGTAATGGCTTCAGGGATGGCAGTTCAGGCAGTATGCTGCATCTCCTGTGGGATGTATGTGGTGAGGAAATCCAGTAGTGTTTCAGGAGATTTTAGTTGTAAGAAGTGCATTAGATTGCAGCTTCTGGAGGAGCGTGTAAAGGAGCTGGAGGGGGAGGTAGAGGAACTCCGCATAATTCGGGAGGCGGAGGTGGAAGTTGATAGGAGTTATAGAGAAATAGTAACTCCTAGAAATGAGGCTTGGGTCAATGCCAGGAGGAGGGGTAAGAAGCAATCGGGAAGACAATCCCCTGGGGCGGTTCCCCTCCATAATAGGTTTTCGGTGCTGGAGGCTACAGTTGAGGAGGAATCAACTGAGCATAGAGAGCAGATCTCTGGGGGTGAGCCGAGTGAGAAAGCTCAGGTGGTTAGGGGCTGTAAAAGACTGGGCCTTGTGATTGGGGACTCCACAATTAAGGGGACAGATAGGAGGGTCGGAACTAAAGGTAGGGACTCAGGGTTGGTGTGTTGCCTACCAGGGGCTGGGGTCCGGGATGTGTCTGACAGGGTATTCAGGACTCTTAGGGGGGAGGGAGATAAACCACAAGTTATTGTACATGTGGGGACACACGACATAGGGAGGATAGGGGAAGGGGATATTAGGCAGGGATTTATGGAGTTGGGGTGGAAACTAAAGGCCAAGACTGACAGAGTGGTTATCTCTGGACTCTTGCCTGTACCACGGGATAGTTTAGAGAGGAATAGGGAGAGGGAAGGTTTGAATTCATGGCTGAGGGGATGGTGCAGGAGGGAGGGATTCAGGTACCTAAGCAATTGGGGCTCGTACTGGGGAAGGTGTGACCTCTATGAGAAGGATGGTCTACACCTTAATCAGAAGGGGACCAATATCCTGGGGGGTAAATTTGCTAAGGCCATGCAGGGAGGTTTAAACTGATTCGGGGGGGGGGAGGGATCCTGAGTAGTGGGGCTGAAAGTGAGGGATGCATGGATGGGGACTGCAATGCACGGCATTGCAGAGGTGGGGTGGAGCAGGGTTTGAAATGTGTATACTTCAATGCCAGGAGTATTCGCAATAAAGTGGGTGAACTTGCAGCGTGGATCAGTACCTGGGACTTCGATGTTGTGGCTATTTCAGAGACATGGATAGAGCAGGGGCAGGAATGGATGCTGCAGGTCCCGGGGTTCAAATGTTTTAGTCGAAGTAGGGAAGGAGGTAGAAGAGGGGGAGGGGTAGCATTATTGGTCAGAGATTGTATCACAGTGTCAGAGAGGAGGTTTGATGAGGACTTATCTGTTGAGGTAGTATGGGCGGAGATTAGAAATAGGAGAGGAGAGGTCACCCTGTTGGGAGTCTTTTATAGACCTCCTAAAAGTTCTAGAGAGGTTGAGGAAAGGATTGCGGAGTCAATCCTGCTTAGGAGTGAAAGTAATAGGGCAATTGTTATGGGGGATTTTAACTTGACTAATATTGACTGGAATTGTTATAGCTCTAGCTCGTTAGAGGGGTCAGTTTTTGTTCAAAGCGTGCAGGAAGGTTTTTTGACTCAGTATGTAGACAGGCCAACTAGAGGTGAGGCTATATTGGATCTGGTGCTGGGAAATGAGCCAGACCAGGTGCTAGACTTGGAAGTTGGTGTGCATTTTGGTGATAGTGACCACAATTCGGTTACGTTCACCTTAGTGATGGAAAGGGATAGGCATGAACCTCGGGCCAGTGGTTTTAGCTGGGGGAAGGGTAATTATGAGGCTATTAGGAGAGAATTAGGAAACATAGGTTGGACTAGGAGATTACAGGGACTGGGAACGTCCGACATGTGGAGTTTTTTCAAGGAGCAGCTACTGCGAGTCTGTGATAGGTATGTCCCTGTCAGGCAAGGAGGAATTGGTAGGGCTAGGGAACCGTGGTGCACCAAAAAAGTTTCTTTGTTGGTTAAAAAGAAAAAGGAGGCTTATGTTCGGATGAGACGTGAGCACTCGGGTAGTGCACTAGAAAGCTTTAGATTGGCTAAGAGGGAGTTGAAGAGCGAGCTTAGAAGGGCTAAAAGGGGACATGAGAAGACTTTGGCGGATAGGGTTAAAGTGAATCCTAAGGCGTTCTATAGGTATGTCAAGAACAGAAGGTTGGTTAGGGCAAGTTTAGGGCCAGTTATAGATGGCAGAGGGAAGTTATGTGTGGAACCGGAGGAGATTGGTGAAGCATTGAACCAATATTTCTCTTCGGTGTTCACGCAAGGGGACATGAATATAGCTGAGGAGGACACTGGGTTGCAAGGGAGTAGAATAGACAGTATTACAGTTGATAAGGAGGATGTGCAGGATATTCTGGAGGGTCTGAAAATAGATAAATCCCCTGGTCCGGATGGGATTTATCCAAGGATTCTCTGGGAGGCAAGAGAAGTGATTGCAGAGCCTCTGGCTCTGATCTTCAGGTCGTCGTTGGCCTCTGGTATAGTACCAGAAGATTGGAGGTTAGCGAATGTTGTCCCATTGTTTAAGAAGGGGAACAGAGACTTCCCCGGGAATTATAGACCGGTGAGTCTCACTTCTGTTGTCGGCAAGATGTTGGAAAAAATTATAAGGGATAGGATTTATAGTTATTTGGAGAGTAATGAATTGATAGGTGATAGTCAGCATGGTTTTGTGGCAGGTAGGTCGTGCCTTACTAACCTTATTGAGTTTTTTGAGAAAGTGACCAAGGAGGTGGATGGGGGCAAGGCAGTGGACGTGGTATATATGGATTTTAGTAAGGCGTTTGATAAGGTTCACCATGGTAGGCTTCTGCAGAAAATGCAGATGTATGGGATTGGGGGTGATCTAGGAAATTGGATCAGGAATTGGCTAGCGGATAGGAAACAGAGGGTGGTGGTTGATAGTAAATATTCATCATGGAGTGCGGTTACAAGTGGTGTACCTCAGGGATCTGTTTTGGGGCCACTGCTGTTTGTAATATTTATTAATGATCTGGATGAGGGTATAGTTGGGTGGATTAGCAAATTTGCTGATGACACCAAAGTCGGTGGTGTGGTAGACAGTGAGGAAGGGTGTCGTAGTTTGCAGGAAGACTTAGACAGGTTGCAAAGTTGGGCCGAGAGGTGGCGGATGGAGTTTAATGCGGAGAAGTGTGAGGTAATTCACTTTGGTAGGAATAACAGATGTGTTGAGTATAGGGCTAACGGGAGGACTTTGAATAGTGTGGAGGAGCAGAGGGATCTAGGTGTATGTGTGCATAGATCCCTGAAAGTTGGGAATCAAGTAGATAAGGTTGTTAAGAAGGCATATGGTGTCTTGGCGTTTATTGGTAGGGGGATTGAATTTAGGAGTCGTAGCGTTATGTTGCAACTGTACACAACTCTGGTGCGGCCGCACTTGGAGTACTGTGTGCAGTTCTGGTCCCCACATTACAGGAAGGATGTGGAGGCTTTGGAGAGGGTGCAGAGGAGGTTTACCAGGATGTTGCCTGGTATGGAGGGGAGATCCTATGAGGAGAGGCTGAGGGATTTGGGATTGTTTTCGCTGGAAAGGCGGCGGCTAAGAGGGGATCTTATTGAAACATATAAGATGATTAGAGGTTTAGATAGGGTGGATAGTGATAGCCTTTTTCCTCTGATGGAGAAATCCAGCACGAGGGGGCATGGCTTTAAATTGAGGGGGGGTAGTTATAGAACCGATGTCAGGGGTAGGTTCTTTACCCAGAGGGTGGTGAGGGATTGGAATGCCCTGCCAGCATCAGTTGTAAATGCGCCTAGTTTGGGGGCGTTTAAGAGATCCGTAGATAGGTTCATGGACGAAAAGAAATTGGTTTAGGTTGGAGGGTCACAGTTTTTTTTTAACTGGTCGGTGCAACATCGTGGGCCGAAGGGCCTGTTCTGTGCTGTAATGTTCTATGTTCTATGTTCTATGTTCTATATCCACAGATCTCTAAAGGTTGCCACTCAAGTGAATAGAGCTGTGAAGAAGGCCTATAGTGTGTTAGCTTTTATTAACGGGGTTGGAGTTTAAGAGCCATGGGGTTATGCTGCAACTGTACAGGACCTTGGTGAGACCACATTTGGAATATTGTGTGCAGTTCTGGTCACCTCACTATAAGAAGGATGTGGAAGCGCTGGAAAGAGTGCAGAGGAGATTTACCAGGATGCTGCCTGGTTTGGAGGGTAGGTCTTATGAGGAAAGGTTGAGGGAGCTAGGGCTGTTCTCTCTGGAGTGGAGGAGGCTGAGGGGAGACTTAATAGAGGTTTATAAAATGATGAAGGGGATAGATAGAGTGAACATTCAAAGACTATTTCCTCGGGTGGATGGAGCTATTACAAGGGGGCATAACTATAGGGTTCATGGTGGGAGATACAGGAAGGATGTCAGAGGTAGGTTCTTTACGCAGAGAGTGGTTGGGGTGTGGAATGGACTGCCTGCAGTGATAGTGGAGTCAGACACTTTAGGAACATTTAAGCGGTTATTGGATAGGCACATGGAGCACACCAGGATGATAGGGAGTGGGATAGCTTGATCTTGGTTTCAGATAAAGCTCGGCACAACATCGTGGGCCGAAGGGCCTGTTCTGTGCTGTACTGTTCTATGTTCTATGTTCTAGTGTTGGATGACAACAGATGGTGAAATCTGGATTTCCTAAAAACCTGGAATTAAAACTCTAATGATGACCATGAAACCCTTTGTTGATTCTCACAAAAAGTCATTTGGTACCTGCTCTACCCACATGTGACTCCAGACCCACAGGAATGTCGTTGACTCTGAAAGGACCTAACCAGACGCTCATTTCAAAGGCAATTAAGGATGGCCAATAAATGAATACAAAAAAGATACTTGGGGGTAACACCCTGGCTTTCAAAATAGTGCTGTGGGAGGCACTTCACCTGAACAGGCAAATAAGGCATTTGACATCTCATCACCCTGCCAACTGTGCAACGCTCCCTCAGTTCTGCACTGGGGCATCAGCATTGATTTTTACATTCAAGCCCTGGATTGACTTGAAGCTGGAATCGCAGCTTACCCGTGCATTTTCAAAAATGAAGTCCCTCTGCTGATTTTTCTGATTCTCTTTGTCAGTCACAATCTGTAGTGTGTTTGGTGTGCTCTGATATTTAACCAATTGCAAAACTGTAAAGCAAGGGGATAAAACAAGTCAGTAATCTATATTCATCAGCATCTTGCAAGTCTAAATTTCAGGTGAAGTCTAAAGGAGTTTCCTCGCTTCAGAGAGGAGGTCTTATAAAGGTAAATGAGTTTAAAGTTTATTTATTAGTGTCACAAGTAGACTTACATGAAGTTACTGTGAAAATCCCCGAGTCGCCACATTCCGGCGCCTGTTCGGATACACTGAGAGAGAATTTAGTGAAGCCAATGCACCCAACCAGCATGTCTTTAGGACTGTGGGAGGAAACCGGAGCGCCCAGAGGAAACCCACACAGACATGGGGAGAATGTGCAAACTCCACACAGACAGTGACCCAGCTAGGAGTCCCTGGCGCTTTGAGGCAGCAGTGCTAACCACTGTGCTACTGCGCCGCCCAGTGTTAAGGATTTGTTACTGTGGCCAAACAGACCACCTAAAATGGTGATTTGTAAAGCACTCTGGGACAATTGGGCAAGAACTAAAACAGCAGGCTGCAGCTCAGACGACTGAATACACAGGATATGGGCCATCTCCAGGACTTTCTGGTCAAACTGGGTTGTTTATCAGACATAGGGACGCCTTAACCCCTTATTCGGGAGGGAGGTGTGTGTCCGACGTGCCTCCAGCACCGACAGACATGGCCGTTGGGGACACACCCAGAGATTGGTGTGGCAGCACCCGACTGGACTTTATCGATCAGGGTGATCAAGTCCTGATCGATTGATTGGCAATGGCCAAAAGGGGTGCGAAAACCAACGAGGTATAAAGGGTGCTGCGCAACCAAGAATCTCTCTCTCTCTCTGACCCCACAAAAGAGCTACAACAATGGTGACCATCGCCAGCAACGACCAGCACGAGGAGAGCCACCACACCCGAGAAGGAAGAAAGACCAGAGCCAGAGTTTCAGACCAGACCAAAAGACCAGACTACGCAGAGGACAACAGAGACCAGCGCACAGATAAAGGCCAATATCTGCCTGGGTACTCGCCAGTCACGCAAAGTTAAGTCAAGGTCTAGTATTGGACTTGAACTTTAGTATTTCTGTAAGATAACTTATTGTTGGTTGGGTGGGTGATTATTGATTGTGTATTTAAATAAATATTGTTGTACTAACAAGAAATCTACTCGCAATTCTTTATCCCCCGTATAAGGGTTAAAACAGACTGTGCGGCATGCACAACATTAAGGAGTTAAAGAAAGTCCACTCACGAAACTTCAAAGTAAATCGTGAGAGCAGAATAAGAGATCATAGTTTCAAATCAGTGAAAGACCATTTCAGAACTGATATCGGGAAATATTGCTCCCCAGAGAGAGATCACTGTGCGGAGTATTTCTGGGTGCTACAGTGAATCACTTAAGAAAAATGTAACTCAACACAGGGGGAATATCTGAATTCATACATTTCGAAGGGTGCCAAACAAGGCTTCCTTATTTATAATCATCTTGCAAACTTGTTCCTTTCTGTTTTCTCTTCAGGTTTTTTAATATGATGAAATCCTAAATGAGAAGTGTAAGGAATGCTGTTGGCAATGTACCCAGAGCAGAAGGGTAGGTGCTGGTCTGGACTAATCACCAATTCTCCTTACTTTTATCGTATGAGATGGATTCCTCGGGTGAGCCAGTGGCTTTCTTGGAGATTTGAAGCTTTCCCCCATCCACGTCAACACTCAGTGTATATTTCTGAGTCTTTCCAAGCTTTACCTAAAGGTAAAAAGAAGTAGAAATCTTTACCTGAGTAAGGTTGTTTCATATGTTCATAATAGCGCACACACACACACGTACATGCACATACACGCCAATAGACACAGCTTGTGCTGCATCTGCCTTCATAATATCTGCCTTGTTACAATAAGGATATATCAAGGAACTATAGTGCCTCTTCCCAAGGATAACATCAGGAAGAATCTTTGTAGATAACAGTTTGGAAGAGTAATATTTGGTTTGATTTAATTTATCATTGTTATATGTATTGGTGCAAAGTGAAAAGTATTGCTTCTTGCACGCTATACAGACAAAGCATACTGTTCATAGAGGAGAAATAGAGGAGGGTAAATATGTAGGGATATGGGGGTAGGGCCTGGGTGGGATTGTGGTTGGTGCAGACTCGATGGGCCGAATGGCCTCTTTCTGTACTGTAGGGTTTCTATGATTTCTATGAGAAGGAAAGGAGATTTTATTTATTAGTGTCACAAATAGGCTTGCATTAACACTGCAGTAAAGTTACTGTGAAAATCCCCTAGTTGCCACACTCTGGTGTCGGTTTGCATACACTGAGGGCGAATTTAGCATGGCCAATGCACCTAACCAGCACGTCTTTTAGGCTGTGGGAGGAAACAGGAGCATCCGGAGGAAACTCACGCAGACATGAGGAGAACATGCAGACTCTGCACAGACAGTGACCCCAAGCCAGGAATCGAACTCAGGTCCCTGGCACTGTGAGGTAGCAATGCTAACCACTGTGCCACCCTAGAGAATGCATAATGTAGTGTTACAGTCATAACTAGGTGGTAGAGAAAGATCAACTTATTATAAGGCAGGAAAGAGGCTGTTCTTGAGTCAGTTGGTACATGATCTCAGACTTATGTATCTTTTTCATTAAGGAATGTGAGACATGGCTTGTTTACACTATCGCCTCTTAGCCAAAGACAATGGCCAAAATTTTCCAGCCGTTCACATCAACAAGATTTTCCAGTCCCGCCGATAGCAAACCCCTGTCGCAGGTATTCCGGCAGCGGAGGATAAAAACTACGGGAAAACCTATTGCCAGTGGTAGGACTGGAAGAACCCGCCACCAGCCAATGGCAGGCCGCCTCCGCTACCGCAAAGCACACCGCAGAGAAGGTGGAGAATCCCACCCTATGAATAAAATGAGCGGAGAAGTTAGAGAATGATAAGCAATAACTTCCAAGCTATCTTTACATAAAGAAACTCTTTTCCAAATAGCCTTGCTGCACATTTGATTGCGAAGCTTGGTGTTACTGGACGTGAATATTCCATACCCAACACCGCCAATCCCTGTCCATGAAGGCTTATACACCAAAACTTTTGTTTTGTTTTAAGTAAGAAAAGCTTTTCCTTTTACCTCAAAGGTCTGAATTGGGTTGGATTTGGATGAATTCGTTGTGCTGTTTTCAGGCGATGCTAAATGAATAGGTAATTCCACCCCATGCGTGGCTGCCAGGTGTTGTAATCCCCTCAGAACCTGTCAACAAACCACAATGGACAATATTAGTTGAGCTCCATTCCCAGAATACAAGCATGCAATCCCATCCTTTTTTTGATTTTAGCATTGGTGATATAAGCTGTGGCATTGTGCTAACATTGGGAAAGAAGAAAAGTCTTTGTGGAGGACATTTTGAAGGGTCCTAGATTAGCAAGAGTTCCAGTTCCCATGTATTTGCTGCTCTTGTCCTTCTAGATTTCCACCTAGAAGGACAAGGGCAGCAGATATATGGGAACCACCACCTGCAAGTTCCTCTTCAAGCCACTAACCATCCTGACTTGGAAATATATCATCGTTCCTTTGCAGTTGCTGGGTCAAAATCCTGGAATTCCCTCCCTAAAACATTGTGGGCCAACCCACAGCACATGGACTGCAACGATTCAAGAGGGCAGCTCACCACCACCTTCTCAAGGGCAATTAGAGATGGGCAATAAAATGCTGGCCACCTAGCGATGCCCATGTCCCACAAATGAACTTGTAAATGGCGCAGGCAATGAGCGCTGCTACAAGAACACCTCCAAAATCAATCCACTGGGTCCATACAAATCTGTTCCACCCTTGACTCTCTCCTATTTGTTCTTTGCATACTCTCCCTCAGCGGTGAGGTGCAATACTGAGTGCAATACTGAGTGCAATACTAGTAACTCGTAGATTGCAAGTTCACATTCCACTCTGGTAATGAAAACCTGACTGGTTCGCATATGTCCTCGGGGAAGGGAATATGCCAGCCCTTAGCCTGTCTGGCCAGAAACCCGGGTTCAATCCCGGCCTCGGGTAACTGTCTCTGTGGAGTTTGCACATTCTCCCCGTGTTTGCGTGGATTTCCTCCGGGTGCTCCGGTTTCCTTCCACAGTCCAAATATGAGCAGGTTAGGTTGATTGGCCATGATAAATTGTCCTTTAATGTCCGGAGGATTAGCATGGTAAATATGTGGGGTTACGGGGATAGGACAGGACCTGGGTGGGTTTGTTGTCAGTGCAGGCTCATTGGGCCAAATGGCCTCGCTCTGCACTGTAGATTCTATCGTACATGTGACCCAAGTCCTCTAATGCCCTCAGGGTAAACCATAATTAGTGCCTGACCAGTACTGCCCACATACCAAGAGCAGATAAAAATTTCACCAGAGTTTTCTTCATGAATGCTTTCCCTCGCAAGCTGGGTTAAATCCAACTTACATAAAACGTAACTGTCCGCAGATCCTTAAAGGTGGCAGCACAGGTGGAGAGGGTGGTCAAGAAGGCATATGGCATGCTTGCCTTTATTGGACGGGGCATAGAATATAAAAGTTCGCATATGATGTTGCAGCTGTATAGAACGATGGTTAGGCCACATTTGGAATACTGCATCCAGTTCTGGTCACCACACTACCAGAAGGACGTGGAGGCTTTGGAGAGTGTACAGAGAAGGTTTACCAGGATGTTGCCTGGTATGGAGGGTCTTAGCTATGAGGAGAGATTGGGTAAACTGGGGTTGTTCTCCCTGGAAAGACGGAGGATGAGGGGCGACCTAATAGAGGTGTATAAAATTATGAAGGGCACAGATAGAGTGAACAGTGGGAAGCTTTTTCCCAGGTCGGAGGTGACGAACACAAGGGGTCACGGGTTCAAGGTGAGGGGGGCAAGGTTCAACACAGATGTCAGGGGGACGTATTTTACACAGAGGGTGGTGGGGGCCTGGAATGCACTGCCAAGCAAGGTGATTGAGGCGGACACACTAGGATCGTTTAAGACTTATCTAGATAACCACATGAACAGACTGGGAATAGAGGGATATAAAAGAATGGTCTAGTGGGCACATGAGCAGCACAGGCTTGGAGGGCCGAAGGGCCTGTTCCTGTGCTGTATTGTTCTTTGTTTGTTCTTTGCATCTCTCACATTGAGGCCGGTGGTTTGCCGGCATAACAGGGGCTCAGGTGACAGGCTGAAAGCTGAGGGCAAGCCTGCCTCAGCTGTTTGTGGAAACCCCAGTCACATTTCTCAGCCGCTAGTAACTAATTAGTTGTCATTGTGCTATGGTGGGACATCAGCAAAATGGACTATTATTTAAATGGTAAAAAATTGCAGCATGCTGCTGTGCAGAGGGACCTGGGTGTCCTTGTGCAGGAATCTCAAGGAGTTGGTTTGCAGATGCAGCAGGTAATTAAGAAGGCAAATGGAATTTTGTTCTTCATTGCTAGAGGGATGGAGTTTAAAAACAACGAGGTTATGTTTCAGCTGTATAAGGTGCTGGTGAGGCCATACCTGGAGTACTGTGTACAGTTTTGGTCTCCTTACTTGAGAAAGGATATCCTGGCACTGGAGGGGGTGCAGAGGAGATTCACCAGGTTGATTCCGGAGTTGAGAGGGTTGGCTTATGAGGAGAGACTGAGTAGACTGGGGCTATACTCATTGGAATTCAGAAGAATGAGGGGAGATCTTATGGAAACATATGAAATTATGAAGGGAATAGATAAGATAGAAGCAGGGAAGTTGTTTTCACTGGCGGGCGAACTAGGGGGCACAGCCTCAAAATAAGGGGAAGCAGATTTAGGACTGAGTTGAGGAGGAACGTCTTCACACAAAGGGTTGCGAATCTGTGGAATTCCCTGCCCAGTGAAGCAGTTGAGGCTACCTCATTGAATGTTTTTAAGGCAAGGATAGATAAATTTTTGAACAGTAAAGGAATTAAGGGTTATGGTGAGCGGGCGGGTAAGTGGAGCTGAGTCCACAAAAAGATCAGCCATGATCTTATCGAATGGTGGAGCAGGCTCGAGAGGCCAGATGGCCGACTCCTGCTCCTAGTTCTTATGTTCTTTGTAGCCCAACAAACTATTCACCAGCTCTCACATGAACCAACTCAAAATCAGACAGAGAAACTCTACCCTCTCCTCCATGTTAGGCAGCATATTGCCCAGATTTTTAATTTTGTTGATGAGGACTTCAAGCTCCCGAGCACCACTTGGACTGAGAGGCTCCTGCGAAAATAAAACAACAATAATCAAACATTGGACATGAGAAAAATAAACATTGGTTCCCAAGATTTCCTTCCTAATTCAATAAACCACATGGCATGGCTTCATAATGGACAACAAAACGGAGGTTGTTGTGAAAAACCACCACTTCATTACTACTCTTTTGGTTAAAGTCAAGAACATCGGAACATGAACAGACTATGGCTGAAATTTTACTGCCTCAGCTGCCCCAGAATCAGGGCAGGCGAGGCTTGCAGAACGGCATTCTGTGTGGGCCTCAGGTGGGATTTTATGAGCCTTGGGAAGCAGGGCGGTAATGTTCCGGCACATGAATCATGAATGTTCCGCCATACATTTAGATGATGGTGGTTCTGCATCTCAACTCGTATACCTCACCTTTAATCCATATCTCTCGAGACCATTAAATCTATCAATCTCAGTCATGACAATATCAGCTGACCGAGCACCCACAGGCTTCTGAAGGTGAGGATTCCAGATTCCCACCAAGCTTTGTATGAAAAAGTGATTCTTAATTTTACTCCTCAATGGCTTAGCTGCAATTTTAAAATCATAACCCCTGGGGGGCAAAGTGGTTAGCACCTCTGCCTCACAATGCCAGGGACCCAGGTTCAATTCCGGCCTTGGGTCACTGTGTGGAGTTTGCACGTTCTCCCTGTGTCTGCGTGCGTTTCCTCCGGGTGCTCCAGTTTCCTACCACAGTCCAAAGATGTGTGGTTTAGGTGGATTGGCCATGCTAAATTAACCCTAGAGTCAGGGAGATTAGCAGGGTAAATATAAAGGGTTACGGGCTGGGTGGGATTGTGGTCAGTGCATACTCGATGGGTTGAATGGCCTCTTTCTGCACAGTAGTGATTCTATGAGAGACCTACTCGAAGAAGGGTGGCACAGTGGTTAGCACTGCGGCCTCACTGCGCCAGAGACCCAGGTTCGATTCCCAGCTTGGGTCACTGTCTGTGTGGAGTTTACACGTTGTCCCTGTGTCAACATGGGTTTCCTCCGGGTGCTCTAGTTTCCTCCCACAGTCCGAAGGACGTGCTGGTTAAGTGCATTGGCTGTGATAAATTCTCCCGCAATATACCTGAACAGGCGCCGGAATATGGCAGCACTAGGGGATTTTCACAGTAACTTCATTGCAGCCTCAATGCAAGCCTACTTTGACACTAATAAATAATCTTACACAGCTTCTCTGAATCTACCCCATGTAATGTAAACAAAATAGATTTATAGATCAGTATGCCAATGAACAAATTAGGGGATAGGCTATTATCGATCTAGTATTGTACAATGAGAAATGGTTAATTAATAACCTTGTAGTAAACAGGCCTCATGAACGGAGTGATCATAATATGATAGAATTTCATGTTCAGTTTGAAAATGGTTTAATTAAACCCAAAACTAGAGTCATCGGGCCAAATATTTGCTCCCTGAGTCAGGAACATGGAGTTGGGAAAATTCCCAACTTCAACTTGGGAGATAGTACCCAGATGTTCTATTTTTGATCTGGGATTGGGGGGGTGGGGGAGGTGTTAACTGCAGTTGTGCCTGCTGTTCCAGGTGAAAGTACAGAGGTGACCAAAGGGGCTGCCAAGTGCGGAGTCGGGCTGTGTAAAAGACCAACACCCAGCTGTGAAAACAGACATTAAAGACAATAAAGCCCATTATACCCTTCACCCCCTATGCCCTTCCCATGGCCCACCCCTTGTCAATGCATGCCATCTCATGCCCCCGCCCACCCCCATGGACCCCCATACCCTCAATCCCAACCTATGCCTCTCTATCCACCCCCATGGATGTTTATAAACCCTATGCCAACCCATGCCCCTCTCTGCTGGCTCACTTTGGCCCTGAAACGTAATTCATATCTCACCTCTTTTTTGAGTGTGTTGCAGTGGGCATTCCCACCAAATACTTGTGCTATTGCGTCAAGGTTGGTGACCACCAGGTCTATCTCCCTGTATAAAGCAGAAAGTGAATTGAAGCAGAGAGGTAAGAAGAATAGACCATAAGACATAGGAGCAGAATTAGGCCACTCGGCCCATCGAGTCTGCTCCATCATTCAATCATGACTGATATTTTTCTCATCCCCATTCTCCTGCCTTTTCCCCATAACCCCTAATCCCCTTATTAATCAAGAACCTATCTATCTCTGTCTTAAAGACACTCAATGACCTGGCCTCCACAGCCTTCTGCTATTTTATATTAGTCCACAATGAATATGGGCTAATATAAAATAGCTTCATTCTAAAAGGTTAATCTTGAATTTGAGTCCCTGAAACCTTTAATGAGCCAGTGCCTTTTTATCCAGAAAATTGCAAAGATGTTGCTTCGTCACTTATCATGTCTCTCTGACTAATTTAAATGTGCAAAATGCAGAATAAATGAACATATGAAGATAGGCAGACAGGAATTAGGAGCGGGGGTAGGCTACCTAGTCCCTCGGGCCTGCTCCGTCATTCAATGAGATCATGGATGATCTGATTGTAACATCAATCCCACATTCCTGCTGACCCCCCTGTAACCTTTCAACCCCTTGCTTATTCCAAGTAAAGAACACACAGGTCAGAAAACATAGGAAATGCACAGCAGGCTCGATGGGCCAAATGGCCTATTCTGTGCCACTACGACTCTCTGACCTTGTGGCTATTAGAATCTGAACTAAAATAAACGGCTGGCTACTGTTTCATGTGGAGACTCGGTCCTGAATTCTGATCAAAGGCATATTCCGAAATCTATCGTCCCTACTTTCTAGGTGCTGACGCGCTGTGTATTTCTGGAGTTTTCTGGCTTTATTTTAAGATATCGGTATTTCCTGCTCTTCAGATTCATCCATAGAGCAATTAAACATTTTTTTCACATTTAGATCTGCCTCATTAATCCAAGCCCATTTGTTTTGCTGCTTATTACTCCAGTAATAAACTCCAGTAGGACACCACGGTGGCACTGTGGTTAGCACTGTGCCTCATAATGCCAGGGAACTGGGTTCAATTCCAGCCTTGGGTGACTGTCTGTGTGGAGTTTGCACATTCTCCCCGTGTCTGCGTGGGTTTCCTCCGGGTGCTCCGATTTCTTCCCACAGTCCAAAGATGTGCAGCTTAGATGGATTGGCCATGCAAAGTTGCCCCTTAGTGTCCCAATATGTGTAAATTAGTTGGATTAGACATGGTAAATGTGTGGGGTTACAGGGATAGGAAGCGGGAAAGGGCCTGGGTGCAGATTTGATGGGCCGAGTGGCCTCTTCTGCACTGTAGGGATTCTTTGATTCTAATATTAAAAGGATATAAGTGCCTGGTCTTGTTGCTATACTTTACCTGTCTAGGTCTTTGCACAACCTCACAATGGCCTTGTTGAGATGTAAGAGACTTGTGGTCCCCATACTCATGGCATCAAGGTCCTTTTGAAGGCTCATCTTCAAGTAGTCATTCACCAATGTAGCATACTCACTGAATGGGTTGTAAAGAAGGAGATGCTATTACTGCACATGTACTCAAAAGGTTGAATTGGTTAATAATTATTTTAAATATCGTCACATTCCATCAGTTGTTCAAGCAATTATAATCAGTAGGTGTTCAAATACATTCCTGCCCAGAAGCTGTTCCATGAGTGAGTCATTTCAAAACACTTTGATGACATAAGTGCAGAAATATAAGTTCGTTTCAGCTTACTAAGATTTTTCGATCACAACCGTGAGGTATTCTGGGCACTTACACATCAGAAGGACTAAAGCTCATGTTTCCTCCCCACACCATAAACTCCACTTCCTTGCTATTAGTTCAAAACCACAGTCTGATTACTTGTTCAAATTGAGTCAGACCATGTAAAACCATATCGACCCTCCTCAGATCTGAGTTTCAGCTCTTACCTCCAACTGGGCAAGAATATAGATCCATAGAACTATAGGAAAGCTCTGGTGCAGAAAGTGGCCATTCAGCCCATTGTATCTGAACCGGACCAAAAAGAGAAAAAGAAACTAACCACTCATTTTAATCCTACTTTCCAGCATCTGGCCCCTGGCCTTGCAGGTTCCAGCACTTCAGATGCAGACCCAGGAATCTTTTAAGTGAGTTGAGTGTTTCAGCCTCAATCACCAACTTGGGCAGTGAATTCCAAACACCCAACAACCTCTGGGCGGAAAGACTTTTCCTCATGTCTCCTCTAATCCTGTTACCAATCACCATGCGTCTCTGCTCATTGGTAACTGACCCCACAGCTAGGTGAAACAAGTCTTTCCTGTCAAACCTACCTAGGCCCCACATAATTTTGGAAACCTCAATTAGGTCACCCTGCTCTAAAGAAAACAACCCTGTTCTATCCAATCTCTCCGCATGGTTACAATTTGCAAGCCAGGCAACATTCTTGTAAATCTTCTCTGGACTTTCTCAGACCAATTATGTCCTTCATGTAATGTGGTGACCAGAACTGTACAGAACGTTCCAACTGTAGGCCTAAACCAGCATTTTATACAGTTCGATCATTACACCCCTATTCAATACCTCGCCCAATAAACAAAAGAATTGCATATGCTTTCTTAACCACCTTTTCCACCTGTCCTTCTGCCTTCAAGGACCTGTGGACAGGCAAGCATACGAATTAGGAGCAGGAGCAGGCCACTCAGCCCCTTGAGTCTACGTCACCAGTCAATAAGATCATGGTTGATCTGATTGTAACCTCAACCTCACAGTCCTGTCTATCCCCCGATAAGCTTCACTCCCTTGTTAAACAAAAATCTATCCGGCTCTGGCTTCAATATATTCAAAGCCTCTGGGTGGGATTTTACAGGCTTGTTCGACCCGTGACCAGAAAATCCTGCCTGAGGTCAATGGACAGCACGGTGGCACAGTGAGGCAGCACAGTGGTTAGCACTGCTGCCTCACTGCGCCAGGTACCCGGGTTCAATTCCGGCCTCGGGTCACTGTGTGGAGTTTGCACGTTCTCCCCATGTCTGCGTGGGTTTCCTCCGGGTTCTCCGGTTTCCTCCCACAGTCCAAAGATGTGCGGGTTAGGTTGATTGGCCATGCTAAATTGACCCGAGGGTCAGGGGGATTAGCTGGGTAAATGTGTTGGGTTACGGGAATAGGGCCTGGGTGGGATTGTGGTCAGTACAGTCTCGATGGGCCCAATGGCCTCCTTCCGTACTGTAGGGATTCTATGGACATTCCCATTTTCCGCCCCTCAACCCTTCCCCCTGCCCAGCGGCAATAACCTCCCCAGAGCAACGGCTCCCCCTACCTGTCACCCCATTCCTCTCACCGCATAGGGCCTGTCTGACTGGTCCCAGCAGCTATTTATGCCACTCACCTTGCCGTAAGCGTGGCTTCCTTTACTGCATCCTCTCAACTGGAGCCCAACAGCGGCCCCAACAGTCAAGGCAGGGATGCCCCAGCATTCAGACCCGCCATCGGGGCTCCCAGTGTTCTGACTAAATTCAGCTCCTGGAATACCCTCCATAAATGTGAGGTCATCCAAAACTCTGCTGCCCCTATCCTAGATCACACCAAACCCAATTTACCCATCACTCTCGTGCTCGCTGACCTACATTGGCTCCCAGGTCAGCAATGCTTCAAATATAAAATTATCATCCTTGTTTTCAAATCCTTCCAGGGCCTCACCCCTCTATCTCTGTAAACTCCTCGAGTTCAACAACCCTTTGAGATGTCTACACTCCTCCAATTCTGGGATCTTGAACAACTTTGATTTGAACCATTCCACCATTGGTGGCTATGCTTTCAGTTGCCAAGACCCCATGCTCTGGAATTCCCTTTCTAAACCACTCTGATTCTCCACATCCCTTCGTCCTTTAAGATTCTCTTTAAAGCCTCAGACTTTGACCAAATATTTGATCATTTGCCTCAATGTGTTCTGATGGGGCTCAGTGTTTGATAATGCTCCTCTGAGTTCCTTCGAGTGCTTAAAGATTTTATGTGAATAGAACTGCTGTACTTGCCATTGTTTTTTCCATTGCTATTTATCATATAGAAAACTTTAATGTATTTCTGAGCATTACTTTTGTGATTCATGCGCACAATATAATTCAATACCTGACCTATTTTTTACAACGCCAGGGACATGGGTTCAATTCCCATCTTGGGTGACTGTGCGGAGTCTGCACGTTCTCCCCGTGTCTGCGTGGGTTTCCTCCGGGTGCTGCGGTTTCCTCCCACAGTCCGAAACCCGTGCTGGTTAGGTGCATTGGCCGTGCTAAATTTTCCCTCAGTGTACCCAAACAGGTGCCGGAGTGTGGCAACCAGAGGATTTTCACAGTACCTCCATTGCAGTGTTAATGTGATCTTACTTGTGACACTAATAAATAAACTTAAACTTAACTTAAAAACTTACTCAAGATTGAATTTAGCTAATCGGTCTGCCCTTCTAGACATATAGAAGGAGCTCATCACACATTTTAGATATTCCATCGCCTTTTCTTCATTCACTCTATCTCTATCCCAGTCAGTGAGCGGAAATTTAATAGTCCTTCAAACAATATGCTTTGCAGCACTACCTTTTCAGAGATCCCTCCTGCAAACGTTCCTGTAGCTGTTGCATTAAGGTATTCGTCGCTTCTGAAGTCATGGTGGAGGTGTTGGATGGTCGAGGAGGCAAAGCTGGTTTCTCATCTTCTCCATCTAAGGAATAAGAAGAAAGCTGTAAAACCTCTGGTAATCCTGATCTACAGAAACAGAAGAATTCTTAGAAATGGACACAAGGTACTCAGCCTCTAAAAGCCTGAACGTACCTGACTGCTTTCTCACAACTGTATTTTGATCAAAAACCGATTTGCCTTTTTAATACCCTTGTACTCTTTACCCCATCTCAAGTTGAAAGATTAAGGGAATTTATTTCACAAAAAAAGATGAACAGCCAAATAAGTAACAGTTCTAAATTGTCATTATATATTTCGAATCAAAGAAAACAGTCCGATATTGTCACTGTACATTTACCCTCCACCAAAGTCATAGTTCTCAGAACTATGCTAATTCTTCAAAAATAGTCTTCGAATTCATCTTGACTTTCTTCTTTCTTTCAGCAAATTCAAAGCACCGGTCCATTTCAAGCTTTCCGGTTGTAGCTTCTTTGAGATTTCAGAACTGTTTTTTAAAGTTTATAGTTTATTTGTTAGCGTCATAAGTTGGCTTACATGAACACTGCAATGAAGTTACTGTGAAAATTCCCCAGTTGCCACACTCTGGCGCCTGTTCGGGTACACTGAGGGAGAATATAGCATGGCCAATGCACCTGACCAGCACGTCTTTTAGACTGTGGGAGGAAATCGGAGCACCCGGAGGAAACCCAAGCAGACACGGGGAGAACGTGCAGACTCCATACAGACAGTGACCCAAGGCCGGAATTGAACCCCAGTCCCTGATGCTGTGAGGCAGCAGTGCTAACCACTGTGCCATTGTGCCTCTCTCGATTGAGATTTGCCCTGGGTCTGGACAACTTCAAAATTAAAATGGCTGCAGGGCAGCAAATTCTCACTTAAAGTGTTCATTAGGGAGGCTGCTCAGTATCTTGTGGATATAGCACTTGAACTAATGCCCTCTCCTAACAGCGATCAGAGGATTGGGAGTAATCAAGGCCATTGACATTAACTCCAAGCACGACTTATCATCTTCACTTGCTGCTTGAAGAGCACCTCAAAAACACATCGAAAGTCTTTTTGGAATACCTTACCAAGACGTAACCAATACTCCAGCAATATTTAATTTGAAAATTCTCTTAAGAGATTAGGTACTGTGCTACACCACCTTGTTGGACACATTTAAGGAGTTGTTGTGGGGTGCTTGGTCATAGAAATCATAGAAATCATAGAAACCCTACAGCACAGAAAGAGGCCATTCGGCCCATCGAGTCTGTACCGACCACAATCCCACCCAGGCCCTACCCCCATATCCCTACACATTTACCTGCTAATCCCTCTAACCTATGCATCTCAGGACACTAAGGGCAATTTTTAGCATGGCCAATCAACCTAACCCGCACATCTTTGGACTGTGGGAGGAAACCAGAGCACCCGGAGGAAACCCACGCAGACACGAGGAGAATGTGCAAACTCCACACAGACTGTGTCTCATGTGTCCATGACTGTGTCCATGACCCTGGTCATGGACATCATAGGAGAGAATACACATCTTTTTAGCCTGTCTTGATGCTCTCTCCACTCCCATTGTTTTGTTTCTTAAAGACTGGATTAGTTGTAAGTATTCGCATTCCAACCATTATTCATGTAAATTGAGTCTGTGTCTTTATAAATTCTGTTTGTGAACAGAATTCCCACTCACCTGAAGAAGGGGCTTAGAGCCTCGAAAGCTTGTGTGGCTTTTGCTACCAAATAAACCTGTTGGACTTTAACCTGGTGTTGTTAAACTTCTTACCATGGACATCATGCTCAGGGTCCCATTTCGTCTGTACAGAGAATGGGAAATCAGCTCAAGACAGAGTTATGATGTACCCACTTGCACCATAGATGTGGAGGACACTGGCTGACACACTGCAGCAGGTAACAGGATGGCTCAGGGACTGGGAGAGAGGGCTCACAGGTTCTTAAACTGGAGAATGGGAAATCAACTCAAGGCAGAGTAATGCCAATGGCTAGAGGAAGCATCGAGGCAGGAAACAGAGGAGAGTCTCACTGCAGGTGTAGGACACTCCTCCTTGTCTGGACCACCTCCATTGTGGACTCCATGTGCCCAGTTTAAGAACTTGTGAGCCCTCCGTCCCAGTCCCTGACCCATCCTGTTACTTGCTGTGATGGGTCAGCCAGTGACCTCCACATCTACGGTGCAAGTGGGTATATCAAACCCATGTATACCATTCCATGAAAATCACAGAATCCCATAGCATCCCTACAGGAGGTCATCTCCCTACAGGAGGATCATCTTACCCAGGCCTTATTCCTGTAACCCCATATATTTACCCCACTAATCCCCCTAGCCGACACATCTTGGGGCACGAAGGGGCAATTTACCATGGCCAACCCACCTAACCTGCACATCTTTGGACTGCAGGAGGAAACCAGAGAACCCGGAGAAAACCCACGCAGACACAGGGAGAACGTGCAAACTCCGCACAGACTGACACCCAAGGCCAGAATCGAACCCGGGGTCCCTGGCACTGTGAGGCAGCAGTGCTAACAACTGTGCCACAGTACTACCCATTTGCCACCATGTAGCACTTGCTGGACATGCATGTCTGGTTTAACACTGTGTGGCCAGTTCAAATTATGGTAAACAGCAACTCTGACCTAAATATCTAGACTTTTAAACAGGTGTATTTTCTAAGCACCTGTTTTCATTCTTTGGCTAAAATGATCCCTCATGTACCTGGTGGTTTTATCCTGTAACAAATCCATGCCAAGAATGACTGGTCAGTGGTGCTGCCTCACAGCACCCAGGACCCGGATTCAATTCCGACCTCAGGTGACTGTGTGGAGTTTGCACATTCTTCCCGTATCTGTGTGGGTTTCCTCCGGGTGCTCCGGTTTCCTCCCACAGTCCAAAGATGTGCAGGTTAGGTTGTTTGGCCACGCTAAGTTGCCCCTTAGCATCAGGGGAATTAGCTGGGGTAGATACGTGGGGTTACGAGGATAGAGCCTGGGTGAGATTGTTGTCAGTGCAGGCTCGATGGGAACCTGAAGAGCTACTTTTTTACACAGAGGGTGGTACATATTTGGAATGAGCTGTCGGAGGAAATGGTTGAGACAGGGGCTTTGACAATATTTTAAAGGTATTTGGACAGATACAGGGATTGGAAAGGTTTGGAGGGATAGGAGCCAAATGGAGGAAAATTGGGTTAGCTTAGATGGGCATTTTATTCGGCATGGACCAGTTTGGGCTGAAGAGCCTGTCTCCGTGCCGTAGATTCTATGATTCTATGAATGGCCTCGTTCTGGACTATAGGGAGTCTATGATTCTATGATGACTGCTTTATTAAGTTATATGGAAGGTATTTGATACTGAGCTCACTGCAAAATAAGTGAAACAACATTACATTTGCCTGTACTATCAGTACTCATGCGAGCATATCAAACCGAAGCCATTCATCAATGATATTTAATCACCTGACAGATCATCCAAGATGTCCTTCTCATTTTCTCTCTCCACGGGATACTGTAGTGGTGTTACCAGCCCCTGGTATGGCTGCTGATAATTAACCATCAGGTCGTTGAGACAAGAGAATCGCTTCACGGGGACACCTTTTTCAGTCTGTAACACATCACAAACACAACACTTCATTAAGAATATTTGAGTTCATCGATTTATTAATAAAAGAGAATCGCTGAGCAGTTTTGCAAAAAGAAAATTATATTATTTCCCATGGGATTTTTTAAAAGTTAAAGTTTAGTTATTAGTCACAAGTAGGCTTACATTCACACTGCAATGAAGTTACTGTGAAAATATAATAATTATATTTTTTCCCCCAAGGGATTTTTTAAAAATTATTTCATGGGATGTGAGAGTTACTGGCAAGATCAGCATTTGTAGTCCATCCCTAGTTATCCTTGAGAAAGTGGCGAAGAACTGCCTTCTTGAATCGCTTCAGTCCGTGCAGTGTAGGTACACCCACCGTCATGTTAGGGAAGGAATTCCAGGATTTTGACCCAACCACAGTGAAGGGACAAAGACATAGTTCCAAATCAGGATAGTGTGAGGGGAATTTGCGGTTGGTGATGTTCCCATGCACCCACTACCCTTGTTCTTCTAGATGTAGAGGTCGTAGGTTGAAAGGCGCTGCCAAGGGAAGCTTGGTTAGTTGCTGCAGTGCATCTTGCTGCACTTTGCTGCCACTGTCGGTGATGGGAGAAAGTGACATCTTCAGATGATGGCTGGAGTGCCAATCAAGTAGGCTGCTCTATCTGAGATTGTGTCATCATCCTGAGTGCTCTTGGAACTATATCATCCAGGTGGGGAGTATTCCATCACACTCTTGACTTGTGCCTTGTAGATGGTGGATAGTCTTTGGGAACTTAGGAGGTGAACTACTCACTACAGAATGCCCAGCCTCTGACCTGCTCTCGAATCGTAGAATCCCTACAGTGCAGAAAGAGGCCATTCAGCCCATCGAGACTGCACCGACGATGACCCCACCAAGGCCCTATCCCTGTAATCCTACATATTTACCCTACTCATCCCCCCGACACTAGGGTTAATTTAGAACGGCCAATCCACCTAACTCGCACATCTTTGGACTGTGGGAGGAAACCGGAGCACCCGGAGGAAACCCACGCAGACAAAGTGAGAACGTGCAAACTCCACATCGACAGTGACCCAAGCCGGGAATCGAACCCGGGCCCCTGGCACTGTGAGGCAGGAGTGTTAACCACTGTGCGGCCCTCTAAAGTTAAAGTTTATTTATTAGTCATAAGTAAGGCTTACATTAACACTGCAATGAAGTTACTGTGAAATTCCCCTAGTCGTCACAGTCCGCCGCCTGTTCAGGCCAATGCACTTGACCTGTTTGTGTCAATGCACCTAACCAGCATGTCTTTCAGAATGTGGGAGGAAACCGGAGCAAACCCACGCAGACGTGGGGAGAATGTACAAACTCCACACAGACAGTAAACCAAGCCGGTAATAGGACCCGGTTCCCTGGCACTGTGAAGCAGCAGTGCTAACTACTGTGCTACCATGCCGCCCATCTTGTAGCAGTATTTATATTGCTGGCTTCTCATCAATAGTAACCCCTAGGATGTTGATCATGTGGGATTCAGGAATGGTAGTGCCGTTGATTGGTTAGATTATTTTCTTGGAGATGGTTATTTGCCACTTATCAGCCCAGCTTGAATGTTGTCCAGGTCTTGCTGCATATGGACATGATCTGCTTCAGTAATTGAGGAGTTATGAATGGCCAGCTTTGGGTGGGAATGGGGTCTTATGGCGCTTAAGGCTGCCGAGCAGTACTCTCCCGACATCCAATCTACGGTGGATTTTCTGGCAAGCTATGAAAACTGGTGAGCCCAACTCGGCACAAACCAGATGGGCAGTGTGTAGGGCTCTGGTGCTATTTCCACTGTGGGGAACTCTCCTCCCTTTATTCAGTGGATCTGAATGTTCCTCCTGATTCCAAAGAAACGTCCAGCACCCAGTAAGGGTGGCACAGTGACACAGTGGTTAGCACTGCTGCCTCACAGCATCAGCGACCCAGGTTCGATTCCCGGCTTGGGTCACTGTCTGCGTGGAGTCTGCACATTCTCCCCGTGTCTGTGTGGGTTTCCTCCGGGTGCTACGGTTTCCTCCCACAGTCCAAAGATGTGCTGGTTAGGTGGATTGGCCATGCTAAATTCTCCCTCAGTGTACCCGAGCAGGCACCAGAGTGTGGCGACTAGGATATTTTCACAGTAACTTCATTGCAGTGTTAACGTAAGCCGGCTTGTGATAAATAAACTTTTACTTTTTACTCACAGCTTCCATCTGTCCAGGGTTGTCTCTTCCACTTCCACATTGTACTCTCAGTTCATTCCCACACTTGGAACCATTGGATTTCTTGTTCACCTCCCATTGTTGGCGACTCCCAGTTGGTTCTCAACATTAACCAGCGCCATTAACTCACTGGAATTATTTGAACGCGACTCGACTGAACAGGCCTCGCACTGATTCCATTACTGACTCTCACACTCCCCCCACCACCACTGCTTGCACATGATGGGACTAGTTACAAGAGAATCTCCCCGCAGTTCCTCATGTCTTTAGCCCATTTCAGTCTATTTAACTTCTACTTGAGGTCTCTCTAAACAACAAAATCACCAGGATGTGGTAACCGTTGACAGGTGAGCATTACTCTGAAATCTGTCGAGCTGGCGAGAGTGTGTGTGGTCTTTGTAATGTCACACAGGTGGTTACTGTAAAAAGCAACCCTGGAACTCACATGGAACAACTGTCAAGTAAATCACAGACATGCGGAACAGAAAGAAAGTTTACTTCAAATAAGATGATAAATGTAAATGCTAAAAAGTGATGCTAAATTTGATAGAATCCCTACAATGCAGAAGGAGGCCATTCAGCCCATCATGTCTACACCGACCACAATCCCACCCAGGCCCTATCCCCATAACCCCAAGCATTTACCTTAGCTAGTCCCCCTGACACTAGGGGACAATTTAGCATCCACCTAACCCACACATCTTTGGACTGTGGGGGGAAACCGGAGCACCCGGAGGAAACCCACACAGACATGGGGAGAACATGCAGACTCCACACAGACAGTGACCCAAGCCAGGAATTGAACCCGGGTCCCTGACGCTGTGAGGCAGCAGTGCTGAGCACTGTGCCACTGTACTAAAGTTTCTAATAAGTAGTGCAGGAACATCATCCAAATTCATTTCCCGCTGCTGAATATTCACCTTAGCAGCACTGCTGTTAAGACATGTAAATTCGCCACATCTCATCGTGGTAAAGGACCACCATCATGATTATTCCTGGTTTGACAAGGTCTGTGTTGCCCGGGATTACAGAGGGAATGGGGCAAAAAGCAGAAAGATTCACAGGGCAGGATTTTATGGTCTTGCTCAGGTGAGACCACAAAATCCTGCCCGAGGTCAACAGAGATTTCCGTTGTCGGACCCTGGCCCACTCCGATTCTGGGTGGGCAAGATGGTGGAGTTTTGGCGAGATTCTCTTCCACCCATCTTCTCCAAGCTTTTTATACACCAGTTAAACAGCATTTGTCAAGGTGCACATGAGAGAATTTTTATTCATTCATGGGATCTGAGCACCACTGGCTGGGCCAGCATCTATTGCCCATCCCTAATTGCCCTTGAAATGAATGGTTTGTTCGGTCAGTTACGAGTCAACCGCATTGCTGTGGATCAGGAGTCACATACAGGCCAGACCAGGTGGGGACGGCAGATTTCCTTCCCCAGTGAACATTAGTGAACCAGATGGCTTTTTATGACAGTTGACAATGGTTTCATGGTCATCATTTGACTTTTTAATTCCAGATATTTTCGAATTCAATTTTCACTATCTGCCATGGTGGGATTCGAGCCTAGGTCCCCAGAGCATTCCCCTGGCTCGCTGGAAATCAGCCCGATGACAATACTACTGTGCCACTGTCTCCCCAAAGTTAAGGTGATGGGAGGCAGACAGCAAAGGGGGGGCATGGTGGCACAGTGGTTACCACTGCTGCTTTACAGTGCGAGGGACCTGGGTTCGATTCCCAGCTTGGGTCACTGTCTGTGTGGAGTTGCACGTTCTCCGTGTGTCTGCGTGGGTTTACTCTGGGTGCTCTGGTTTCCTCCCACATTGAGAAAGACGTGCTGGTTAGGTGCATTGACCTGAACAAGTGCTGGACTGGCGACTCAGGGAATTTCACAGTAACTTCATTGCAGTGTTAATGTAAACCTTACTTGTGACTAATAAATAAACTTTATTTTATTTTACAAAGTGGAGTTGCAGCCAGATCAGCCATGGTCTTAGGGAATGGCTGAGCAGGCTTGTTAGGCTGAATGGCCTGCTCCTGCTCCTAAGTCTTATGTTCCTATGTTCTTATTTAATTGGGACTGGCTCCAGAATAGGTTGGGAGAGTGGGATAATCGTGTCTGATCTCAGCCCATCCTCTCGCTGTGAACTAATTGGCCCCTTGTAGCTCTCACCAGCTACAGGCAAGTCCTTGATTTTAAGGTTCACATTTGGAACCTCAGGCCTAGCTGTCCCCATAAGAGCAACTTCTCGCAATTCCGATTGACAACGGGCTTGTGCCTTGAACATGTAGAAAATTAACCTCAGGAGCAGACAAGTTCTCAACTGACAGGAAGCCACCACTTAAAGGGAAGCCTCTATTATGCAAAAAGTATGAGCTGAAAGCATGATTGTTATCAGGTAATTGCTCAACTGTTTCAACACTGCAAGAAACGTGCTTGCAATAGTGATACAGTTAGAATCCAGACTGGAGTCTTCTCTTTTCTATGAGGAAGAGAATAAAATGAGTGGCACAGTGGTTAGCACTGCTGCCTCACAGCTCCAGGGACCTGGGTTCAATTCCCAGCTTGGGTCACTGTCTGTGTCGAGTTTGCATGTTCTCCCCGTATCTGCGCGGGTTTCCTCCCACACTCCAAAGATGTGCGGGTTTGGTTGATTGGCCATGCTAAATTGCCCCTTAGTGTCCCTGGATGGTTAGAGGGATTAGCGGGATAAATGTGTGGGGTTGTGGGGATAGGGCCTGGGGTGGGATTGTTGTCGGTGTAGACTCGATGGGCTGAATGGCCTCCTTCTGCACTGTGGGAATTCTCTGATTCTATGATGAAAAGAGAGGATCAAAGGAAGGTCCATTCGTTTGAGAAGAGAGCTACTCTTAAAATTTAAAACAGGAAAATAGGGCAAAATTTATCTAGAATATTAATGGACTTAAACCATGGTAGAATCAGCTGAAAATAAGAAGACGCTAAGCCAAAGATGGAGAGTTTAAAGGGTGACAAAACTTAGCCAAATAAGATTAAGAATTGCCTTGGAGAAGGAGAGCAAGGTGGAAGAGATTTTTTTAAAATTCATTCATGGAACATGGCTGGCCAGCATTTATTGCCCATTTCTAGTTGCCCTTGGAGGGCATTGAGAATCAACCACGTTGCTGGGGATCTGGAATCACATGTAGGCCAGACCGGGTAAGGACGGTTTTACCTAAAGGACATCAGTGAACCAGCTGGGTCTTTCCGACAATGGTTTCACGGTCATCAGTAGATTCTTAATTCCAGATTTTTTTAAATTGAATTCGCATTCCACCATCCACCCTGGCGGGATTTGAACCCGGGTCCCCCAAAACATTAGTTGAGCTTTTGGATTAATAGTCTAGCAATAATACCACTAGACCATTGCCTTCCATAAAGGGTGAGAATTGCAGAAAATGATGCCAAGGGAGCAGAAGGCACAGACACCACATGGTAGAATAAAAGATACAAGATGGGAGAATCAGAGGAATTGAGGTTATTGATATGAGGGAGGTTCTAAGAATAGAACAAATGACAGAGACAAGGTTGGGAGGGCCTTTGAATCAGATCATAAATATTCACACTTATACAGAAATGATACAAAAGAAACCTTGAGCCTAACTGAGAGATTAAGGGCAGGATTTTCCAGCCACACTCACCCCGAAACCAGAAAATCCAGCTCGAGATCAACAGAGGCGGGGCGGCAGTGTGGCACCGTGGTTAGCACTGCTGGGTTTGATTCCCGGCTTGGGTCACTATCTGCGTGGAGTTTGCATATTCCCCCCATTCTGCGTGGGTTTCCTCCGGGTGCTCCGGTTTCGTCCCACAGTCCAAAGATGTGCAGGTTAGGTGAATTGGCCATGTTAAATTCTCCGTCAGTGTACCCGAACGGGCGCCAGAGTGTGGCGATTAGGGGATTTTCACAATAACTTCATTGCAGTGTTAATGTAAGCCTACTTGTGACTAACAAATGAACTTTACCTTTAACAGACATGTTAAAGTTGCAGGATCTGTCCCCCGCCCGCTATGATTCCCATGGTGGGCGGGACTGGAAAATTTCCCCGAAAAGAGGGGACCAAGGATTTGGTCAGCCAGTTGTGTTTTCAAGGAAGACTTAGAGGGAGGTGGAGTGAGTGGGGAAACATGGACAACTGAAGGGCTGCCAATGCAGGAGGATGAACAAGAGGCCTAACTTTGAGATGAATGTTGGAAACGTTAACGGCCTAAAATCATGCATGAGGAATGAACAGGTGAAATACCAATGGTATTTGCACCTTCTAGCAAGCAGGCGACAACATTTCGAGGGGAAAAAATTAGAGGAAGAAACAGATTTTAAAAATATAATGACATCGTTTATAAAGCAATAAAGTTTTAATCCTCCACCTTCAGGTCAGTCTCAGTTTTCATGCAAAAACCTTGGCAAAATTAGACAGTCCTTCAATAAAAAGGTGCAAAGGGTAGACCAGAAAACTATAGGCTGAATCAGTCTGACTTCAGTGGTGGGCAAATTATTGGAAGCAATTCTGAGAAGCAGGATGAACAGGGAAGTTTGATGAGAGCAGGGTAGTGGATATTGTCCACTTGGATTTCAGTGACGCAGTTGAAAAGGTCTCACTTGACAGACTGGTCAGAAAGGTGAGATCTCATGGGATACAGGGGAAAGTGGCAGGTTGGATCCAAAATTGGCTCAGTGACAGAAAGAAAAGGGTAATGGACGATGGATGTTTTATTGACTGGAAAGCGGCTTCTAGTGGTGTTCCACAGGGCTCAGTGTTTGGGCTCTTCTAATGATTTAGACTTAGAAATAGAAACCCTACAGTACAGAAAGAGGCCATTTGGCCCATCGAGTCTGCACCGTCCACAATCCCACCCAGGCCCTACCCCCATATCCCTACATATTTTACCCACTAATCCCTCTAATCTACGCATCCCAGGACACTAAGGGGCAATTTTAGCATGGCCAATCAACCTAACCCATACATCTTAAATGTGAGAGACATGATTGAGAAATTTGCAGATGACACAAAAAATGGCCACGTAGTTGATAGTGAAGAGGATAGTTGTCAACTCCAGAATGATGTCAGTGGTTGGTTGAGTGGACTGAGAAGTGGCAGATGGAATTCAATCGGGTAAAGTGTGTGGTGATGCATTTGGGGAGGGCAAACTAAGCTAGGGAATACTCATTTTATGGGAAGATATTGTGAGGGGTTGAGGAAGTGAGGGACCTTGGAGTGCATGAAAACAGGCCCTTGAAGATGGCAGGACAGGTGGATAAGATGGTCAGGAAAGCAAGTGGAATACTTTCCTTTGTGAGGTGAAGTACTGAATACAAAAGAAGAGATGTAATGATGGAACTGTAAAAAAGGCTGGTTAGGCCCGTGGCTGGAATTTTCTGCACAGTTCTGGTCACCACATTACAGGAACGCATAATTGCTCTGGAGAAAGTGCAGGAATGTTGCCAGGGCTTAAAAATTGCAGCTATGAAGAGAGATTGGATAGGCTAGGATTGTTGTCCTTAGAATGGAGGAGGCTAAGAGATGACCGAATTGAGGGGTACAAAATTACGAGGGGCACAGAGAGGGTAAACAGGAAAGACTTTGTTTCCCCCTAGCTCAGGGGTCAATTAACCGGGGACAGATTTAAGGCGATTGGTAGAAGGATTAAAGGGGACATGAGAAAAGCCTTTTCCAATCAGAAGGAGGTGGGCATCTGGAGTTGGTGGCTGAGGCTGAAATATTAAAATCCTTTAAGAAATACCTGGATCTGCATCTGAAGTGCTGGAACCTGCAAGACTATTGGTCCAGGTGCTGAAAAGTGAGATTAAAATGAGTGGCTGGTCTCTTAGTTTCTTTTTGGCCGGCTCAGATACTATGGGCCGAATGGCCTCTTTCTGCACAAGAACCAAGAATCATAGAATCCTACAGCACAGAAAGAGGCCATTCGGCCCATCGAGTCTGCACCAGCTACAATCCCACCCAGGCCCTATCCCCATAACCCCATGCTAGTCCCCCTGATAATAAGGGACAATTTTAGCATGGCCAATCCACCTAAGTAAGAAGTTTAACAACACCAGGTTAAAGTCCAACAGGTTTATTTGGTAGCAAAAGCCACACAAGCTTTCGGAGCCTTAAGCCCCGATGTCTGTGTCGATATGCGCAATCTTCTTGGAGATCCTCTCCACTTGGAGCCAGCAGTTTGCGGTGTTGATGGTAGTTATGATGTGGAGATGCCAGCGTTGATGCCACCTAGCCCACACATCTTTGGAGTGTGGGAGGAAACCAGAACATCCAGAGGAAACCCCACGAAGACACGGGGAGAACATGCAAGCTCCACACAGACAAGTCGGGAATTGAACCCAGGTCCCTGGAGCTGTGAGGCAGCAGTGCTAACTATTGTGCCACTGTGCCACCTGCCCATGGTTATGCATATTGGCTTCAACACAGAGGTTCTGTTCACTTTAAACAAGACCCACGTTGGTTTTATTCCTGAATAGTTGTTCTTTGTGCTCTCAGTTTCTGGTAGGAAATGATACAACTCACTGACACAGCTCACTGACACTGACACAACTCACTGACACTGACACAACTCAGTGACACAGCTCAGTGACACAGCTCGCTGACACTGACACAGCTCACTGACACTGACACAGCTCACTGACACTCAGACAGCTCACTGACACTGACACAGCTCAGTGACACAGCTCACTGACACTTACCCAGCTCACTGACACTGACACAGCTCAGTGACACTGACACAGCTCAGTGACACTGACACAGCTCACTGACACTGACACAACTCACTGACACTGACACAACTCAGTGACACAGCTCAGTGACACAGCTCACTGACACTGACACAGCTCACTGACACTCACACAGCTCAGTGACACTGACACAGCTCACTGACACTCAGACAACTCAGTGACACAACTCAGTGACACAGCTCACTGACACTGACACAGCTCACTGACACTGACACAGCTCACTGACACTGACACAGCTCACTGACACAGCTCACTGACACTCACACAGCTCACTGACACTGACACAGCTCACTGACACAGCTCACTGACACTCACACAGCTCACTGACACTGACACAGCTCACTGACACTGACACAGCTCACTGACACTGACACAGCTCACTGACACTCACACAGCTCACTGACACTGACACAGCTCACTGACACTGACACAGCTCACTGACACTCACACAGCTCACTGACACTCACACAGCTCACTGACACTGACACAGCTCACTGACACTCACACAGCTCACTGACACTCACACAGCTCACTGACACTGACACAGCTCACTGACACTGACACAGCTCACTGACACTGACACAGTTCACCGACACTGACACAGCTCACTGACACTGACACAGCTCACTGACACTGACACAGCTCACTGACACTCACACAGCTCAGTGACACAGCTCACTGACACTGACACAGCTCACTGACACAGCTCACTGACACAGTTCACCGACACTGACACAGCTCACTGACACAGTTCACCGACACTGACACAGTTCACCGACACTGACTCAGCTCACTGACACAGTTCACCGACACTGACACAGCTCACTGACACTGACACAGCTCACTGACACTGACACAGCTCACTGACACAGCTCACTGACACTGACACAGCTCAGTGACACTCACACAGCTCACTGACACTGACACAGCTCACTGACACTGACACAACTCACTGGCACTGACACAGCTCACTGACACAGCTCACTGACACAGTTCACCAACACTGACACAGCTCACTGATACTGACACAGCTCAGTGACACTCACACAGCTCACTGACGCTGACACAGCTCACTGACACTGACACAGCTCATTGACACTGACACAGCTCACTGACACTGACACAGCTCACTGACACTCACACAGCTCACTGACACTCACACAGCTCATTGACACTGACACAGCTCACTGACACTGACACAGCTCACTGACACAGCTCACTGACACTGACACAGCTCACTGACACTCACACAGCTCACTGACACTGACACAGCTCACTGACACTGACACAGCTCACTGACACTGACACAGCTCACTGACACAGCTCACTGACACAACTCACTGACACAGCTCACTGACACAGCTCACTGACACAGCTCACTGACACTGACACAGCTCACTGACACTGACACAGCTCACTGACACAGCTCAGTGACACTCACACAGCTCACTGACACTGACACAGCTCACTGACACAACTCACTGACACAGCTCACTGACACAGCTCAGTGACACTGACACAGCTCACTGACACAGCTCAGTGACACTCACAGCTCACTGACACTGACACAGCTCACTGACACAGCTCACTGACACTGACACAGCTCACTGACACAGTTCACCAACACTGACACAGTTCACCGACACTGACACAGCTCACTGACACTGACATAGCTCACTGACACAGCTCACTGACACAGCTCACTGACACTGACACAGCTCATTGACACTGACACAGCTCACTGACACTGACACAGCTCACTGACACTCACACAGCTCATTGACACAGCTCACTGACACAGCTCACTGACACTGACACAGCTCATTGACACAGCTCACTGACACAGCTCACTGACACTGACACAGCTCATTGACACTGACACAGCTCACTGACACTGACACAGCTCAGTGACACTGACACAGCTCAGTGACACTGACACAGCTCACTGACACTGACACAACTCACTGACATTGACACAGCTCACTGACACTGACACAGCTCACTGACACTGACACAGCTCACTGACACTCACACAGCTCACTGACACTGACACAGCTCACTGACACAGCTCACTGACACTGACACAGCTCACTGTCACTGACACAGCTCACTGACACTGACACAGCTCAGTGACACTGACACAGTTCACCGACACTGACACAGCTCACTGACACTGACACAGCTCACTGACACAGCTCACTGACACTGACACAGCTCACTGTCACTGACACAGCTCACTGACACTGACACAGCTCAGTGACACTGACACAGTTCACCGACACTGACACAGCTCACTGACACTGACACAGCTCACTGACACAGCTCACTGACAGAGCTCACTGACACTGACACAGCTCACTGACACTGACACAGCTCATTGACACTCACACAGCTCACTGACACTGACACAGCTCACTGACACTGACACAGCTCATTGACACTGACACAGCTCACTGACACTGACACAGCTCACTGACACTGACACAGCTCAGTGACACTGACACAGCTCAGTGACACTGACACAGCTCACTGACACTGACACAACTCACTGACATTGACACAGCTCACTGACACAGCTCACTGACACTGACACAGCTCACTGACACTGACACAGCTCACTGACACTCACACAGCTCACTGACACATCTCACTGACACTCACACAGCTCACTGACACTGACACAGCTCACTGACACAGCTCACTGACACTGACACAGCTCACTGACACTGACACAGCTCACTGACACTGACACAGCTCAGTGACACTCACACAGCTCACTGACACAGCTCACTGACACAGCTCACTGACACAGCTCAGTGACACTGACACAGCTCACTGACACTGACACAGCTCACTGACACTGACACAGCTCAGTGACACTGACACAGTTCACTGACACAGCTCACTGACACTGACACAACTCACTGACACAGCTCACTGACACAGCTCACTGACACTGACACAGCTCAGTGACACTGACACAGCTCACTGACACTGACACAGCTCACTGACACTCACACAGCTCACTGACACAGCTCACTGACACTGACACAGCTCACTGACACTGACACAGTTCACCGACACTGACACAGCTCACCGACACTGACACAGCTCACTGACACTGACACAGCTTACTGACACTGACACAGCTCACTGACACAGCTCACTGACACTCACACAGCTCACTGACACTGACACAGCTCACTGACACTGACACAGCTCACTGACACAGCTCACTGACACAGCTCACTGACACTCACACAGCTCACTGACACTCACACAGCTCACAGACACAGCTCACTGACACTCACACAGCTCACTGACACTGACACAGCTCACTGACACTGACACAGCTCACTGACACTGCTCACTGACACTGACACAGCTCACTGACACAGCTCACTGACACTGACACAGCTCACTGACACTCACACAGCTCACTGACACTCACACAGCTCACAGACACAGCTCACTGACACACAGCTCACTGACACTGACACAGCTCACTGACACAGCTCACTGACACTCACACGGCTCACTGACACTCACACAGCTCACAGACACAGCTCACTGACACTGACACAGCTCACTGACACTCACACAGCTCACAGACACAGCTCACTGACACTCACACAGCTCACTGACACTGACACAGCTCACTGACACAGCTCACTGACACTCACACAGCTCACTGACAAACTTCTCAACCCAACCTGCAGCAACTTTAGTTAAATGCGAATTTGCACAACTGAAATATCCCTTCAACAAAATGCTGCAACTCAACCCAAAAATAGAATGAAGGTCTTGACCATGTTTCAGTGAGACAGATAGGAGAGGGTTCACTTCATACCAAACCACAGTCAGTTAGCTTTGATGTTGCATTGCGGTGGAAAATGACTTGAGCTCGTTACATGCTTTTGCAATGCTTAGAAACAATTGAGTGCAGCCATGCATGCTGCAGACTAAAACTATACTGGAGAGAATCCCTACAGCGCAGAAGAAAGCCATTCGGCCCATCCAGTCTGCACCAACTCTCGGAAAGTGTACCTTATCCAGGTCCACCCCAGCCCCCACCCTATCCCCTTAACCCCGCACACATACCATGGCTAATCTCCCTAACCTACACATCTTGGGACACTAAGGAGCAATTTACGCTGGCCAAGCCACTTAACCCGCACATCTTTGGACTGTGAGAGGAAACCAGGGCACCCGGAGGAAACCCACGCAGACACGGGGAGAATGTGCAAACTCCACACAGACAGTGACCCGAGGCTGGAATCGAACCCGGGTCCCTGGCGTTGTGAGGCAGCAGTGAGGTGCTGTGAAGCCAGGGGAACAAAATAAATCGCAACATTCCTCTGTTTGCCTTTGCTTTCCTTTTTGTTTTCTGTCCGAAGGTGGGGGTTTTCTGCCCCTTCTGCTGGTGTGACTTGTGATGGTGGAGGCAGCCCGCCATTGGCTGGCAGTGGGATCTTCCTGTCCCAACACTATTAACTGTGTTTCCCGTTGTTAACACCCTCTGCAGCCGGGGAGACGGGGTGCAGGGGGGAGAGTGGGTGCCAGGGGGGGTCCATCACCGGAGAATTCCACAGCAGGGAAAGCCGGAAAGCTCCACCCCCTCATGTGTGGACGTCACTGGCAAGACTGGCATTTATTGCCCATCACCCTTGAGAAGGTGGTGGTGAGCTACTTTCTTGACAAACTTGTTGGTCCATTTTAGAGGACACTGCTGCAACTTACATAACAAACTGACGTGAGCAAGATGGCAAACCTCCTTTCCTGAAGGACAAGATGGGGCTTTAAGGGAGTCCAGTAACACCATGGTGACCATGGCCGAAGCTACCATCCACCAAGATTATTCAATTCTTTGCAGACACTGCACAGAAAGTGACCGAAGCCGGGAATCAAACTGGATCCCCGGCGCTATGAGGCAGCAGTGCTAACAATGTTTTAAAGAGCCTGGCACTTCTCGACTTGTCGCTGTTCCAATTAATGGGTGATAGTCAACCCTTCCTAGATAGGATTTCCCCAAGAAACCTGAATGATAGTTTGACCGAGTTAGGATATTTGAAATTCTTCTTGAAACAGTGACTAATATTTATACAATTATATACGTCTTTTCCAATGGAATGGTGAGTGCCATTGTTTCAGGAGCACTCATTCCCCTTCAGGTATGAATCTTAGTTCAAGCCAACAAACGACATAGCTACCATGTTGATGTTTGTTCACTGTCTGATCTTAGAGGAAATAGCTCCGAGACTGTGGGCTTCGTTCAGCCTCTTCAGTTTTGCACATCAGCACTTGCTTGTGCAAAAACAACTCTTGATATTTGGTGAGGAAATGCGTCACTCAAGTGGCTGCAATGTTATCACCAAAAAGAAAGAATGACTACTCTAGAAAGTCTGCAACAAAGGCAGACAATGGAGGTTAAGTGCTTTGAAAAAAAAAGACAAATGATTGCATATATTTCTCACGAACAAGAGGAGTTAGAGTTTCATCCTTTCACACTTCCAGGAGCAGGGTTTGAGTAAGAGCGGCAGTGATGAGGTGAAACTGTCTTCTCTGTACTGTCTGTAAAAGTTCTAATCAGGAGTAGCCATAGGTAGAGGCGGTAAGCAGCCCATACTTTGGTCCTAAATTGACAGTATCTTTCAGATAAACCACAAGTGTAACTGTTGCAGACAGGGGTGGAAGTGGGGGACAGATAGAAACCTGAGTCTGATTCAGTGGAGAATGCTTCACTGAACGTTGGAGTCAAGATGCATTTACATAAAATCCCTACATGCAGAAGGAGGCCATTCAGCCCATCGAATCTGCACCAACCTTCCGACAGATTATCTTGCCCAGGTCCTCCCCCCTACTCTCCCCCCCTAACCCCACGCATCTACCCCACTAACCCCCTTACATTAAGGGGCAATTTAGCATGGCCAATCCACCTAACCTGCACATCTTGGGAAACCCACGCAGACATGGGGAGAATATATAAACTCCACATAGACAGTGACCCAAGGCTGGAATTGAACCCAGGTCCCTGGCGCTGTGAGGCAGCGGTGCTAACCACCGTGCCACCCTCTTGTTGTAGTAGAATACAGGAAGATTTACTATAATTTAAATTATACTATACCAGGGAGTGTTTGGCAGAAGGAGATGTAGAGAGAGAATTACTCTGCTTACAGGCGGCACGGTGGCACAGTGATTAGTACTGCTGCCTCACAGCACCAGGGACCGGCCTCGGGTCACTGTCTGTGTGGAGTTTGCACGTTCTCCCCGTGCCTGCGTGGATTTCCTCCGGGTGCTCCGATTTCCTCCCACAGTCCAAAGATGTGTGGATGAGGTTGATTGGCCATGCTAAATTGACACTAGTGTCAGAGGATTAACAGGGTAAATATGTGGGGTTACGAGAATAGGGTCTGAGTGGGATTGTGGTCGGTGCAGACTCAATGGGCCGAATGGCCTCCTTCTGCACTGTAGGGATTCTATGATTCTATGCTTCTAAATAATGCTACATTTGAGATGAGATTGCTTGATGCATAATATAGAACATTTACTCATTATCTAGCCTTTATTACACTTGATGTTGGGTACTTCAAGCTAATATTAAGTGCAAAGGTTAAAGCACGGTGGCACAGTGGTTAGCACTGCTGCCTCACAGCGCCAGGTAACCAGGTACAATTCCCAGATTGAGTCACTGTCTGTGTGGTGTTTGCACATTTTCCGCGTGTCTGCGTGGGTTTCCTCCAGTTGCTTCAGTTTCCTCCCACAGTCCGAAAGACGTGCTGGTTAAGTGCATTGGCCATGCTAAATGTTCCCTCCGAACAGGTGCTGGAGTGTGGCAACTAGGGGATTTTCACAGTAACTTCATTGCAGTGTTAATGTAAGCCTACTTGTGATACTAATAAATAAACTTTAGACTTTAGATAAGTAATCGTATAATACATACCATGTGGCTCAAATTTGAGCAAATTTGAGAATTAAGAAACAAACAAAAGAAAGGCTCCTTATCTAAATAAATGCAACACGTGGTCATATGTTTTCTGGAGATAGAGACAACGATAATCAAGGTCAAATGAATTTTACAGAATAAGTGCAGTGTGGTTAATTTGCTCACTGCATGGCTCCACTCAGCTGTAACATAAGGTTTGAACTCACTCAGCACAGCTGTGTTCCAGATGCCACCTGGCATCTGTCCCAAAGGTGAAGCACAGTGTAGATAGAAAGTACCACAATGGTTTGGATGGAAGTGAATTGCAGCTGTGATGATTAAGTATGTTTTCAGTTTAAAAATTTCGAACTAAAACAAAGCTACAAATTCCAAGTGGGTTGGGGGGGGGGGGGGGGGGTGGGGGTTGGGGGGGGCGGGGGGGGGGGGGAGTGGGGGGGGGTGGTTCGGAGTGTGCCATGTTCACAAGTTGCAGGCATTGTGCCAAGCTAAAAAAAGAATTTGAGGAAGATGTGCGCAGTGGAGAGGAATTGCCGTTTGGCTCGCGAACAGAAGGAAATAATTAAGGGTCATCCAGATTCGAAACGTTGGCTCTATTCTCTCTCCACAGATACTGTCAGACCTGCTGAGATTTCGCAGCGTTTTCCGTTTTTGGAACAATTAACCAGTCCTCTTCTCCATGTGGATGGCACGGTGGCACAGTGGTTAGCATTGTTGCCTCACGGCGCCAGGGACCCGGGTTCAATTACGGCCTCGGGTAACTGTGTGAAGTTTGCACATTCTCCCCATGTCTGCGTGGGTTTCCTCCGGGTGCTCCGGTTTCCTCCCACACTCCAAAGATGCGCAGGTTAGCTGGATTGGCCATGCTAAATTGCCCCTTAGTGTCCGGGGGATTAGCAGGGTAAATATATGGGGGGTTATGGGGATAGGACCTGGGTGGGATTGTTGCCGGTGCAGGCTCGATGGGCCAAATGGCCTCCTTCTGCACTGTAGGGATTCTGTGATTCTACCTCTGCTGAATGGACTGACGTTTTTGTTGAGATACTTTTTCTCAGATGCCGGCAGCTCTGTGCTGCTCTGCCCATTCTTCATGTGTGAGATTAGACAATAAATATCCATACATCTCCCAGACCATGGTGAGCACAGGCCAGCAGTTACTTGATGTCCAGAAATGCATACTGGGAGTTGATTTTCCTGTTCCTCAGCCCCAAGAGCACAAAGGTTGCTGCTGCCTTACCCAAAGGACAGTTAACTCAGAAGAAGCATGCAATAGCAAAGTACAATCTTGCACAGTGAGTGTACCCACTGAGGAAGCTGCAAAGTTAAGTTCCCTCACGGAAAGTCAATCTTTAAAATGCTTGGAATTTGTTATCTCTTATTAACTATCCAATTATCCTAAGCAGTTCAAAAACTGAAAGTAAGCCGGGGGAGAAAGGTTTCCTGAATCATGGAATCCTACAGCGCAGTGGGAGGCCATTCGGCCCATCGAGTCTGCACCGACTGTAATCCCACCCAGACCCTATCCCTACAATCCCATGCATTCACTCTAGCACCAGGAACCTGGGTTCAATTCCAGCCTTGGGTCACTGTCTGTGTGGAGTTTGCACGTTCTCCCCGTGTCTGTGTGGGTTTCCTCCGGGTGCTCCGGTTTCCTCCCATTGTCCAAAGATGTGCGGGTTAGTTGATTGGCCATGCTAAATTGCCCCTTAGTGTCAAGGGGATTAGCAGGGTAAATATAAGGGGTTATAGGAATAGTGTCTGGGTGGGATTGTGGTCGATGCAGACTAGATGGGCCAAATGGCCTCCTTCTGCACTGTAGAATTCCATGATTCTAGTCCCTCTGACGCTAAGGGGCAATTTGGCATGGCCAATCCACCTAACCCGCACATCTTTGGACTGTGGGAGGAAACTGGAGCACCCGGTGGAAACCCGCACAGACCCGGGAAGAATGTGCAAACTCCACACAGACAGTGACCCAAGTCGGGAATCGAACCCAGGTCCCCGGCGCTGTGAGGCAGCAGTGCAAACCACTGTGCCACCATGCCACCCTAAAGCATACATCAAGTTCAAAATCGTTATCCAAGATGATGTCCTAGAGCATCGAGGCGAAAAACCTCCATCGTCGTTCGTGGCTGGGATTCTCCAATATTACTGAAAGGGAATGGAGTCTTGACTGGAACGCCAAATTCTCCATTCTCACTTGCAGCAGGGTGGGCATGGACGAGATCAGAGAATTCCGTCCCTAATATCAACTTACAGTCTCCATTTGTTCAAATATTTGACATTGATTTTGTTTGAATGTTGCAACTCTCGGCAAAACTTTTGCAAGAGTTAATTTGAGGCATTTTAAATCAACGTGAGTTCTATTAACAGGTATTGTTGGGAAGATTATCAATTTCCTTGCTTGGCCATGATAGACTGGACAATGGAACCAAAAGCATACACACTGGTGATTTGTTCTATCTCAACTTTATCATATAAACAGCACCTCAGTAAGTTTAGCTACTGCAACAGGACAACAGAGACACTGGCACCGGAATCCCACCGCCCCGCCCTCCACGGGAATCGAAGCGGGCGAGGGGCAGAGAATGGGAAGATCAGCCGACCTCGGGCAGGATTTTCCGGTCTCGGGTCGAGTGAGACCGTAAAACCCCACCCAGGATGTATTTTAAGGTGAGCAAAATGTTCCGATTCATTTTGCAAATGAGCAGACAGCTTTCAAAATGGAAGTGGATATAAGTCTTAAAAAGAAACTTTTGCAAGGCTGTGGGTAGAGAGCAGGGGAGTGGGATGAATTGAAAGAGTCAGCTCTCTTTCAAAGAACCAACACTGGCATGATGGGCTGAATGGCCTCATTCTCTGTCGTATTCTTCTATATCTTAGATTAAATGAAATGCTGGTAAACACAATACCCTGGGTTTTACACTCTGGTGAAATCTCGGCGTGTTGTTGGTGGGAAAGACTTGTAAAGATTCTACATAAATGCAAACACTTACTAACCTGAATGTGAATTAGAAGCAAATCATTATGTCCATTCTGCTTTTTTAAAATTTATTAATCACACGTAGGCTTACATTAACACTGCAATGAAGTTACTGTGAAAATCCCCTAGTTGCCACACTCCGGCATCTGTTCAGGTGCACTGAGGGAGAATTTAGCATGGCCAATGCACCTAACCAGCATATCTTTCAGACTGTGGGAGGAAACCGGAGCACCCGGAGGAAACTCACGCAGACACGGGGAGAATGTGCAGACTCCGCTTAGACGGTGACCCAAGCCGGGAATTGGACTCAGGTCACTGGCGCTGTGAGGCAGCAGTGCTAACCACGATGCCACAGGAATGTTCAAACAATGCGCATCCCTTATTTGCAGGATACAGGTCTGTTGGCATCCAGGTATGTCCCGTGCTGTTGGGGTATGTAATGGGAAAAAACCTGCTCTGAATTTCCCCTCCCTCTACTGAAATAAATACACCTTATATACATACACATTTTTATATGTATGTGTACAAATGGAGAGATGGTGGCATAATGTCACTGTATTAGTAACCTAGAGGCCAATGTGAATGCCCTGGGAACATAGGTTCAAATCCCACCATAGCAGCTGATGGAATTTAAATTCAATTAAGAAATGTGGAGTATAAAACTAGTCTCTTTAATGGCGACAATTAAACCATCATCAATTCTTGTATAAATCCTTCTGGTTCACTGACATCCTTTAGAGAAGGAAATCTGCCGTTCTTACCAACTCCAGCCAACATGACTCAAGATCCATAGCGATGTGGTTAGCTCTTAACTGCCCTCTGAAGTAGCCCGGAAGGCCACTCAGCTCAAAGGACAGTTAAGGATGGGCAACAAATGCTGTCCTTGCCAGTGGTACCCACATCCCATGAAATGAAAAAATGCCCACTCGCAGAAAGACCTACACTATTTCAGCTCGGGTGATAAGTGGTGAGTAACAGTCATGTTGCACAAGTCCCAGGTAATAACCATCTCCACAAGAGAGGGTCCAAACACCTCATTTCGACTTTCAACAGGGAATCCCCACCATCTCCATTGACCAGAAACTTCCCTCCCGAACAGCACTGAGGGGCGCACTTACACCACAGTTCAGGAGAACGGCTCACCACCATCTTCTCATGGTCAATAAATACTGGTCTTGTGTATGAGGCCCACATTCCATGAATGGGTTACACAAGAATATACAAACAAGGATGTTATTTCGAACATGCAATGAAACCCTGCTTACCTGGACAGCCAGAAACCCTTCCTCATCTTGCAGGATTCTGTACGTATAAACTTGTTTTAGATACCTGCGTGGAAAAGAGAGACATTACAGTCTTCAGTTGATTAGCCTTGATTGGAGAAGACTACAGTCTACTGATGAAGATCAGCATGCCAATGAGACAGAAGGTGCAATGTGCTATCCCTTCATCTTTAGTATACAAAATTGATTCCAACTGTGATGAATCAAGAACATCATCACTGACTCTCTTCTCAATTTTCCTTACTGCACTGCTCCATCTCACCCTCAGCAATCTCCTTGCTGGAGTAGAGCTAAACTACAGAACATCTGAGAATCTATTTACCTTCCGCCATTTGCAGGAGAAACCCAAGGTTGTCCCATCCATTGTCCAAGCTCCAAGACATCGTCAACCCCTTCACCGAGGAATGCAAGAGCATGGGCCTTACACTAAATGTCCATGAGATAAAGGCCCTCGACCAACCTGCCCCCGCCACACAGTTCTGTCCCACTGTTATCAAAATCCATGATGAGGCCTTGGACAACATGGACCACTTTCCATATAGAAGCTAATCATTGAATCCCTACAGTGCAGAAGGAGGCCATTTGGCCCATCGAGTCTGGAGCAACCACAATCCCACCCAGGCCCGATTCCCGCAACCCTACACATTTACCCTGCTAATCCACCTGAAACTGGGATCAATTTTAGCAACTTTAGCCAAGCAACCGAACCAGCACATCTTTGGACTGTGAGGGGAAACCGGAACGCCCGGAGGAAATACATTCAGACACGGGGAGAAAGTGCAAACCCCACACAGACAGTGACCAATTCTGGAATCGAACTTGGGTCCATGGCTCTGCGAGGCAGCAGTGCTAACCACTGTGCCACTGTGCCCCTAAACCTGAGAGCTTACTGTCAATAAGGGCGGACATTGATACTGTTCAACACCAGTGTGAACAGTATCAATGTGCACTCAGTGTGCACTCAGCACTCAGTCGCCTGTGGAAGAGAGCGCTTGAAGACTAGGAACTCAGAGCTGGCACCAATCTCATACTCTACATAATACCCACCCTGCTATATGTTTCAGAGACATGGATTATGTACAATAGGCACCTAAACCTCTGAAGTATAACCAGTCTCTGCAAGACCCTGCAAACCCATTGGCAGGATAAACACACCACCATCAGTGTTCTTGCTCAGGCCGACATCTCCAGAATCAAAGCATTGAACACACTCGATCAGCATTTCCTCCTTTGCCCACTGTGGCTCTGGTTGCTGCAGAGGCGGGTGGACCTTCCACCAATCAGATTGGCCAGCAGCTCTCTATGGTGGATCTTCCTCAAGAATGAGGGGCAGAAGCCCTGCCTGCAGTCAACTGATGCTCAATCAAGCGGGAAATAGCTGCGGGACAGTGAGAGTTGGCGGGGGTGTGTCCCCACTGACTCTTTGGATGGCGGGACCAGAAAGCCCCACCATCTAAATATTCAAGCCAGGATTTGAATTGTGTCCTCATGCATTTTCCATAACTCTGATTATATAAATGCCTCCCTCAATTACATTAAATATAAGACTGAAAGTTAACCAATAACCCACCTAGTTTCAGAGCAGCCTCAGACTCCAATGACGCAATGGCTGGGATTCTCCAGCCCTGCAGTTACCCTGTAGTATTGGCAGTTCCAGGATGGTACTGGCAAGGGGCAGAACCTGAAGGGGGTGTCTGAAGGAGGTTCCCGAAGGGGGCAAAGCCTTAGGTGACCCCATAGTGGAGTTTCAATCACTGGTTGGGGAGGGGATGGGGTTTGAGTGGGCAATGCCAGCGAGGCTGAATGCAGGGGTGGGCAGGTCACCCTCATGCCTGCGTGGTGTGATGGAGGGGGGGGGGACACATTTAGTTATGGGAGGGAAGGATGTCCCTCCGGGGTCAAGAGTTAGGTGTGTTCCCCATGTCTGTGGAGGGGGTCACAATGTCCAGAGGGGTGAGGGTTGGGTGACATCGGGGGACCTTCAACCTAACTTCGAGATTGGGGTGCCCTTGCCGGTCTTGCCTGCAGCTTAAAGTCCCCACTTCAAAACAATTCTAAGTGTGGATGAAGGGCAAACTGAACCACGCTGATTCTCCCAGTGGGAATCTCTTCAGTTTTCCCACTAGGGACAACACTTAGAAATTTTTTTGGAGAATTCCACACATACTTTTATCTCAAGGAAGTTAATCACACGAGGAAGCCAATGGTTGGCTTTGAATTTTGGCTCCTTGACCAGAATCAAGCTTCCAATCCTCGATGCAACTGTAAACTTTGTTATTTTTATTATTTCTTATTTATTAAAATATTTTACGAACCTCATCTTAATTACATTGACAGGGAAGCCTTTGAGCTAGGGGCATACTCACCCACCCTCACTCAAGAGCTGTCCAGACAGACACAGGAGGTTCAAAGAATTTTGCAATGTGGTTCACAGCATTTCAAAATGTCATGAAATAAAGAATTAGCATCATTTTCTCACTAAAATGAGTCATTCCGACATTTTATAAGACTGATTTCCAATCTTTCTGAAGCAAAACAGAGAGGCAGAGAGTGGGTATAGATGGGTCTTTTTCCAAATGGAGTTCGGAACCCAGTGGTGTGCCCCAGGGATCTGTTCTGGGACCCTTGCTGTTTGTCATTTTCATAAATGACCTGGATGAGGAAGTGGAGGGATGGGTTGGTAAGTTTGCCGATGACACGAAGGTTGGTGGGGTTGTGGATAGTCTGGAGGGATGTCAGAAGTTACAGAGGGACATAGATAGGATGCAAGACTGGGCGGAGAAGTGGCAGGTGGACTTCAACCCAGATAAATGCGTAGTGGTCCATTTTGGCAGGTCGAATGGGATAAAGGAGTACAATATAAAGGGAAAGACTCTTAGTACTGTAGAGGATCAGAAGTACCTTGGGGTCCGGGTCCATAGGACTCTAAAATCGGCCCCGCAGGTGGAGGAGGTGGTTAAGAAGGCGTATGGTGTGCTGGCCTTTATCAATCGAGGGATTGAGTTTAGGAGTCCGGGGATAATGATGCAGCTCTATAAGACCCTCGTCAGACTCCACTTGGAGTACTGTGCTCAGTTCTGGTCGCCTCATTGCAGGAAGGATGTGGAAAAGATTGAAAGGGTGCTGAGGAGATTTACAAGGATGTTGCCTGGATTGAGTGGCATGCCTTATGAGGATAGGCTGAGGGAGCTCGGTCTTTTCTCCTTGGAGAGACGTAGGATGAGAGGAGACCTAATAGAGGTGTATAAGATATTGAGAGGCATAGATCGGGTGGACTCTCAGAGGCTTTTTCCCAGGGTGGAAATGGCTGCTACGAGAGGACACAGGTTTAAGGTGCTGGGGGGTAGGTACAGGGGAAATGTTAGGGGGAAGTTTTTCACACAGAGGGTGGTGGGCAAGTGGAATCGGCTGCCGTCAGTGGTGGTGGAGGCAAACTCAATAGGGTCTTTTAAGAGACTCCTGGATGAGTACATGGGACTTAATAGGATGGAGGGTTATAGGTAGGCCTAAAAGGTAGGGATATGTTCGGCACAACTTGTGGGGCCGAAGGGCCTGTTTTGTGCTGCAGTTTTTCTATGTTTCTATGTTTTAAAACGGAAAATCAACCTGAGACATTACTAACTCAGTTTCTTCTTTCCCAGATGCTGTCAGACCTCCTGAGTATTTCCAGCACTTCCTGTTTTCATTTCAGATTTTCAGCATCTAATCTTAATTGCTCTGAACTCAGGAAGTGACCAGGATGGCACCTAATCATGATGTACAACACTACTATTGTTGGAACCATTAATAAACCAATTTAATTAAGTTAAAAGGCATTTAATCCACTTGTTAAATAGTCATCCAGCCCTTCATTGTCCACCAGCACTACATTAGCTGTAACTCTTCTGCTTTGAGGTCTCCTGGGAGACCCAATTGCAGTCAACATTCCCTGTTAATGAATGTATTTGTTAGTCATTTGGAATCATAGAATTATAGAATCCCTACAGTGCAGAAAGAAGCTCTTCAAGCCTGCACCGACAACAATCCCACCAAGCCCTATCCCCGTAACTCCACATATTTACCCGAGTCCTCCTGACGCGAAGGGGCAATTTAACATGGCCAATCCATCTAACCCGCACATCTTTTGAGTGTGGGAGGAAAGTGGAGCATCCGGAGGAAACCCACGCAGACACGTGGAGAATGTGTAAACTCCACACAGACAGTCACCCAAGCCTGGAACCCGGGTCCCTGACGCTGTGAGGCTGCAGTGCTAACCATTAAGCTACCATGCTGCCCTGACATCATTTCCTGTTTCTCATTGAAAATAGTAACTGTCTCCTGAAATGAAACCACTGTTACCTTGGATAACTTTCAGAAGTAAAGTCCCCAAGTCCCAGCCACACAAAAAAAAACAATGTCAAGCTCTCTGACCATCAGAGCAAGGGCATCAATACGTAAATAAAATACTGCAGACACTGGAATCTGGAACAAAAACAGAAAATGCTGGAAAATCTCTGCAGGCCTGACAGCATATGTGGAGAGCGAATAGAGCTAATGTTTTTAGTCTGGATGACCCTTCATCAGAGCTGAAGACAAAGAAAATAGGACAAGGGCAAGGGAACGTTTTGGTTAAAAATGTTACAGTTAATATAATTGAAAAGCTTCCATTCCATTTTGTTTTATTTTTCATTGACGATAGGGTACCCTACTTTTACGCCTGAAATCCTGCAGCTCCGATCAGAGCCTTCAAACTGCGCATGCGCAGAAAAAAAATGATAGAATGTCTCTCTCCTGCCACATCCCACCCAGGCCAGACAATGCCTCCCCCTTGGCCCCCACAGACATTACCCCACCCCCCCACAACATTACTGACCCCCTTATTCCCCCACACCCTGCCACCCAGGCTGATCTCGGCCTCCTTTCTCCCACTGATCTCAGGCAGAGTGGCAGTGGACCATCCTTCCCCTCAACTGATCTCAGGCAGAGAGCCATTGGATGGTTAGCACTTACCTCCTCACTAATTGGAGCACCCGAAACGGATTTATTTGGAGTATGTCTGTTTCGCGCCGATTCTGGATGGGCGAACGCAGTGGTAAAGGGGGAAGTGCCCGTAAGTTTGGGCATGCGACCCATTAAGTCAACTTAACTATATGCAAATACATTTAAATGGCCATCGCACCCATTTCAGGCGTTGTCCCGATTGCGGCCATTTTCAGGCCTTGGTAAAGGGGGAACTGGCTCGGAGGCGGGCGCAGATCACGTTACTCGCCTCACGCCCAACCTTACCAAGTTTTCACGCCCGAAAACGGACACAACACAATGATAAAATCCGGCCCATAATATTTGACTGAGCCACTGTGCAATTTAGCTCTGAATTCCAAGCTCGGTTTGCGAAACAAAGGCAGACTTGCATTTGTATAGCTTCTTTTGAATTTAAAATCCTTTCACAGCTAATGAAACATTTTTGAAGTAAAGTTACCATTGATATTGCAAAGGCAGAAGAGCATTTGTTGGAAACCAAACATGGGTCCATAACGTCCTGGTTCCACAGCATCGGATTTGTGGGGTGCCCCAATGATGCACTGGGGAATCCTTCCAGGAAGCTCTCACATCAGCATGTGCCTGCCAATTGTCCGGAAGAGCTAACTTCCCTTGGACAATTGCGCTGGGCTGGGAACCATCCGACAGAAGCCATTTCAATCATTAACTTCGGATGGTTCTGCCAGTTTTATCCTGATGGTTACTCTGAAAGAGTTGGAAGGAAATAAACACTTATTGCTTCAGAGAAACTAATTAAACACCCAAACTATCCTCACATGACCACCCCATCCCCCCGGGGGTTGACTTATCTCGCTGCACACCAGTTGCTCCACGCTGATGCTGCCGGGGGCACGCTTCGCTGCTCATGTCTCACCCAGCCCGAGTGAGGCAGATTGAGCAAAACAGGGAGGGTAAATTCACTCTGAGTGGCAATCCAATGAGGTTTGCCGCTCTGGGCCATGATTTCACATGCAAAATAAAGTGGGAGGTGGTGTGACCATTTGCCACCAATAAAGTTTGTATATTTTATTTATTAGTGTCACAAGTAGGCTGACATTAATGCTTCAATGAGTTACTGTGAAAATCCCCTCGTCGCCACACTCAGGCACCTGTTCGGATACACTGAGGGAGAGTTCAGCACGACCAATGCATCTAACCAGCACGTCTTTCTGACTGTGGGAGGAAACTGGAGCACCCGGAGGAAACCCACACAGACACAGGGAGGATGTGCAAACTCTGCACAGAGAGTGATCCAAGCTGGGAATCGAATCTGGGTCCCTGGCGTTGTGAGGCAGTAGCGCTAACCACTGTGCCACCGTGCCTCCGCAGTGCCACCCAGGCGTAACAGTGGCACAGTGGTTAGCACTGCTGCCTCACAATGCCAGGGACCCAGGTTCCATCCTGTCCGTGTGGAGCTCGCACTTTCTCCCCAATTCTGAGTGGATTTCCTTCGGCTGCTCTGGTTTCCTCCCACAGACCAACGATGTGCAGGTCAGGTTGATTGGCCAGGCTAAATTGCCCCGAGTGTCAGGGGGACTAACAGTGTAAATATGTGGAGTTATGGGGATAAGGCCTGGGTGGGATTGCTGTCAGTGCAGGCCTGATGGACTGAATGGCCTCCTTCTGCACTGTAGGGATTCGATGATTCTAATATGTACACCTAAAATAATATATTTACCAAAGTAAGGCCTTGATACATTAAATGTAAAGGGTCAATTCTGTACTTGCAAAAGGTTTACTGCAGGAATTTGCAGTCAGATAGTCAATTAAAATTAATGGATGGTTAAAAGTGCACCGTGCTTCCTGTACGCACTGCTCCTTACTAGTCCCTAACACAGAAAGGATGTGGAAGCCATAGAAAGGGTGCAGAGGAGATTTACAAGGATGTTGCCTGGATTGGGTGGCATGCCTTATGAGGATAGGTTGAGGGAGCTCGGTCTTTTCTCCTTGGAGAGACGAAGGATGAGAGGTGACCTGATAGAGTTTTCCACGATGTTGAGAGGTATAGATCGGGTGGATTCTCAGAGGCTTTTTCCCAGGGCTGAAATGGTTGCTACGAGAGGACACAGGTTTAAGGTGCTGGGGAGTAGGTACAGAGGAGATGTCAGAGGTAAGTTTTTCACACAGAGGGTGGTGGGTGAGTGGAATCGGCTGCCGTCAGTGGTGGTGGAGGCAAACTCGATAGGGTCTTTTAAGAGACTTCTGGATGAGTACATGGGACTTAATAGGATTGAGGGTTATAGGTAAGTCTATTTATAAGCCTAGGTAGGTAGGGACACGACCAGCGCAACTTGTGGGCTGAAGGGCCTGTTCGTGCTGTATTTTTTCTATGTTCTATGTTCTAACACTTAGAACTAGGTTTCTGAACTAATACAAAATAATATTAAAAAACCAACTGAATAGATTCCATCAGTAACTACAAAAGGATATTTGCATTTTCCAACAGCAATTTACACTTAATTCACAATTATAAACATCCTGAAACTTTGTTGATTCTCATAACTTGTAACTTGGTCAACAAAGCTGCACATGAAATTGAATTTTCACGAAACCTTTCAACAACCACAAATAGAACTTCATGAAAAACATCACAGGTACGTTACTCCGAAATACACACTTGTTACTTTGAAGTCCAAGCTGGAAGGAAGGATGACAAGAGGGTGTGTCTCAGGATCTGACACAACCACGTTTCTGAGACATGCAATCTCCCCTCTTGTGGTTCAGAGCTCAGGGAAACTGCCTTGTGGGAGAGTCACTCCTTTACAAAAATGTGATTGTCTCCTTTGCCCATCAGCACAATATATGAACAGGGAACTGTGCATTCCCAACTGACAGCCACAATCAGAGTTTATTCTGCTCCAAGACCAATGTGCCAACTAGTTGGTTCAACAGCGTAAGAAATAAGGACGGGATGGAATCCAAAATGGAAAAAGCTGGCAACATGGATCTGTTCCCTTTATCTGATTTGCATTAATGCAAAATCGTTTATGTATTATTACTGATCTTGTCATCCTTGTTATACTTAAAGCTTTTGACAAGATTTTAAAAGGACTTTGAAGATTAGTGCACGAAATCGCAAGCATTTGCCGGAACTGTGGGTTTCGTATGGAAGCCAAGAATATTCTGCTGGTGAATAAGCTCAATTCTTCATCGCAGAATTACCATTTCCATCACTGCATTTCCTTAAAGGGACTGCCAGATCTTTTTTTTTGGCAAAGCAGTGGTTTTCTGTGTGGCCACCTAACGTCACAGTTAGCCATGTTTCTCTCTGATTGATATGGTGTGTGGTGTGTACACTCACGTCTCTTTGGCATGATGATGCCTTTACCCGGCCTCGACGTGGAATCAGATTGTCCAGTCAAGGATTGAGTGCTCCTAACTTTACACAGAGGCTCCACTGGAGTGTAAGCAGCAAGAATTGCACCAATACCAGTAACAGCACTCCATCCATGAAACCAATTAGGGAGTTCCAACCTCAGTGACAAGTCTGCCCTTCCAGATTTCGTTGCCAAGTCATCCTGTCAATCAACAGCAGTGCTCTGGGCTACTGCAGAGTTTCCTGATCAGTTAGTGGACTCCTGAGTGTGATACAGAGGCTGATTTAGTTCCTCCTACAACGCTGTCCAAGACCCAAACACCATCAAACTTAACATCAACTCCCTGCAACCTAGTATACTGTCTTTGCTGCATGTATAGTGTAGTTTCCATTACCCTGACAGACCAAATGTAAATGGGGTGATTCCTTTGCCAAGCACTTTTGTTTCACCTGTGAGTGCGACCCCGGACTCCATATCACACTCCACTGTGGGCAGCACGGTGGCACAGTGGTTTGCACTGCTGCCTCACAGTGCCAGGGACCCGGGTTCGATTCCCGGCTTGGGTCACTGTCTGTATGGCGTTTGCATGTTCTTCCCGTGTTTAAAGTTTATTTATTAGTGTCACAAGTAGGCTTACATTAACACTGCAATGAAGTTACTGTGAAAATCCCCCAGTCGCCACACTCTGGCACTTGTTCGGGTACACCGAGGGAGAACTTAGCATGGCCAATGCACCCAACCAGCACGTCTTTCTGACTGTGGGAGAAAACCGGAGCTCCCGGTGGAAACCCATACAGACACGGGAAGAACGTGCAGACTCCGCGTAGACAGTGACCCGGGTCGAACCCGGGTCCCTGGCGCTGTGAGGCAGCAGTGCTAACCACTGTGCCACCGTGCCACTTGAGTGGGTTTCCTCCGGATGCTCCGGTTTCATCCCACAGTCCTGGTTAGGTGCATTGACCATGCCAAATTCTTACTCAGTGTACCCGAACAGGCACCGGAGTGTGGCAACTGAGGGATTTTCACTGTAACTTCATTGCAGTGTCAATGTAAGCCTACTTGTGATACTAATAAATAAATAAACTTCAATTCCCTGTTCCATTTTAACCAACTGCCACAGAATTATGGCCAGGAGAAGCAAGAAATGTTCAGTCATAATTTACTGCCTGCTGGGGTGAGATTCCACGGCTCCACTGTGCCCTTCCTGGGTCTGCAAGTGTCATGATAGGATCACGAACCATATCATTAACAGCTGCCTTGTGGAATAAGTTAACAGTTCTGAAGTAACTCCTCAGAGGTCAGTGTCCCTTCACCAGATTCCCTTTATTTACAAACTTATCCCCACAGGTAAGAGTGCCTCACAAATTTGGTTGAGTTTTTTGAGGAGGTGACAAAAACGATTGACGAGGGAAGGGCCATGGATGTCGTCTATATGGATTTTAGTAAAGCGTTTGACAAGGTCCCTCATGGCAGGCTGGTGCAAAAGGTTAAATCTCACCTTTAAATAAAAGGTGAGCTAGCTAGATGGGTGGAGAACTGGCTTTGCCATAGAAGACAGAGGGTAACAGTGGAGGGGTCTTTTTCCGGTTGGAGGTCTATGACTAGTGGTGTTCCGCAGGGCTCTGTACTGGGACCTTTGCTGTTTGTGATATATATAAATGATTTGGAGGAAGATGTAGCTGGTGTGATCAGTAAGTTTGCGGACGACACGAAGATTGCAGGAGTTGCGGATAGTGACGAACATTGTCAGAGAATACAGCAGGATATAGATAGGCTGGAACATTGGGCGGAGAAATGGCAGATCGAATTTAATCCAGATAAATGCGAAGTGATGCATTTCAGTAGATCTAATGTAAGGGGAAGCTATACAATAAATGGCAGAACCATCAGGAGTATAGACACACAGAGGGACCTGGGTGTACAAGTCCACAGATCCTTAAAGGTGGTAGCACAGGTGGAGAGGGTGGTCAAGAAGGCATATAGCATGCTTGCCTTTATTGGACGGGGCATAGAATATAAAAGTTGGCATATGATGTTGCAGCTGTATAGAACGATGGTTAGGCCACATTTGGAATACTGCATCCAGTTCTGGTCGCCACACTACCAGAAGGACGTGGAGGCTTTGGAGAGAGTACAGAGAAGGTTTACCAGGATGTTGGCTGGTATGGAGGGTCTTAGCTATGAGGAGAGATTGGGTAAACTGGGGTTATTCTCCCTGGAAAGACGGAGGATGAGGGGCGACCTAATAGAGGTGTATAAAATTATGAAGGGCATAGATAGGGTGAACAGTGGGAAGCTTTTTCACAGGATGGAGGTGACAAGGGGTCACGGGTTCAAGGTGAGGGGGGCAAGGTTCAACACAGATGTCAGGGGGACGTATTTTACACAGAGGGTGGTGGGGGCCTGGAATGCACTGCCAAGCAAGATGATTGAGGCGGACACGTTGGGATCGTTTAAGGCTTATCTAGATAGCCACATGAACAGATTGGGAATAGAGGGATACACAAGAATGGTCTAGTGGGCACATGAGCTTGGAGGGTCAAAGGGCCTGTTCCTGTGCTGTATTGTTCTTTGTTCTGTTCTTTGCTTCAGGTACAAAGTCAGAATCCGGAGTGTCAGTAGCCCTGACACTCCTGAATATATGTACAGGTGAGGCTCCCTGATTGGGCAGGCAGTCAGTACCTCAATCAGGGAGCTCATGCTCCAAGAGGCCAACCTCAGGGGCCTCGTTGAGGTCATCACAAGTTTGAAATGGTTAGAATGAGGTTCACTCACAATTCCCTGATACGCACTGAACGCCAATGCAGGGAGAGGGTCATTTTTTTTTTAGTTTTGTTGAGAGTAACAGGAAGTGGCACAAATCATCTAACAACTCATCGAGAGTCAGAAATCTACTCATAGAATCATAGACCCCCACAGTGCAGGAAGAGGCCATTTGGCCCATTGAGCCTGCACCAACAACAATCCTACCCTATTCCTGTAACCCCACATGTTTAGCCTGCTAATCCCCCTGACACTAGGATCAATTTAGCATGGCCAATCCACTTAACCCGTGCATGTTTGGACTGTGGGAGGAAACCGGAGCACCCGGAGGGAACCCACGTAGACACGGGGAGAACGTGCAAACTCCACACTGGCAGTGACCCAGGACTAGAATTGAACCCGGGTCCTTGGCGCTGTGAGGCAGCAGTGCTAACCACTGTGCCTCCAGTGCCGCTCTAGGTATCTCTGTTCCTTATCACAAATGTCTGGATTTGTTATGAACTCCTAACGGTGAGTACCACCAATCCATCATTATTTTCCCAATGTTTCTGTCTCTTTGACTGTAAAAAACTTAAGGCCTGTGCCTACCGACAGAAATGGCGTGCAAGTGTGTGGTGATCCTGGGATAAGTGCCAGCTATCAACATGTGCCATTTTACACACTTTCAAGCGCATGCCCACCCAGGGTACATCAAATTCTGCCCCGTGTCCGGGTGCAAGAGGTCTGCCCAAAATTCCTGTAGTCACAACTAAAGCCTTCTCCACGTGTAGCAACAACTTCTGCGAACTTCACCAGCCTAACTTCTCAAGCCACCAAGCGTTTTCACCAACCTTGGTGGAGGCTGAGGGGAGACCTGATAGAAGTCTACAAAATTATGAGAGGCATAGACAGGGTGGATAGTCAGAGGCTTTTTCCCAGGATGGAAGTGTTAATTATAAGGGGGCACAGGTTCAAGGTGAGAGGGAGAATGTTTAAGGGAGATGTGTGGGGGAAGTTTTTCACAGACAGTGGTTTGTGCCTGGAATGCACTGCCAGAGGAGGTGGTGGAAGCAGGCACATTGGCAACATTTAAGAGGCATCTGGATGGGTGCATGAATAGGGAGGGGATAGAGGGATATGGATCGAGGAAGGGCAAAAGGTTTTTTTTTAGTTTAGTTAGGGCCTCATGATCGGCGCAGGCTTGGAGGGCCGAAGGGCCTGTTCCTGTGCTGTACTTTTCTTTGTTCTTTTAGCCTCAAACAGCCTATCGGCATTAATCCAATTTTGGGACCCTTAGAACTTATCTACAGCTCCTACTTTCACCTTTGCTGGAACTATTGTCAGAGATGCCACATTTCAGGTGGGAAACTGGTGTTTGCGTTTGAACAGCACAGGGCAACTCACACTCTTGGTGCTGACCTTTTTTTTCTTCTCACAGCTAATCGGCCACTTTGCAGTTATTGTGCTTATATTTCGAACAGCCTCACCTCCCTCACACATTCTTTTCATCATTCAGTATCATTATGAGCTTTGATTCCTCTCATTAAGCTTCCATTTGCTTCATGTTTACATCAGTTCAGCTATTTACCCATCCGCTTTTTTCCGCATAAGGGCTTTGTAGTTTCTTTCTGAGTCTTTGCGTATTTCTCTCTCCTTTGCCCCTTTTGTTCTTTTGAAATGCTCTGATGTCTTTCCGTTCTGTTGAAGGAGCTGTGCCTTACATAGTAATGTGTCTGTTCTATGGATGGAGGCACAGTGGTTAGCACTGCTGCCCCACAGCGCCAAGGACCCAGGTTCAATTCCAACCTCGGGTCACTGTCTGTGTGGAGTTTGCACATTCTCCTCGTGTCAGCGTGGGTTTCCTCCGGGTGCTCCGGTTTCCTCCCACAGTCCAAAGATGTGACGGCTAGGTTGATTGGCAATGCTAAATTGACCCTAGTGTCAGGGGGACTAGCAGCATAAATATGTGGGTTTATGGGAATAGGGCCTGAGTGGGTTTGTGGTTGGTACAGACTCGATGGGCCGTATGGCCTCCTTCTACACTGTAGGATTTCTACGATGATTCTATGATGACCTGTTGAGTGCTTCTAGTACCTTCTATATTGGAATCATAGAATCATACTGTGCAGAAGAGACCCTTCAGCCCTTCAAGTCTGCACCAATATGCAAGAAGCACCTGACCTGAATCCCACCCAGAGTTAAAGGTTCAAATCGAATATACCCCTTCTTTGGAACTGAAGTGAGGTAGAAATATATTGGGGTTTATGAATATCTGGGGTAGGATAGGAGGCGGGAGAGATTGAATAACAAAGCTATAATAGAACAGAAGGCAAAGGGAGTGGTAGTGGCTGCAACAAAGAGACATAACACTGATGCAGAATAAGTGTTAATGGCAGAATAATGAACAGCTCTCTCTGAAAGCAAACACATGAAAACAAAGACATTGACTGGCTCTTGGGGGAGGGGGAAATCAAAATGGAGAACAGAGTTCATGGTCTGAAATTTGTTGAATTCAACATTGAGACCAAAGGGCTGGAAAGTGGCTAATCGGAAGTTGAGGTGTTGTTCCCCCAGTTTGTGTTGGGCATCACTGGGGAAACAACACAAGTGACACCCAACTTGTCACTTGTTGGGCGTCACTTGTGTTGTTCCCCTAGTGACACCCATTGCAACAGGCCGAGGACTGAAGTGTGAGCATGAGAGCAAGATGTTGGGTTAAAATGGCAAGTTCGTATTCACCTTGAAATGGTAAATCTGTTTCTCTGTCCATGGATGGCCAGACTTGTTGAGTTTGTCCAGCACTTTCTGTTCCTATTCCTTCTCCTTTTGGATTATCAAGAGCATATGTGTTTCAAATAGAATCCTCCTTGAAACATGGTTCCGAGGTCAGTCAGTTCCATGGGGAACTCAGTGCCCTTTTGGGAGCTGAGTTCAAATCCTGCCCAAATTTGTAAGCGATGAAAACTTGGTGGGGGGCAGGGAGAAGGAGGGTTGGGGTTGTAGGGGGGGGGGTGAAGTTCTCCAGCCATTTGTGGCAATAGGATCCTCTAATCCCACTGGCAACGCACCCCCTCCCATGGGATTCGTGGGATCATTGTGTGACATCAATGGGGAATCCCATTGACAGCGACGGGATCAGAAATCCTCGCTGCTGGAGAACAGCACGCCATCTCCCACCGCTAAGAAAGACACGACTGGGAGGCTGGGGAATTACCTCTCAATCTCTCATGGGCTGAGACAATCTGAAAACAATTTCTGTTGAACAGAGGCCGATGATACATAATACCCTTTCTTCAGATCAATTGACATTACAATTGACTCAGGGTGCAGTAAGAAATAAAACATTCAACATTGAGGTCTGGGGTTTGTTACATTGTTGGAAAAGGATAGATGGAGTTTTCCTCTGCATTTCCTTTGTTTTGGATTTCACCCAAATTGCTAAATTGGATTCGTTTGCCATTTATTTTAAATCTGTGTCTTTAGTTAGTGATCCTCTTGCCAGTGGGTTCTCTCCATCAATACTATCAAAATCTATTGTATTTTTCACCAAAGCCAGTAAATTCTCTCCTGAAACATCTTTGTTTCAATCTGGCCCCATAGCTGAAATCCATAAGACACAGGAGCAAAGGTAGGCCATTCAGCCCATCAAGTCTGCTCCTTCATGAACGGGACGGCACAGTGACACATTGGTTAGCACCTCACAGCACCAGGAACCCGGGTTTAATTCCAGCCTTGGGTCACTGTCTGTGTGGAGTTTGCACATTCTCCTCGTGTCTGCATGGGTTTCCTCCGGGTGCTCTGGTTTCCTCCCACAGCCCAAAGATTTGCGGGTTAGGGTGCATTGGCCGTGTTAAACTGACCCTAGTGTCAGGGGGATTAGCAAGGGTAACTGTGGTGTTACGGGAATAGGGCCGGGGTGGGATTTTGGTTGGTGTAGACTCGATGGGCCAAATGGCCTCTTTCTGCACTGTAGGGATTCTATGATTCTATGATTCTATGAATGAGTTCATGACTGATCTGATATAATGATCCTCAATTCCACTTTATCATCTTATCCCCATGACCCTGGATTCCCTTACTGATTAAAAATCTGTCCATCTCAGCATCGAAAGTTCCTCCACCCTGCTACCACTGTGGTAAATCTCCTCTATCCATTCTTACAATACCCCTCCCAAACAAACTAGCACATTCTCCCCCGTGTCTGCGTGGGTTTCCTCCGGATGCTCCGGTTTCCACCCAATTTCTGGCTTTGTCAACAATGCCCATATCCCATGAGAGAGTAAAGGAACAAAATCATATCTCCCCATTCCAATTTACATCATCATATGTCACTAATCTGAATATTTTTAAAAAGGCATTTGAACCAAAGGTTTGATTTTCCACAACCATGATAATGAGACATTCCAAATTTATTACAATTTTCAATAACGTGATACAAAAGTTCATAACATGAAGCCATTTTAACTCAGCCAGATCTTTTTTTATTCATTCGTGGGACATGGGCGTCACTGGCTGGCCAGCATTTATTGCCCATCCCTAGTTACCCGAGGGTAGTTGAGAGTCAACCACATTGTGGAGTCACATGTAGGCCAGACCAAGTAAGGATGGCAGATTTCCTTCCCCCAAAGGACATTAGTGAACCAGATAAGTTTTTATGTGAATCAACAATGGTTTCGTGGTCATCAGTAGATTCTTAATTCCTGATTTTTTTGTTATTGAATTCAAATTTCACCACCTGTCGTGGTGGGATTCGAACCCTGGTCCCCAGAGCATTAGCTGAGTTTCTGGATTAATAGTCTAGTGATAATACCATGAGGCCATCACCTCCCCATAAATAACACCCAGGCCATTTAGCTCCCTTTCATCCACAGACTCTTTAATGTACCTTATCGGGGACTGTACCCTAAGTTTTCAAACTGCTGCACCCCAGCCACTGGGATAAGGCACCGGGGTATCTATCTAACCCAAATTATTTATTATCTGATGCCAGCTGATCAATATTTTCCACCGAAACCACTGTATTCCATGACTTTCTGACCATCTTTCTCCATCCTCCACCTATGAGAGGTCACACAACAGCAGGTTATAGTCCAGCAGGATTATTTGAAATCACAAGCTTTCGGAGCATTGTGAAGGAATAGGGTGGAGAGAGGGAGTGGGTAAGATAGTTTGACAGAGAGTTGGTGCAGACTCAATGGGCTGCTTCTGCAGTATAGGGATTCTATGATTTAATACCTGAAGACTTTTCCACAGATGGGGAGTGAGGGAAAGCACAGGGAACCACAATACTGGACCAAAAGGGCACTTGTTAAGGTTTATGGTTACTGTGCCAAGGTGCAGCATGGCTGTGAAAAGATTTGTAAACATACAGCTTGGAATGGGGAGAAGTGGGCAGTGGAGAATTGAAGCATGGAGGTAACAAACACTACTACTCCCCCTGACATCCCTCTAACACAAAGGAGCAATTTAGCATGGCCATTCAACCTAACCCACATATTTTTGGACTGTGGGAGGAAACCAAAGCACCCGGAAGAAACCCACGCAGACATGGGGAGAATGTACAAACTCCACAGACAGTCACCCAAGCTGAGAATCAAACCTGGGTGCCTGGCACTGTGAGGCAGCAGTGCTTGCCACTGTGCCACCCACAAGGCTGTGCCAGACTTTGCACCTTGTCAGATTTTGGTAGGGTTCTTTGGGCAGTGAGCGGTTTGGGCCAATCTGGGTTGAGTGCAGTCAAAGGTTGCTCAGAGCGCAGGAATAGACCAGCGTGCAAGCAGCCAAGTAGATAACAAGTTAGTGCTCTGCAGTACCTAGGAATATTGTGCAGGTAGGTTAATTACAGAATGCACTGCAGCCACTCACCAATGTGCCTTCAACAGCACGGACCACCTAGAAGGACAAAGACAGCAAAAGCATGGAAATAGTACCACCTGCAAGTTCTGTTCTAAGCCACACACCATTCTGATTTGGAACTGTTCCTTCACTGTCGCCGGGTTAAATTCCTAGAACTCCCTCTCTAACAGCACTGTGGCTGTACCTGCACCCTATCAACTGCAGCAATTAAAGAAGACGGCTCACCACCACCTTCTCAGGGGCACTTAGGAACGAGCAACAAAATTGCCGACCTAAACAATGACACTCACTGTTAAGGGATTTAAAAAATGTAATAAGCCACAACTGCTTTGCTAAACCTCTGTTTGTTTCCTTTCATTTAAGATACTCCATAAAATCTACCTCTTCCCCTTAATTGGCTTAATTACAAAGATTGTTTGATAATGCTCCAATGATGTGCTTTGGCACTCTTGTTACACATAGTTGTTTGGAATCACAGAACTTGAGTATTGCAGAAAAAAAAGACATTTTTGTCAGTTTTTCATCTTGCATTCATCAGAACATTCGCAAGAATTCAATATAAGGAAAATCGACAATTTCATACTCTATTTAAAGAGGTTGCTGATTGGTTGGAAAGTCGTCTCTGGTTAGTAGATGCATTGTCATGGAGAATGCATCAGGCATTAGATGTGGTTCTGCAATTAAACAACATTTGCAAAATATTCTTCATTGAATTGTGCTGATAACTAATTTATTATTGTCAGTCAGGCTCACAGTGTGGCACATTTAGGTGTACTGGAAGCTAAATATATCAATTCACAGGACCATGTTCTTTGCAAACAGAAAGAGCAGGTACACACATTGCCCCTATTTCAGCCAAACAAAATAGATGACAGCCATTCACTGGTTCATTCCTCAGGGCAATGTCTTGACCAATTAGAATCAAGTTGCCTGGTTTACATTTGAAATAATGCTTGGCTGTTCACTTTCAGTCACCATCAAATAGTGTATTTCCATAGCAACACCTCTACCAATCAGAATTCACTTGCCAACCAATCACCTCGTACAGTATAAAATTGTTGCCTTCCCTTGCATTGTATTTTGTGAGTGTTCTGTTGAGTGCAGGATGAAAAGGTTTGACAAAATAGTCTTGTTTTCAGCGATAAACATTTAGTTACATGAAAGACAATATATAACTACAAATTGCTGTTTAATGGACCCCAAATCCAGTGAGAAAAAGAAAAATGTAAGCCTTAAAGGATCATTACCCTACTTGGGAAGATAGGTCAGTTTAGGCTTTCAGAACAATGACCTACTCCAATAGTTCAACAGCCATGCCATCAGATTTGTGGCCAGGACATTTGATTTGATTTGATTTATTATTGTCGTATGTATTAGTATACAGTGAAAAATATTGTTTCTTTCACACTATACAGAGAAAGCGTAGCGTACATAGAGAAGGAAAGGAGAGGATGCAGAATTTAGTGTTACAGTCATAGCTAGGGTGTTGAGAAAAAATAAATTTAATATAAGGAAGGTCCATTCAAAAGCCTGATGGCAGTAGGGAAGAAGCTGTTCTTGAGTCGGTTGGTACTTGACACCAGACTTTTGTATCTTTACCCTACAGAAGAAAGTGGAAGAGTGTATATCTGGGTGCATGGGGTCCTTGATTATGCTGGCTGCTTTTCCGAGGCAGCGGGAAGTGTAGACAGAGTCAATAGAAGGAGGCTGGTTTGAGTGATGGGCTGGGCTTCGTTCATGATGCTTTGTACTTTCCCGCGATCTTGGACAGAGCAGAAGCCATATCAAACCATGATGCAACCAGAAAGAATGCTTTCTATGGTGCATCTGCAAAAGTTGATGAGAGTCGTAGTGGACAAATGTCCTTAGCCCCCTGAGAAAGTAGAAGCGTTGGTGGGCTTTCTTAATTATAGTGTCGGCATGGAGGGACCAGGACAGGTTGTTGGTGATCTGGACACCTAAAAGCTTGAAGCTCTTGACCATTTGTACTTCGTCCCCGTTGATGTAGACAGGGGCATGTCCTACACTATGCTTCCTGAAGTCGATGACTATCTTCTTCATTTTGTTGACATTGAGAGAGAGATTATTGTCATTGCACCAGTTCACCAGGTTCTCTATCTCTTTCTTATACTCATCTCATTGTTTGAGATCCGACCCACTACAGTGATGTCATCAGCAAACTTGAAAATTGAGTTGGAGGGGAATTTGGCCACTTAGCCATAGGTGTATAAGGAGAACAGTAAGGGGCTGAGGACACAGCCTTGTGGGGCACCAGTGTTGTGGATGATCGTGGAGGAGGTGTTGTTGACTATCCTTAATGATTGAGGTCTGTGGGTTTGGAAGTCTAGGATCCAGTCACAGAGGGAGGAGCCAAGCCCCAGGCCACGGAGTTTGGAGATGAGTTTTGTAGGAATAAAGGTGTTGAAGGCCGAGCTTTAGTCAATAAATAGGAGTCTGACAAAGGTATCCTTGTTATCCAGGTGTTCCAGGGTTGGGTGCAAGGTCAGGGAGATGGCGTCTGCTGTGGACCTATTGCAGCGATTGGTGAACTGCAGTGGTCCAGGTAATCTGGGAGGCTGGAATTGATTTGTGCCACGATAAAGCTTTCGAAGCACTTCATAATGATGTTTGTTGAACTGTTGCAGCCATCATTGCCACAGAGGAACAAGAGTTTTTAATTATTCTTATTTATATATTTACTGACCAGTGGCAACTGATTTATGGGTGGCAAGGTGGCACAGTGGTTAGCATTGCTGCCTCACAGCTTCAGGGACCTCGGTTCAATTCCAGCATCGGGTGACTGTGTGGAGTTTGCACATTCTCCCATTGTCTGCGTGGGTTTTTCTGGATTCCCGGGTCTCCTTTCACAGTCCAAAGATATGTCAGTTTGGTGAATTGACCATGGTAAATTGCCCCTTAGTGTCCCAAGATGTGTAGGTTAGATAGATTAGCCATAGGAAGTGTGGGGGTTACAGGGGTAGAGCGGAGGAAACAGCCTTGGTAAGATATTCTGTCAGAAAGTCAGTGCAGTCTCGATGGGTCGAATGGCCTCTTCTGCACTGTAGAGATTCTGTGATTAAATATCTTTTGTTGCTGATCACACCCTCCACTGATAAAACCAGGTCTGGCCCAATGCCTGTCAGTTTGTGGCTCTGCAATGTTTTGTGGGTCGCACACAGCTACCCTCTGATGCTGCAGCTCAGAGCTCCAGTTAGCAAGGTTAACCTACAAGGGGTTAGCTGAGGCCTACACCATGCGTGCAAGAGACTAATTTCATCAGATGCTTCTGATCCAGTTACCAGCCAGTTTGATACAAGTTACTGTTCATTTTCTTCCAACAGAATATGATTGTGGTTTTAGTCAATAAGTTCAACTGTAATTTAAACCAAATGCACTCTGCAAAAAGCATGCAGAGAGGCGAGATATGCCTGTGAAACAGGGTGGAAGTCACTTTAGCTGATGCACCTCACTCGAATTTGGCATTGCTCTTGTCATTGTATATTGAAGAACTGAAGTATTTACTAGAATGCAATTTAGATACTGCTCTGTGAATATTTAATTGTGAAAAGGAGTGGTTTTGTTTCTCTTGTTCGCTTTTCATCAAGTTCACATCCAAAATGATTGCAAAGTAAAAGATTTTGACACTGTTAACCAATAGCTTGAGTCATGGAAACTTTTAGCCAAAATATAACAACTTGGGTAGCCAGCGTGGAAACAGTTAAGTGGAAGCAACATTCGACGCATTTTAAAATGACCACATCCTTTCCATTCAAGAGCAAGTAAAACACTTGCAGTCATTTGATTGAGCTTTCTACTCCAGAGTACCCGCACAGTGCAGAGAAGAGGGGCGGCACGGTAGCACAGTGGTTAGCACTGCTATTTCACAGCTCCAGGGACCTGGGTTTGATTCCCAGCTTGGGTCACTGTCTGTGTGGAGTTTGCACATTCTCCTCGTGTCTGCGTGGGTTTCCTCCGGGTGCTCCGGTTTCCTCCCACAGTCCAAAGATGTGCGGGTTAGGTTGATTGGCCATGCTAAAAATTGCCGCTGAGAGTCCTGAGATGCGTAGGTTAGAGGGATTAGCGGGTAAAATATGTAGGGATATGAGGGTAGGGCCTGGGTGGGATTGTGGTCGGTGCAGACTCAATGGGCCAAATGGCCTCTTTCTGCACTGTAGGGTTTCTTTCTCAGAGCACTTTCACCTCTAGAGACTGTAGATGTATAGGAATATGGACAAGAATTCTCCAGCCGTTCACTCCCTGCCGCTGCTGCCAGCGAGAATGGAGAATTTGGCACACAGCCACACCTCCACTCATTGCAGTGGGACTGGAGAATCTCAGCCAAGGAGAATTCCAGCCGTGCAATATTGAAAATTGTTAGAGATGCTGACTGGAATTTTACCGTGCCGCACACCATGGGAATTGGAGCAGGCAAGGGGCAGCAGAAAGGTCCACTGACCTCGGGCGGGATTTTACTGTTTCGGGATGAACGAGGGCATAAAATCCTGCCCACTCTCTCTGAGATGATGTGCTAAACTGAAGCCCTTGTTTTAGGGTGTAAAAGATCCAAAGACAGCATTCCAGAAGAGTAAAGAGTTCCCTCAGCATATCGGTTAATATTTCTACCTCACTTCAGTTCTATCTTATTCACTCACTCTCCACTGGACTTCACTGAGGAGAAATTGGCTGCTTTGTTTGCCCACGCAACAAGGTGGATTGCAACTCCAAAGTCATACATTAGCTATAAAGCAAGTTGGGGTTGTGATGAGGCTAAATTGCTTATTTATTTCGCAGAGAATAAAGAAAATGGGCCGATTTATGGACTATTCAAAATGGAAGAGAAAACGATCAACAAATGGGGAGTTGCTGCTCATGATTGTTTGAGGAAATGCAAAGTGTTATCAGTGTGGACAATCTTTGTTTTATATACAGGAAGTATTGTGCCCAAAAAAAGAATTGATGGTAAATGTCATACAAAACTAGGCCACAATAGTATCTCCATTGTAGAGCAACCATGGCAATACTCTGCTTAGACAGCAGAGGTTTCAGTTTACAATTCCCCAGAGAAAATATCTCAGTTAGTGCAACAGCAATTATGATTGGAATGAAGAGCTTTGTCGTATGAGGAACAGTTGAGGACTCTGGGTCTGTACTCGTTGGAGTTTAGAAGGATGAGGGGGGATCTTATTGAAACTTACAGATAAAACTGGCAGAACCATCCAGAGTTACCGATTTAAGTCGCTTCTGTCAGATGGTTCCCAGCCCAGCGCAATTATCCAGAGGAAATTAGAACTTCTGGACAATTGCCAGGTACGAGAGATTCCCCAGCGCACCATTGGGTTACCCCCAAAATCTGATGCTTACATCTCACAAATGAGATGGAGGGAAAAGTTCATGTCTGGAACCGTTAGATGTTTTCAAAGAGGGTTTGGGCAGGAACCTCACTGTGTCACTAGCGGGGTTGGGGTAGTTTGGGGGGGGGGGGTGCGGGGGGAGGGGGGACGGTGGAAGGCTGAGATGCCGCCGGCGAGATTCTCTTTCCCGTGGTCTTGCGGGATTTTCCACCAGTGTCACCATTTTTGCCCGTGGTGAACCACCAGCTGAAAATCCCCCCCTCCAGAAGTGAGAACATTGATTGGGGATCTGATAGAGGGTTTTCAAGCTGATGAAGGGCTGTGAAGATGTGGGTCATGCTCACCTAACTCTATCAGCAAGATGGGCAACAAGAGAGATCAAAATTAAAACCATCATAAGAAGACTTTTAACGGGGATTAAATTAAATTTCTTTACACAGTGGATGGTTAGAAGTTGAAATTTATGCTGCAAACGGTAGCACAATGGTTAGCACTGTTGCCTCACAGTGGCAGGGACCCGGGTTCGATTCCAGCTTTGGGTGGCAGTCTGCGTGGAGTTTGCACATTTTCCCCGTGTCCGTATGGCTTTCCTCCGGATGCGCCGGTTTCCTCCCACAGTCCAAAGATGTGTGGATTAGGTTGATTGGCCATGTTAAATTGACCCTAGTTTTGGGGGGATTAACAGGGTAAATATGTGGGGTTACGGGGATAGGGCCTGGGTGGGATTGTGGTCAGTGCAGGCTCGATGGGCCAAATGGCCTCCTTCTGTACTGTAGAGATTCTATGATTCTTTGAAATTGTTTTAAAAACAGAGCACGTATCTTGAAAGGGAACTAAAAACTTGCTGGAGGAAAGGAATATTAAAAGATGGACAATGAGAGGCAGAGTTAGACAAAGTGAATTGGGTTCTCCTCCAGTGTCCTTCTGCACATTCCCTTTGTTAGCACAGTGGAATTCTGCGCTTGCAGGAACATTAAGCCAAGCGAATGATTTGGGATTAGGGCATTGGGTAACAAATCCTGCCTCAGTCCTTCTGTTGGAATGAATCCACACTTGCGGGAAAATCCTGGAGACAGAGTCTCAAGCCTCTCTTACCAATTGTAATTCTCAAATTCTGCTAATATCCCAGTGAGTCGAATTTAAACTTTTCCATTGTTTCTTTATTCCTATAATTTAGTGACAAATTGCTCACAGTATTCCAAAGGCTTCTGTAAATTCAGCAATATAATTTTGCTTTTCTATTCTATGCTTCGAGATATAAAAGAGACCACATTTGGAATATTGTGTGCAGTTCTGGTCACCTCACTATAAGAAGGATGTGGAAGCGCTGGAAAGAGTGCTGAGGAGATTTACCAGGATGCTGCCTGGTTTGGAGGGTAGGTCTTATGAGGAAAGGTTGAGGGAGCTAGGGCTGTTCTCTCTGGAGTGGAGGAGGCTGAGGGGAGACTTAATCGAGGTTTATAAAATGATGAAGGGGATAGATAGAGTGAATGTTCAAAGACTATTTCCTCGGGTGGATGGAGCTATTACAAGGGGGCAAAACTATAGGGTTCGTGGTGGGAGATATAGGAAGGATATCAGAGGTAGGTTCTTTACGCAGAGAGTGGTTGGGGTGTGGAATGGACTGCCTGCTGTGAGAGTGGAGTCAGACACTTTAGGAACATTTAAGCGGTTATTGGATAGGCACATGGAGCACACCAGGATGATAGGGAGTGGGATAGCTTGATCTTGGTTTCAGATAAAGCTCGGCACAACATCGTGGGCCGAAGGGCCTGTTCTGTGCTGTACGGTTCTATGTTCTAAAACCAAACATTCTGTTTGTCTTTTTTTTATGGACCTGAACTTTCAACTTTGGCAGAAGACATTAAGCAGGCCCTAGTGAATTTTCTGCCTCTTATGCACCCCCTCCACCTCTTGAATTTCCTTTCCAATGAACTTCATAGCTTAACATTGACTGAGGCCCTAAAATCAGTCATTTGCCCTCAGCTGAGAAAGATTAGGCTGGCACATAAGAAGATATCAAATAGTAGTTGGAGTAGGCCGTTCAACCATTTCTAGCAAACCAAAAAAGATGGTTGCTACAAATCACATGATCACGTAATTGTTCTGAAGCTACTAACAGCAATTACAAGAGCAAAATAATTCTTCTCTCAGACTGCAAAATCTCACACATCATTGTACAAACTCCATATAATCACAAAATCAGGGGACTCACAGATCAAAACTTGTTAAACCCATAGGGCTGCTAACAGACACATCTTATACCTGAGACTCTCTAGGTAAATTTCAAAATCTGCCTGGAGCCTGGATTGAGTGGACGTGGAGAAGATGTTTCCATTAGTAGGTGAGAATAGGATCCGAGGGCACAGCCTCAGAGTAAAGAACTGAGATGAGGAGGAATTTCTTTAGCCAGAGGGTGGTGAATCTATGGGATTCGTTGCCACAGAAAGATGTGGAGGCCAGATCATTGAGTATATTTAAGACAGGGATAGATAAGTTCATGATGGGTAAGGGAAGCAAAGGTTTTGGGGAAAAGGTGGGAGAATGGGGTTGAGAATCTTATCAGCCATGATTGAATGGCAGAGCAGAGTCAATGGACCAAATGGCCTAATTCTGCTCCTATATCTTATGGTCTTAAAAATGGACCATTAAGGGGATAAAGCAACATCATTTGCATCTGATAAGCTTACCCTTCTAGCAGAGAGCGTCTGCCGAGACAATGGCTTCCCAAAACCAAACCCTCAATACGAATGGTAGCTCTTTCGACAGCTAATGACAAGGACATTATCAGTGCTGAAATCAAAACCAGTTCCAGACACTGAGTAAACATCCCTCTTGAAGTCACCGTAAAGAAAGCAGGTCATGTGACTTGAGTGACCATTTTGAAATCCTACTCCACCAATGGAAACGGGGAAATCCTCAGTCTGCTGTTTCAACATCAACTGGGAAAGTCTGCAGCAGCTTGGCTCAGTAGGCAGTGGGTTAGCATCCCTGAACTCCTTGAATGCTGCTTGATTTTCAAAGTCTCTGATCAACACCTGCCAAAGTACAGAAAGCCCATTGTGCTACATTCATTTTAGGAAGTTTTGTGTTGCCATCTCCTGTCCTGATACGTTTCAGGCTGAACTCTGTCATGAGAGAAACACTTGCTGGATTTTGACTTCCCAGATTCTTGGTTTTGTTTGATTGATTATTGTCACATGTATTGTGCGCTTGCGCGCTATGCAGACAAAACATACTGTTCATAGAGCGCAAAGGGGAGGACGAGGGGAGAGGGTGCAGAATATCGTGGAAATCACCTGAACTAATATTCATTTCTGTGGGTCTTGTACTAGTTGTAAAATTCTTATTTCTATCCCCTCTTTTTAGTGTGTGAGTGCGTGTGTGTGTGTGCATGTGTGTGCGTGTGTGTGTGTGTGTGTGTGTGTGTGTGTGTGTGCATGTGTGTGTGAGTGTGTGTGTGTATGCATGTGTGTGTGTGTGTGAATGCATGTGTGCGCGCGTGTGTGTGCGTGTGTGAGTGTGTGTGAGTCTGTGAGTGTGTGTGTGTGCACGTGTGTGTGAATGCATGTGTGCGCATGTGCGTGTGTGTATAAGAACACAAATTTGCTATAGATTATTGGTCACTTGAATCTCACAAATCAAATGTTTGGGAAAACACAGCATACTTTAAAAATAATTGAAACCATCTTCTGCTTACAGACGGTTGGTGAGGGGAATGAAGTATGATTTGCCTAACTCTCCCCCATCCGTAACAGAACAAAATAACATTCATCAAAACTGAGAAGACCCACTCTCACTACAATCCTAACAGCAACCAGAAACCCCAAATTGGAGGCCAAGATATCAGAATATTTGCTTTGAAAGTTTCCTCTCCCACCCTTGATCCTTCCACCAGCGTTACCGGATACTTACAGCAGACAAAGTGCATATGCCCCTGCCACCGACTCACTGCCCCTGACCAGGAAACTCCCGTCCATTCCAGCTTTGGCAAGCAGCTCCTCAGCTTGTGCTCGGCTGATGTCCAGATGGTACCAGGGCGGACTTGCTGCAGACATTCTGACCACACCCAACGCAAGCTGATCAGTGAAACCCTGGAAAAGGAAAAGGAAGAGAGCCATCAGCAAGGGGAAGAAAATGGTGAAGGCGTCAGTGCTGCCGTTGTGTCAGCCGTCACTCGGTTGGTAACACTTCTGCCTCGGAGTCAGAAAGTTGTGAGTTTAAGTTGCATCCACAGCACAAAACCTAGTTTGCTGAAAGAGTGCTGCATGTCAGAGGTGCTGTCTTTTGGATGATTTCTTCTCTGTCAGGTGAACATAAAAGATCCATGTGTCCAGTCAATATCTATTCATCAACCAGCAACATCATCATCCCTGATCGGTAAGGGAATTAGGGGTTATAGGGATCAGGCGGGTAAGTGGAACTGATCCACTTCAGATCAGCCATGATCTTATTGAATGGTGGGACAGGCTCAAGGGGCTAGATGGCCTACTCCTGCTCCTAGTTCTTATGTTCTTATCACCATGATAGATCATCTGGTCATTTTTTAAAACTCCAATCTTAAAGTTACAAAGCCAATGCCCAGAGTGGACCGGGCAAACCTAAATCCATTCCTTGCTTCAAAAAGTTCAAATCCCAATTGAATCCAATTCATGGTCACCACAAGAGAGACAAACAAGATCCAAACTCTCAGCATAGGGCAATGCACCCCAACTTGCGCTTGATCTGACGCTTGACCTTAGCTAAAAGGTCACTATCATATTGCTGTTTATGCTCAAATTGGCTGCTGATTTTCTTAATCGGACAATAGTGACTGTACCTCAGCACTAAAACAGTGCTGTGGGTGCAGCTACACCACATGGACTGTAGCAGTTTGAGAAGGCAGCTCTCCACCACCTTCTCAAGGGTAACTCAGGACAACAAATGCCTAGTCAGCAATGCCCACATCCCATGGAAGATTTTTTTAATGTACTTCATTGTTCTGCAAAATACCTTGGATCATCCAAGATCATAGAATCATAGAATCCCTAGGGTACAGAAGGAGGCCATTCGGCCCATCGAGCCTGCGCCAACAGCAATCCCACCCAGGCCCCTATCCCCATAACCCCACATATTTACCCTGCTAATCCCCCTGACACAAAGGGCAATTTAGCATGGCCAATCAACCTAACCCACACATCTTTGGACATGAACATATGGACATTCAAACATACGGATTAGGAGCAGGAGGTAGGCCAATCTGCCCATTCGAGCCTGCTTCATCATTTGATAAGGTCACAGCTGATCTGAATGTGACCTCAAGTCCAGTTTCCTATCCACTCCCCCTCATCTCCTTTGGTAGTCAAGAAAAGGGCACGAAATAAGTGCAAATCTTTCTAACTTAAATCAGCTTTCCTCTGAATTGCATTTGCTATCAGATACTTGCTGTGTTCTGCCACTTGCCTGCTGATAATAAAGTTTGTGTATTTGACCAGGGGCAACCTCATGAAAAGTCTTCGGCATACAATTTTTATTTGCTACAAACACTTGGTTGCTTAAGGACCTCATTCTGTCCCCGCTGATATTTTACCCATGGTGGGGAGAGGCCCACACCATAGTGGAAGCTCAGCAGCTACAGCTGTGTGGGTTGGTTTCAGGAAAGAGAGGAGAACTTCCTTTGCTGGTCCCTGCATGGCCCATCAGGGGCAACCGCCACCCCTCAAGGTCATTGCCGCCGGCAACCTTCTTAATGTCCTCTTGAACCCTAGCCCCCCCCCCCCCCCCCCCCCCCGCCCCCCCACCCACCCAGAGCCAGTGAGAGATGTCATGGGCCCAGGGATGCTTCTTCTGTTTCAGGGTTCCTTATTAGCCCTTTCTGCTAACCTCCTCCCTCTTGAGGCCTGTCTCCTGAGCCCTTGGGAGTGAACCCTCTGGAGAGGGGAGAAGGTTGGGCATTGGGTTGGGAAGGGCCACCATCAGTGAGTAGGAGGAAGTCACCAGGGAATGGCCAACTTTGAGGGAGGAGGTTGGGAAGGACCACACCATTGGATGAGGAGATCAGGGAGCTTGGCTGAAGAGCATGAAATATGGACATTTGTGATACAGTGCCAGTTGTGGCAAATTGCAGTGTCCAAAACAGCCAACGTGGTGTGTAGACTATCTCGATGGCGAGGCTACTTGAAAATGATTGTTGTTCTGTCAGTGAGCCACAGGCCCCACTAGAGCACAAGCCCCTTGCAACTTGTACACGTTTCTCTCCCTGACCCCAACTCTGCCATCACCCCAACCCATTGAGACCCCCCCTCTCCCCCCCCACCCCACCACCAGCCCCAGACTTACCCAGGCTTCTCCGCCTAGTGAGACTGCCTGTAGTCCTAGCAGTAGCCGCCCCACTGCTGGAACTACCATGTTGCTAGCATGTAATTATCTAGCAGATCTCTGAGGCTGGACTTCTTCCCTATTTAGGGGCAGAAGCCTCAACTCAAAGCATTTAACACTGCTTCCAGGTTTAAGTTGCTGTGAGGCATCCATCAGGATTGTAAATGTGTCCCCCCATCAGACATTTTAGCTGTGGTGCGCGAATCACATTCACTCAGGCTACTCAATGTTTTAAAAATACATACTACTGAAATAGGCCGGTGAACATCGATGAAATTTAGCACAGTGAAGTGTGGCTTTTTGAAATGAAGAGCGAGGAGACAAAATAAACTAATTTGTAAAAGTAAAACAGGGCTATATAAATAGCTTGACAGCATCCAGGACAAAGCAGCCCTCTTGATTGGCACCACATCTACAAACATTCAATCCCTCCACCACCGCGCTCAGTAGCAGCAGTGTGTACTATCTACAAGATGCACTGCAGCAATTCACCAAAGATCCTTAGACAGTACCTTCCAAACCCATGACCACTTCCATCGAGAAGGACAAGGGCACCAGATACGTGGGAACACCACCACCTACAAGTTCCCCTCCAAGCCACTCACCAACCTGACTTGGAAATATATCATCGTGCCTTCGCAATCACTGGGTCAAATTCCTGGAATTCCCTCCCTAACGGCATTGTGGGTCAACCCACAGCACATGGACTGCAGCGATTCAAGAAGGCAGCTCACCATCACCTTCTCAAGGGCAATTAGGGATGGGCAATAAATGCTGGCCAGCTAGCGACGCCCATGCCCCATGAATGAATTAAAAAATTATATAGAGAGAACAAAAGCAAGGAAATTACACTAAAACTTTATAAAACACTGATTAGGCCTCAGCTGGAATAGTGTGTTCATTTCTGGGCATCACACTTTAGGAAGGATGTCAAGGCCTTGGAGAGGGTGTTCAAGAGATTTGCCAGACTAATGCAGGGATGAGGGCCTTCAGTATTAGGAGTTGGAGAAACCGGGATTACTCTCCTAAGAGTAATGAGGGCTAACAGAGGAATTAATGGAGGGGTTGAAAATTAGGGCAGAGTTTGAAAATGTAAAGGAGGAGCAATTGTTTCCACTGACAAAAAAAATGTGGCTAGCCACAGGACACAAGTATGAGATAATTGGCGAAAGAACAAAAGAGCAATTTTTGAAGCGCAATTTGTTTCACAATGAGTATTGACCTCGAAGGCCAGTGGAGCAGATTAAACAGTAACTTCCAAAAGGGAATTAGATGTAATCGGAAACATTTACAGGGCTATGGAATGGGACCAAATAGTTGTTCTTTCAAAGAACCAACAGAGACACAAAGGGGCAAATGTTCCCATACTGCCCGCCATGGGAATCGGAGCAGAAATTGGGGGGTGGGGGGGGGGGGGGGGGGGAGGTGGTCGGCCGTGGAAAGGTCCATTGACCTCGGGCGAGATTTTCCTGTTTCGGGGCGAACGTGGCTGGAAAATGGATATCTTCCATGCTGAATCATTCTACAATTCTGTGACTATTGTGACCCTTTTTTTGGAATATGCTATTGACAATGTATTATACATATTTTGACACTTAAAAGCTAATTCAGCCTGGAGTTTGTCATATGTACATTATCCGGTCAACTAATCCCAGGGCCTGTTTCCATGCTGTAAACATTTATGGCTCTATGACTCTTGAGTACATATCCTGTTTTCCCAGACCTAATGGGTAGGATTTTACGGGCTTGCTCGGGCGAGACAGGAAACTCCCACCCGTGGTCAACGGAGGTTTCTGTTGTCGGACCCTTGCCCGCTCCGTATCCGTGGCGTGTGAGGTCGTAGAGTTCTGGCCAATGGATGGGATTTTCAGGGAGTGAAGGTGCTCACAATTGGATCGCCAGTGGGATCTCCCAGTCCCGCTGAAGTCTACAGCATTTTGCGTGGCTTACCCATCCAGCTGCTGGGCAGCCCGGAATGATGGGTAACTTTCTGGAATGAAAGGTCCCCCTGGGGAGACAGGAGTCCCGGGAAAAATGATTTCCACAGCACGGGAGTGGCGGCGGGGCAGTGAAGGGGGGGGGCGGGGGGGAGGGTGCAGGGATGAAGTTCTGGGATGAGATGTCTCCCATGGGGGGAATAGAAGCCCCACCAGCAGGGTTCCTGCTGCTATTTAGGGACTTAATTCTCCAGGGGCTGAAGATCGGGGTCCGCTGGGGTGCCACAAGTTTTGATGGCGGACGTTAGCCTCCTGACACCCTCATTAAATTCTGCCCACAAACTCACCAAATGTCACCATCACAAAGCCCAATTGCCTCCACTGCCGTAACAAAATCCATTTCATCGTATCCCTCTGGACCTGAGTTAAACACAGGCAACGTAGGATAGAATCTCTACAGTGCAGAAGGAGGCTATTCGGTCCATCGAGTCTGCACCGACTCTCTGACGGAGCATCTTACCCAGGCCCTATCACCACGTATTTGCCCCACTAATCCCCCTAACCTACACTACTTGGGACACTAAGGGACAATTTAGCATGGCCAATCCACCAAACCTGCACATGTTTGGAGCATGAGAGGAAACCAGAGCACCCAGAGGAAACCCACGCAGACATGGGGAGAACATGCAAACTCCACACGTACAGTGACCCAAGCGAACCCCTGTCTTTGGCGCTGTGAGGCAGCAGTGCTAACCATTGTGCCACCGTGCCACCCATTCCATGGAGGATTCTCACAACCAGAGCAAGGAGGCTCCCTATTCATCTAATCTGGATTAGATCCCCGAATTTTAAGGTCAACACTGTGCAGAGAAAATTATGTTCGAAACTGTGTGGTGCTCTGGTCAAATCTGATCTTGAGTGCTATGGCTACTTCTGGTCACAAACACACAAGGCAAATATTCTAATGCTTGAAGCAAATCATGGAAAAGCCACAAGAGAAGTCTGAGTGTTGGAGCATCAAGTAATGAGAAGAAAATGTGGGTTCTTCAGTCAGTAGGTTTCTGAGGGTTAAATTTACAGAAGTATTTAACATGGACAATAAAGGCAAGTTCGAAAAACGACTTGAAAGTAATGAAAAACAAACTTAGAATTTACATTAATAAGTTCCTCCTTCATACGAAGAGTGTCTGCAATGCATAAAGGAGGCCATTCGGCCCATCAATTCTGCACTGACAACAATCTCATTCAGGCCTTAACTCTGTATAATCCCTCTGACACTAAGGGGCAATTTAGCATGGCCAATCCACCTAACCTGCACATTGCTGGGCTGTGGGAGGAAACCGGAGCATCGGGAAGAAACCCATGCAGACACAGGGACAGCGTGCAGACTCCACACAAACAGTGACCCAAGCTGGGAATTGAACCCAGGTCCTTGGTGCTGTGAGGCGGCAGTGCTAACCACTGTGCCACCGTGCCACCCGTACTTTCAGATAGAGTATGGAGGTCAAAAGCCTGGAACAATTTAATAGGCAAAGAGATGCTGCAACGGGCAATCTTTTTCATCTTTTGGATACATAAATTTAGATTTAGCCAAATAATATTCTTCATATTTATGTTATTTTGCAACCTTATGGAACATTCACCCAGAACTGTGCAAACAACAGTCTGACAAAGAGCACACATTGAAAGGCTTCAAGCTTTGCACAGTGGAAAAATAATCAATCACACACTGTGATGTTGATCAAACCATTCCCTTTCTTTTTCATGGTCAGCGACACAACAACTGAAATTTAGTTTATTTCTATAAAAACAAATGTTATTCACAGCACTAATGAAAATAATAATGCAGAACCGTTGCAACAATCATGGAGATCCCTGGTGCAGGAGGCTATTCGACCCATCGGGAATGTGCCACCCTAACTCCCGCAGACCACAGACCATTCGCTTTCCCCTGACCTCTCATTGCTCGAGGCAGGTTTCTTCAGATGTCACCCTGCCATTCCAATGGGAAACCCAGCAAAACATCTGACCATCCTTCTGACCTCACAACCCTCACAGGATCCATCCTTGACAGACTGCCTTCAACGACATGACTATTCAGTCGTCCCTGGAGCCCTACAGCTAAGTTTTACAGTCACTTACCATAAGACCATCAGATGTAGGAGCAGAATTAGGCCATTCAGCCCATCAATCATGGCTGATATGATTCCCATCCCCATTCTGCTGCCTCTCTCCATTACCCTTGATCCCCTTATTGATTAATAACCCATCTATCTCTGTCTTAAAGACACTCAATGACCTGGCCCTCTGTGGCAATACGTTCCACAGGTTCATCATCCTCTGGCTGAAGAAATTCCTCCTCATCTCAGTTTTAAAGGAGCGTCCCTCCACTCTAGTTCTAGCCTCTCCCACTAGTGGAAACATCTGATGAGACCAATTTGTACAGGTCATCGTAACACAGAGTCCCCCCGCCAAAAGCACAAATTCATCCAATTCCTTTTTAAATATCAAAGCGAAATGCTGCAGATGCTGGAAATCTGAAATAAAAGTGGAAAATGCTGGAAAAGTTCAGCAAGTCCGGCAGCATCTGTGGAGAGACAAACAGAGTTAACGGGCGAGATTTTACAGCCTCGCTCGAGCGTCTTCCATTGTCCACCCCTCGCCCACTCTGATTCTGTAGCAGGCAGGGCGGCAAAATTGCAGCAAACGTTTTCCAGTCCCCATGACTCTCCTTTGGAGTGTTTTTTTTGGGATGTTCACAGTGAAGAGGAGGCGGTTAGTACCAGGAAACTGGAAATTATTGACGTGAGGGGCCAGTGGAATCGTGAATGTAGATGGGAAGAGACTGAAGAAGGGGAGGGAGAATGGAGGATGGGAAGGAATGAGTTCGGAAGAAATGAGTCTCTGATGAAGGGTCATAGAGTCATAGAGTCAGAGGTTCACAGCATGGAAATAAGCCCTTCAGCCCAACTTGTCCATGCTGCGTTTTTTTTAACGACTAAGCTAGTCCCAATTGCCCGCATTTGGCCCATATCTCTCAATACCCATCTTACTCATGTAACTGTCTGAATGCTTTTTAAAGGTCAAAATTGTACCCGCCTCAACTACTACCTCTGGCAGCTTGTTCCAGATACTCACCACCCTCTGTGTGAAAAAATTGCCCCTCTGGACCCTTTTGTATCTCGCCCCTCACCTTAGACCTATGCCCTCTAGTTTTAGACTCCCCTACCTTTGGTCATCCAGACTCGAAACGTTAACTCTGTTTTGCTAACGACAGATACTGCCAGACCTGCTGAGATTTTCCAGCATCTTTTTTTGTCTTCGTTCCTTTATCAATACAGTGGCCTGTTTTAAATAGGCAAGGATGCACTGTAACATGGACTGCTTGTGGACACACAGAACAAGTCAATCAATGAAACAGCAACGATGCAGTATTAAAATCCAACATGTGCTCTCCTGTTTCTGCAGGAAGTAGCGAAGACAAGGGAAGGAACAAGTTGTATGAAACGCAACCTGAAAACAGGACAGACAATATATCGCCACAATAAAAGCATATTAGGATAATATGCTGGGAGTTTGACTGCAAAAAGGCCATCAAAGCAATTCCAAGTGAACAGGGCAATTAAGTCAATTTATATGAAAGAACCATTTCATAAGACATTAAAGAGAAACAGGGTGCACAAGCAGACTCGGAATGGTAAATAATTACAGTTTCAGTAATTTGATATTTGATTATTGCCAAGGTTAAGTAGACTGCCGAAGACAAGGCAGCGCTAGGCTTTCTGCAGTAGATTGAATTCATTTGAAACATGAATAACTATTTATGTATCGTAAAACACTGATAGAAATAGAAAAGATGGACACTGTTTTCAACTGCAGGGCTTCAAAGACTGGGGCTGAATTTTCCAGTCCCGCCCGCCACCAGAATTGTAGCAGGTGGGAGGCGGACCATGCAAAGGCCCGTTGATCTCCGGTGGGATTTTCCAGTCCAGAGGTGAGCGCGGCTGGAAAATCCATCCTGGATGTTTCTCTAGTTTCGTCACCAAGGCTATAGAGGGCGAAAGGCCTCAGCCCCTCTTCTTGTCCATTCACCCTGCCCACCTGAAACTCCATCACTGGACTCCATAATGCATCCTTCTCCCTATTCTAACTATCATTGTTTTGCATTTTGCCAGGTGTTCTTCCTTCCACTGTATCAGCAAGTAAAAATATACCAAGAAGGGTTACAAATGGTGTAATTGCTGTGACGATATTTTTGCCACATTGAATGTAAGAGCATAAGAATGTAAGAACTAGGAGCAGGAGTAGGCCATCTGGCCCCTTGAGCCTGTTCCGCCATTCAATGAGATCATGGCTGATCTTTTTGTGGACTCAGCTCCACTTACCCGCCCGCTCACCATAACCCTTAATTCCTTTACTATTCAAAAATCTACCTACTTTTGCCTTAAAAACATTCAATGAGGTAGCCTCAACTGCTTCACTGGGCAGGGAATTCCACAGATTCACAATCCTTTGTGTGAAGAAGTTCCTCCTCAACTCAGTCCTAAATCTGCTCCCCCTTATTTTGAGGCTATGCCCCCTAGTTCTAGTTTCACCTGCCGGTGGAAACAACTTCCCTGCTTCTATCTTATCTATTCCCTTCATAATCTTGTATGTTTCTATAAGATCCCCCCCTCATTCTTCTGAATTCCAATGAATATATCCCCAGTCTACTCAGTCTCTCCTCATAAGCCAACCTTCTCAGTTCTGGAGTCAACCTAGTGAATCTCCTCTGCACCCACTCCCCACCCCACCTCCCTCCACCCCGCGCCCCCCCACCGCCCCCACCATGCCAATATATAATTTCGCAAATAAAGAGACCAAAACTATACACAGGCGTGAGGTATGACCTCACCAGCACCTTATACAGCTGCAACATGACCTCTCTATTTTTAAACTCCATCCCTCTAGCAATGAAGGACAGAATTCCATTTGCCTTCTTAATTACCTGCTGCACCTGTAAACCCATGATAACAAGCTGTTGTGAGTGGATCTCAAACACTGTCTCTCGATTTAGTGTTGGCCACCCTGGGCTTCAATTCTTTCATCATAATGAGTAGAAATGCTCAACACCAACCAGTCCTCATGGCACTGGTCGGGTGGTGCCTGGAATTCTCAACGCAGGCTGATACTAACCATTCTGGAATTTGAGAAGCTCAACAATTTCTCTGAGGCCAAATCTTTTAGACTTGGACATTTTGCTGTTGCGTTTGTCAGGTATACATTACTGATTGTTGGTACTCAACGTTCAGTCGGGTTTCGTGTAGGGGATATTGATCTGTTTTTTCTATTCATTCATGGGACATGAGCGTCGCTGGCTGGGCCAGAATTTGTTGCCCATCTCTAATTGCCCTTGAACTGAGTGGCTTGCTAAGTCACTACAGTCACATGGAGGCCAGACCAGGTAAGGAGAGCAGATTTCTGTGGAATAAGGGCATTAATGAACCAAACTGGTTTTTAATGACAATCAGCAATGGCCAATAGAGTCATAGAGGTTTACAGCATGGAAGCAGGCCCTTCGGCCCAACTTGTCCATGCTGCCCTTCTTTTTTTTAAACCCCTAAGCTAATCCCAATTGCCTGCATTTGGCCCATATCCCTCTATACCCATCTTATCCATGTAACTATCAAAATGCTTTCTAAAAGACAAAATTGTACCCGCCTCTACTACTACCTCTGGCAGTTCGTTCTGGACACTCACAACCCGCTGTGTGAAAAATTGCCCCTCTGGACCCTTTTGTATCTCTCCCCTCTCACCTTAAACCTATGCCCTCTAGTTTTAGACTCCCCTACCGTTGGGAAAAGATGTTGACTTTATAGCTGACCTGTGCCCTTATTATTTTATAGACCTCTATAAGATCACCCCTAAGTCTCCTAAACTCCAGGGAAAAAAGTCCCAGTCTATCCATTAGGTCATCATTAGGCTTTTAATTCCAGTTTTTTAATCGGGTCATGCATTTGAACCTGGGTCCTCAGAGCACTACCCTGGGTCTCTGGATTACGAGTTCAGGGACAGTACGACTATGCCACTGCCTCTCCATATATTAGTACTTATTAAGTAAAAGGTGTTGCATTCCTGGTATGACTCTTAATAGATGATTCTCAATGGATTATTACTTTATCCTTTCCTTTGCTCCTTCAAGGCACCTCCTAATACTGGCACGATTTGTGCATGTTTATTTGCTCACATATCCAAGTAACTAATCCAGGTAATTGAGTTACCACAGATCACCCATCACTCACCTGATGAAGGAGCAGCGCTCTGAAAGCTCGTGATACCAAATAAACCTGTTGGACTTTAACCTGGTGTTGTGAGACTTCTTCCTGTGCCCACCCCAGTCCAATGCTAGCATCTCCACATCATGACTACCACCGATTCAGCTAACTCAACATAGAGCGGGGGTGGGATCTGGGACTTTCTGGTTTGCGTATCTCAGTTCAGATATCTCGACTCTGTGCGATAGTGTCAATAGAATCCTACAGTACAGAAGGAGGCCATTTGGCCTACCAAGTCTGCACCGACCACAAACCCACCCAGGCCCTATCCCCATAACCCCATGCATTTACTCTAGCTAGTTCCCCCTGACACAAAGGGTCAATGTAACATGGCCAATCCACCTAACCCACACATCTTTGGACAGTGGGAGGGAACCAGAGCACCCGGAGGAAACCCACGCAGACACGAGGAGAACGTGCAAACTCCACACAGACAGTTATCCAAGCCAGGAATCGAACCCGGGTCCTTGGCGCTGTGAGGTAGCGGTGCGAACCACTGTGCTACCGTGCTGTCAATATCAATCCGTTTGATGGAGAACCAACAGCCTGTTCCTGCACCTCCCTCAATTTTTATTTCCGCTGAAATCAATGAAGACTCACCATTACCCGTTTTACACACAGTGAAAATCCACCCCAATCAATTTTCACTGGGTCATTTACAAATCGCTCTGTGCTGTAAGTGGCACTAAAGCTGATCGCACCGTTTTTACCACCATTATCATTTTTTTAAAAACGTTCTCACCTCAATATTCATCACAAAATAATCTGAATTACAAAGCTACAATCACTTTTTAAAAAATGAAGTTAACACCCATTTAATGAGTATTATAGAACCATATCATCGAATCATAGAATCCCTGCAGTACAGAAGGAGGCCACTTGGCCCATCGAGCCTGCACCGACAAAGGTCCCACCCAGGCCCTATCCCTACAATCCCATTTATTTAACCTAGCTAATCCCCCTGACACTAAAGGGCAATTTACTATGGCCGTCAACCATGGATTATGATCAAACTGAATTAAAATGCTCTTTTAACACAAATGGCACACTCGGGTGGGATACCGGAGAGTTGAACACTGACCCTCAAACCATTCTCGACTTAAAGCCAGCGCTTTGTGAAAAAGGTGAGAAGCTGAGTGTTGAAAGCTGACTTTGACCCTCCGAAAACAAGAAACCCGCAGCAGAGTGTTTCACACACCAGTCACATACTTGACGCGGAGGACCCCGTTGTTATTGATCAACATGGTGGGTGAGCGGGGAGGGGAGCATCGTAGCGCAGTTACTTTGAGAATGCAAAGTGTCTGATATTTATCTCTGCAATGTCATCGACTTAAAACAGCGACTGTTTTTTTTTCTAAGAACCCAACCAAACAGGAACGCAAGAGTGAATCTTACACCCATCAGATGTTAAAAGTCTGAGCGAATGTTCTTCATTACACCGAGTCTGGACTTAAATAGCACTTTCCACTCTTTCATGTCCCCTTATCTGAAAGTAAGTACAAGTGCCGAGAGTTTCACAGAAAGCCCCTCTTTTCGATGAACACACTTACCCTTTTGACCTGCTGCCTGGCGTTGAGTGTCTGGACAACTCCACTGTTGCTGCAGCTTCTGAGAAGCTAGCCTTGCCTCTCTGTCTGCCCCGTGGCTTCACTCATGAGTCCTTCTGCATGTCTGCAATTTGTGCAGTTTACTTGCAATCCTGCATGCTCCACTGACAGCCATGTGTGTCACACAGGCCCTCTGGTGGCAGCACTCCTCACTGACACTGATCTACAACCACCACCAGGCTGTGACGAAACCAATACAAGCAGATTGGTCGATGCTAAGAGAATACGGCGCACCGCTTGTCTTCCCTACAATTAAGAATTTTAAACGTGCAATGTCTATCTTCCCAAATCATCTTTGCAAATAAGCTGTATGCTGATTTAGGCATTTTTCACGTCCCTTATCTGAAAGTAAGTACAAATGCCGAGACTTTAGTGGTTTTTGTGGTTGGCTGGGCTCCTGAAATGGGTGGCACGCTGGCACAGTGGTTAGCACTGCTGCCTCACAGCACCAGGGACCTGGGTTTGATACCCGCCTCGGATCACTGTCTGTCTGGAGTTTGCACATTATCCCCGTGTCTGCGTGAGTTTCCTTCGGGTGCTCCGGTTTCCTCCCACATTCCAAAGATGTGCGAGTTAGGTTGATTGGCCATGCTAAATTGACCTGAGTGTGAGGGGGATTAGCAGAGTAAATATGTGGGGTTATGGGAACAGGGCCTTGGTTGGGATTGTTGTTGGTGTAGACTCAATGGGCTAAATGGCCTCCTTCTGCACTGTCGGGATTCTATGATAAATAGCCCCAGAAAGGGATTTTGAGATTAGATAACGGCAGGGGACATTGCTGAGGCACATCAAAGGATCTTGCAGGGGAGAGAATGTGCAGAATGGGGAACAGGGTGGGCTAGAGCTAACAAGAAGGCAGTGGTAGCGTGGCCCCTTGAAGGGGGCGTTAACTGAGGGCCAGGCGAGCGTCGAGGTGGGAAACCGGGCCAATCGGGGTCAGGGGTGCGTATCCCAGGTTGAGCAGGTCCTGCAGTTGGAGGCTGAGAGGAGTGTTTTACAGTGACATAGTTGATTTTGTCTGACCCTTTGTTTAAATACTTATTCTGGGACGGCACAGTGGAATAGTGGTTAGCACTGCTGCTTCACAGCGCTGGGAACCCGGGTTCGATTCCTGGCTTGGGTCACTGTATGTGCGGAGTCTGCACATTCTCCCCATGTCTGCGTGGGTTTCTTCCGGGTGCTCCAGTTTCCTCCCACAGTCTGAAAGACGTGCTGGTTAGGGTGCATTGGCCGTGCTAAATTTTCCCTCAGTGTACCCGAACAGGTGCCGTGGTGTGGCAACTAGGGGATTTTCACATAACTTCACTGCAGCATTAATGTAAACCTACTTGTGACTAATAAATAATAAATTTTATCGTGGTTATAAATTGGAAATATGGCTTTGGGACATGTTTTGAAGTAGGGTGGATACATTTCTCGATCCTCCTTTCTTAATCTCCACCTCCGTCCCATGTGCCGACTCAAGCTCCGGTTTGGTTCCATGAATTGTGTGCAGCCATTTTTCACATAACACAGATAGTGAATGTCAGGAGGCAATTCAGCTGTGAGGGCGTCACATTCCCATCTTGTTTCCTCCCAAAATCAACACACTCACACTTCACAGCATCTGGAAACCGGACTGGAGTCTGAAGAGATCTGAGAAGGTAAGATTCACTTTGCTTTCTCTTTGTGAGGTCAGGGAGAGGATTAGTCTTCCTCTGTCACCCCTCGCCACCCCCCCCGCCACCCCCTACCCCCCACCCACGCCAAGAGGAAATATTAAGGCTTACCCCTCTGCCCATCCACTCAACCTTCCAATGGGGATTGTCCTTTTAAGAGCCGCACAGTAGATTAAGGGTCATCTGGCCCGGGGGACCAATTGGGACTCAAGAGTGGGTAATCACCCCAGGGGTGGAATCCTCTTCCATTAGAAGACATGTCGGGAAATAGCAACAGCTATGCAGCTGCTGAACAATTCTTGTTAATAAATCCTTTTTGTTTTCATTAATGGAAGCCAGAATTCTCTGGCCGTTCACCCCAGCGGGATTCTCCGGTCCCGCTGCAGCGAACGGAGATTTGGCTAAGCACCAAATTCTCCGTCCTCGCTGGCAGCGCCTGCGGGATGTGAATGGCTGGAGATTTCCAGCCTTGGGGGATGGGATTTTCCAGCCGTGCTCGCCCCCAGGCTGGAAAATCCTGCCCGAGGTCAACAGACCTTTGCATCCCGTGTCAGGCGGGATGGGAAAATTGCACTCTTTGTCTCTGAAAGTACGCCATGATCTATGGCGACAAGTATAAATGATCATGACAGTGCTTCTGGCCTGACATCTGTGAGCATCCTGTTTTAATGGAAATCTGAAAGAAAAATGCTTACCAGAATGCTTCTCCTTGGGCGAACAGACCCATTTGAGATATTGCCAGACCTGGAGTAATGTAGAACCTGAAAAGATGGAAAGTTACAAGAATGGTGAGCGACCAAGAGAACATGGCAAGACCCCGGGTCGGAATCTACAAGAGGCGTGAGTGAAATACAGAACCTCCACTCACATTGTCGACTAAGTGGCGGACCTGGAGCTCAGTGAATTGGAGAGACTGAGGGTCAGACGCAGAGACAGAAGTTTAGAAAAAAATGTGTGGGGGAAAAAACAAGAGAAGATGGCCATGTGAAGCTGCCAGCTAGCAGGCCTGTGGTTTCAAATTTAAAATGAAGGAATTTGGATAAAAGGCAAAAAATTGTTGTGGTTGGAATTAAAGCTCAAAAGCTTAAAAAACTGGCTGGCAGTGTTACAGCTTAAAGAGTAAAAAAAATCAGGCAAAAATACTCTGTACCTGCATTGACACATTTGTTGCAAAGGGAAGCTGACTATATCACGGTGGCACAGTGGTTGGCACTGCTGCTTCACAGCACCAGGGACCCGGGTTCAATTCCGGCCTCGGGTCGCTGTCTGTGTGGAGTTTGTACATTCTCCCCGTGTCTGCGTGGGTTTCCTCTGGGTGCTCTGGTCTCCTCCCACAGTCCAAAGATGTGCGGGTTAGGTTGATTGGCCATGCTAAATTGCCCCTTTGTGTCAGGGGGATTAGCATGGTAAATGGGTGGTGTTGCGGGAATATGGCCTGGGTGGGATTGTGGTCGGTGCAGACTCGATGGGCCAAATGGCCTCCTTCTGCACTGTAGGGATTCTATGATTCGAGCAATTGCGGCCTGTGTGGGAGAAATAAAATGACCATACAGTCTAAAAGTAACAATACTCTGAAAGAAGTAATACATTTAAACTTGCAAAGGAAGAACTTGATGGATTCCGCTTGGAAGAAAGACAAAAATTAGATACTTCAAAAGAAACTAGGAACTACTGAACATGAAGAGGAATACATTACAACAACAAGACAGCAAACTTAGAGAATAAAGAAATTGCAAAAAAAAATACAAAATGAAATTAAGGGGAAATTAATGAGACATAAGCAACTAGAAAATAAGAGCAAGTTCAGTGAAGAACTGAATCAAGAGAATAAGGGCTTGAAGAAGGAAACTTGGCAATGAGAAATTAACCGAACATTGAAACTGACAGCAGAATCAGCAATTCAGACATGGAAAAAAACTGAGATCACGTACCAGAACAGGGTTACTGAAACAGGCACACCAACAGAAAAGCTCAGCAACCAAACTAGTAAAATAATTGGTGAAACAGATGCTGAATGCTGGACAGAGAAGAAACTTTATCACACAGCCTAAACATAGCTAAAACAGAATCCCACAACCATTCCTTCACATGTGACAGACTGAGGTTAGACTGACTGGCCTGTAGTTTATCCCTTCCTCCCTTATTGAACAATGGCACCACATTGACTGTCCTCCAGCCCTCCAGCACCTCTCCTGTGGCCAGAGAGGAATTGAAAATTAATACCAGCGCCCCTGCTATTTCCTCCCTTGCCTCACTCAACAGGCTGGGGTGCATTTCATCCGGCCCTGGAGATTTATCTAATTTTAAGCCTGCCAGACCACTCATAACCTCCTCTCTGTCTACGTTAATTTCTTTAATTGTATCACAGTCCCTCTCCCTGATTTCTATACCCACATCATCTCTCTCACTGGTGAACACCAATACAAAGTTTTCTTTAGAACCCGACCTATGTCTTCCGGCTCCAAATACAAATGAGCACTATGGTTCCTAATAGGGCTTACTCTTGCCCTGGTTATCATTTTACCCTCAATGTACTTGTAAAACAATTTAGGATTTTCCTTTATTTTACCTGCCAGAATCCTTTCATGTCCCCTTTTTTGATTCATTCATGGGACATGGACGTCGCTGGCTGGCCAGCATGCCTGGCCCATCACTAGTTGCCCTTGAACTGAGTGGCTTGCTCATCCATTTCAGAGGGCAGTTCAGAGTCAACCACATTGCTGTGCATCTGGAGTCACATTGGGCCAGACCAAGTAAGGACAGAATTCTTACGTCTTCCCTCAAGGATGTTAGAGAACCAGATGGGTTTTTCTGACAATCGACAATGATTTCATGATCATCAGTAGATTCTTAATTCCAGAGAGTTTTATTAAATTCAAATTCCGCCATCTGCCGTGGCAGGATTTGAACTCAGGTCCCCTGAGTTTCTGGATCAACAGTCTGGCGATAATACCACTAGGCCATCGCCTTTGCTCTTCTAGTTTTCTTTTTAAGTTACCTCTTGCACATGCTATACTCCTCCAGGTCTTCTGTTGTTTTGAGCCCTTGGTATCTGCCATAAGCCTCCCTTTTTCTCTTTATCCAATACTGTATAATCCCTCGATATCCAGGGTTCACTGGATTTGTTGGTCCCTGCAATCTTCCCATTTCCTTCATGAATGTGTCCCATTGTCCTGTCACAGATCTATCGAACAATATTTGCTCCCAGTCCACTCTGGCCAAACCATATCTTTTTTGAAATAGTCTAATTTTTACATTTCACGGTTGAAAGAGATTTTTAGGCATCATCCTGACAAAAACAGAGGAAAGATCAAAGAAGAATCTTCCTTGGGATTCACTTCATGGTCAGTTAGAGGAGCCACTGTTGGTTTTGCACTTGGTTCCAGGTGTCAGATTAGGTGGATGAAGCAAATTAGATTAAAATCTAATTATAAAAGGGAAAAACATCGACAAAATACTCCACATAATGTTAAAAAACGCAAACAATTTGAATCTCATTATTAATCCACTTGAAGAGTAGAGGAATGAATCAAACATGATTCGTTCTGTAAAAAAAGGGAGATAATTTACTCCTTTGACCTAGAAATGTGTCATGTTAGAAACTGAGCATTAAATATGAATGTACAAAATTCCTTTTGTCTGCTAAATTGTTTTAGTTTAATTATATTATTTGACATATGGTACTCCTGTAGTACGTATAATGGGCATCACAAAGCTGGAGGAAGATTCATCGAACAACTCATTACCTCACCAATCTCACTGCAACTGACTTGAACAATTACAGAACTGTCAAGCATTGAATCAGGACACCACCGGAAAAGCTCGTGAAGATGTAGTAAGAGGATTAAGAAAAATCATCGCTAATTGGAGATGGAAAAGGACCATCTGTCTATGTTCAAACTGGATTCGGCTAATGCTCGAGATTTGAGAACATGTCGAACAAGAAGCTTAGCTAGACAAACTGCATCAATCTGAGCAAATAGATAAAATGCTTCAGCCACCAAGCTCACATTTGTGAAAAAATCTATAATCCAATCCTTGATCAAGGCTAATTTTTGCCAGGATATTAAGTGTAAAAGTTATTCCTACTGGATAGCTCAAAATTGGGTGGCACGGTGGCAGAGTGGTTAGCACTGCTGCCTCACAGTGCCAGGGACCCAGGTTCAATTCCCGGCTTGGGTCACTGTCTGTGTGGAGTCTGCACGTTCTCCCCGTGTCTATGGGTTTCCTCTGGGTGCTCCGGTTTCCTCCCACAGTGCAAAGACGTGCTGGTTAGGTGTATTAGCCATGCTAAATTTTCCCTCAGTGTATCCGAACAGGCGCTGGAGTGTAGAGACTAGTAACAGTAACGTCATTGCACTGCGAATGTAAGCCTACTTGTGACACAAATAAATAAAAATATTCCGAAGTATTTTTTTAAAAATCTTCCCATTGCAATTTTCATTCTTTTTTATTCATTCATGAGATGGAGACATTGCTGGCTAGGCCAGCATTTATTGCCCATCCTTAATTGTCCTTGAACTGAGTGGTAGTTCAGAGCCAACCACATTGCTATGGATCTGGAGTCACATGTAGGCCAGAACAGGTAAAGACATCAGATTTCTCTTCCTAAAAGACATTTGTGAACCAGATGGGTTTTTTGTTACAATAATCAACAATGGTTTCATGTTCATCATTTGACTTATAATTCCAAATTTCTCTTGAATTCAAAAATCACCATCTACCAAGAAGGGAATCGAACCTGAGTACCCAGAAAATGATCTCGGTCTCTGGATGTTATGGGGTTAAAGGTAGACAAGTCTCCTGGTCCTAATGGAATGCATCCCAGGATACTAAAAGAGATGGCGGGGGAAATAGCAAATGCACTCGTAATAATTGACCAAAATTCGCTGGACTCTAGGGTGCTTCTGACAGATTGGAAAACAGCAAATGTGACGCCACTGTTGAAAAGAGGAAGTAGATGAAAGGCGGGTAACTATAGGTCGGTTAGCTTAACTTCTGCAGAATCCCTACATAGAATCCCTACAGTGCAGTAGGAGGCCATTCGGCCCATCGAGCCTGCACCTATTCCCGTAACCCCTCATATTTACCCTGCCAATCCCTCTGACACTAGGGTCAATTTAGCATGGCCAATCAACCTAACCTGCACATCTTTGGAGTGTGGGAGGAAACCGGAGCACTCGGAGGAAATCCACACAGACACGGGGAGAATGTGCAAACTCCACACAGACAGTGACCTGAGACCGGAATTGAACCCCGGTCTCTGGTGCTGTGAGGCAGCAGTGCTAACCACTGTGTCACCGTGCTGCCCTGTAGTGGGGAAAATGCTTGAATCTATCATCAAGGAAGAATAGCGAAATATCTGTACAGAAATTGTCCCATTGGACAGATGCAGCATGGGTTCATGAAAGGCAGGTCATGTTTAACTAATTTACTGGAATTCTTTGTGGGTATTACGAGTGCGGTGGGCAATAGGGAACTGGTGGATGTGGTGTATCTGGATTTCCAAAAGGCATTCAACAACATGCCGCAAAAAGGCTGCTGCATGAGATAAAGGTGCACGGCGTTATTGGTAATGTATTAGCATCGATAGAGGATTGGTTAACTAACAGAAAGCAAAGAGTGGGATAAATGGTTTTTTTCTGGTTGGCGATCAGTGACCAGTGGTGTGCCTCAGGGATCAGTGTTGGGACTGAAGTTTACAATTTACATAGATGATTTGGAGTTGGGGACCAAGTGTAGTGTGTCAAAGTTAGCAGATGACACTAAGATGGGGAAAAGAGGAGATAGTCATCGACTTCAGGAAGCGTAATGGAGGACATGCCCCTGTCTACGTCAATGGGGATGAAGTAGAAATTGTTGAGAGCTTCAAATTTTTAGGTGTCCAGATCACCAACAACCTGTCCTGGTCCCCCATGCCGGCACTATAGTTAAGAAAGCCCACCATCGCCTCTACTTTATCAGAAGACTGAGGAAATTTGGCACGTCCGCTACGACTCTCACCAACTTTTACAGATGCACCATAGGAAGCGTTCTTTCTGGTTGTATCACAGCTTGATATGGTTCCTTCTCTGTCCAAGACTGCAAGAAACTATAAACGGTTGTGAACAAAGCCCAGTCCATCGCTCAAACCAGCCTCCCACCCATTGGCACTGTCTACACTTCCCACTGCCTCAGAAAAGCAGCCAGCATAATTAAGGACCCCACACACCCCCGACATACTCTCTTCCACTTTCTTCCAATGAGAAAAAAATACAAAAGCTTGAGGACACATACCAACCAACTCAAGAACAGCTTATTCCCTGCTGCCATCAGACTTTTGAAAGGACCTCCCTCGCATAAAGGCTCTACACTCTCGCTATGACAGTAACACCATGTTCAGCACTCTCTCCTTTCCTTCTCTATGTACAGTATGCTTTGTATAGCGCTCAAGAAACAATACATTTCACTGTATACTGATATATATGACAATAATAAATCAAATCAAATCAAAGATGCGTGGTAGAGCAAAGTGTGCAGAGGACACTGAACGTCTGCAAAGAGATATAGATAGTTTAAGTGAGTGGGCAAGGATTTGGCAGATGGAGTACAATGTTAAATGTGAGGTCATCCATTTTGGTATGCAGAGCGACCTGGGTGTCCTTGTGCAGGAATCGCAAAAAGGTAGTTTGTAGGTGCTGCAGGTAATTAAGAAGGCAAATGGCATTTTGACCTTCATTGCTCGAGGGGTGGAGTTTAAAAACAGGGAGGTTATGTTGCAGCTGTATAAGGTGCTGGTGAGGCCACACCTGGAGTGCTGTGTCCAGTTTTGGTCTCCTTACTTGAAAACGAATATACTGGCACTGGAGGGGGTGCAGAGGAGATTCACTAGGTTGATTCCAGAGTTGAGAGTGTTGGCTTATAAGGAGAGACTGAGTAGACTGAGACTATACTCATTGGAATTTAGAAGAAGGAGGGGGGATCTTATAGAAACATTGTGGTGAACCATCGTTGGTTCCCACTGGATAGTACTGAGCCAGGGCTGGCCAGTACTACAGGAATGTATATAGGTTACTGTGGGATTGTACTAATGTTGCTGTTGGGTTAGGGTGGGATTGTTACACCTGTGTTTGTTACTGTTGTGGCACATCCCAGTCGGGCTCCGCCTCCTGGGAGAGGTATAAGAGTCCCTGCTCGGACGGGACCCCTTCAGTCTGGGATAGTGTGTTAAAGTTCTGATAGCTTCATTGTTAGTTAATAAAAGCCTTCTTTTACTGAAGCTTCAAGCCTCGTGTCCAATTGATTTGCATCAAACATATAAAATTATGAAGAGAAGAGATAAGATAGAAGCAGAGAGGTTGTTTCCACTGGCAGGTGAAAATAGAACTAGGGGGCATAGCCTCAAAATAAGGGGGAGCAGATTTAGGACTGAGTTGAGGAGGAACTTCTTCACCCAAAAGGTTGCAAATCTATGGAATTCCCTGCCCACTAAAGCAGTTGAGGTTACCTCGTTCAATGTTTTTAAGGCTAAAATAGATACATTTTTGGTCAGTAAAGGAATTAAGGGTTATGGTGAGCGGGCGGGTAAGTGGAGCTGAGTCCACAAAAAGATCAGCCATGATCTTATTGAATGGCGGAGCAGGCTTGAGGGGCCAAATGGCCTACTCCTGCTCCTAGTTCTTATGTATCACAGGTCAACAATAAAATCAGGTAGAGGGGAGGAAGCACCAAAGTTAACACCACCTATCACGTCATTAAGCACAGATAGGTCAACAATCACACACCCATAAATGGTGCAGACCAATTTTTAGACCTAAACGTGCTATATATTATAAAATGGATTAATTTTCTAGCATTTTCTGTTCTTTCAGATACCTATTATTTACAATTTAATTAACTAGAGTCTTTGTAGCTGCAATATTTCTTCTTGATACTAGTCTATTCCTTTTGTTTGCTATCCTAACTTTTGAGTTTTCTCGAAAAAGACATAAATTGTCCAGATTTTGTTCTTAAACTGTAGTGTCGTTAGGAATAAAACCACATATCAAAGCCCCGAAGAACATGTTGTACTGCATGACTGAATCGACCAATGCTAATTTAGCAATTCATCTCACAAATGTCAAAGACTGTCTAACCTCACATGTGACAGTGGAAGGTCTGCTAGAACCTGTCTATAAATAGGTGAAACATTAGCTTGCCAAAGCCCCATTGTCACATCACTGAAGCTACCACACACATCACTCAAACATCCAGCCAGTAGTCTCCAGTCCTTCAATTACATCAGTCAAAGTGGAACCTCTTTTTTGAATGTTTGAGGTGGGGATGGAAAGCAAAATAATTTGAACCCTGTCCTAATTTACAGATTTCATCTTCAAAGAAATGTTTTCAGAGATGGAAGAATGTGTATTTACTGCACTGGTAATTGGTACACATGTGAATCATAAACACAAAGTATATTAAATGGATAATATATTGGGGCGGCACAGTGGCACAGCGGTTAGCATTGCTGCCTCACAGTGCCAGGGACCCGGGTTCGATTCCCGGCTTGGGCACTGTCTGTGCAGAGTCTGCACATTCTCCCGATGTCTGCGTGGGTTTCCTCCGGGTGCTCTGGTTTCCTCCCACAGTCCATAGATGTGCAGATTGACCATGGTAAGTTGACCCTAGTGTCAGGGGGATTAGCTAGGGTAAATGCATGGGGTTGTAGGGATGGGGCCAGGGTGGGATTGTGGTCGGTGCAGATGCGATCAGCCAGATGGCCTCCTTCTGCACTGTAGAGATTCTGTGAATATTCTGTTTCCCCGTGTAACCTATCCATAGGTAAGAATCCCTATCTAAGGTATTTTCATTCATCCACATCACTTACAACCAGCAGTGTAGATATCTGCTCCTTAAATTCCATCAGTGATTCTCTCAAACCAGTTACTGGGACATATACAGGAGCGAACCTGGCTTCGTCACCTCTTTCTCTACTTGAGAGGGGAGGCAATGGCCAAGTGGTATTAGCGCTCGACTATTAATCCAGCTAATGTTCTGGGAACCCGCGTTCTAACCCCGCCACGCAGATGGTAGAATTTGAATTCAATTTTAAAAATCTGGAATTAAGAATCTACTGATGACCATGAAACCATTGTCGGAAAAACTCATTTGTTTCACTAATTAATGTCCTTTAGGGAAGGAAATGTGCCGTCCTTACCTGGTTGGATTTACATGTGACTCCAGACTCACAGCAATGTGGTTGACTCTGAGATGGTTTAGCCAGTCAACTCGGGACAGGCAATAAATGCTGGCCAGCCAGCAATGCCCATGCCCCACAAATGAATTTTTAAAAATTTCCTAAGTCAGCAAAGCTGAGAATGGTAGCTCAGTGAGTGGTTATATCATGGACATATACGCTGCCTCTTCAATACTCTCCACTTGCTCTGAAACAGGCAGTTATTTGTAACACAAACTTTAACCAATTAATAGACTAATAGGATTCAAACAAAAGATTGTAGACACACAACACATTGGGATTGTTACCATCAGAATAAATCAACATGGTATTATCTACACTGAAATCAAATATTATTCAAGGTAAAGCTGCATGAATCATAATATATATTCTCCATAAGACTCAATTTAGCAGCAATGTCTTTCTTCACTAAGATGCTGTCTGTTGATGATCCAAAGCATTATCCTCAGTCTTAATTAAATAGTTTAAAGTTTATTTATTCATGTCACAAGTAGGCTTACATTAACGCTACAATGAAGTTACTGTGAAAATCCCCTAGTTGCCACACTCTGGCGCCTGTTCAGGTACACAGAGGGAGAATTTAGCATGGCTAATCCACCTAACCAGCACGTCTTTCAGATTGTGGGAGGAAACCGGATCACCCAGAGGAAACCCACGCAGACACGGGGAGAACATGCAAACTCCACACAGACAGTGACCCGAGCCGGGAATCACACCTGGGTCCCTGGCGCTGTGAGGCAGCAGCGTGTGCCACCGTGCCAACCCAGATTGTGAACATGGAATTATCTATCCCTGGCATGAGCTCAAAGGGTGGAATGTGTCAGAGATTGTGAAGAAATGCCCTTATGGTTTAAGCATAGGTAAACTTTGGCCTGATAGTGATTCAAACTTTTGGTAAAGAAATGTTGCCCAAGGGGAGAGATTTATTTATAAAATGCATCCACATCTACACTCAGCTGGTGAGTCTAGATTTGTTTATTTGTCAAATAAAATTGCAGAATTCAATGGTCCATTCCCAGGTACATCATTCCCCTAATTACACCTTTCAAAGAACAAAGAACAATACAGCACAGGAACAGGCCCTTCGGCCCTCCAAGCCTGCGCCGCTCATGTGCCCAACTAGACCATTCGTTTGTATCCCTCTATTCCCAGTCTGTTCATGCAGCTATCTAGATAAGTCTTAAACGATCCCAGCGTGTCTGCCTCAATCACCTTGCTTGGGAGTGCATTCCAGGCCCCCACCACCCTCTGTGTAAAATACGTCCCCCTGACATCTGTGTTGAACCTTGCCCCCCTCACCTTGAACCTGTGACCCCTTGTGTTTGTCACCTCCGACCTGGGAAAAAGCTTCCCACTGTTCACCCTATCTATGCCCTTCATAATTTTATACACCTCTATTAGGTCGCCCCCTCATTCTCCGTGTTTCCAGGGAGAACAACCCCAGTTTACCCAATCTCTCCTCATAGCTAAGACCCTCCATACATATAACATAGAACAGTACAGCACAGAACAGGCCCTTCGGCCCACGATGTTGTGCTGAGCTTTATCTGAAAGCAAGATCAAGCTATCCCACTCCCTTTCATCCTGGTGTGCTCCATGTGCCTATCCAATAACCGCTTAAATGTTCCTAAAGTGTCTGACTCCACTATCACTGCAGGCAGTCCATTCCACACCCCAACCAGGCAACATCCTGGTAAACCTTTTCTGTCCTCCCTCCAAAGCCTCCACGTCCTTCTGGTAGTGTGGCAACCAGAACTGGATGCAGTATTCCATTGCTACTTTGAGGGCTGTCAAACAGTGTAGCATATGTATTATTGCAATCTGTCTGCTTCAGTGCGCCTTGTCAAGACCAGAGCATACGGCGTTGACGATGGAGCAGCCAATATTACCCATTTTACACAGAGGGTGGTGGGGGCCTGGAATGCGCTGCCAGGCAAGGTGGTGGAGGCGGACACACTGGGAACGTTTAAGACTTATCTAGACAGCCATATGAACGGAGTGGGAATGGAGGGATACAAAAGAATGGTCTAGTTTGGACCAGGGAGCGGCGCGGGCTTGGAGGGCCGAAGGGCCTGTTCCTGTGCTGTATTGTTCTTTGTTCTTTGTATTCCTGTGTCACACATGGGCAAGTTGTCCAGTGAAAGAAAGGGCTTGCATTTACCTAATGCATTTTTGCAGCCTCAGAATATCCCAAAGCACCTCACAGCTAATTAGGATTTTTGAAATGTTGTAACACTGTTGTAACATACGGAAGGCGGCAACCAATTCAGGAACAATGATGTGATAATGACCAGATAATCTGTTTTTATTTAGTAATGTTGATTGAGGGATAGATATTCACCAAGACACAGAGGAGAACTGCCCCGCTCTCCTTTAAAACAGCGCCATGGAATCTTTTACCATCACTTCATGTTGCCTTGGCTTAACGTCTCATTGGTTTAACGCATCATCTGGAAGGGTAAACTCAAACCGTGCAGTCCTCCCAGGACTATAAATGGAACACATGTTCAACATGAAAGATGCAAGATCTTAAAGTGATTTATCCAACCAGTAAAAATTTAACATGTGTTTTTAAATATATGTCCTTGTCCAGTTCAAGCAAAGGGCAATGCGTTCTCGATATTAATCTCTCTTTCTGCACTGTTACTGAAACCTTTCCAGGTTTCACACACTTGTGTGACATAACTTTGCAACAGTGTAATATGCTTGATTAATCCCGGTGGATTGTCCTCAGTCATTTCGCAGAGTGCCAGGATAATCTCTGTATCTCCTCAGCCACTTCAAAACTCACCAGTTGCTCTGAAGTAGGCAGTTATTTATAACACAAACTTTATCCAGTTAATAGATTAATAGGATTCGAACAAAGGAACTGTCGAGGCAAACTGTGCTCCTGAGTGGGAGGTCAAGTATATAAAGACGAGACAAAGCGTGACAGTTGTGGACACACAAACTTTGGAATCATTACAGTCGGAATAAATCGACGCGGCATTATCTACGCTTGAAGTCAAATACGAGACAAGGTAATTCTGTATGAATTATATATATATATTTGCTGAAACTGCTTGTTATTCTCCATACGAATCACTTTAGCAGCAATTGGACCCATTACCTGTGGCTAACAGTGCTGCCTCACAGCGCCAGGGACCCGGGTTCAATTCTGGCTGGCGTCACGGGAGTCTGCACATTCCCTCCCGTGTCTGCGTGGGTTTCCTCCAGACGCTCCGGTTTCCTCCCACACTCTGAAGGATGTGCCGGTTAGGTGCATTGGCCATGCTAAATTCTCCCTCAGTGTACCCAAACAGGCGCCAGAGTATGGCGACTAGGGGATTTTCACAGTAACTTCATGACAGCGTTAATGTAAGCCTACTTGTGACCCTAATAAGTAAACGTAAACCTTCTATGGAAGTACTAATTATACTTGAACTCATCCCCTGCCTGTTATTTCCCCCCTTCTTCTGGTCAGTCCTACAAAGTCTTAGCTCTGATAATAGGTCCCACTAAAAAAATTAGCAGGGTATAAATTACAAAACTACAAAGTCATAGAGTCATAGAGTGAAGCCCAGTTCATCACGCAAATCCACCTCCCATCCATTGACTCTGCCTACACTTCCCGCTGCCTCGGCAAAGCAGCCAGTAAAATTAAGGACCCCACGCACCCCGGACATTCTCTCTTCCACCTTCTTCCATCGGAAAAAAGATACAAAAGCCTGAGGTCACGTACCAACCGACTCAAGAACAGCTTCTTCCCTGCTGCTGTCAGACCTTTCGAATG